>NC_142518.1:97980833-98636666 GCF_057876585.1 Rhinolophus sinicus
AGATTCCTCAAAACATTTTTTAAAAAAGAGCTACCATATGATCCAGCAATCCTCCTTCTCAGTATTTATCCAAAAGAATCTAAACCAGGATTTTGAAGAGGTATTTCCATTCCCATGTTTGTTGCAGCATTAGTCACAATAGCCAAGTTGTGGAAACAACCTACGTGTCCATTAATGGATGAATGGATAAAGAAAATGGGGGTATGTACATACAATGGAACATTATTCAGCCTCTAAAGAGAAGGAAAACCTGTCATATGTGACAATATGGATGAACCTTGAGGAAATTATGCTAAGTGAAATAAGCCGGCCACAGAAGAATAAATACGACATGATTCCACTTATATGAGGTATCTAAAGTAGTCAAACTCATAGAAGCAGAAAGTAAATGGTGGTTTCTAGGGGTTGGAATAAGGGGATAATGGGGAGTTGCTATTCAATGAGTATAAAATTTCACTTATGAAAGATGAAAAAGTTCTAGATATCTGCTGTAAAAAATTGTGCTTAAAGTTAAAAATACTGTTCTATACACTTAAAAATTTGTTAAGAGGGTATATTTCACATCATATATATATATATATATATATATATATATATATATATATATATTTTTTTTTTTTTTAACCACAATAAAAATAAAAGGGAGGAGAGAGATACAAGATGGAGGAGTAGATAAACACTCTGCTTGCCTCCTTCCATGAACACATTAAAATTACAACTACATTATAAAACAATCAACCTGAAAAACCATCTGAAGTCTAGCTGAACAGAAGTTTTATAACTAAGGATATAAAGAAGAAGCCACATCAAGGCTGGTAGGAGGGGCAGAGACACGGAACAGGCCAGCCCCAAGCTTACATGTGGCAGGTGAAAATCAGGAGGGATATCTCAGCCATGGAGGTCTCCCCAAGAGGAGTGAGGGACCCCAGCCCCACACTAGGCTCCCTAGCCTAGAGTACCAGTGCTGGGATGAGGAGTCTCCACAACATTTGGATGTGAAAATGTGGAGATTCTGACCATCTGGGTGGGACAGAAGGGTCCAGGAAACTGAGACATTCTCTTTATAGCCTGTGACACACTCACTTATTCACAGTCACTCACCTTGGGCTCCTGCAGAGGGACAATGACTCAGGAGGCATTGGCGACTTACATGGAGAGACTGAGTCGTGTAGCTCTGGGGTGAGGACTGGAGGGACAGCCTCCATTTTCCCTGTGTAGGATTGTTCTCCCATGCAGCTGGCAGGCACCAACTTTCTTGTGTTGAGCCCTGTCCCCACACCGCCAAATCCAAATCTGTGTTGGTCTGGTGAACTCCACTTGCTCCACCCTGCTGACTCCCTGGAACCCTGCCACACCCAAGTCATGCAACGCCAAAGGCACTTTCTCAAAGAGAAGCCAGTCGCACCCACATTGCACTATTTCTTGGAAAACACTCTGGGTCTGCGGGCCCCAGGCAGGCAGCAACTGGCCTCAGTGTGCTCTGAGACTTCTACTGAGTAGCTCCAGGCTCAGCACTGGCATCAAAACAGAATCTGCATTAACCTGGTTGAACACAACTCTTCCCACTCTAATGACTCCCTGAGACCCTACTTCACTGAAGTTGTGAACCACACAAGGCTTTATCAGCAGCTGAGCCTTACAGGAACCAGCAGGTGGCAGTAGGCCTGGGGGTGTCCAGGCTTTTTGTGTAGCTACCCCAGGCCCAGTATTTGTAGCAGTCATCCTTGTTTCACAGCATGGCCTCTCCCACTTGCCTCCAGGTTTAGCACAGACAGTGAACAACCACAGATCGCTTTGTAGCACCTGCCAGGTAGTGCCTGGCCAGTCACAGGCAGTGGGTGACCTGGGTCTGCACCGAACCCCTTCCAAGAAGTCTCAGAAACAACGTACTTGGAGGTTGGCTTCAGGCCACAGCAGAGCACCACCCAATTAAACCCATAAGTGGAACACCCAAAGGGTGGTCTCAACAGGGATCAGAATCTGCTAGGGTGAATCCCACTCAGTGGCATTAGTCCTCTGCATAGTAGTCCATAAACTGTAGTCGGGGCAAAACCCCACAGTCAGTTAGTCTGAAGGTCAATCCTACCCACTGATGTGCAATCAAGGCTCAACTATAACAGGAGGGCACACAAGGGACACTCCTGGAGCACCTGGGCAGATGACCAGGGAGACTGTACCACAGGTCCACACAGGACACCTACGATATAAGGCCACCTGGCCAAAACTAGGAGATGTAGAAGATCTACCTAATACATAGAAACAAACACAGAGAGGCAGCCAAAATGAGGAGACAAAGAAATACATCCCGAATGAAAAAAACAGGGGAAAACTCCAGAAAAAGAACTAAACAAAATGGAGGCCAGCAACCTACCAGATACAGAGTTCAAAACAATGCTTATAAGGATGTTCAAGGAACTTAGTGAGAAATTCAATAAAAAAGATAGCAAACATAATGAAAGATACAGAAATCATAAAAAAGAACCAGTCAGAAGTGAAGAATACAATAACTGAAATGAAGAATGCACTAGAAGGAATCACCAGCAGATCACACGAAGCAGAGAATTGAATCAGTGATTTAGAAGACAAAGTAGTAGAAAACACCCAATCAAAACAACAAAATGAATACGGAAAAATGAGAATAGTTTAAGAGAACTCTGGGACAACATCAAGCATAACAACATTCACACCACAGGGTACCAGAAGAAGAAGAGAGAAAGCAAGATTGAGAACCTATTTGAAGAAATAATAATGGAAAACTTTACTAACTAGGTGAAGGAAATACACATATAAGCCCAGGAAGCAGAGAGAGTCCCAAACAAGATGAATCCAAACAGGTTACACTCCAAGACACATTACAGTTAAAATGGAAAAGGTTAAAGTCAAAGACAGAACCCTAAAAGCAGCAAGAGAAAGGTAGTTAATTACCTACAAGGGAGCTCCCATTAGATTGTCAGCTGATTTCTCAACAGAAACTTTGCAGGCCAGAGGGGACTGGCAGGAAATATTCAAAGTGATGAAAATCAAGGACCTACAACCAAGATTACTCTAACTAGCGAGGTTATCATTTAAAATTGAAGGACAGGTAAAGAACGTCCCAGAGAAGAAAAAGCTAAAGGAGTTCATCACCCCCAAACCAGTATTTCAAGGAATGTTAGAGGGACTTCCTGAAGAAGGAGGATGAGGACTAGGAAGAGGAGAAGAAGAAGGAGTAAGAGGATGAGAAGGAGGAGGAAGGAGAAAGAGAAGAAGAAGAAAGATCAAAATTATGAATAATAAAATGACAATAGCTACATATCTATCAACAATTACTTTAAATGTAATGGATTAAATGCTCCAATCAAAAGACATGTGGTAGCTGAATGGATAAGAAAACAAGACCGTTACATATGCTATCTACAAGAGACTCACTTCAGATCAAAAGACACACACAGAAAGAAAATAAAGAGATGGAAAAGATACTTTATAACAATGGAAACAAACAAAAAAGTTGGGGTAGCAATACTTACGCCAAAAAAAATAGACTTTAAAACAAAGGCTGTAACAAGAGAGAAGGAAGAAACCAGTAATCCCAATTCTGGTTATTTATCTGAAGAAACCCAAAATGCTACTTCAAGGGCATGTGTGCATCTATATGTTCACTGCAGCATTGTTTACAATGGCCAAGATATGGAGTCAGCCTGGGTGTCAGTTGATGGACGAATGGATAAAGAGGAGCTGGTACATATATACAATGGGATATTGCTTGGCCATGGATGGAAATGGGTTCTTGCCATCTGCAGCACCATGGATGGACCTGGAGGGTATTGTGCTGAGTGGAGTGTCAGACAGAGAAAGGTAGACGCAATATGATTTTGCTTATATATGGAATCTAAAGAACAAAATAAACAAACAAAACAAACAAACCCATAGATACAGAGAACATTTTGATGGTTACCAGATGGGAAGGGGTTTGGGAGTAGGTGAAAAAAAAGGAAGGGATTAAGAAATACAAATTGTTTGTTACAAAGTAGTCATGGAAGTGTAAGGTATAGCATAAGGAATACAGTCAATAATATTGTAATAACTACGTATAGCGTCAGATGGGTACTAGATTTATCAGGGAGATAGATGGGAGGAGAGTTGGAGGGCAGGGTGAAAAAAGGTGAAGGGATTAAGAAGTACAAATTCGTAGTTACAAAATAGTCATGCGGATATAAATAAAGCTTTAGGAATATAGTTAATAATATGGTAATAACAACGTATAGTGCCAGGTGGGTACTAGTCTAGTCAGAGGGATAACTTCTTCTCAAATTATATAAATGTCTAACCACTATGCTGTACACCTAAAATTAATATAAAATAATATTGACTGTCGATTGTAATTGAAAATTTAAAAAAGGAAAAGGGGGGGGGAGGTGAAGGAGAATAATAGGTCCAAATTGCCAGGTACAAAACAAACAAGTCATAGGGATGTAATGTGCAGCATAGGGAATATAGTCAATAATATTGTGATAGCGTGGTACGGTGTGAGACGGTTGCTGGACTTATCATGGTGATCACTTCTTTACATATATAAATATTGACTAACTATGGTATACACCTGAAACTAATATATTATTGTATGTTAGCTATATTTTTAATAAAAAAATCTTAAAAAAAAACTAATAAAACTGCATTCCTTTGGAAAAAATAAAAGGGAAAAAAGAAGTGGAGGAGAAATAAAACTTTCTCAGACTAACAAAAACTGAGGGAAATTGTCACCTATGCAAAAATTGTTAAACAAAGTTCTTCAGAGAGAAGGAAATTTGAGTCTACATAAAAAACAAAGAGAAGGAAATTTGAGTCTACATAAAAAAGAAAGAGTGTCAGAAAATAACAAATTCAGGTGAAATAGAATCTTTTCTTCTTATTCTTAATGGATCTAATAGATAACTGTTCAAAATACTAATAGTAACAATATGTTGGGTGATTTTTGCCTTACAGATAAATGGAATGAATGAAAACAATGTTATAAGCGATGAGGGGGATGAATTGAGAACACTCTGTTATAAGTTACCTGCACTACCTATGAAATGGTAAAGTGTTATGTGAAAATGCTGTTAAATTGTTGTAAATGGATATTATAAACTGTAGGGAAACCATTAAAATTTTGTCAGAAGAAGAATAATATGCTACGAGAGTAAAGAAAATGAAATCATATAAACTGTTTAACTAAAACCAGAGATGGCAGTAAAACGGGTGGTGGTAAAGAAACAAAGAATAAGTGCGATGAATAGAAAACAGTTACAAACATGGTAAATATTAATCCAAGTATATCAATAATCACTTTAAATGTAAATGGTCTAAATATGCCAATTAAAAGACAGAGACTGTCAGAGTAGTTCTGAAAACACAAAACTTACATATATGTGGTCTACAAAATACAGATACATGAAAAGTAAAGGGATGGAAAAAGATATATTAAAGGTAATCAAAAGATAGCTGGACTAGTTATATTTAAAAATTTTAAACAATGTACTGATAAGTGCTACAACATAGATGAACCTTGAAAACATTATGCTAAGTGAAAGAAGCCAAGCACAAAAGGTCATATGTTGTTTGATTTCACTTAAATATCTAGAATAGCAAATCCATAGTGACAAAGTATTTTTACTGGTTGCCTTGGGCTGGTAGGGAAGAATGACTACTAATGAGTATAGGTTTGTTTTGGGAGTGATAAAAATGCTCTAAAATGGATTGTGGTGATGGTTGCACAACTCTGAATATACTAAAAATAACTCAAGAATATACGTTAAACAGGTGAATTATAAGGTATATAAATCATTACTCAAGAAAGCTGTTATAAGAAACTCATAGACAGAGACAATAGTTTAGTGGTTACCAGAGGGTTAGGGGGGTGGGGGGTGGGGGGTGGGAGATGAAGGTAAGGGGGATCAAATATATGGTGATGGAAGGAGAACTGACTCTGGGTGATGAACACACAATGGGATTTATAGATGATGTAATACAGAATTGTACACCTGAAATCTATGTAATTTTACTAACAATTGTCACCCCAATAAATTTAATAAAATAAAATGAAATAAAATAAGAAAGCTGTTATATACAAAGGAAATGGTAAAGTTTTATTTCTTAAGCTGGGTGGTATGTACATGGGTGTTCATTTTATTATAATTCTTTAAATTTGCATCTAGATTACTGTCTTTGTAGGTAAAATATATATCTTATTAAAAATATTTTTAGAATCTGACAGACCTGAATTCTAATTCTGGCTTAACCAGTTAACAGCTATGAGTTCTTTGGCTGATTACTTGACCTTTCAATCTCTTATCTGTAAAGCAGAGGTGGTAACAATAGTAACTCCCTCATAGAATTTTAAATCATGTGCCTGGCACATTTTCAGTGTTATTATTAGCTAATATGAGTTCTAAGCAGTTGAGCCACTTGCTTAAATAACCCAGAGTCAATGGCTTCTCTTTCTTTAAATTCAGCTTCAATATTTGCTATTCCAGAAGAGTTCACGACTTTGATCAGAGGGGAAAAAATTGACCTTCAAGTAGGAACTACTGAACTCTACCTTAAAAATGTCCTTACATAACTGTTCTATAAAGTCAAGAAAGCTCCCAACAAATCAGGACAAAACCAAATTTCTGCCACTTCTTAGGATTGCTAATCAACTAGTGTTCTAGCCTGCCTCTGGGAGTTTAAGTCTGGGCCAGATTAGTAGAAGAACATTCTCTTCAGTCTTGAGCAGCCTCTAAAATTCATGTCCATTATGAATCGAATCTCCAGGTTAAGTCCTAAGAACCTCTGTGTGCTGTTCTTGCTATTGTCCCACCTGGATTTCTAACATACAATTTCAAAGTTAAAACTACATCTTTAAGACGATCATACAGTGTTCTGGCCCAGATGAATGTGTCAGGGATGGGTAATCAGAGGGTAAGGAAGGGTAGGAAATTTATCCCAGTCCTTTGCAAGGACTCTTAAAGGAGACAGGATTTTGTTGTCCTCCATGAATCAGAAACAATTCATATTCAATGTATAATTATTATCAGAGCCCTTTCCATGTTAATATCTACCTTTTAACCATAGCACTGTCTGAGACTTCTTCTATCTGGCAAAGGAAAATTGAAAAAGAGATGAACCTAGGAAGTTTAGCTGTTTGTCAGCAACTCAGATAATTCATTGGGACACAGGAAGGCTAAACCATTGGATCTATATAGAATTTTACTTCAGGAATGCCTTCCCTAATCCTTCTCTCACACCCATGAAGTTGATATCAAGTTGCAGAGTCTTACAGCATCCTTTTAATTACCCTTTTGTATACAACATGTTTACAATATTTTGTATTTGTCTTTTCCTCAAGATTCTATGCACCATGAGGGGAGGGACCATCTCTTCCATGTTCACTACTGTATCCCCATCAGCTACTGTGTTTCCCCGAAAATAAGACCTAACCGGAAAATAAGCCCTAGCATGAATTTTCAGGATTACATCCCCTGAACATACTTCCTAATGCGTCTTTTGAAGCAAAAATGAATATAAGACCCGGTCTTACTTTTGGGGAAACACAGTAGTACAGGACCTTGCACATATTGGGTGCTCAGTAATTTATTTGTTGCATTAATGAACAATCAATTCGTGTAACAATCAATTCTTGGCATGATGAATGAAAATAATTAAGAGTTTAACTGGAGACCTTGAATTTCCAATGAGGTGGTCCTAGGAAAGGATCTCATTGTAAAACAGCTTATTTTGGGGAAATGTTAACGATTTACCTGTGTTGGGTGAGTACATTTACAGCTGAAGGATGATTTGCACAGTAAGCCAGATACATGGATTTAAAATGAGGCATGAGGTTCAGTAGACAACCTCCTACTTTGTGTTGGTTTTCTGGAAACCTGTAGGCAAAACAGGTGAAACACAGAATGTAAAAAAAACAGGGGATAAAGGAAGATGATTCTAATTAAACCTAGAAACACGCAAATGTTTCAAATTCTTTTGCCAAAGTTAAAAGAGAAACTATATTACAACCATTTATGCATGAAATGCAAGTACTTGACCAGTGCTTTAACTCTAGCCACTAAATATAGTGCCAATACGTAGGGTCAGATACTTATTAGGAATCAGTAGGTAAGGTTTTCTTTTAAGATGCTTATTCAAATTATAATATTCGAATTTGTAGCTGAGCACACTAAAATTACTGTTGGCTAATTTAGATGAAGTTCAAGTACAGACAAAACTAACAATCCAAAAAGGAATATTATGTAGTCTTGGTGGCCTTGTGGTTACTAGGCAGCGTGGCCTCAAGATTTTAGGGGGGTGGTAGATGAGGGTAGATAAGGGTAAATATATGGTAATGGAAGGAGAACTGATTCTGGATGGTGAACACACAGCTATATAGATGACGTATTACAGAATTGTACACTTGAAACCTATGTACTTTTATTAACCATTGTCATCCCAATAAATTTTAATTAAAAAAGGCAGACAAATAAAAAATACACATATTTAATATTAATTTTTCAAATAACAATTTACCCATTTCCATTTGTAGAAAAATCAGAAAAGCACAGTAAAGAAAAAAATTACTCAGAATACCACCATTCAGAGATATCTGTTATAATGATTTTGTCATATTCATTGGACTTTTTCTGCATTTCTCTATAAAATGGAAAACAAAGATTACAAATCTAGTTTGTAATCTACTCTTCTCATTTAGTGACCACCTTTCCATATCAATAATCTGGATCTATATCAGCATTTGGAGTGGCTCCTCAGGTCTCTTTATTGTGGGCTCTCACCATCTTCTTCCCTCGACAACCACCCGTGTCCCATAAAGTTCAAGAAACAGGCAATCACCCCGATTTCCCTATGGACAATGAAAGTCACCAACTTCTCCAAAACACACTACTTGAAAAATTAATCCTGCTACAGAAATATACTGCCTGATGATCATTACAGTTTGTTCTGTAGTATGAAGTTGAACACTTTAACAATCTAGCTAGCCATCAAATATGTGTTGTGGTTCACATAAAGATATACTTTTCCTTTCCCCACTTTTCATATCTTTCAACTGTTAATATAATAGACATGATACCAGGAATGATTAAAAGAGAAAAACAAGCTTGTGAAACTGAATGAATAATTGAATAACTTTTCCAAGTAATTTGCAACATAACAAAGAAAATATCTAATTGATGTTAAAGGCATCATCCATGGTCCATTGAGACCTTATTTGTCTCTTATACTGACCACAAGCAGTAAATTGATATGATTTTTAAATAAAGTCAAAACTACAACCAGTGATTGGACAATGTGAGTACCACCACCTGGTACATTTTCTCTGCAATGGCATAATTTATCAAAATTGTAACAAATGCATAAATATAAAGTGCCCCCTATCTAAGACAACAGTTAAAAGGAAAACAAAACATAAAAACAACGGTGCTGGCTATCCTTATGGCAATATGAGACACTTACTTTGAACATTCTTCCAAGGCTTGGCAGAGTGTCTGTTGAAATGTGCATATTTCCTCAAAGTTTCCCAATAAAGATGTAAACTCCACAGTACTCAAACTGAAAAAAAAAATTATATATATATATATATATATATATATATATATATATATATATATATATATGTAGTATCCATGACTAGAACTTGAGAAAGGCTCCAGCTATCTATCTCTAGTCTGGCGAGCTGATAGCTTGCTAATAAGTGGCAAATGGGACAAGGGAAGCAATCCCTATATTTTAACGTTTACTTTTTCATTTATACCAATTCTGGTTTCAAGCAATCTTCCAAAGTTTCTTTCCTTGATTTCCCTTTTCCATAATAAGAATAATGATCCTAAAGAAAATGAGTGCTTGATAAGGTATTTTATAAGTGTTTGTTAGTTATTTTACAAAGCAATGAGTAAATAAATAACAAGTACTTAATATCTAAGTATCTACAAAGAACAGACTGGTGGTTGCCAGAGGTGGGTGTGAGGATGGACAAAACGGGTGAAGGGAGTCAAAGATACAAACTTCCAGTTATAAAATAAATAAGTCATGGAGATGTAATATACAGCATGGTGACTATAGTTAATAACACTGTATTGCATATTTGAAAGTTGCTAAGAAAGTGGCTCTTAAAAGTTCTCATGATAAGAAAAAAAGTTGTATAACTATGTAGGGTGATGGCCGTTAAGTAGACTTATTGTGGTAAGCATTTTACAATATATACATACATCAAATCATTACATTGTGCACCTGAAACTAATACAATATTATATGTCAATTATACCTCAATAAAAAATGTTAGCCTTTAAATAAGTAAAATACATCACAGGTGGGCATATGTGTAAAAACTGTTGAGTATTCTCTTCTAGAGGAGCTGGGAAAGTAATGGAAAGGTATTACACATGCTCATACACCTATAATACATGGGGAAAAAGAACAAAATCCATTTTCTCCTAAATGAGAATGCTCACAAATCAACTAAAGGAAATCTTTATGAAAAGAAATAGGAGGAAAGAAAATAATACTGCTTTGTTTATTTTTGGAGTGGAATGGGGTCAAGTAAAGGCAAACTGAACAATTTCATCCAGGGCCTCCGTACTAAGACTTTTCTCAATCATTCTTCCCTATCAAATACTAGTAGATGATAATAGCAAGAGCCAACAAAACTCATATAGCATTTTACACTTACGCAAGCATTTTACAATTAATAACTCATTTGAACCTTACAACAACTTTATGATGTAGGTACTACTGCTGTTTCCATTTTACATGTAAGGAAGCCCAGACACTGAGAGGTTAAGCAAATCACCCAAAGTCACAAAGCCAGTGAGTGGTGAAGCCAGAATGTGAATCAAAACACTCTAGCTCTTAACCACTTTTGGAGAGAAAACTTTGCTGAAGATTTCCTTAAAAGGCCAGTGTCTGCTACATGTCCTTTCTCCTTAATATAATAATACTAAGGGAATGTTTCCAAGAGAGTAATTTTTGCTGACAAAGAAAAGGAAGACCCAAACATTACCAGTAACCCCTAGAGTATAAAAAGCTCCCAGTTCCTCTATTGTAATGCTCTCCTGAACCACAAACTGGAAAAGCCCTATTATGGGTATCAAAAGCGAAACCTTCAGCCAGCTTCCCTGGCTGTTGCTCTCTCACAGCTCCAGGAATCTGATTTAGGTGCTTACTTGAACCTGACTGGGGGCTTCTTTGGCCCCTTCAGGATTAGAAAATAAACTGTCTGGTTGGCTCAAATCACTCTGGGATCTACAATACAGAACCAGTGGAAACTTACTCTGACCGCATTTTGAATTTATTTGAGACACAGTGCAGTTCTGACTCGGGTCTCTCACTTCCTCTGCCCCAGCTCTTTCCCTTTCCTTTCTTCTTACTGTTTCTTGATGGCTAATCAGTCGCTCCTTCATTTGAAATCTTACCATCTCCACTCCCAGGGTTACCACTTCAGTTTCCCTCTCCTCCTCTACTTGTCACCTCCAGAAAATGGAAGGCAAATTTCATTCGGTGGCAGGAGACACCGTGGGTCCAACCTGGCCACTGCCTGACTGTGTAACGGGTATGGCAGTAAGCCTTTCTGGACTTCAGTTTTCTTATTCATTCAATGGGGATAGTCATTTCTTCCAGGGCACTAGAGTCAATGATTCACTGAGGTCCATTCAGCTGTAAGAACTATGATTCACAGAACACTTCATGTTTTACATAATAATGACAAAAGACACTTTGTTGCTGATCATGTTTAAATTCGTACAAAACACAGAAGTACAAAATTCTTTCATACTGAAGTAAGATTCCCATAGTGCCATGAAAATAACCAAGTGGGAAATTAGGAAGACATTACGCCTAAGCAAACACAATTTGAAAAAAGGGAGAAAAATAATGGAACATATTGAACTTATTTAAACCTGAAGTCAAAAAAGTTTAGGCCACTGTCTAACAAAAGTAAACTCTTACTGAGGTTAAAGAGGAGGCTTTTGTCCTCCATTGCACAGACCAACTGCTAAATTTTCTATCTTATTTATAAATCATAATTTCTAATAAAGTTTAATCAGCTAACATAAAAATGCAAACAAATGCTGTTAGCCACTGTTTGTTAAATATGCCATGCCTATAATCACACACACACAAACACACACACACACACACACACACACACAAATGACTGGTCAATATCTTTCTTTTGTGAAAACTAAGTTTTCAATTCAGGCCTCAGACAATCACTTCAGACTTCTAAGACAAAAATAAGATTTGAACACTTTATTTTAAAGAACGTTTTAATATCTCCTTATCATTCACTTTTGCTTGGGTAAAATACTAGCTTGACTCGCTCTTATGAACACTCACAAAATGCCACACTCTTTCCACTCTCAGAGCATGGGAAAGAGTTTCTGTCCTGGCAAGGAAAGGTCAGAGTGAGCACAAGAATTTCCAGTTTATGCGCTTTCTGCATAAAAACACCAACAAGTTCTTTTTCTGTAAGGTGAAACCAGATGTATCACTTCTAAACACGTACAAGATAAAAATTGTGACAGACAGAAATGCAGATCTTCTCTTCCCTTCCACAGCCAGAAGAGAAAGAAAGCCAAGCAAGCTCTTGAAAGGCAACAGCTTGCATAATTTCTGTTGCTTTGACCATGTTCTTGGCAACCTATGATCTGTAGAAATTCTTCTAAAGGGCAAAATCAATTATTCGGTGACATAAGAGTAATGATTCCATATGCTGACATTATCTTGCTTTATTTAGTGAGGGGGTTAAAATATAAATCTTACTTGTTGTTAGACTGCAGGGGTCTTAAATAAGTAACAAGAAGAGACTGAAGTTCTTTAGCATAATCTTTTTCAGTGTCCAGGATGTTCTGTAACACCTATGGAGAAACAAAGGTCAAGGTATTGTAATTGTCAGGACAATCCAAGGTAAAATATAACTTTAGATCTTTTAATCAAATTACTAGAAAAGAAGTCCCATTTACTCAGGCTAGTACTGTAAGTAAGAAGCACAAAATCTAAATGCACTTTATTGCATTCTAGCAAACTACTTTGTTTAATCATTGCATCACAACTAGTTATAGTGTTTGTCAGACAAACTGAAACTCAAACACAATTTTTCAGAGTTGCCCATAATTGGAGGAGTCTTGCCATTTACACAGTAAAATTCAAAATGCTTCTGTGGTGCTTTAAATCATTTCATCCTCAGGAAAGGTCTCAGTTAGTTAACAAAGGATCATTATTCCTATTTTATGCACAAAAAAATTGAGACTAGTTACCTTAAGACCTAAAGCAGGTCCTTGAATAACGTTGTTTCATTCAACATCATCCCGTTATAATGTTAATTAGATGCTGTAGGAACCTAACTCTTGTTTATATCAATTAGCCTATGATAAAATTAGTTTTGTTATATGTCATTTCACTTAATCACATAACCTATCGGTGATGTTAAGTAAGGACTTACTGTAGCGATTCAAGGTCAGGATAATTTAATGATAATTGATGTCAAACATCACAAGATACTTTTTTAAGTTATGTTTTTTATGAGACCTTTAGGGGACAAAATCTGAAGACACTGAATTTTTAAACAGGATTAAAATTGGTCTTTTAATAAAGGTAAAAGGTGCTGGTATGAACAATACAAAGAGAAAAGGAAGCTGAAATGTGAGGAATTTCACAAGGGAAATAATGCTTATCAGTATTATTAGTGATAACCAAATTAAATCTTATGTACAGGCACACAATTTCTCTTCCCCCATCAGTCCTACGGACACACCCTCTTCCCCAGCTTCTGGAGGCAGCTACACCCTACATTTTGTGCTCCTAAAGATAACCAAACTAACATTTTGATATATTTTCTCTCATATCTCCTAATTCTTTCAACAAAAAATTCACTGAATGTCTATGCGAAATGCCATGCTTCCCACAGGAAGTTTCCACCCTATTTGTAGAGGCAAACATTAAACAGGGGATCACAAGATAACGTGAAACATTCTTAGCTAGGAGAAGCCCCTAAGTCTATCAATATGCCAGACATATACTCACAAGACAATGCATGATGACTTGCTTTTGAAAGGTGGAATAGACAAAACTAGTGGAGCCCAGGTAGCTGTGGGCTTTTTGGGAAACAACTGGGCTGATAGGTGGTTATCCAGGCTCTGCTACTGACTGACAGGTTACTTCAGTTTAAAGACTTCAATTGCCTCATCTCGAATTGTGACATTTCCTACCTCATGGACCACTGTAAAGAGGTAGTGAGACACTGAACAGGTAGTTGCTGGGTAAGTGGGAAACAGTCCCACCAATTTAAGGGGTTAAAAAATGGTTTCCAAATGTCAGCAGTGTTAACATTTCAGACCAGATAACTCCTGTGAGGGGATGCCCTGTGCACTATGGGACATTTAGCAGCATCTCTGACTTCCACCCACTAGATGCCAGTTGCACGCCAACCACTACCCCAGTTACGACAAGTAAAATTGTGTCCAGACTTTGTCAAATGTCACATGAAGAACAATATCACCCCAGGTTGAGAAGCACTGGTTTGGAAGAACACAGGCCACAGGGTGGCTTCAAAAGCTGGGGTTTAAATCGTAGCTCCACCTTCCCAGTCACTCACGTCTACTTTCAGTTCCTCTTTTCCTCAGGAATTACTCTCTAAAGGTATAAGTAAATACAAGGGCCTGGAGGTATTAATGCTTTCTGAAATTAATCCAGTGATGGAACAGAAGTGTTACCCCCTACAGAAAGTTTAAGCATAGCAAAGGAAATTATCTTAAGATGAATAAAAAAGAAAACACAACATTAAAAAAATTTATGGGATGCTGTTAAAGCAGTGATTAGGAGACAGATATATAGCTGTAAATGCCTATATCAAATAAGAAGAAAGAAGACTTCTGCTTTCTGGTCCAGCATTTAAGGAGCTTGGACATCATTACTCCATCTTAATGACAAGTAAATAGGTGAATAATCTGTGCATGGGGTGTCAGGGAATTGAAGTCACGGGAAAATGCTACCCCCAAAATTGGAGAGACAGACAGGCTGATAAAGAGAATCAAAACTTGCTGAAGCAGAAGCCTCAATGGGAATCAGTACCAGGGTAGGAAAACCTGAACTGAAATGATGAATAGCTGGGGGATCAGTGTGAACAAGTCTGAGAGTTAAAAACTCGAGGGGCCCAGTCATAGGGGAGCCTACCGATACTTTTGTGAGTTTCACTTTCAGTAGTTCTACTGGGTTGTCGCAATGAAGACAGAACAATCCCCTTCATGCTTCAGAGGAAGGAAGAGAATAACAGCCATTTTGAAACACACCAGAGTATTCTGTTCTTTGTAACAAGGTCTGCTCTCAAGAGAGAAATGATTTTACCAGAACCTAACATATTGGGGTTTTATCAGAGCTTAACATACCTAGGGGGAGGGAAACACCTCTAGCCCCACATAAGGGAGGGGGGGAAAACGTGAGAAACACTGGTAGAGTTCATGATCTATGGGCCTAAGCTTACCAAAAGACTGAGACCTAATCATAGGACTTTAGAACACTTCCCCACACCTCACCACCACATTTCTAAAGGCCTATTTACTGAAGTTCCTTCTTTTTTCTAGTACAACTTGTCTGGTTTCCAACAGAAAATTGCAAAGCATACTAAAGGGCAAAAAACACAGTTTGAAGAGACAAAGCAAATATTAGAACCAGAGTCAAATATGGCAGGAATGTTGGAATTATCAGACCAGGATTTCATTTTTTTAAAATTTTTAAATAATTATTTTATTTTATTTTTATTTTTTTAAGAAGGGTGCAGCTCATGATGGCCCATGTGGAGATGGAACTGGGAACCTTGGTGTTATTAGCACCATGCTCTAACCAACTGAGCTAACCGGCCACTCTCAGACCAGGATTTTAATGTAATTACGATAAATATGCTAAGACTTCTAATGGAAAAAGTAGACAACATGCAAGAACAGATAGGTAATGTAAGAGAGAAATGCTAAGAAAGAATAAAAATGAAATGCTGAATATTTAAAACACTATAAGAGCAATGAAGAATGCCTTTGATGAGCCACTGAAGAAAGAACCTTTGAGCTTGAGGATATGTCAATAAAACTTCTAAAACTGAAAAGCAAATAGAAAAATGACTGAAAAAAATGGAACAGAATATTTGAGAACCGGGGAACAATTACAAAAGTTATAACATGTGTGATGAGAATACCAGAAGGAGAAGAAAGAAAGAACAGAATAAAATAAGTATTTGAAAGAACAATGACTGAGAATTTTTCCAAATTAATGTCAGACCCAGGAAAAACCAAGCAGAATAAATGTCAAAAATCCCACCTAGGCATGTCATTTTCAAGCATCAGGAAAATCAAAGATAAAGAGAAAAAAATCTTGAAAGAAGCCGGAGGAAAATAACAGCTTACCTACAGAAGAGCTTAGATAAGAATTATATCGGACTTCTCAGAAACCATTCAAGTAAGAGTTGAATACTTTTGAATATTGAAGAGTGGAGTGAAATATTTAATGTGTTGAGAGGAAAACAAAAAAACCAAAACAAACCATCAACCTGGAATTGTGTATCCTGTGAAATTCTTTTTCAAAATCAAGAAGAAATAAAGACTTTCTCAGACCTATAAAAATAAAGGGAACTTTTTTGCCAGTAGACCTGCCTTGCAAGAAACGTTTTTAAAAAGTTCTTCAGAGAGAGGGAAAATGCGATAGGTCAGACACTCAGATCTATATAAAGGAAGAGAGCATGAGAGAAGGAATAAGTGAAGGTAAAGTAAAAATTTTTTATTTTTCTTATTTTTTACTGATCTTACAGATAACAGTTTTTTCAAAATAATAATAGAAACAATGTATTAGATTATATATGCTTATATATAATATCCTGTTTCCCCGAAAATAAGACCTAGATGAACAATCAGCTCTAATGCATCTTTTGGAGCAAAAATTAATATAAGACCCGGTCTTGTATTGTATTATATTATATTATATTATATTATATTATATTATGTTATGTTATATTATATTATAAAGACTGGTCTTATATTATAGTAAAATAAGACCAGGTCTTATATTAATTTCTGCTCCAAAAGATGCATTAGAGCTGATTGTACAGCTAGGTCTTATTTTCAGGGAAATGTAGTATGTATGTATGCTTATGTATAAGTGAAATGAATGACAACAATGATACGTGGATGGGAGGAAGGAATTAGGAATTCTTTGTAATTATAAGTTATTCGCACTACCTGTGAAGTAGTATAGTATTATTTAAAAGTGGACTTGGACTAGTTCTAAATGTATATTGCAAATCATAGGGCAATCACTAAAACAAGTAAAATAATTTCTAGAAGGACACAAACTACCAAAACTGACTCACAAAGAAATAGAAAATCTGAATAGACCTATAATAAGTAGCGATTGAATTAGTATTCAAAACAATTTCACATAAGTTAAAGCCCAGAATGAGATGGCTTTATTGATTGATACTACCAAAAGTTTAATTCACACCAATCCTACACAAATCCTTAAAATCCTGGAAAAGAAGAACAAAGTTAGAGGGTTACAATTTCCCATTTCAAAAATTAATAAAAAGCTACACTAACAAGACAGTTTAGTACTGGTATAGGATAGCTATATAGATCAATAAAATAGAATTGAGAGTCCAGAAATGAACTTGTTCAATTGATTTTTGACAAGGGTAACAAGACCTTTCAATAGGGAAGGAACAGCCTTTTCAACAACTGGATAGCTACATGCAAAAGAAAGAATATTTACTCCTACTTCACACCATACACAAAAATCAATTCAAAATGGACTCAAGACTTAAAACTACAAAACTCTCTTGTTGGGGTTATCACTTTGCGAGGGGTGTAAATAAATGTCTAATCATTATGTTGTTTTGTACACCTGAAATTAATAATAATTTAAAAAACTACAAAAGTCTTAGAAGAAAACAAAGAAGGAAACCTTCATGACCTTGGATTTAGTAATGGAATCTTGGATGACACCAAAAGCACAAACAACAAGAGAAAAATTAGATAGACTAGAATTCATGAAAATTGGGGGGGGGAAATGTATGACAAAGTACATTATCAAGAAAGACAAAAGATGGGCCGGCCGGGTGACTCAGGTGGTTGGAGCCCCATGCTCCTACCACCTAGGTCACTGGTTCGATTCCCACATGGGCCAGTGAGCTGCGCCCTCTACAGCTAAGATTGTGAACAACGGCGCTCCCTGGAGCTGGGCTGCCCTGAGCAGCCGGAGTTTGGCATGAGCTGCTGCGGGCTGCTGTGTGCTGCTGTGGGCTGCTGTGGGCCGCTGTGTGCCGCCATGAGCGGCCGGTGGCCAGCAAGAGTGGCTGGCAGCCAATGTGAACAGCCGGCAGGCGGCAACAGCAGCCATGAGTTGCTGTGAGCGGCCGACCAACCACCGGTGACAGACTGCCTCAGCCAGGCAAGGTGCAAAGCTCATAATACCAGCATGGGCCAGGGAGCTGTGTCCTACACAACTAGATTGAGAAACAACAGCTTGAACCGGAGTAGGGGTGGAGGGAAGAGGAAGAAAGGGGGGGAAATACAGAAATTTAATATTCAGGGGGGAAAAAGAAAGACAAAAGACAACCTACAGAATGGAAGAAATATTTACAAATCATATATCTGATAAGAGTCTAGTATCCAGAATATATAAAGAAATCTTACAACTCAGCAATTAAAATAATCAATTAAAAGTTGGCAAAAAGATTTGAATAAACATTTCTCCAAAGAAGATATACACATGGCCAATAGGCACATGAAAAGATACATCATTAACCACTAGGGAAACTCTAATGAAAACCACAATGAGATACTACTTCATACTCATTAGGGTGGCTATAATGAAAAGGGAAAAAAAACAGACAATAACAAGTGTTGGTGAGGATGTGGGAAATCTGGAACCCTCATACACAGCTGGCGGGAATGTTAAAAGGTTTGGCTGCTGTGGAAAACAGGTTGGCAGTTCCTCAAAAAGTTAAACATACAGTTACCAAATGACCCAGCAATTCCACTCCTAGAGAAATGAAAACATATGTCCACACAAAATTTTGCACATGAATTTTCACAGCAGCATTATTAATAATAATCAAAAAGTAGAAATAAACCACAGGTCCATCAACTGATGAATGGATAAACAAAACCTGGTACTATAGATTATTCAGCCATAATAAGAAAAGAAGTATGGATACATTCTATAACAAGGATGAACCTTGAGAATATTATGCTAAGTGAAAGAAGTCAGACACAAAAGAACAAATATTGTATGGTTCAATTTATATGAAATGTCCAGAACAGGCAAAATCCACAGAAATAGAAAGTAGATTAGTGGTGATTCTGAGTTCCTCCAATCCAGATGGCAGAGTAGGTAAATGCTGTGCTTACCTACTCCCATAACAACATTAAAATTACAACTAAATTACAGAAAAAGCAACCTGGAGAGCCATCTGAAGACTAGCTGAACATAAGTCCTACCATGCTTCCCCTAAAATAAGACCTAGCCGGACAATCAGCTCTAATGTGTCTTTTGGAGGAAAAATTAATATAAGACCTGGTCTTATTTTACTATAAGACCTATAGTAAGACCTATTTTACTATAATTATATTATATTAGACCTGGTCTTATTTTACTATAAGACCTATAGTAAGACCTATTTTACTATAATTATATTATATTAGACCTGGTCTTATAGTAAAATAAGACCAGGTCTTATATAATATAATATAATATAATATAATATAATATAATATAATATAATATAATATAATATAATACTGGGTCTTATATTAATTTTTGCTCCAAAAGTCACATTAGAGCTGATTGTCCAACTAGCTCTTATTTTTGGGGAAACACAGTATAACTAAAGATATAAAGAAGAAGCCATGACGAGACTGATAGGAGGGGCAGAGATGCGGAACTGACAGGCCTCACACCTATGTGTGGAGGTTGAGAATCAGGAGGGATACCTCAGCTGCAGAGGTCCTCCCTGAGGAGCAAGGGATCCCAGCCCCATACCAGCCTCTGCAGCTCAGAGCTCCAGTGCCAGGATGACCAGCCCCCACAACATATGGCTGCAAAAATTATCAGGGATTCTGTCTGTCCAGGTGAGACAGAAGACTGCTGGAAACCCAGGTGTCCTCTTAAAGGGCCCACAAAGAGCCTCTCTTTTTCCCAGGCACTCACCCTGAGCTCATGTGGAGGGACAGCAGTTTGGTAGCTGCCAGAGACACATACAGAGAGACTGAGTTGTGTGACTTCAAAGCAAGGGCTAAAGGGACAGCCACCATTGTCCCTGTGTTCAGCCCTCTTCCTGTACAGCCTGCTGGCAGGCACCATCTTTCCTATATTGAGCTCTCCCCACACATGGCCAAATCTGAATCTGTGTTGGCCTGGTGGACTCTGCTCGCTCCATCCTGGTGACTCTTTGGGATCCTGCCTCACAGAGCCCCCACACTGCCTGAGGCTCTTTTGGTGGCAGGCAAATGGCATTGATTCTCGATACAGTCTTTCTTGGACAACACATGGGGGTCCAAGGGCCTCAAGCAGGTGGCAGCAGCCCTTGGGGTGCCCTTGGCCATTTGCTGAGATGCCCCAGGCCCAGTATTAGTGGCAGCTGGCCTCGGTTCACACAATGGCTTCTCTCACTCCAGGTCCAGCACAGGCAATGACAACTGCAGATTACTTTGTAGCTTCTACCAGGTAGCCCTGGGGCAGACACAGGCAGCTACTGACCTTGGACTGCATAGGAGCCCCTCCCAAGAGGCCCCAAAACCAACATATTCAGTGACCAGCTTCAGACCACAACAGAGCACCACCTGATTACCCCCACAGCCAGCACAACCAAAGGGTGTTCTTGGCAGGCACCAGAACCTACTGGAGCAAATCCCGCTCCATGGGGTCATCACCAGCACAGCAGCTCGTATGCTGTGGCAGTGGCCAACCCTCACAGCCAGTCAACCTGAGGGTCAATCCCAGTCATTGATGTGCCAACAGCAATCAAGGCTCCCCTAAAACAGGAAGGCACACACAACCCACACAAGGGACACACCTGAAGCACCTGGCACAGATGATCAGGGAGACTGCTCCACTGGGCCTCACAGAAAATCTACTATATAAGGCCATCCTGCCAAGACTCGGAGATGTAGCAGATCTACCTAATACATAGAAATATACACAGAGAGGCAGCCAAACAAAGCGATAAAGAAACATGTAACAAATGAAAAAACAGGAGAAAACTCCAGAAAAAGAACTAAACCGAATGGTGGCAAGCAATCTACCAGATACAGAGTTCAAAACACTGGTTATAACAAGATGGCCACGGGGTTTTGAAAATTAATTTGGGGAACGTACAGAGGGATAGTGGATGGGGGGAGGGAGGTTCACACAGTGTGAGGGATATAAACGATAAACGTCTAAGTTTTGCTTTGTCTTGTGCACCTGAAACTAATAAAAAAACACAACAACACTGGTTATAAGGATGCTCAAGAAACTTAGGGGAAGAATAGATGAACTCAGTGAGAACTTCAACAAAGATATAGTAAGCATAAAAAATAACATAGAAACCATAAAAAAGAACCAGTCAGAAATAAAGACTACAATAACCGAAATGAAGAATCCACTAGAAGAAATCACCTGCAGACTAGATGAAGCAGAGGATTGAATCAGCAATTTGGAAGACAAGGTAGAAGAAAACACCCAATTGAAAAACTAAAGAGTTTAAAAAATGAGGATCACAGACCTCTGGGACAATATCAAACATACCAACATTTGCATCATAGGGGTATGAGAAGGAGAAGAGAGAAAGCAAAGTTCGAAAACCTATTTGAAGAAATAATGACGGAAAACTTCCCTAACCTGGAGAAGGAAATAGACATACAAGCCCAGGAAGTGCAGAGTCTCAAACAAGATGAACCCAAACAGGCCCACACCAAGGCACATCATAATTAAAATGGCAAAGATTAAAGCCAAAGAAAGAATCCTAAAAGCAGCAAGAGAAAAGTAGCTACTTACCTACAAGGTAGCTCCCATAAGATTCTCAGTTGATTTCTCAACAGAAACTTTGCAGGCCAGAAGGGATTGGCATAAAATATTCAAAATGATGAAAAGCAAGGACCTGCAACCAAGACTGCTCTACCCAGCAAAGCTATCATTTACAATTGAAGGAGAGAGAAAGAGCTTCCTAAACAAGAAAAAGCTAAAGGAGTTCATCACCACCAAACCAGTATTACAAGAAATGTTAAAGGGAATTCTTTAAGAAGAAGAAGGGGGGAAAAAGAACACAAATACGAATAACAGAATGGCAATAACGATGTATCTATGAATAATCACTTTAAATGTAAGTGGATTAAATATTCCAATGAAAAGATACAGTGTAGCTGAATGGATAAGAAAGCAAGACCCATACATATGCTGTCTACAAGAGACCCACTTCAGATCAAAAGACACACAGACACTGAAAGTAAAGGGATGGAAAAAGATATTTCATGCAAATGGAAATGGAAAAAAAAGCTGGGGTGGTAATACTCATATCAGAAAAAATGACTTTAAAACAAAGGCTATAATGAGACAAAGAGGGACATTACATCATGATAAAAGGCTTGATCAAACCAGATGATATAACTCTTGTAAACAATTATGCACCCAATGTAGGAACACCTAAATATATAAAGCAAATACTGACCGACATAAAGGGAAAGACAGACAGTAATACAGTAATTGTAGGGGACTTTAACACCCCGTTGACACCCATGGGCAGATCTTCCAGACAGAAAATCAACAAGGACACAGCGGCCTTAAACAACACACTAGACCACTTGGATTTAGTTGGTATTTTTAGGGCATTTCACCTGAAGTACTAGAATATACATTCCTTTCAAGTACAGCCAGTCCGTTTTCCAAATTAGACCATATGTTAGGCCACAAAACAAGTCTCAGCAAATTTAAGAAGACTGAAATCATATCAACTGTCTTCTCTGACCACAATGGTATGAAACTAGAAATTAATTACAAGAAAAAAATTGAAAAACACACAAACACATAGAGGATAAATAACATGCTACTAAATAATGAATGGGTCAACAACAAGATCAAGGAAGAAATCAATAGATACTTTGAGACAAATGAAAATGAGAACACAATGACACAAAATCTATGGAACACAGCAAAAGCAGTCTTAAGAGGGAAATTAATTGCAATATAGGCCTATCTCAAGAAGTAAGAAAAATTTCAAATAAACAATCTCAGCTTAGACCTAACATATCTAGAATAAGAACAAAGTCCAAAGTGAGTAGAAGGAAGGAAATAATAAAGATCATAGTGGAAATAAACAAAATTGAGTCTAAATAAAAACAGTACAAAAGATCACTGAAACCAAGAGCTGGGTCTTTGAAAAGATTTTTAAAAAATGATAAATCTTTAACCAGACTCATCAAGAAAAAAAGAGAGGACACAATAAATAAAATTAGAAATGAAAGAGAAGTGACAACTAATACCACAGAAATACAAAGGAGTATAAGAAGATACTATGTTATATGCTAACAAATTGGACAATCTGAACAAATGGATAAATTTCTAGAAACATTTAATTTTTCAAGACTGAATCAAGAAGAAACAGAAAATCTGAACTGACCTATTACATCTAATGAAATTGAATCAGTAATCAAAAAACTCCCCACAAACAAAAGTCTTGGACCAGATGCCTCCACAAGTGAATTTTACCAAATGTTCAAAGAAGCATTAACACCTATCCTTCTCAAACTATTCCAAAAAATTGAACAGGAGGGAAGGCTCCCAAGCTCATTTTACAAGGTCAGCATTACCCTCATTCCAAAACCAGACAAAGACATTACAAAAAATAAAAATAAAAAAAAATTATAGGTCAATATCCCTGATGAAGATAAAATGCAAAAATCCTCAATAAAATATTAACAAACTGTATTCAGCAATACATGAAAGAGATCATACGAGGTCTGACAATTATGTTCACGAACTCATCCAAGTAAAAGTGCTACATACCTCATTGCTGAATATCACTACGGTCAACTTTGAAGTGCTCCCCTTGGGAAGCTATGTACTGATGCCAGTGCCTAGTCCACCCTTCAAAGCAATTCTGGAACTCTTTTTCTGGAACGGCCATCAGAGCTGTTGTGGTATTACCCTTGATGTCCTGAATGTCATCAAAATGCCTTCCTTTCAATATTTCCTTTACCTTCGGGTAAACAATGAAGTCATTGGGGGCCAGATTAGGTGAGTAGGGAGGGTGTTCCAATACAGTTATTTGTTTACTGGCTAAAAACTCCCTCACAGACAGTACCGTGTGAGCTGGTGCATTGTCGTGATTCAAGAGCCATGAATTATTGGCGAAAAGTTCAGGCTGTCTAATTTTTTCACATAGCATTTTCAGCACTTCCAAATGGTCAACTTGGTTAATTGTTTGTGCAGTTGGTACAAATTCATAATGAATAATCCCTCTGATATCAAAAGAGGTTAGCAACATTGTTGCAACAAGTTCATGAACTTAATTGTCCAAACTCGTACACCATGGTCAAGTAGAATTTACGCCTGGGATGCAAGGTTGTTACCATATCCACAAATCAATTAATGTGATACACCACATAAACAAAATGAAGGCTAAAAATCATACGAAAATATCAATAGATGCAGAAAAAGCATTTGACAAAATCAAGCATTCATTTATGATAAAACTCTGAGCAAAGTGGGAATAGAAGGAAGATACCTCAACATAATAATAGCCATAAATGACAAACCCACAGCTAACATCATACTCAATGGGGAAGAGCTAAAACATTTTCCTTAAGATCAGGAACAGGACACAGATGTCTACTTTCACTAGTTTGATTCAACATACTATTGGACAAGGAAATCAAACAAGGAAAAGAAATAAAAGGCATAACAAAGCAGAAAGGAAGAAGTAAAACTCATTATTTGCAGACGGCATGATACTGTATGGAGCAAATCCCAAAGATTTCACCAAAAAACTATTAGAACTGATAAATGAAATCAGTAAAGTAGCAGGGCACAACAGTAAGATTCTGAAATCAGTTGCATTTTTATACACCAATAATGAACTGTCAGAAAGAAAAATGAAGTGAGCAATCCCATTTACAATTGCATCAAAATAAAATAAAAAATACCTAGGAATAAATTCAACCAAGGAAGTAGAAGACCTGTACTTGGAAAATTATAAAACACTGAAGAAAATACAAATAAATGGAAGCATATATTGTGCTCATGGATAGGAAGAATTAATATTGTTAAAATGTCCACACTACCCAAAACAATCTATAGATTCAATGCAATCTCTATCAAAATACCAGTGGCATTTTTCACAGAACTAAAACAAATAATCTTAAAATTTATATGGAACCATAAAAGATCCTGAATAGCCACAACAATCCTGAGAATTAAGAACAAAATTGGAGGTATCACACTACCTGTTATCAAACTGTACTACAATGCTATAGTAATCAAAACAGCATGCTAATGTGGAAAAAAACAAAAACAGACAAATAGATCAATGGAAGAGAACCCAGAAATAAACCCATGCCTATAATGGTCAATTAAGCTATGACAAAGAAGGCAAGAAATCAACAAACAAGTGTTGATGAGGGTGTAGAGAAAAGGGAACCCTTGTGCATTGCTGGTAGGATTGCAAATTGATGCAGCCACTATGGAAAACGGTTTGGAGGTTCCTCAAAAAATTAATAATGGAACTACCTTACGACCCAGTAATTCCACTTCTGGATATTTACCCGAAGAAACCCAAAACACTAATTCGAAAAAATATATGCACCCCTATGTTCTCTACAGCGTTATTTACAATAACCAAGATATGGAAGCAACTTTAGAGCCCATCAATAGATGATTGGATGAGATGTGGTACATATATAAAATGGAATATCACTCGGCCATAAAATAATGAAATCTTACCATTTGCAACAACACGGATGGACCTAAAGGGTATTATGCTAAGTGAAATAAGTCAGACAGAGAAAGACAAATACCATGTGATCTCACTTATATGTGGAATCTAAAGAACGAATAAACAAAGAAAACAAATAAAATAAACAAAACAGAAATAGACTCATAGATACAGAAAACATTTTGACGGTTGCCAAATGGAAATGGGGTTGGGAGACTGGGTGAAAAAGGTGAAGGGAATAAGAAGTACAAGTTGGTAATTACAATATAGTTATGGGGATGTAAAGTATAGCATAGGGAATACAGTCAATAATATTGTAATAACCATTTATAGTGCCATGTGGGTTCTAGACTAATCAAGGGAATCACTTCATAAATTATATAAATGTCTAACCACTATCCTGTACAACCGAAACTAATATAAAATAATATTGCGTGTCAACTGTAATTGAAAAAAATGTAATTAAAAATTAAAACAAAAGAAAAGTAGGTTAGTGGTAGTCAAGGGCTTGGAGCGAGTAACTGCGAATGGGTATCGAGTTTCTTATTGGGGTGATGAAATGTTAAAAATAAGCTGGTGGATCACACAATTGTTAATTTACTAACAATCAGTGAATTGTACACTTTAAAATGGTTAAGTTTTGTGGTATGTGAATTATATCTCAATAAAGCTGTTATTTTAAAAAGCCAAAGCACAATGTCTCATCTGTTAATAGAAACTTTTGTTTTTTCTGAGTCCCAGTCTTTATCCAGTATAGTGACCCTCCAAACTAAAATTGTTCTATCATTATAGCTCTCTGCCCAGCTGAGCTGTTGTTCACTACAGTACCTCAAGTAATAAATTATACTCACGCTCAGCAATATTATTCATTTTTTTATTCTTAGAAATGGAAAGAACTGCACTAGAATTCAACGATACCATATTATATTAAGAGGTAAAACTCATATGCAGATTGCTTTATTAACAATATTTGTTTGTCTATAGTATTGTATTGGGGGGAAAAGGATGGTGGCATGTCATATTCAGGAGAGAATGAAGTCATCTAATCACCTCCTGTTCACATTTTTCTAAAAATGTTTGGTAATGAGCCATCTCACATCCTTACCATCCTTTCAAACACTGTTGTCTATAACTGTCACACTATGCAAATTATAATGTCTGTTAAAAAAAAAAAAAGAGAAACAAAATAAAAAAACAAACTAAACAGTCATTAGCTGAAGGGAATTTTTTTTAATTAAAATTTTTGGGGTGACTTTGGTTAGTAAAATTATATAGGTTTCAGGTGTACAATTCTATAATATGACATTATCTATATATTCCATTCTGTGTTCACAACCCAGAGTTAGTTCTCCGGAAAGGAATTTTTAAATTAGAAAAATCACAGATATTATTTACACCATAAAATGTGCTTTGTAAAATGATTAAACATCACTTTAATTCCATGGTTGCTATAATTCAACCTCCCTCTCCCCATTGAAACAGCGTTATTATTTCAACTTCCTTTAAAATGCTATCATCTGGGGCTCCTTTAAAAGAAATAAGTAAGATTTTGCAAGAAAGGTGCCAACTGTCCTGTTCCAATGGGTTTATTTGCTACGTGAAGCAGTACACTTTCGAGGAGTTCCATCTCTGTTTGGAATCACTAGCATTGGACACATAGAAGGCAAAGATGAGGGAAGCAAGCAGACACCTCTGGTGCCTTTGAGTGAGTTCTGGAGAGCTAAACAGAAATGTACATTAAATTCCTATGGTTAAAAAAGAAAGAAAAAACTCCTATGGTTGCCAGTTTTGAGTGCGGCTGAATGTTGACTTTACAAAACTAAATTGACAAAGGTGATTAGTGAGTCCTTCATGAAATAATGCAAAAAAAAATGAATGGTAAAGTATTAAATAATATTGTCCATGCTGTGGTTTGAGAAGTAGAAATGCTCATCAGGGTGGATGTTTGGGATTCTTTCCCAAATTCGCTTGGACTTTTATTGCTTTCCTCAATCTCAAAAGACCAACTGATGAACTTATGAGAGTGGTTCTTTATTTTTCAGGCCACAGGGCATCTACTGTAAAAGGATAAAAAGGGAAGCAGACAGAGAAGGCTATGTGCTCCCAAACAGAAGGCTTCAGTATTGAGTCAGAAGGCAAGAAGTTTGGCAGGCCAACCAACTTCAGAGCAGTACAACTTGATTGAGATGAAATCCATTCAAACTTACTAAAATAGACTGCCTCCAGATATTGCCTTTGCCTTCCTGACTCTGTCTTCACAAGGACAACTAAGTATCGTTTGCTCAATTAACCTTTGACTAAATTCGGATTAAAGCGGACAGTGAGAAGCCATAGAAAAAGAGGTGGAGGCCTTTTGTAGTACCATCCTGGGCTATTGCTGTTCCAGTAAAATATATTTTCTATATTTCCTGGAAAGGCTTTAGAGTGAGTTCATTTTTAAAACTCTGTTTTCCAAAGAGAAAGTCATATAAGAATGAAGAAATTATTTCATGAGGCTAATAGGCATAATCAAAGGCTGAAAATAAAGGTATATTAAATGATAAAGGAAGACTATAATGGTCCCAGAAAACTTTAAATCAGAGCAAAAACAACATATTATACAATTTGTGAGATAATTCTTATGCCTATAAAAATGAGTTAACGTTGGGAAAGTCCAATGAGACCAAAAGAGGCAATATACTAATATATTGTATTTATGTCATATTCTACTTATATGCCAGTAGAGCCACCTGCTTACATTTAAGTTCAGTGATTGATTTTGCACCTCCAATTCCTTAACTTTCACAAAACAAGCGGCACTGTCCTCCATTATCGACAGATAGACTCCATAAAATCCCATCACCTCCTCTACCTCCAGCAATCAGATAGAAGAGATATATGGATAAATGAGCCAGGAAATGGGTAGGTAAAAAAGAATAGGAGTATGGAGAAGGAATAAATGGATAGACATGTAAGGTAGTTTAGGCTGGTGGACTAAAAAAGGGAGGGTGCACAGAGGACTTTTAGGACAGTGAAAATACTCTGTATAATACTCTAATGGTGGATACACAACATACATTTGTACAAACCCATAGAAAATGCAACACCAAGAGTCAACCCTAATGTTCCATGAACTTTGGGTGATAATTATGTGTCAATGCAGACTTTTCAATTGTAACAAATGCACCACGCTGGTGGGAGATGCTGATAATAGGGGAGTCTGTGCATGTATGTGGGCAGGGGGCATATGGGAAATCTCTGTACCTTCAACTTAATTTTACTGTGAACCTAAAACTGCTCTAAAAATATAAAGTCATTTTTAAAAACGCAGATAAGCACTAAAAAGGTAGAGAAAATTCAGGGTAGGATCAAGTGGGTAGATAAATGAGTGAGAGAGAAATTGCGGATAAGCAGAAATTGGGTGGCAAGAGCAAGGATTACAGGAGGCTTCCTGGGATTTTTAAGTGATTTAACATGGCACAGACTTCTTCCCACCTTTCCTACTGCATATACTTTCTGTGAAACATACCCTTTAGGTATCTGCCACAAGTTATAATAAAGCTGAAAAGTTAGAAAAAGATAATACCAGCCCTTATTGATTATATTTTCCTATTTGGATGTAGGGAAATAGCACCTCTCACTCTTCAGATAGATGCTCCTTCCCAGAGTTGAATATTGGGATTACTGTGAGTCTGGCCTATTCGTGGCAGCACAAAGGACAGCAATATTAAAGTGTTCTACCCTAGTTGCAATGAATAAAGAATCCCACCTTCCAAGGGGCATTTGGATGGAGGAAGAAGACAGTGCAGTCCACTCTATGACCTGCAGACATGCACATTCCTGCCTGAATGAATTTTGCTCATATAGTTCCTGACATGCAGGGTGGCATAAGGGGTCTCAGGTCCCGCTCCCCACATAAGAACGCAGGACATGGTGAGGCCAAAAAGGAACACCCACGGAGCCATAGGTAGGGAGTTACACCACTATATTCTCGCTGGCGGCTGGGTTGGAGACACAGGAAGCAGGAGCCACACTATCCGCAACCTGCCATTCACTTCTCTGCCTGCCAACCAACCTCACTAGCTGGCTGCAATCCACCATGCTAACTGCAATCCGCGCTTGCTAGCTCAGCCACCATCTTCTTGCTAGCCCCCATTTGCTGCTAGCGTAGCCACAGCAGTTATATTAGTGGCCAATGGCTCACTGGTTTCAGCTGACGGCCAACTAGCCACAGCTGATGATCATCCAATCACAGTTGATGGCCATTTACTACCTGAGCCAGTACCTTTCCACGTGAGGCCAAGAGCCTGGAAACTGCACTCCTGGCTCTGTCCCCACAATTCCCCTTGCCTGAATTCTCTTTCAGCTCTTCTCTGTTTATCTAAATCTTGACACACCTAGAATTCCATCCCTCCCATTCTACCTATTCCTTTGTTGGTTCTCAAACTTTAGTGAGTATCAACATCACCTGGCTATGGGGGCAGGTGGCAGGGCAGAAAGGGGCTGAGAGAGTTGTTAAAAATGTTTCCTGGGCCGGCCCGGTGGCTCAGGCGGTTAGAGCTCCATGCTCCTAACTCCAAAGGCTGCCGGTTCGATTCCCACATGGGCCAGTGGGCTCTCAACCACAAGGTTGCCAGTTTGATTTCTCAAGTCCTGCAAGGGATGGTGGGCAGCGCCCCCTGCAACTGGCAACGGCAACTGGACCTGGAACTGAGCTGCGCCCTCCACAACTAAGACTGAAAGGACAACAACTTGAAGCCGAATGGCACCCTCCACAACTAAGATTGAAAGGACAACAACTTGACTTGGGAAAAAGTCCTGGAAGTACACACTGTTCTCTAATAAAGTCCTGTTCCCATTCCCCCAATTAAAAAAAAAAATCTGAAAAAAAAAGTCTCAATTTCCTCACAAAAAAAAAATGTTTCCTAATCTGAGAGATACAGAGGAAAAACTGAGGGTTGCTAGATGGGAGGCGGGTGAGGACGAGGGAGAAGGTGAGGGGATTAGAAAGCACAATCAGAAATCACAAGATGGCCATGGGGATACGAAAGACAGTTTGGGGAATATAATCAATAATGTTGTAAAGATTTTGTAGGGTGTCTTATTAGGGAGACCACTTCATGGCCGGTGTGGATGCCTGACCACTGTGTTGTACACCTGAAGCTGAAGCTGAATAATACTGAATGTCAACTATAATTTAATATATATATGGTCACAGGATGTGGGGTGCAGCATAGGAAATAGAGTCAGTGGAATTGTAACAGCTACATACGATGTCAGAGGGGTAGTAGATTGGGGGAGGGGGTTATCACTTTGTGAGGGGTATAAATGTCTATTACATTGTTTTGTACACCTGAAACTAATAAAAAAAAATACTGAACAAAATAAAATGCTGTTTCCTGGGATCTATGGCCAGAGATTCTGATGTAGCAAGTCCGGTTTGGGGCCCAGAGTTTTGCAATTTTAACAGGCTCCCAGGGGCTTCTGATGCAAAGGATCCCCCAACTACATTTGGAGAAACTCATTTTAAGACCCTTTATAACTTTACATCACTCTCTGCCATGTGGCTTATGCTATCGTGTCTGTCCTGTCTTCCCAATGAGACCATGGGTGCCAAGACCTAAGCACTGCATACAAATTAAGCCTGATGTCTAAGCTGCATAGATTCCTTTGTGGGGCCAAACCCCAAAAAGCAGTTTCCAGGCTCTCGGCCTCACATAGACAGGTGCTGGCTCAGGTAGTAAATGGCCAACAACTGTGATTGCATGGCCATCAGCTGTGGCTAGTTGGCCGTCAGCTGTAACCAGTGAGCCATTGGCCACTAATATAACTGCTGTGGCTACGCTAACAGAGAGAGAGAAAGAATGGGGGCTAGCAAGAAGATGGCGGCTGGGCTGGCAAGTGTGGATGGCAATTTGCGGACAGTGGGGATCCAGCCTCCAGTGAGAGTATAGTGCCGCCAGATATAATATAGTGGTATGACTCCCCTACCTATGGCTCCGTGGGTGTTCCTTTTTGGCCTCACCATATCCTGCGTTATGTGGGGAGCGGGACCAGAGACCCCGCCGGACGCCCCGCACGACAAATGGCACAGCGAGCAGGGTCCCCCGCACGACACCTTTTTCATTCTTTACTTTTTCAGATTTTTTGAGATATAATTAACAAATAAAATTGTATATATTTAAGGTATACAACTTGATGTTTTGATATATGTATACTTTGTAAAATGATTACAATCAAGCTAACTAAGACATCCATTACTCACATAGTTACCATTTTCTTTTTTGTTGTTGTTGTTCTTTATTTTTTAATCCCTCCTGGCACATAACATCAAGTTACAATGGGTAAAAAAGCCAATGAGAAGGAGATTATTAGAAAGATAACTAATAGAAAAATTACATGCTTTTTTTTTCCCCAAAGGTGAGAGAAGTTTAACAAATGAATTTTGAGGACAATGAAGGAACCAAGGTCAAGGGCAGCAAAAGCCTCCTCTGGGTTACTGTGTCCCTAAAAGATGCTAAACTCCCATTCAAAACAACAGGCCAGGAATGGCTAAGCCTCAGTTAGACACACTAAACATGCCTTATGGTAGGTACTGGGTGCCCAAAGGTGTAAGGGTGAAATTCAGTAAGTCAATAACACAGTTAAACTTAGCTAGTTTGCAGAATGGCTCACTACATAGCTCACTATCTAGCTGCCTTTAATTAAACTTAGCTAGTTTGCAATTTGATCCATCTTGATATTCAGTTGTTTCCTCTTTGTTTCTCCCTTCGCTGATTAACTGAAAAACTCTGTTTGCTCCCTTTCTCAAGGCTACCCATACCTCATTAATTAACATCCTAACCTGAAAAGAGCAGCTTTTTAAATCCTCAGGTGCCCGGAAGCCAGGGACCCATGATCACAACTCCCTAGCAGTTTTTTGCCAATAAATGTCCAGCTACGGACAATAAAATCTAAGATAACACTGAGGCAGACCTGAGGCCTCAGAAGACCTGTGGGGGCAGAGCCTCAGAAAGTAGTTTCCAGGCTCTCGGCCTCACATAGACAGGTGCTGGCTCAGGTAGTAAATGGCCAACTGTGATTGCATGGCCATCAGCTGTGGCTAGTTGGCCGTCAGCTGTAACCAGTGAGCCATTGGCCACTAATATAACTGCTGTGGCTACGCTAGCAGGAGAAGAGAAGAGGAAGAATGGGGGCTAGCAAGAAGATGGTGGCTGGGCTGGCAAGCGTGGATGGCGGTTTGCGGACAGTGTGGATCCAGCCTCCAGTGAGAGTATAGTGCTGCCAGAGAGAATATAGTGGTATGACTCCCCTACCTATGGCTCCGTGGGTGTTCCTTTTTGGCCTCACCATATCCTGCGTTCTTGTATGGGGAGCGGGACCAGAGACCCCGCAGGCCGTCCTGCACGACAAATGGCGCAGCGAGCAGGGTCCCCCGCATGACAAATGGCACAGCGAGCAGGGTATGGTGCCAGCCAAAGCTCTCCAAAGAGTGGTGGAGCAGTTTGTGCGTGTGAACACCCAGTCTCAGGAAGACCAGGAGGAGAAGCTGCCGGAGAGCTGGACCCCCGTGGAGGGGTGTGAGGATGTGGACGGTTCTCCCACCAGCACAGGAAAAGCCATGCAGCTGCTGCAGAGATGGAGCCCCGTGGAGAGGTGGAAAGATGTGGACGGTTCCCCAACCAGCACAGGCCGGAGAAAGCAAAGGTCGTTGCGGCCCTGTGGGCTGGGAGGTTCCTGCTCAGGCAGCCCGGATGCAGGACTTATAGTCCCAGGAGGTAACGCTTGCTGAGTCCTCCGTGGGAGATGCGGGTGAGGTCAAGGTCATCCCTCACCCCCAGGACAGCCCTGGTGAATGACTATGGACTATGGGGAATTGCCTTCCATCCCTAATTTAATGGACCGCTTGACTGTTTGTTTGGGAACTGTTGTTAGTGGAACTGGGGGATATTTGCTTTTGTCTCTTGACTGGCCGCCATTGAGAATATGTAAGCACCTTGGTTGTGAGTCGCTGTTGTTCCAGCAGGGTACCCTGAGAGGCACAGAGAGAGTGGCAGTGCCCTGAGAGCCCTGGCTGAGTCCAGGAAGTCTGGCTGAGCCCTGAAGATACCGTGGCTGTGCCCAGGAAGTCGGGCTGTTCCCAGAGAGAGTGGCAGTGCCCTGAGAGCTCTGGCTGTGTCCAGGAAGTGTGGCTGTGGCAGTGCCCTGAAAGCCCTGGCTGAGTCCAGGAAGTGTGGCTGTGCCCACAGAGAGTGGCAGTGCCCTGAGAGCCCTGGCTGTGTCCAGGAAGTGTGGCTGTGCCCACAGAGAGTGGCAGTGCCCTGAGAAATCCTAGCTGTGCCCGGGGAAACTAGTGGTACCCTAAGAAGTCCAGGAAGTCTGGCCGTGCCCAGAAGTACTGGTGGTGCCCTGAGAAACCCTGGCTGTGTCCGGGAAGACAGGTGGTACCCTAAGAAGTCCAGGAAGTCTGGCCGTGCCCAGAAGCACTGGTGGTGCCCTGAGAAACCCTGGCTGTGCCCAGAGAGCCTAGTTGTGTCCAGGATATTGCATTCACCCCCAGGCTCCTCGCACAGGGCCCCTCGCGGAAGACGCTTGTCGCGTAGATTGTGAGGCGAGAGCCTGTAGGGGTGGAGTGTGGGGGCAGAGCCTCAGAAAGTAGTTTCCAGGCTCTCGGCCTCACATAGACAGGTGCTGGCTCAGGTAGTAAATGGCCAACTATGATTGCATGGCCATCAGCTGTGGCTAGTTGGCCGTCAGCTGTAACCAGTGAGCCATTGGCCACTAATATAACTGCTGTGGCTATGCTAGCAGAGAGAGAGAAGAGGAAGAATGGGGGCTAGCAAGAAGATGGCGGCTGGGCTGGCAAGTGTGGATGGTGGTTTGCGGACAGTGTGGATCCAGCCTCCAGTGAGAGTATAGTGCCGCCAGAGAAAATATAGTGGTATGACTCCCCTACCTATGGCTCCGTGGGTGTTCCTTTTTGGCCTCACCATATCCTGCGTTCTTGTATGGGGAGCGGGAGCAGAGACCCCGCAGGCCGCCCCGCACGACAAATGGCGCAGCGAGCAGGGTCTCCTGCACGACAAGACCCCAGGAGACAACTTCTCATATTTCTCATTAGCCCTGAGGCCTGCTTTCCTTTGTTCTTTCCCATTTACCGGCCTATAAAACCTCTTAATCATTCTTGGCTCAGGGGAAGGTGGTTTTTTAGACATTAGTCTGCCATCTTCCCTAGCTGTGGGCATCTAGGACGTTTTTCTCCTCACCAACCCGTCACTCTATAGTTTTTAGGCTCTTCGGTGGCAAGCGACACTAAACCTGAGTTTGGTAACAAAGGCACTTTGATCACACTTGAGAACTTTTTAACATTTCAAAACTGATGTGCCACCAGAAACACATAAAGGCCTGAATGGGCCTGAAAATCCCTTGGAAACTTGAAAAGGGGTGGTGGGGGGTGGCGGAATGTCAATAGACTTGTAAATCCCAAGAGTTCTCTATGTTTCCCAAGTTTATAGCATGTGATGGTAAATTTTATCTGTCCACTTGGTTGGTTCACAATGTGTCCAGATTAAACATCATTTCTGGGTGTGTATGTGAGGATGTTTCCAGATGAGATGAGCCTTTGAATCAATAGACTCAGTAAAGCAAGTTGCCTTCCCTAGTGTAGGCGAGCATCATCGAATCTGCTGAGAGCCTGAATAGAAGCAAAAGGTGGAAGAAGGGAGAATTCACTCTGTGCCTGACTGCTTCAGTGGGGATATCAGTCTTCTCCTGCTCTCAGAATAGAACTTACACTATTGGTTCTACTGCTTCTCAGGCCTTTGGACCAGGATTGAACTATACCACCATCTGCCTTGGGTCTCTAGCTTGCAGATGACAGATTGCGGGACTTCTCAGGCTCCATAGTCGTGTGAGCCAATTCCTTATGGTAAATCTCTTTATATTACCCTATTGGTTATGTTTCTCTGAATAACTCTGAATAATACACAGAACCAAAGTAAAGGAAGCATTTGGAATAGCAAGGACTCACTGAATGAAAGATCATAAGAACAGGTCTGGTCAGAGTATTGTCAGGGTGTGAGGATAGAAAAATTTCCATGAAGGAGAAACAATGAAAAATACATTGTTCCTGTTTTCATTTTATACACACTCACACATATATCACAGGCTATATATATGCACACACATACACACATACACATCTACCTCAAAGAAAATTTGGCATGAGATTCACCAACATGTTAAGAGTGATTATTTATGAATGCTGGGATTAAAGGTGATATTTATTTTCTTCTTTAGACTTTTTCTGTATTGTCTTATTTTTATGTTATTTATATAATGTTATGTAATCAGAAAAAATATTTTTTCTGTTTTTTAAGAAATGGAGTAAAAAATCAGTCACTAGTGCTTTTATAAAAACTAGCAAAGAAATGTCTAAAATTAATGACTCTTAGAGGGAAGAAGAGTTAATATAAGATTAGATAGGGACACCTTACATGTGGATAAACTTGCTTTTCCAGGTCTCTACATAATGTGTGTGGACTAGAATTTTTTTGATTTTTTCTAAGGTATTCAGTGCAGATTGAAAGGACAATCACAACATTAAGAACATGTTTTGAATTAATTACCTCTAAAAAGTTTCCTAAATACTCAAAGCAAAAGAAACATGGATTTGAAAAAAAACCAACAACCAACCCAAATGCCTTCACATCCATATCTAGTTACAACAATATGTTTAACTGGTCTCAACAATTCAGTAATATTTACAGGAAAGCTCTACAGCTCCTTCAGAGGCCATCACGGCCTCCCCAAGGCATTCAGTTTTCTTTATTAAGCTTGATGTTTGAGACAAAAATCTATCAAAATTTGAAAAAAATATATATATTTTGACCCCACAGTTTAAGTTCTAGGAATTCACCCTATAGATCTTTATATACTTTGCCAAAGTTACATATGTAAGATATTCACTGCAGAATTGCTTACAATAGCAAGGAACTAGAAATGATGCACATGAACTCCAATAGGAGGTAGATGATACCAACTGAAGTACATCCAGAGTTTGCACATAGCATATACAAGATTTCCATAAGGCCCATAAGTATCATAGAGGTTAATCTGCCTTGGATAATCCCAACAATATTTTAAATTGGTAGAATCAGCAGAGGTAGAAAGAGACCCAAGGCAGGGTGATGGATGGTATGTTCCAGATCCACAGGGAGAAGAGGCTATGGTTAACATTGTCATCCACCATTTGAATGCATCCTGTCTTTAAAAATTAAATCATTGGGTGTCACTTGGAAGCTAAAAAATAAGTAGTCAGAGGGAAAGGGTTAAGGGAGCCTAGCTCTGTTGAGTAATATACTTTAACCACAGAACTGTAAAATGAAAAATAGTGACAAAACTGTCCCCTATGATTGTTGTCCATGCTACCTATGAAGTCCCTTCTTGATTTTTCATACCAGCTGCTGCTCATGTCATCATTATGGAAAAAATTCACTGAAGAGTGAAACTTAGTTTTTTGAAACCAAATGTATAGAGATGTTTAAAAACTGTCCATGCACAAAATGAAAGGAGCATACAGTACAAACACACATACAACATTGGGTGAAAAGTGAAACCGTATTTCAGCAGAGGTGGGGGAAGACAACGAGACTACCAGGGAAACTTAGAGGTTATGATGACTTGACCTTTTCATTAGTGACTGGGCCAAGTCAGGAAAGAAGACATGAACGAAGGCAGAGAGCAGATTAAGGACAAGGATATGATTCCTTTTTCAAACAGGAACTTATTTTGAGTATTGCACATGCCCTATTTATAGTTAATATATTTTGACATGTCTATGTTCAAACCAGAGCCATTTAATTCCTCCCTCTGTGCCAAAGGGCAGTGTTCCCTCTGGGCTCTCTTCAAGAACAAAGTTGATAGTATTTCAGAGGATATCATAATGAATTGATTGATTCTAAAATAAAATCACAGTATGCAATCACTGAAAACTTATTGCATTAGAGGAACTTGGGAATTCACCTTCTAAATATATGGTAAGGCTGAATTTCCCCATAACATCTACATATTCACGAATTTCTCTTTCACTACAATTTAATAGGCCTTGCTCTAGGTCTTTGTGTTACCCTTGAATTTTTCAGTACAGTGAATGTAAAATTTCTAGACATCTATAAGAAGCCTACAAGTGGAAGAGCTCCACTGTAATGCAGCTGACACTAGATCCTTGCAGTGCAACTTTATCCAGCCTTCCATTTGTATTACCTCAACACATACAGTGGTTCAACAAGTGAAAAGTTTCCATATAGAGAGTCAAGAAATCACTCACCACGGAATAATAATTCTTGGTAAGTGGAGTAGTTTCAAATCCTTTGACAGCCTTGGGGGAGAGAGGTCTCTCTGTGAAAAAGACATTTAAATTATGTTAATATCATACAAGTCTAAGAGGAACACTTTATAACTAACATACTATAAATATTGTCGAGTGGAAGGATCAATGGAAATGTACATTCCTAAACAAGAAACTGTAATTTTACCAAACTATACACAGTCAAACTTAGGTCTTCGTATCCAAGCCCCTCAATTTCTGAGGAGGCAAATAACCCAAGGAGTTAAGGTCTAGCTACTTAATGGCAGGGCTGGGGCAAAAATTTCACTCCCAGTTTGGGCTTGTTTCTTTACTCCAGTCAGCTTCCCCATTCAACTTATTCAAAACAGATAAGCAAAGCTAACACGAAGCAAATATATATATATGTATGTATGTATGTATGTGTATATATATATATATATATATATATATATATATATATATATGTATATATTAAATTGCAACTTACTGTACAAGTATAATATAAATAATAGCAACCATTCTTTCTTAGGGCTGTCTACTGTGCCAAAAACAAAATAATCAGAATTTTTAATACACTGAAAACAACTCGCATAAAATTCTTCTCTTTTATGTATCATTTTAATATTAACACATTACTCTGGAAAATGTTGCCTTTCTTCTACAAAGTTCATTTTCCCTATTAAACTCATGACTAAGAGACATCCTAGTACATTCTTTTTTTAAAAAAGAAAACCAGTTGATAAAAATACAAGACATTGATCGTAAATGTTTAATAGTGTCACTATATACTATCTTTCCTATCCTCATTTTCTCCTTTGCTTCATTTTGTTTTGTATTCCATTTTTATCTTGCTATATTGTATGCTGCTCTAAACTCTTTCTGAAGTGTGGTGGAGTATAAATAACCAAGTAATAATATATCACCAGACCTTGATTTTTCTTTTTAAAAATAATGTTTTCTAGTTTTAAATCTACTGCATGCTCACCCTAAAAAATGCAAAATATCAAAAAGTAAATAAAAACCAATGATTAGCCCATTACCCAGAGCTAACCATAATCCAGAGTAACATTTTGAAGTGTGTCATACCATTCCTTTTATATATGTGCTTGTGAACACACACACACGCACACATGCACACACACACAGATCTTTCTTATGTTACCTACAGTTTTGTAATTCTCCTATTACAACATTCTTTTTTTTTTTTTAATTTTATTAAATTTATTGGGGTGACAATTGTTAGTAAAATTACATAGATTTCAGGTGTACAATTCTGTATTACATCATCTATAAATCCCATTGTGTGTTCATCACCCAGAGTCAGTTCTCCTTCCATCACCATATATTTGATCTCCCTTACCCTCATCTCCCACCCCCCACCCCCCACCCCCCTTACCCTCTGTTCCGTGTACACTAGAAAAGAATGTATAGTCTGATGTTTTAGGATGAAGTGCTCTATAAATGTCAATTATGTCCATTTCATCTAATGTGTCATTTAGGGCTACTATTTCGTTATTTATTTTCTGTTTGGATGATCTATCCATAGCTGTTAATGATGTATTTAAGTCCCCTAGTATAATTGTGTTTTGGTCAATTTCTCCCTTTAGTTCTGTTAGTAGTTGCTTGGTGTATTTCGGTGCTCCCTGATTAGGGGCATAAATATTGATGACTGTTATGTCTTCTTGTTGTACAGTCCCCTTCACCATTATGAAATGTCCATCTTTGTCTCTTGTTATCTTTTTCACCTTGAAGTCTGTTTCATCTGATATCATTATGGCTACACCTGATTTTCTCTGGGTACCATTTGCTTGGAGTGTCAATTTCCACCCTTTTACTTTGAGTCTATGCTTGTCCTTGTAACTGAGATGTGTCTCTTGGAGACAGCATATGGTTGGGTTTAGTTTTTTGATCCAATCTGCTACTCTGTGCCTTTTTATTGGTGAGTTCAGTCCATTTACATTTAGGGTGATTATTGATATGTGAGGATTTCCTGTCATTCTATCTTTAGTTTTCTGGTAAGGCTGTGTCTCCATTGTTTCTTTGCCTTTTTGTTGTTGTCTATTATTTCTGTGTGGTGGTATTCTATGATGTTTCCCTCTGTTTCTTCTTTTATTTCAGTATATATTTCAGTTCTGGATTTTTTTTAGTGGTTACCCTTAAGTTTATGTAAAAGAAAGTTTGATATTTAGAGTATTCCATTTTCTTCAGCATGCTTACTTTCTCCATTCCCATATTCCAGTTCAGGCCTTTACTCTCCCCCTTTTTGAGTTTTGGTTGCCACAAATTGTCCCTGTTGATGGTGGTCGAATAGCCTCCTTTAGTATTTCTTGTAGTGCAGGCCATGTATTAGAAAATTCCCTCAGCTTCTGTATGTCTGGAAAGGTCTTTATTCCTCCTTCATATTTAAAGTATATCTTTGCTGGATATATTATTCTTGGCTCACGATTTCTCTCTTTCAATAGTTTGAATATTTGGTTCCACTCCCTCCTGGCTTTTAGAGTTTCTGCTGAAAAATCTGATGATAATCTAATGGGCTTTCCTTTGTAAGTTACCGTCTTCATTTCCCTGGCTGCCTTGAGGATTCTTTCTTTGTCATTGATTTTAGACAGCTTCAATACAATGTGCCTTGGAGAATGCCTGTTGGGATTGAGGTAACTAGATGTTCTATTTGCTTCTTGGATTTGAGGGTCCAGTTCTGTCCACAAATTTGGGAAGTTCTCATCGACAATTTGTTTGAATATATTCTCTGTTCCCTTCTCTCTTTCTTCTCCTTCTGGTATGCCCATTATTCTTATATTGCTCTTTCTGATGGAGTCAGAAAGTTCTTGTAGAGTTCTTTCATTTCTTTTAAGTCTCAAGTCTCTTTCTTCTTCTATCTGTGTCATTTCCAGGTTTCTATCTTCGATGTCACTGATTCTTTCCTCCATCTGGTCAACTCTACTACCTAAGCTGGTTATTTCATTCTTAATTTCTTCTATTGAGTTCTTAATTTCCAGAAATTCTCTTTGGTTCTTTTTCAAAATTTCAATCTCTTTTGTAAAATGCTCATGCTGTTCTTTGATTGAGTTTCTGAGTTCATTTAACTGCCTATCTGTGTTTTCTTGTATCTCGTTGAGTTTTTTCAGAACTGCAATCTTGAATTCTCTGTCACTTAAGTCAGATATTTCTGTATCTTTAAGTGCCTTCTCTGGAGATTTTTCACTTTCTTTCTGAGCTATCTTGTTGCCTTGGTTATTCATGGCGATTACTGGTTTACTATTTCTCTTCCTAGACATCTACAGGAGTGACTTCTGCAACAGGTTGATAGGAAGAGGTCTTTCTTTTGTTTTCCAGTACTTGTTGGTAGAATGTCTTATTATTTCTCCAACTGCAATTTATTTTTCTTCTCCCACACGGTAGTGCTGTTTTCTCTGCACTATTCCTGCTTCTCACACAATGGGGGGATTCCCTGGGAGACGGGCTTCTCCTCTGTTAATAGTTCGTCTAGGTCACAGGGCGCAGTGTCCCGGTGGGTATGTGGAGAGCTTTTGATGTTCCAAAGCTCTTCCAGCTCCTGATTCAGAGCCCATATGTTTCAGCAGTTCTGTTTACTCCTGCAGGGATCCGCCCAGATAGGTGGGGTCAGGGGCGGGGTAAGTTGTGAGAGATGGCCCAGAGCAATGGCGGCCACCACCACCACAGCCGGTCCTGCTTCCACGGCTCCCTCCCCTTTGCCGGAACTAGTTGGGCTGTGAATTTGTGTCTGCGGCCCACAGTTCTCAAAAGAGCAAATTTTCTGTTGTTTTGATCTGACACTGCTACTGTTCCGCTTCTAGCACCGGGCAGGTGGGGGCGGGGCGAGCTCTGGGAGGGGAGGGAGGGAGGGGGCAGCTAGTCTCAGTGCCTTAGGCTCCGCTCTCTGCTCGGCAGTGAGGGCTTAAACCACCGTTTTCAGCCTTTTTCCCTCGGTCTTTTCTCCGAGGTCTCTGCCGTGAGCGTTGGGTTCAGCCGTGTTATATGCTGTCCCCTCAGCCCTGTGGGCCACAAGCAGAGCCCTAGCAGTCCGAGTTCTTCCCTCTCCCACAGCTGCGGTAGTTCCGGGAAGCAGCGAGCTCGGCGCACTGAGCTAGGTCTGCGTCCTGCGCCCGCGCGTCTCCGTCTCCGCGCACTTCTCCCTTTCCTCCTCCCTCCACTCGCGCGAATCTCCCACCTGTAGGTGATTTTAGTCGGTAGTGGGCCTCTTTGTCTTGCCTGTCTGCTGTGCAGGGAGTCCTTTGTGGAGTTTTTGTTGTTCGATTCTTTGTAAATTCCAGGGGAGCTTTACAGAGGCTCACCTCACGCCGCCATTTTTCCGGAAGACCAATTATTACAACATTCTTTCATGAATAATTTCCCATTTACCCTTGATTGCTAATTATTATTATATTGAAAATATCCTGGGGGCTGGCCCGGTGGTTCAGGTGGTTGGAGCTCCATGCTCCTAATGCCAAAAGCTGCCCGTTCGACTCCCACATCTGCTGGTGCCAGATGGCTCACTTGGTTGGAGCGCAGGCTCTCAACCACAAGGTTGCCAGTTCAATTCCTCGAGTCCCGCAAGGGATGGTGGGCTGTGCCCCCTGCAACTAACAACGGCAACTGGACCTGGAGCTGAGCTGCGCCTTCCACAACTAAGATTGAAAGGACACAATTTGACTTGGAAAAAAGTCCTGGAAGTACACACTGTTCCCCAATAAAGTCCTGTTCCTCTCCCCCCAAAAAAAGCATCTTTCCACAGATGGGGCCAGCAGCAATGTGGCTAGCCCCCCCCCCCAAAAAAAATCCCTGACATTTATTTGGCACCTAATAGCTTTTAAGACATTTTATTTGACCTTCACAACAACCCCGTCATTCAGAAATGCTCTCATTTTGCAGAGGAGGTTACTAAGGTTCACAAAGGTGATGTCAGCTGCCTAATGGCATGAATCTGGGAAATGGCAGAGCCAAGACTGAAGCTCAGGTATGCCTTGACAAGGGCTTGTGCTTCTAACCAATATGACGTCCAGAGATAAAGCTACCAAAAGTGTCAGTTGATGGCATGGGTAGTGGTTCCTACTGGTGTTCAAAGGGACCATCAGTTTGACCTGGGATGGTAAGAGAAGACCTTGCTGGACAGGGGGTACATGATCAGGCGCTAGAGGGTAGCTAGGACTCTAACAGACAGAGAAGACAGTAGAGTTTTCTAGTCATGGAAGATTCCAGAAGCACAGCTATAGAAATGGCAATGCTCAAGGCAGGACTGGGTCTGTGATGGTGAGTTGTCTAGCTGTGCCAAGCTGGGCATAGTGGAAACAAAGTAAAGGCAGCAATAAGGGCCAATTCTGTCACTTCCCAGTGTTGACAAGTGATGTATGGACAGTTTGCGGAGGCTTTATGATATTTCAAGACCTGCCTGGATTCACCTGGTGGCTTCACAAGGCTGAACTGAGTGACCTTGAGCAATGTAGTACCACCTAGCCTATTACTTATGATTGTAAGTGGCAGAGCCAGGACTTGAACCCAAGTATTATATTGCCAAGTCTGATGTTCTTTCCAGTATACCACACTCTTAGACATATTCAAAATTGACCATTGCCTAATTCCTTTAGTTTTTTTATTAGGCAAGTTTTCTACAATGTAGCTATAATGGTTCTACTTAGAACTCAGTTGTTTTGTGGAATTATGATGTAAACCACTCTTGATAAACATAAAAGTTTCTAGAGATACCAGCAAGATGTGGTTACCTTTCTAAAGCAAGGCCAAAAGAAAGGGTAAACAGTAATGGAGAGCCTGCCAAGACATGGAAGAGGAAAGGAAAGGCCATAAGAATAGGTCATTGTAAATGAAACAAAATGTTAACTATGTAAAGTAGAAGTGAGAAATATGAATTAAAAAGAAAGAAGTGGCTGCCTTGAAATTTACTGGATACTTGAACGTGATGCAGAAAGAGCTGGTGCTTTGAGAAGACTGATGAAATTGTCAAACCTTTAGCAAGACTGACAGGGAAAAAAGTGACAAGATACAAATCACCAATATCAGGAGTGAAACGGGATATCACTACAGACCCTGGAGATTACAAAAAAATAATAAGAGAATACTATAAAGAACTCTACACACATAAATTTTATAATTAGATGTGAAATGAACCAATTCCTCAGAAAATAAATACTACCACAACTCAGCTAATAGGAAATAGACCATTTGCATAGTCTATTATAACTATTAAGGAAATTGAATTTATAAATTTAAAACTCTGGAAAAATAAATTTCCACATCCATATGGTTTCACTAGAGAATTTTATCAAAATGTTTAAGGGAGAAGCAATATTAATTCATTTTTATTAGTTTCAGGTGTACAAAACAATGTAATAGTTAGACATTTACACCACTCACAAAGTGATAACTCCCTTCCCCCAGCAATACCAATGCTTCACAATCTCTTGTAGAAAATCATAGAGAAGGGACCACTTTCCAACTTATTTTATAAAGTCACTCTTATATGGACACCAAAACCAAAGATAGCACAAAAAAAGAAAATTGCAGACCAGTATCCTTCATGAATGTAGATGCAAAAAAACCTTAACAAAGTGTTACCAAATAGAATTCAGTGATATTTCAAAAGAATTGTATACCTGGAATTCATCCCAGGGATGAAAGGTTGGTTAAATATTAAAAAATCAATCAATGTAACCCATAATAAGAGTCTAAACAGAAAAATCACATGGTGATATCAATTGATGCAGAAAAGGTACTTGGCAAAACTGAACACCTATTCAAGAAAAAAAAACTTCCAGAAAAAAAATAGGAATAAAGAGGAACTTCTTCAACTCAATAAAGAGCATCTATGAAAACCTACAGCTAGCATCTTACATAATGGTAAGAGACCAAATGCTGAACGCTTTGCCTTGAGATCAGGAACAAGGCAAGGAAATCTGCTCTCACCACTCTTTCTTTCTTTCTTTTCAATTGCAGTTGTAAATACAATATTATATTAGTTTCAGGTGTACAATATAGTGATTAGAAATTTATATCACTTACAAAGTGGTCATCCCATAAGTCTAGTACCCATCTGACCGCTCTTATTCAGCATAGTGCTGGAAGTTCTGGCTTTCCCTACAGGCCTGGTATAGGATGGGTGATCAAAACACAAAGAGTAGAAGGGAGACAGATTTGGAAGGACAAACTTGGAAAAATCTAAAAAAGCAGCCTTTGGAAATGATTGGCCCCATGAAAAAATTCAAAGGGTGGCTATATAAACTGAAAAACACCAGCACTGTGCCTCAGTGACAGTTTGTTACCTCTGGTTCCTCTTTGCCCCCACTCCCATCCCTCCCACTGCTTACTCCTGCCATGTGCAGTTCTCTCTGAAACCCACACTCAGCGACATGGAGAGAAGGAATAAAGATGTAGAGGTTCAAAGGAGACAAATTCAGTTTCTAGGGATTGTTCAAAGTGACCTAATGGGAACTGACATCAAAATATAAACCTTTTAGGTGGTGTTTCTAAGGCAATGAAAAGATTGGTCAATTCAATTCAATCTCTGAAAAAACATAAGTCAATGTAGTGTAGAATTCAAATGGGTTATTTGGTATAATATAACCCAAACAATAAGTTTAACACAGATATAGCCATAAGAAACTCTTTGAATCCTAATATAAAGATAATTTTTCAATTAACTTTTGATTTTTTCCCTCCCCTTGCTGATGTACAAATTCCTATTGCCTGTTGGCAGTGATAGGACAAAAAGAAATCTGGTGACAACTAGTTTCTCAGGATATGAAACATCTATGTGATATATTCAAGGGATTAAAACAGGAAGTCTAAATATAAAGCTTAATCCTAGTTTTTTGTATAATCGGTAGGAAGAGTCATTTCTTAATCTCCCTTAATATAAACTTAATTAGCCATCGATCTAATCTCTTCATATGATATCTATATTTACCTGCTAATAAGAAGTTTTAGAAGAATTTAATGACCCTCCTTAACTGAAGCAGTTGCACAAAGCTGAATTTGCTTAAAATATCTTCTCCGATCACACTTGCCTCAATATTTTCTTGGCATGGAAATTTTGCCAGGAAAGTTTTAATGCAAGGTCCCGATAAAACCCTTAGCTTTTCTCAGTAACAAAGACAAAACATTTTAAAAAGAGATGTAATTTACTATGTTATTGATGTATTGGTAGAAATTATTTTGATGTACAAATAACATGTTAATTTACATGCTACCACTGATGTTTAAGAAAAGGACTGAAAATTGTATAAATGGCTAATTTCCTATAAATAATGTATGTGACTCAAATGAAATAAAGGAGCAAAGGCCCTTAATATATCTTCTGTGGCTTTTATAAGGACTAAGTTATTCATACATGTATTTTTTATGAAGTAAGATATTTGATGAAAACATTTGTGTTCAAAATAGAGTTTATTTTTCTCATGTAACAACAAATCAAAAGGTAGGCAAGCAGGACTGGTAACAATGGCTTCATAACGTCACCATTGTCTAACTTCCACCATCCTTGGTGAGAGGCTTTTATTATCATGGTCACAAAAAACTATTCTATCTTCATCCTAAAACTCACGTTGAAAGGAGATTGTGTGTGTGTGTGTGTGTGTGTGTGTGTGTGTGTGTGTGTGTGTGTTAAATATTCTATTTCTTAACTCTCTACAGTATTAGATTGGTGGTCCTATAAGTCCTCTGACATCATCCTCCTCCTGAAGAGAGGAAAGAAGCTGTCCCCAGGGCTTCAGCCATAATTATCTCTAAACAAAAGCTACAGTGGGTTCTAAAACTTAAAATGCCACTCCCCAAGAGCAAATTTACCAGGCACAAAGTGCTCTTCATCGGCTGCAGGGGAGAAAACTATGCACACCACTCCTATGGCACAGCAGTCTGCAGGGAGAAGGTTGTAACCAGATTTACTAACGATTCTAGTGATCTCAGTGTTACACGTTTGACCTAATAGTAAGCAGACAGAGATCACTGAAGTTCCTCAGTTCCATGTCTGATTCAGATTCATAAATGACCCAAGAGGTTGTATGGCAGTGGGGTTTAAAACTCTAAATTGAAGGTTTTGTTTCAATGAGATGTGCATTTAATCTATGAATCATTTTTTTAAACTCCTTACAGACAAATCTTCTTTCCTAAGCTTTACATCAATATGAACTTCATGAAAAGCAATAAAAATTGATAGGTGTTTGTTTTCTAGACCAAAACAGCACAGCATTGAATTTAAAATGTCCCTCAGCAGAATCCTAGATAGGTTTTGACCTACTCACTGTTTTGCGGAAGCAGCAGGAATTGAGATGGGAAAGAATTCAAGTCAACAAAGACTTAACACCTATTTTTCCAATGAGACATTTTCATTATATCAAGCTAATATCTCCCACTGTCCCCTAAGCTCACTCTGCTCAATCCTACTGCAGATCCTTTGTGGTTTTTGTACTCCTCGAGCAATCACTGACTTAGATTTCTCCCCACCCCTCTCTTCTGGGCCTACCCACAGCCTACATATCTCTGAGGGTTCAGCTCAATCCCAACCTCCTCCATGAAACCTACCCCAACCTCTCCAGCCACAGTGCACTGTGTACACTGATGATCTGCTACATATTTTACACTTTATCATCTACCAGTTTACACTGTCAACTGGTTTCATCTCCAGCTCTTCTCTCTCCCGTGTTCTAAATCCATAGCGCCAATTACCTTTTGAAAACCTTCAGAACTATAACTGGCTGGCACCTCCACTCAACATGTGCAAAACAACAACTCATCGTCTTCAGTGCCAATCACCCAACGCGCGCACGCGCGCACACACACACACACACACACACACACACACACTCCTCCTACTCCTATCTTCCCTATCTTCTCTATTAATGGAGGTCAGCATGTATCAAACATTTCCAATGTCTAAAGAACCATTAGGCACTATGGGGACAGAAAGGTATACAAAGAGGAATGAGTCCCCCTTGACTTCCCTGTCACGATGAGTTAGTCACCTCTCTTCCGTTCACCACTCTCCAAACTACCCTTTATTTAGCTCTATCACTAAACTTATCATACTGCATTCTGATCATAGCGCTCCCTCATTAGATTATGAACACCATGAAGGCAAGAGTCACGTCTTAGGTGTCTCTGCCTCACCAGAGCTCAGGACAAAGACTGAAATCTTAGCCATGGTGAATAAATTTTTGCCGGCTGGCTAGGTGGATGACACTGCATGTCTCTAAGGAGATCACCATCAAGCTGGATCCCTAGACTTGCAGTAATCCTTACCTCTTCCCTTTTCCTCATAACTAATTATCAGCCGGTTTTCTTGATTCTACTTTAACAGTATCTACTCCATCCATCCACTTTCTCTTCCTCCCCACTCTCACAAAAGTAGCCCACACCACTATCTGGATTGCCTGGATTTCAGCAGTCATCTCTGCCGGTTTCCCCACATCCTCATTGGTTATCCCCACCACTTCCCTGCAAACCATTCCTCACACTACCACTAGAAAGATCTTTCTGAACTACATTGCTATCCCCTGCATTGACACCTCTCTTAATGTAGCTCCTGCTCAAGGCCCCACTCCTCTTCACTCACCTTACGCTCAACCCAAATCATCCTACCACTTGCTCCATGCTTTAATGTACTAACTCTCTCTAACCTTCTTCTACAAGTCAGAAGCTTCTTTCCATTCTTCAAGACCCAATTCAAGTGCTTCCCCCACTTAGGTTATTGTTAATTGAATTGTTTCCTTACTGCTCCAGCAGCATCTTATTTAGACTTAGAGTTTTGTCCATGTTACTTATTCTGTCCTATCCTGTTATATTTGATTGTGTACCCACCTGTCTTGACTCCTAGATCGTCAGGTCCTTGGAGGCAGAGTCCATGAGAACAGATTATTATAACCTCCCCCACCCAGTACCTAGGAATGCTCAGTGAACAAAAGCTGAGCAAAATTTAATGACCTGCCCCACAACACTCATTCATTTTACAAATATTTACTAAGCATAAATGACACAGAAAAATATCTCTGCTCTCATAGCACTTACATTCTAATAGTAAGATACATACAGTAAATGAAATAAATAAGTAAATGTATATTACGTTAGATGGAGAGAAATGGTAAACAAAAAAAATAAAGCAGGGAAGGATGACAGGGACAATGGGGATAGGGTTCGATTTTCTCCCAGGTGACCAAGGAAGGCCCTACTGTGAAGCTAACAAGTAAGCAAAGACCTGAAAGAGGTGAGGGAATCAGCCACGCTCATATCTGTGGAGAGTGCGCCAGGCGGAAGGACAGAGAGTAAAGAAGGTGCCTGTCTGGCCCAGGCAACAAGGAGGCCAGTGGGGCTAAAGTGGAATGAGTGAGGGAGAGAGAGGGCAGAGAGGAGGTCAGAGGGGTTTGGGAGGTCAAATCCTGGAGATCCCTGTAGACTATTGGGATGACCTTGGTTTAACTCTTTTTCAGATGGGGAACCATTACCCAAGTTCGATTTTGAAAAAATCACTCTAGTTACTGAGTTTTAATTAGATTATAAGAGTGACAAGGACAGGAACAGAGATACCAGTTAGAAAGCCACTGAAATAAGCTAGGTGAGATATGTTGTTCCACATACTCCTAGTCCCAGGCCTTCTCTGACTAGCAGGCTTCCTGGCCCCAGCTGTTCGGACCTATCCTTAACAGCTGGGTAAAATGTTTCCAGGGGTTACCTAGATGTTCAAATCAGAACCAGAGCTTACATGTGAGTCCTTTACTGAGTTCTAAATCAAAGAGTGTATTGGACAAAATTGAAGGGAAAGGTCCAAAAATCAGGACAAATAGCTTGGTTATTTGAAAATCTTCAGATAACTCCCCAAGAAATGGGCAGTCCACAAGGGAGTGTCCAGACTGTGCTACAAGGCATCTCAGTGAAGGACATTACAATGAGGGCGTGCTGTCTGTCCACTTCCTATGTCCCAAAGCAAGGCAGCAAGTGCTGTGCCTTATAGTTTTGCAGATGAAGACACTGAATAAGAGAACAAAATTAGAGTGAATCTGGAAAGTTATTTAGAGATCTTAACAACCAGATTATACCAATTGAAAGATGTAACAAGGGGTACAAACTGGCTGTGAACATAATCAAAACCAAGGAAATTCCAGGCAAGACCTGAAAATACTTCAAGGCTCAACAGAAATATCTTAATTCTCAATAATAAAAAAAATGCTAAGATAGATAGATGATAGATAGATAGATAGATAGATAGATAGATAGATAGATAGACAGATAATTATTCCATTAAAAAAGATTGCCCCCTGCCTTAACCCAACAGTGCAGAAAAGTGTACAAAGTAAAATTTGTCCTAAAAGCTTTAGGGAAAAGCTCATAACAATGGTTATCTGGGGGAAAGGGCCAAGGAAAGGAATTTTCATTCTCTACATGTATTTCTGTAATGTTTTTATTTATTTACAGTGAGCCTATAATATTATTAATTAATAGTATTATTTTGAGGCATTAAAAAAGCAATAAAGGGCCGGCCCGGTGGCTCAGGCGGTTAGAGCTCCATGCTCCTAACTCCGAAGGCTGCCGGTTCGATTCCCACATGGGCCAGTGGGCTCTCAACCACAAGGTTGCCAGTTCAATTCCTCGAGTCCCGCAAGGGATGGTGGGCTCTGCCCCCTGCAACTAAGATTGAACACGGCACCTTGAGCTGAGCTGCCGCCCCGATGGCTCAGTTGTTGGTTGGAGCGCGGGCTCTGAACCACAAGGTTGCCAGCTCAATTCCTCGACTCCTGCAAGGGATGGTGGGCAGCGTCCCCTGCAACTAAAATTGAACACGGCACCTTGAGCTGAGCTGCCGCTGAGCTCCCGGATGGCTCAGTTGGTTGGAGCGCGTCCTCTCAACCACAAGGTTGCCGGTTAGACTCCCGCAAGGGATGGTGGGCTGTGCCCCCTGCAACTAGAAACGGCAACTGAACCTGGAGCTGAGCTACGCCCTCCACAACTAAGACTGAAAGAACAACTTGAAGCTGAACAGAACCCTCCAAAACTAAGATTGAAAGGACAACAACTTGACATGGAGAAAAGTCCTGGAAGTGCACACTGTTCCCCAATAAAGTCCTGTTCCCCTTCCTCAATACAATCTTTAAAAAAAAAGCAATAAAGACATCTATAAAAGAAAAAAATGCACTGAGAAGCTAATCACTCAAAGGAACCCATGGGTAAATATTTTTGAAAAGTGAGGAGATATAATGAATACCTGAATACTATATCGGTATCATGACATTTTTGTATAACAGGTTTTTTTCCAGGAATATAGGTAGAGTCTACTTTCCTAAATAATAAAAAGCAAGTAAGTTACCTAAGCAAGGTCTCAAAAGACTACTAAAGAGCAATAAGATTTCACTCATATCTCTGAGGCATTTAGACTTAGGTCTGCTTCAAGAGCTGAGGGCTAAAAAAAGGAAGTTAGCACATGGCCCCTCTTATTATTGTATTCTGCCATGGTGATTCTTAGAGTAGCAGGAAGGACTATGTACTATGTTACATGGGCTAGAATTAGTAGACAGAAGGGGACATAGTTAAGGTGGAACAGTTGTCTGAGCTTTGAATTCTTTTGCTTTTTTAGTTTTTTGCTGCCTTGATGTAATCTAAATACAACTTCATTTCAAAATATCTAATCACAGATTTTCCCCAGTTCTGTTTTAGTCTATTTTGGACACACACATACAAGTACAAACAGTTTCAGCTAACCAATTAAAACTACAAGATTTCCTGTAAGAATATCAAGAAAGTACAAGAGTCACATTCAAAAAGACTTTTAAAAGATTGACTTACCACTGGATTTAATTTCTCGGACATAATTACTAGGGAACCAGCCTGTTCTCCCATTTAATGTGCCTTCCCACCAGCCTCCTTCTTCAACTCTAGTGACATAAATGATGTCCCCTTTACAGACTGACAGTTCATCTTCATTAGTCTGCTTAAAGTTGAATCTTGCCTTTACTATCAACTGGTGACTTCCATTTTCCGTCATCTCCTAGAAAAATAAAAGCCACACCAAATTAAGCACTCATCTAAATGAGGCAGGGGCAGACATTATATGAATGTAGGCAAATAAAGTGGGGTGACCAAGGATAAAACCCCAGGTCCATCTCAGTCTTGAATTTTTAACTTAGGAGTAGTCCTAACATGGATAGGCCTCAAGGGGGATTAAGAAACTCCTTGAAACTATATGCAAACTTTTCCATTTGTGAGAATGTGTATTTTGAAGTGGGTCATGGTTTTCATTTCCCTCTCTCCCTACCAATTATCTAAAGACACTTATTTAAATGATCCAGGAAACAAAGTAGAGTGATAAACTATTCCATCCTGCCTCTATCCAACACAGACATATCTTATGTAATTATACGACCAAAATTAGGTACTAACCTACTCTCATAAAATCTGCCTCCCACAACACAATTACTAAGAATATCTTAAATCGGCTAAGACTTAGTCATATGAAAAGATCAAATACCCCATAGTTACTTAAGTCAGGAGTTCTTCACCTGTCACAGGCCCCTTTGAGAAGCTGATGAGCAAAATTGAACTTTACCCAAAACACATACCCTAAGTTCATACACAGGAGAGTTTGCACACAATTTGAGAGGGCCCAAAGAATGTGAAACCATAGTGTTCATCACCTTCTCAAAGGGAACTGTGATCTCAAAATGTTAAGTGCTTTGGAAGTAATAACTCATGATAGCTTAAAGCAAGTGGGTGGCTTTTCACAAGGAATACTGTCTCAAAAGAGCAGAAGATGGGGTATCTCCGCCTAAACAAAAGTTCCCGTTAAGACCAAATGCAAAGACAACAGGGCTATGCCAGTATAGGAGTTCATCATAGGCCCAATTATAATATAAAGAGAAAAACAAAATGACAGTACCCATGATGATAATAAACCGAGAGATAGAGGAAATCACAGCAAACTGCCATCAGGAAGTAGTCATAATGACATATTTGCATAGCATTCTCCAAAGTCTCAACCCCAGTTATCTGACTCTGTGCCTCACACGCCTTTGATTTGTTCAGAGGCATTTGGGCCACCCTGAATTGGTGTTAGGTTTAAAAGTAGTTTTATGGAGAGATGCCCCAAACAAACAGGATGGTTATCTTACCACACATGGAGATGCAACCGGGGTCTCGATCTAATTTCACAGATTTAAAACAGGCAGGGGAAATTGGGGACTATACTTACCACTGCCTTTGACTGCCTGTGCAGCCCTGGAGCTGTGCTAGAAACTGCTCCCTGTGGGTTTGTCTGAGAACTATTAGCAGCACTAAGAGAGGAGGAACGTCCACATGGTCTTTCTGATAGCTGATCTGTGAAAAGAGGAAAAGGCACAGTAAAGGGAACCACTCATGTCAGAAAAACATCTACAACATAACATTAGCTTTCATGGGACATTTTCAAAGGCAACCTGGCCATAATTCTGTTATCATTATGAATGTGCCAAGTGTATTCTATCCCACCCCTCCCTTTTTGGTGGCCAACTTCTTTTTCTTAACCTTACTGGCCATTGCTCTCCAGTAGAATGAAAAACAGCGACAGAACCACATTTTCTCTTAACCCATTTCCCTACAAGTCTTCCCTCCTGAGCCAGTTGCAACAGTATGCCCTGTTATCCCAGGCAGAACTATATTGGGTACCAAACAGCTGTTTGTGGCTCTTATTACTTTGAAATATTTCAAATTTCTCTCTTTGTTTTTTGGCCTATAACTGAGTGGTTCTTTTTTTCCTCACATGTAACAATATGTGTGGCATATATAATGTAAAATCTCCCTTATGCCTGGTGTGCGGGGGAGAACGAGAATGAGAGAGAGAGAGAGTGTGTGTGTGTGTGTGTGTGTGTGTGTGTGTGTGTGTCTGGAAAGATGCAATCTTGACACTAGAATCATTTTTTTTAAAATCAAACTCAAGAATCTTCTCTTCCTTGAAATCATGTGAAATTCGAGTAGACCAACGCTGAGCTGGACATTTTTCAGTATGCTGAGAGTGTACTAAAGAGAGGAGCTGGCTTCTTGACAAATTCAAATGAGGGTTCTCTTCCTCTCCACTTATTTTTAAAAGATATAAACTGCAAAAGTCTAAAGCCCAAACATTCCCCAGGCGACAAGCTCAGTATCCAAGTAGTTTCCTTGATGCTGTGGGTTTTAACTTTCACCTCCTTGTATTTTATAAATATCTGTGGCGAGGGAAGAGACTGTAAAACTTGCTAGGAAAGTTTGGCAAAGGAACGTATAATTTGTATGGCATAATGTTAGAATGATACGGTCCTCCCTGCCCAGAACTGGAGAGTTGTCATGTGTGTTAAATATAGTTACTTGAATTAGCTGTACTTTCTGCTCTACGCTTTGCCATAGCTCAAAAGCATTTTTTTTTCCAAATAGCAAAAGAACAACTTCGGAGAAGTATTTTTACATTTATTGCTATTATATACAGCTCTTTTGACTAAAACTATAATTACTTGATAGCTTCCTAGATGCTCCATCCTATTTGGCACTTGATTATATTGTCTGCTCTTCTTCTCTAATTGTTTCACGTGGGTAAGTTGAGTTTCCCTAAATAGACGGTAATTTTCTCAAGGTCGGGGACCATATCTTACACTTTGTAGCCCCTGGCACTGCTAGGCACACAGTCTGCGGCAGCAAGACCCGTGTTTGGGCATAGGGCTCTGGAGTCAGTTTGAATCCCAGCTCTGCCACTTACTTTCTAGTTGGGCATGTGTGGGCCTGACTTTCTTTATCTGTAATATGGGCCTAATAATAATACCTACCCCCAGGGTTGTTTCAAAGATTGAATGAGACTACCTAAGGCTTGTAGGACAGCCTAGACCCATGGTAAGGGCTCAAAGCACTTTAATTATGGTTATAACTGCCCAGCTATAGGTAAGATACTATGTCACAGAAGGAGTGAAGTTATACTCCAAGATTATCATCATTTTCTTTGCATCTACTACGATTTATATTTAATACCTCCAATGTAGTGAGTATTAACACTTAAATAAAAGATACTCTTTTCACTCATTATGAACCGGAGTTTGCATTTCCAGTGCAAGGTTCCTTAGGGGTTCCTTTACATGGACAAAGACATACAGAAAACGACGAGAAAAATGTCTCTAGTGGGGAAAGGGAAGTAACAACCACTATAGTCTGTAAAGTTTATGAAAAAAGGAACTGATCTTTTCCTTCTTATTTTGTCTTCTTACACTCAGTTGCCTATTCAGTAGCTTTGAATGAAAGAGTTCTTAGTTCTAATGATTGTACTACAGGTATTAGAATGACATCTGTGATAGGTATGTTTAAATCCTAAACCATGAAAACTTAAAGCATTTGATATCCATTGGAGTTTATTTGTGGGGAGGGGAGAAATTTGCACCAAACAATCCTGGCCATAGTTGTCTCCTAAGGTAATTAGAAACACATGGAACCAAATATGTCACCCAGAACTCATAAATCACAAGCTCTGCTTACCTTCTGTTGCTTTGCTGACAGCTAAAAGAGTGCTCAGAACCTTGGAGAAATTGACTCCTGAATAAAGGTCATCAGGATCAAATACCTATGAAAAAGGAAATTGAAACTGTAAGACGCTGTAAGTATTCAACTCAACAAACCAAACTATCAAAAGACCACTTCCTTTAGCTCTCAGAACTAAAAAAATGTAAAAGCCAAGACCCAAACCTCTGTATACCTTTGGGAGAAATGAAAGCAGCAGCTGAGCCGCCTAATGACATGTGGCAGGCCATAAGTGAGTCAGAGCGAAGCAGTAATGGGAAATGAGAGCCAAGCTGAGAATGCAGGGCCCACTAGGAAATGCACAGTGCATACTCAGGCCCACTCTTCTGACCTGAAGATATCAATTCTCTCAGCCCAGTTACAGGAAACTCATATGCATGGGTTACAGTTAATGCCCATCACCTACAGAAGGACATAATAGTAGACAAAGAAGTAGGTGGATCCTTTTGGACACTTTCTCATCTGTACAGTTTATTCATTGTACTCAACAGGGGCACTGTGAGCTGTGCCTTTTTCTCTGCTCTTCATTCTCCCCACTGCCACCCACCGGGTCACAACGCCTGGGATCCCAACTCCACATCGCCCAGACTTTGCACCCAGGTCTGCCTTTTGCTCCCAGCCTCAGCTCCTGGTTTCTGCTGCTTGACCTTGATCCCCTCAGCTAGGCTTCTTGGATTTGAACCTCTGTCTGCCTGAGCCTATAGACTCTTCCTGGCCTTAAGTGACTTTTCCAGATACGATTTCTGGCCTTCCTGAGACCACTCAACTGTCAGCAACAAAACATTAAATAAATATAATATTTCACTTTGCCAGTCTAAACAATAAATTAAATAAATACAATATTTCACTTTGCCAGTCTTTTGATTTGCCACTGTCCCTAGTAAAGATACAATTAGTTGTTGTTTTAAATATAATTTATTAATTTTAAAACATATTCAATGTATTAAAACATATTGAGACTTCTACTCTCACATACGGGTATTTGAAGCTAGAAGTATTCTCAAGTGCAAACACACTCTACTAATCTGCCAGCCAATGATGTTGATATGTATATCTGTAGGTAACTAGATGCCCACTTTCTGCATAGAAATGAACCTGCTAAAAATATTTAATTGCAGGATGTCTGAGTTTGTGTCTTTTTCCCCAAATGCGTGATGGGAATAAAATGTACCTTTTCATGTGGGACATGATTGGGCCTAAGATTTTGAAGGATTTGTCTTCCCATTAGGTAGAGCCATTTGCTTGCTCTACTTCTAATCTGCATGATTTCTGGGAGCCACATCTAGACAAAATTTTATCTTCTTTGTGTACATATTCTTGAAGATCTAAAATCCGTCTCTGGAATGAAAATATATAGTATCCATTTTTATCAAATTGGGGGGAACATCCATACAGATAATATATGCAAATGTGAGCCTAAGGAATTCTGCCTACTCTGGAATTCAGAGTGAATTCCAGAATAGCTCTGCTATTCATTTAATCAATAAATGTTTTGTATTCAAACTTAAAACGACTAAAGTACCCAATGACATCTAAAATTGAGACACTAATATACTTTTAGTAAAGGGGTAATGCCAATATTACTAAAGAGTTAAATGACATTACAATTGAAATTGTTTCTGAATACTACAATATATGTTTCAAAGTTTTCCAGGAATAAATTGATAGGCATTCTGTTTTAGATTGCCAAAGCCTGGGTGTACAAGATCCAATAGACCCTGGTAAGAGTATCTAGTATCCCAGGGGATTCCAGACTTATTGACTCTCCCTTAAAACTGAGTAATGGGAACGTGTTAATGACATGTATGTCAACATGGTAACAAAGCAAAAAAAAATTATTTGTTTTTAGCCCCTAATTCCTAATGCGAGTGTGAATACGTGTGTGTGTGTGTGGATGCATGTGTTGGGTAAATGTGGTGGACATGGGTAGAGTCAAAAATAATAAGCAGAAGTAAATATTAGCAGAATAAGCATGAGAGCAAAAGCTGTGATAAAAAACCTCTCTCCCTTTGTTGCTCCATATCCAGATTAATTGACTGCCTATATGTAGCAACACTAGGATCATTCAGTTGTACCAGTACTTGACTGAATATGAGAACAAATAAACTGACGGAAAAATAAAATGTGTATCAACAAGAGTCATTGTGTCTGTTTGAGGGAAGTTGCCTGTACTATGCAGTTTCCTTTTTAGAAAACCCCAGTACACTGGAGTTTACCCACAGACACCATTCTTCTCACTGCAAGCCTATTCTGTAGCACGAGGAACTACACAGGAAAGCGTTGGAAGAGGCCTCTAGGGACTAGTAGAGAAGGCAACACCTCAAACTGAATGCTATTGAAAATTCCAACCCAGATCTCTCTTCCATGCACTTGAGATTGGTTCCCTACTAAAATGATTTGGAGGGAGTGCAACACTTTCAGTCATTATTAGTCTTTTACACTTTAGTGGAAATGAGGGGCATAAGACCAAGTTTAGAGATGATGATGTGGAGAAAAACTAAGGTCACTGGTGCCCAACTGGGAAAAAGCAAGGGAAAACACCACAACATGGAGAGCGGTGAAAGGAGAACAAAGAAAAGTAGATTATAATACAGGCCATTTGCCTAGGACTGAGCCCAATATGGAAAACCAATTACCCCTTTCTATCAGCAAAGCACTGTGACTTGTTAAAAGGTAATGTAAATTTGCACATTTATGCTACATGTGATTTTCCAGTACACAATCATTATGAACTCATCTTCTGGTACTCTGTGCATGCCTCACTAGCCTGTTTAGTATGGTATGAAACCTATTTTGGTCCAGAAATTAGCTGGTTAGTTCCAGATAATTTAGCTGGTCCAGTTAGATCTGGGAAGGTCAGATGAACAGCAGCATTCCCTCCCTCCACATACCACGACTGTGATGCAGACAAGAAAAAAAGGATTGCTTCTTAGACTACTGTTAGATGGTTTCAAGATCCCACTCCTGCAATAGGATGAGGCAAAGTTCAAGTATACCAACTACCAAAACAAAAACATTTACTATACTCTGGAGACAAAATGGGAGAGACAGAGATTAATCTTCATTGAAGATTTTAAAAAAGGATTTACATATACCCAGTCTAAGGTCCAATCTCACACCAGCAGCTCAAATCAGACGAGGCATTTAATTTTTAAATGTTTCGCCACGTTTTTCCATTTTGGATATCCTGGTGTTTCCATCCACTAAACACCAGGTGTTAATTCTGAACTGTTGGGGATCTGCCAGTATAAACTGCACAGAAGTTAATATTTTTATGGCTTTACAAATAGATCCTTTTGGAGTGGTTTTCAGTTAAAACATGTATGCTGTTTTATGACATTTTTACTAAACTGACAAACACAAGAAAGCACATGACAAGAAACTCCCCCAACCCCTTGTTCCATTCCCTCACTAATGTTATAGCTCCAATTTACTGATTTACTGAGCCCTTACTATGTGCTGACACCGTGCTTGGAGATTAGATAGATGACAGATGATTGATTGACAGATAGATAGATAGATAGATAGATAGATAGATAGATAGATAGATAGATATAGAGATCATTTCGATTCATTCCACTTGATTGTCCCAGCAAGGCTGTAATGTGGGTACAATTATTTCCCACATTCTATAGACGAGTAAACTGAGACTCAGAGTAGTTAAGTCATGAAGCAGGAAAGTGATGGAACCAATGAAAATACCCAAGAAAGTGTTGTGAGGGGTGTTTAAGCCCTGCATGCACACTTTATGTTTTCATGAGACATTAAAAATACAACGAAAATGGGTGGTTGGTTGGCTTAGTTGGTTAGAGCGCAGTGTTCATAACACCAAGGTCGCCGGTTTGATTCCCACGTGGGCCAGTGAGCTGCACCCTCCACAACTAGATTGAAAAAAACGGCTTGACTTGGAGCTGATGGGTCCTGGAAAAACACACTGTTCCCCAATAAAAATTTTTTAAAAACCACAAGGAAAAGAAATCCGTGGGGGGACTTCTGGAAAAATGGCGGCGTGAGGTGAGCCTCTGTAAAGCTCCCCTGGAATTTACAAAGAATCGAACAACAAAAACTCCACAAAGGACTCCCTGCAAGCAGACAGGCAAGACGAAGAGGCCCACTACCGACTGAAATCACCTACAGGTGGGAGATTCGCGCGAGTGGAGGGAGGAGGAAAGGGAGAAGTGCGCGGAGACGGAGCCGCGCGGGCGCAGGACGCAGACCTAGCTCAGTGCTCTGAGCTCGCTGCTTCCAGAAACTACCACAGCTGCGGGAGAGGGAAGAGCGCGGACTGCTAGGGCTCTGCCAGGGCTCCACAGGGCTGAGGGGACAGCATATAACACGGCTGAACCCAACGCTCACGGCAGAGACCTCGGAGAAAAGACTGAGGGAAAAAGGCTGAAAACGGTGGTTTAAGCCCTCACTGCCGAGCAGAGAACGGAGCCTTAGGCACTGAGACTAGCCGCCACCTCCCACCCCTCCCAGAGCTTGCCCCGCCCCCACCTGCCCGGTTCTAGAAGCAAAACAGTAGCAGTGTCAGATCAAAACAACAGAAAATTTGCTGTTTTGAGAACTGTGGACCGCAAACACAAATTCACAGCCCAACTAGTTCCGGCAAAGGGGAGAGAGCTGTGGAGGCGGGACCGGCTGTGGTGGTGGTCGCCGCCGTTGCTCTGGGCCACCTGTCACAACTCACCCCGCCCCTGACCCCACCTATCTGGGCGGATCCCTGCAGGAGTAAACAGAACTGCTGAAATATACGGGCTCTGAATCAGGAGCTGGAAGAGCTTTGGAACATCAAAAGTTCTCCGCATACCCACCGGGACACTGCGCCCTGTGACCTAGACGAACTATTAACAGAGGAGAATCCCGTCTCCCAGGGAATCCCCCCATTGTGTGAGAAGTTGGAATAGTGCAGAGAAAACATAGCACTACCATGTGGGAGAAGAAAAATAAGTTGCAGTTGGAGAAATAATAAAACATTCTACCAACAAGTACTGGCAAACAAAAGAAAGACCGCTTTCTATCAACCTGTTGCAGAAGTCACTCCTGTAGATGTCTAGGAAGAGAAATAGTAAACCAGTAATCGCCATGAATAACCAAGGCAACAAGATAGCTCAGAAAGAAAGTGAAAAATCTCCAGAGAAGGCACTTAAAGATACAGAAATATGTGACTTAAATGACAGAGAATTCAAGATTGCAGTTCTGAAAAAACTCAACGAGATACAAGAAAACACAGATAGGCAGTTAAATGAACTCAGAAACTCAATCAAAGAACAGCATGAGCATTTTACGAAAGAGATTGAAATCTTAAAAAAGAACCAAATAGAATTTCTGGAGATTAAGAACTCAATAGAAGAAATTAAGAATGAAATAACCAGCTTAGGTAGTAGAGTTGACCAGATGGAGCAAAGAATCAGTGACATCGAAGATAGAAACCTGGAAATGACACAAATAGAAGAAGAAAGAGACTTGAGACTTAAAAAAAATGAAAGAACTCTATAAGAACTTTCTGACTCCATCAGAAAGAGCAATATAAGAATAATGGGCATACCAGAAGGAGAAGAAAGAGAGAAGGGAACAGAGAATATATTCAAACAAATTGTCGATGAGAACTTCCCAAATTTGTGGACAGAACTGGACCCTCGAATCCAGGAAGCAAATAGAACACCTAGTTACCTCAATCCCAACAGACCTTTTCCAAGGCACATTGTATTGAAGCTGTCTAAAATCAACGACAAAGAAAGAATCCTCAAGGCAGCGAGGGAAAAGAAGACGGTAACTTACAAAGGAAAGCCCATTAGATTATCATCAGATTTTTCAGCAGAAACTCTACAAGCCAGGAGGGAGTGGAACCAAATATTCAAACTATTGAAAGAGAGAAACCATGAGCCAAGAATAATATATCCAGCAAAGATATACTTTAGATATGAAGGAGGAATAAAGACCTTTCCAGACATACAGAAGCTGAGGAAATTTTCTAATACACAACCTGCACTACAAGAAATACTAAAGGAGGCTATTCGACCACCATCAACAGGGACAATTTGTGGCAACCAAAACTCAAAAAGGGGGAGAGTAAAGGCCTGAACCAGAATATGGGAATGGAGAAAGTAAGTGTGCTGAAGAAAATGGAATACTCTAAATATCAAACTTTCTTTTACATAAACTTAAGGGTAACCACTCAAAATAAATCCAGAATTGAAATATATACTGAAATAAAAGAAGAAACAGAGGGAAACATCATAGAATACCACCACACAGAAATAATAGACAACAACAAAAATGCAAAGAAACAATGGAGACACAGCCTTACCAGAAAACTAAAGATAGAATGACAGGAAATCCTCACATATCAATAATCACCCTAAATGTAAATGGACTGAACTCACCAATAAAAAGGCACAGAGTAGCAGATTGGATCAAAAAACTAAACCCAACCATATGCTGTCTCCAAGAGACACATCTCAGCTACAAGGACAAGCATAGACTCAAAGTGAAAGGGTGGAAATTGACACTCCAAGCAAATGGTACCCAGAGAAAATCAGGTGTAGCCATAATGATATCAGATGAAACAGACTTCAAGGTGAAAAAGATAACAAGAGACAAAGATGGACATTTCATAATGGTGAAGGGGACTGTACAACAAGAAGACATAACAGTCATCAATATTTATGCCCCCAATCAGGGAGCACCGAAATACACCAAGCAACTACTAACAGAACTAAAGGGAGAAATTGACCAAAATACAATTATACTATGGGACTTAAATACATCATTGACAGCTATGGATAGATCATCCAAACAGAAAATAAATAACGAAATAATAGCCCTAAATGACACATTAGATGAAATGGACATAATTGACATTTATAGAGCACTTCATCCTAAAACATCAGACTATACATTCTTTTCTAGTGTACATGGAACATTCTCAAGGATAGACCATATATTGGGACATAAAATCAGTCTCAACAAATTTAAGAAGACTGAAATCATACCATGCATATTCTCTGATCACAAGGCTTTGAAATTGGATATCAACTGTAAAAAGAAAGCGGGAAAAAACACAAACACATGGAGATTAAATAACATACTTTTAAAGAAGGACTGGGTCAAAGAAGAAATTAGAGGAGAGATCAAAAGATAAATAGAAACAAATGACAATGAAAATACATCCTACCAAAATTTTTGGGATGCAGCAAAAGCAGTTTTAAGAGGGAAATTTATCTCATTACAGGCCTATCTCAAGAAACAAGAAAACTCCCAAATAAATAACCTCATGTTACACCTTAAAGAAGTAGAAAAAGAAGAACAAGTAAAACCCAAGGTCAGCAGAAGAAAGGAAATAACAAAAATTAGAGCAGAACTAAATGAAATAGAGAACAAAAAGACAATAGAAAAAATTAATGTGACAAAGAGCTGGTTCTTTGAAAAGATTAACAAAATTGACAAACCCTTGGCTAGACTTACTAAGATAAAAAGAGAGAAGACACTGATTAACAAAATCAGAAACGTAAAAGGGGAAGTTATCACGGACACCACAGAAACACAAAGGATCATCCAAGAATACTATGAAAGACTATATGCCACCAAATTCAACAACCTAGAAGAAATGGACAAGTTCTTAGAAACATATAGCCTTCCAAGGCTGAACCATGAAGAACTGGAAAATCTAAACAGACCGATCACCAGTAACGAAATTGAATCAGTCATCCAAAACCTTCCCAAAAGCAAAAGTCCGGGACCAGATGGCTTCACTAGTGAATTCTACCAAACCTTCAAAGAGGATCTAATACCAATCCTGCACAAACTCTTCCAAAAAATTGAAGAAGAGACAGTACTCCCTAACTCATTTTATGAGGCCAACATTACCCTGATACCAAAACCTGGTAAGGACAGCACAAGAAAAGAAAACTACAGACCAATATCTCTGATGAATACAGATGCAAAAATCCTAAATAAAATTCTAGCAAATCGAATACAACAATGCATTAAAAAGATTATTCATGACGACCAAGTGGGGTTCATCCCCGGGGCACAAGGATGGTTCAACATACGCAAATCCATCAATGTGATACATCACATAAACAAAATAAAGGACAAAAATCATATGATTATATCAATTGATGCAGAAAAAGCATTTGACAAGACACAACATCCATTTATGATTAAAACACTTAATAAAATGGGTATAGAAGGAAAATACCTTAACATAATAAAGGCCATATATGACAAGCCCTCTGCTAATCTCATAATTAATGGTGAAAAACTGAAGCCCTTTGCTCTACGTTCAGGAACACGACAGGGATGTCCCCTATCACCTCTGCTTTTCAACATAGTGTTGGAAGTCCTTGCCAGAGCAATCAGGCAAGAGAAAGAAATAAAAGGCATCCAAATTGGGAATGAAGAAGTTAAATTATCACTCTTTGCGGATGACATGATGCTATATATAGAAAACCCTAAAGACTCCACCAAAAAGCTATTAGAAACAATCAACGAATACAGTAAAGTTGCCGGCTACAAAATCAACGCACAAAAGTCCATTGCCTTCCTATATACTAACAATGAAATCTCAGAAAAAGAAATACGAAAAACAATTCCTTTTGCAATTGCAGCAAAAAGAATAAAATACCTAGGAATAAACTTAACCAAGGATGTGAAAGACCTATATGCTGAAAACTATAAGACATTTTTGAAAGAAATTCAAGAAGACACAAAGAAATGGAAAGACATTCCGTGCTCATGGATTGGAAGAATCAACATAGTTAAAATGGCCATATTACCCAAAGCAATATACAGATTCAATGCAATCCCCATCAAAATCCCAATGGCATATTTTAAAGAAATAGAACAAAAAATCATCAGATTTGTTTGGAACCACAAAAGACCCTGAATAGCCAAAGCAATCTTAAGGAAAAAGAACAATAATGGAGGTATCACACTTCCTGACTTTGGCTTGTACTACAGGGCTACAATAATCAAAACAGCATGGTATTGGCAGAAAAACAGACACATAGACCAATGGAATAGAATTGAGAACCCAGAAATAAAACCACATAAACATGGACAGATAATTTTTGACAAAGAAGCTAAAAACATACAATGGAGCAAAGACAGCCTCTTCAATAAATGGTGCTGGGAGAATTGGATAGCCACGTGCAAAAGAATGAAACTGGACTGCTATTTGTCACCATGTACCAAAGTTAATTCAAAATGGATCAAAGACTTAAGCATAAGACCTGACACAATAAACTGCATAGAAGAAAACATAGGTACTAAACTTATGGACCTTGGGTTCAAAGAGCATTTTATGAACTTGACTCCAAAGGCAATGGAAGTAAAAGCTAAAATAAACGAATGGGACTATATGAAACTTAAAAGCTTCTGCACAGCAAAAGAAACCATTGACAAAATAAAGAGGCCACCAACTGAATGGGAGAAGATTTTTGCAAACAGTGCCTCCGATAAGGGGCTAGTATCCAGAATATACAAGGAACTCATGCAACTCAACAACAAAAAAACAAACAACCCAATTGAAAAATGGGCAGAGGACTTGAAGAGACATTTCTCCAAAGAGGACATACAAATGGCAAATAGACATATGAAAAAATGCTCAACATCACTAATCATCAGAGAAACGCAAATCAAAACCACAATGAGATATCACCTCACCCCAGTCAGAATGGCTATCATCAACAAGACAAATAATAACAAGTGTTGGAGAGGCTGAGAGGAGAAAAAGGAACCCTCATACACTGTTGGTGGGAATGCAGACTGGTGCAGCCGTTATGGAAGGCAGTGTGGAGGTTCCTCAAAGAATTACGAATAGAATTGCCATATGACCCAGCAATCCCTCTCCTGGGTATCTACCCAAAAAATCTGAAAACATTTAGAGATAAAGACACGTGTGCTCCAATGTTCATTGCAGCTTTGTTTACGGTGGCCAAGACATGGAAACAACCAAAATGTCCTTCGATAGATGAATGGATAAAGAAGTTGTGGTATATATACACAATGGAATACTATTCGGCAGTAAGAAAAGATGATATAGGAACATTTGTGACAACATGGATGGATCTTGAGAGAGTAATGCTGAGCGAAACAAGTCAGACAGAAAAAGCAGAGAACCATGTGATTTCACTGATATGTGGTATATAAACCAAAAACAACAAAAGAACAAGACAAACAAATGAGAAACAGAAACTCATAGACACAGACAATAGTTTAGTGGTTGCCAGAGGGTAAGGGGGGCGGGGGGTGGGGGGTGGGAGATGAGGGTAAGGGGGATCGAATATATGGTGATGGAAGGAGAACTGACTCTGGGTGATGAACACACAATGGGATTTATAGATGATGTAATACAGAATTGTACACCTGAAATCTATGTAATTTTACTAACAATTGTCACCCCAATAAATTTAATAAAAAAATAAAATAAAATAAAAAAGAAATCCGTGGGTTTGTACACAAAGAGAAATCCCTTGCTGCTGTCAGTACATGCAGCATTTGTACCATCTACAGCAAGTTTGTTACAGCCTCTAAGATGACTAATTCAACTAATCATGGCAAAGAGAAAATATCCCATATGACAAGACTGTCTCCACAGGGTTCTCACCTAATTCTTGTGTGATACTTCTCATTTCAAAGTGCAGCCCTGACCCAGCAGGCACCTTTTGCCAGAAGCTGGGAAGGGTTGCACTGAGCTATACCTATTTGTTCATCTGATTCCATCTTATGAGCCACTGTCCATACTTGTGAGGTGCTGGTTAGGTGGAGGTCCAGCCCATGGTTACAGGGCCAAATCAAACCATTCCTTGGCAACATGCTCTAATCACCTAAGTTAACAGTCACAACCCAGCCATATCTTTGTTAAGAGAAGCCGTGCCATATACTAGTTCAGAACTGGGTGAAGTCTCTAATGTCATGTGGCTTCAGTCCCATTCAATCGACTTCCATTTAAAGTTAATTTAGGGTTTGAAGTGATCACAATAGGCTCCATCACTCAACTGTTAAAATCTAATTAACTGAAAAGCAAGGGATTCAGTGGAACCACATGGACATAGCTCATGTTTCAGACCCAATCAAAACAAGATTCCAAATATTTTAGGAATATTCTGTCTCTTGTTCTTATTGAACAAAATCTTAAATTAACTTACGCCATCTTGAATCTCATTCTCTAATTCTCACAGCTGAGCATGCTGTCTCTGTTAACCTCTGAACTTTGGAGGAAATGTCATCACAGAGTGCAACAGAGCAAGCAAATCTGAGCTGTTTAGTCATATTTCACTGGGTGACACTGCTCCTGGGTCTGTAAACGCGATCTGGGATGCGTCCACATAGCCCCTACCACAAGTAGTCACAAAGTCAGCAACAAATAATATCCTAAGCTCAGAAAGTAGACTCAACTAGCCACCGGTATTCCACTTACTAGAATACAGTGGATGGCACTTGTACTTGCCTGGTTTTAAATAATAACTATTCCTATTTGATATGGAGCAAGTTTAAGAGAGCAAACCCTGCTCTCTATTCCTCTCTTATTTCTTGCTTTCTGTCCATTTCACCAATTTAGGAAACAAGATCTGACTTGTGTACGTATATGCATCGGGGTATTGAAAAGAGCACTATTGAGGGTCAGAAGACCTTGACTCCAGTCCCAGACTTGTCACTGCTGAGTAGTTGTGAGGACCTTAGGAAAGCAACACCACCTTTTTGTGGCTCTGTTTCCCATCTGGGAAGTGAGAGATGTGCTGGCCCATCACCTGAATAGGGGTTCTCAAAGGCAGCATCATGGCTGCACCCAAAGGTCCAGAATCTGGTCTTCGATTCTCAAGGCTCTTGACTGAAACTAATATAATATTGTATGTTAGCTATATTTTAATAAAAGTCTTTCTTTAAAAAAAAAAAGGCTCTTCAAAATGGACTCACATCAACCAAATTCACAAAAGGTCAATGCATATAATAAAATGCCAACTTGCTAATTTTTATTTAAAAATGAACTATTAAGAAGATCGGATACTCTCATTTTATAGCCAGATCACTCTCTCCCCATAGAGAATTCTACATGGGAAGCCAAATTAGAATTAGAAATTTGTTGGATAGTATAGAATCAAAGCAAAGGGAGTCTGGGGTATCACAGCTTAACATAATTATTACTTCTTTATTAGTTGACTTTTTCAAAATGTCATTTTAAAATGACCTAATTATATATTTTGGCTCTATCTTGCTGCCACTGCCTAGTGGGACTTGGGCTGTTATTGCAGACAGCTATAACGATCTACGTTCTTTCATCTCTGTGGATTTCTATATGGTCACTTTTCATAACTACCATGGGCTTCTAGATTACTTGGACCTCATCAAATCCACAGCCTGGAAGTTCAGCTCCATAGAGCTCTTATGATAGGAGCAAAGATCTGAGTGTAATTCCTCACTGCTCACCCTTCATTGCAAAGTCACCAAATCTACTTCCTAATGGCCACCTCAGCATCAGCAACATCAATGTGTCATACATTACGACCTCCATTCTTCCTTGTTACAGTCATTTAGGGGGAAAACACTTTCTCCACAACAGAAATATATCTGCAGTTGAGTATTAAGTGTTCAGGAAAGAGAGGAATGAATGAGGAATGACATAGGCATCTTGGTGGGGATGGTCACAGGATTAAAAAGAGAAAGAGAAAGAACTGGCCTTGGATAATCTCACCAAAAAGAGAATAGGCATGAAGGAAAAGGAAAGATAACATATTTCCTGTCAGTAGTGCTTGCCAAACCAAGGACAGGAAGTAGGAGGCCTAAAACCAGCTGCCCCTCAGCCAGCCAGCCATTGTAGCCTGCCCCTCCTCCTGTGCTCCTGTCACTAGAGCCTTTGCAGGAGCCATACTGGCTTCCAGTTTTGAGGGGTGGGGGTAGAGGGGTGATGCCTCAGCTGCTGGAACATCTGTGTGCCAGATCTGAGGGTGTCCTCCCCAAACCCCTCACCCTACCCCTTCAGAGAAGGGGACTTATTTCCTAGTGTTCTAAATTGGAATGCAGAAAACATTTTCTCAGAGACATAGTGTCACATCTGCCACTTAGTCTCTGAGTTCTATAGTCAGCCACATTAGTTATTAAACAGGCTGTTGTGGTCCAGCCAGAAAACATAGTCACCGCATAGAAGCTTGTTTCTATGGGAAAATGTTTTCTGTGTTCCCGACAATAATTTACAAATGAACTTTCGGAAAATAATCCATTTTTTATATTGAAGAATGCCTGGATGTGTGGCCCCAAATCGAAGTCCACATCCTTTATAGTTTTTCCTTGTCCTATCACCTAAAGGATGAACAAATACCCTAGACACTCTGAGTGCTATTTATATTAGAACTCTCTGTGATGAGAGAATCAAGTGTTAGGTATGAAGATTATGAGAATATCCTCAGAAATTGTAACAGTCTACAGCTCCTGACTGTGTAACAGTCTAGGCAGGTAAGGGGGAGACTCAGCTATGAAGATAGGGCTCCTGAAGCCCCTGTCTGAAAGTCTAGCAGAAGCAATTGCTTCACTACGACTTCTACATAAAAGACAGACTAGTGTTGATTGAACCCCGCACAAGGATTATGGCAGGAGGAGGGCAATGATAAAAGGAGCCCCTGCTGGTTGCTTTAAGCAGCATCTCCTCTGGAAATTTCATCTACAGCCTTCCATGAAGTCCTCCATTGACTTAGGCTCACGTTTCTTTCTTCTGAACAGCTACAGTCTTACAGGCTGTATAGATTCTGCACATTTAAGCCCTCAATTACCCACCACTGTAATATTCTCTGTTTATTCTGTGGGTGTTAAGATTAGCCTTGGGGATAAGGGGAAGGTGAGAGGTTTTGGGAACGTACAGAGGGATAGTGGATGGGGGGAGGGGGGTTCACACAGTGTGAGGGATATAAATGATAAATGTCTAAGTTTTGCTTTGTCTTGTGCACCTGAAACTAATTAAATAAAAAAAAAAAAAAAAAAAAAAAAAAAGATTAGCCTTGGGGGTGGGGGATAAAAAAAAAAAAGATTAGCCTTGGATATCCAATAGAAGGTAAACTCTTTGAAGTCCAAATTGCCCCCACAGCCCTGGCCCAGTAATCAACATATATGAGACATTTGATAAATACTCATTCGTTGGTTGATTGACAGGATGTACTGTCAGAGAAACTTAAATATAAATTGTGCATAGAATGTAAGTCCCATGAAGCTATGTTTTTAAAAACATTTTCACTTCTGTATCCTCAGTGTCTAGAAGACTGCCTGTCACATAGTAGGTGCTCAATAAATATTTGATGAATTAATAAAAGTTTAGAAGCTTTCACCAATAGATGATTAACCATAATTGAAGAAAAAGCAGTCCTGAAATTACAGTAAAGTAAAAAAGAATTATCATTTCATTTGCAACAATATGGATGGACCTAGAGGGTATTATGCTAAATGAAGTAAGTCAGACACAGAAAGAGTAACACATGATTTCACTTACATGTAGAATCTAAAAAACAAAACAAGCAAACAAAACAAAACCCAGACTCATAGATACAGAGAACAGATTTGTGGTTGCCAGAAGGAAGGTGAGTTGGGGGTAAAATGAGTGATTAAGTCATAAGATCTTAGGGATCAAAAAACACAAGCTTCCAGTTATAAAATAAGTATTCATAGGGATATAATGTACAGCATGGGGAATATAGTTACCAATATTGTATTTTGTGAGGTGACAGATGGTAACTAGACATTGGGATGACCACTTCATAATGTATACAAACGTCAAATCACTGTGTTGTACACCTGAAACTAATATAATATTACATATCAATTATACCTAAGTAAATTGAAATATATGTATAATATATATAATATAAGTGATATATCTGTATATATCATTAAGGAAGGAAAAACAATCAATTTCCATGCAACTTTCCAGGAGACGTATTATGTAAAATAACATACATCTGTACTTCTCTGCAAAATTAAGCCCTGCAACCATGAGGTGAGTAAAGGTGCTTCAAATTCCATGTATGTGGATTTCATTGAGTTGTGTGCCGAGTATGGGCAAAGTACGTAATTGCTGGCCTGTTCCAAGTAGTACAGGCTCCTTTAAATCTCCTCATAAAGTACCTTGACCTAAGCATTATAGAGGAAGGGAGCTGGAAAGAACTGTGTGGTTTTACTGCTTTCTGGAGTTGGCTATATTTTTTAACTATTTTGTTGTAAAATAGCTTAAATGACAAACACTAAGGCCACACTCATACTCTGCTCTAAAACAAGCTTCAAGTTGCAGCCAGAGCACGGTGGGACAAGGCAAAATATGGCAAAGTAACTCACGAGAGGCAAGAAAGGGGTGACAGGCAATTTGAAAGAGACTACAAATCACACCCACGAAGTCCCTTTTATACCAGCTAATCTGGGTGGGAAAGATGTGCCAAAGTCACTACCATTTTCTTTATTTAGAAATCACCTTCAATAATACATTTAGCAATGACTTTTGGCACTCCTTGCTTATGTCTATATGTGAGTCACTTTTTCAAAAGTATGTAATTTTCAGAGATGCCCATCAATGCCTAACAGACATTAGTTAATTATTTAATTAGTTAATTAATTTTCCTCCATCTGATCCCAAACAAGATTTGTATCTAGGAAACAATCCAAACACAGTAAGGTGGGTATTCGGGAGCTCAGATACCAGCAACATCAGGAATGGTGCTTCCATTTAACATCCATGTCTCTCTGCCTAATGGAACCCAGCTTATAACTGCCTATAAGATCGAGTCCACACTCTCCAGGCTAGCATTCAAATTTCTTCTCAAGCTGGTCCCAACCTAGCAAGCCCATTTTTTCTCACCATCATCTCCTTGTATGCCCCAGAATTCTTCACTTTCTTCATTGTGCCTCTCTCTGATACGTATAGTTTTCTTTATGAAAAAGTTCCCTCAACCATCTGAATCCTAGCTGTCCTTCAAGGCCCATCCTAAATCACTCCCCTCCATCGGATCTTCCTCAAACACTACACCTCAGCACACAAAGGTCTTTTCTTCTGAACTCTGTGTTATGCTCTAGACTCTGGAACCATTAACTTGAATACCTAGTCATACACTCTTAAACGTTGTTCAACTCCATTATTTCCCATACACATGCTGCCTCTTTCCACAATGCCATAGCACTCACCATATAGATGGTGAACAAATACTTGCTGACTATTAGTCTTTCCTTTCAACCTAAAATTTAAACAGATATTTGTTCCAATAGAAACACTTGTCCTTTTGGCACGCCTTCCACAGAAGGAAAGACAGGGAAAAGGTAACTTTTTTCTGGTAGAACTTGATAAATCAGGGCTCATACATTTTTCATCACTTAATAAAATAGGTTCTTCCTTTTGAAGAATATGATTGAGAGAACTGAAGAATGCTGACAAAGCATTTACCTCACCAAAAGAAAGTGAAGTGACTGCCTGGGATCACTTTGGAAAGTCAAAGTCACAGAGTTCTAATGTCATACCTTGAAAACCCAAAGAAATCGAGAAAGTTTGAGTAACGCAAGAAGTGACCTGAGGTCTGGAAAAACAGGGAAGGTCTTCCATGAGACATAGGGGGCCTAATCTCTCATACTTTAAATTTTTTTCTTTTTCTTTTTTTAATTTTTAAAAGAGTGAGACAGGTACTCTAGCTTGGCAAGAAAAACTGAGTAATACTGTATTAGGGGGGACTCAACTTTCTTTTTATCCATATTTTCATCCACTAAAGAGTCATTTATGTGTATAACAGTCAACTCTTGATAATCTACATATACACTATTAGATACACAAGCTATCTAAAATAAATTTTTAAAAATTTATCCATTCAACAAACATTTATGGAACACCTGGTATATGCCAGGCACTAACACATAAATTTGTTTTAAGACGAGAAAAAAAAGGACCCTATATAAAATCTGGCAAACAAAGAAGTCACCCACAGGTGCACCAGCCGTTAAACCACTCTTTTCCATTATATTGTCTTTCTTTGAAGGTAATTTTTTAAAATCCCAAATCAAGATTTTCCCCAATCCACAACACACTATCACAACATACATTTCCCAAAAGAAGTGGTTAAATTTCTATCTTAGTAAAATACTGTACTCTCTTGGTTTGCATACATTTCTCAGAAATCATTGATAAATATCCCCAGTTTGCTGGAGACCTCGCCATGAAGAACAGACAAATTACAAGATGGAATGTTCCTTAGTATTCAGGTCTGCTTCACAGGCTGGGCTCTTCATAAAAGATGTTAAGAGTTTGACACCTTAACAATGCCTCCATGTTTCCAAGAGGTAAATAAACCTGTATGTTATTGTCTAGGATGAGAGAAGTCCTTAATAGTGGTTTCACTCACCGCTTTGCAAACTAGTGCATTTCATCTCACTTTAATTACTTCTTTTCCCTATTGTCCTATTCAATCCCTCAATTGACATGTCTGATTTTTGTAATAATATTCAAGTCCCCAAGAAAGTATAAAGTTGGGATTTTACTCGATTTGTCTAAGCAGAACTTAATTAGGAAGGTAAATCTTCTGCCAGAAGTCAAACAGAAATGATGCGTGAGTGTATGCTGTTTTGGATGATCCACATCTCAGAACACATACAGCCCTCTGTGTGGTAGAGTACAATTTGCTAGGGTATGACAAAGCCTGGAGCTAATCAGACAGAAGTCTGGTGTCTTAAGTCTTTCTTCCCAATGACAGCAGAGGAAGTGGCAACGTCATTGTTGAAATCCAAATATGGAGCAGCTTCTGGACTGAGTGGATATACACTCCCTCTAAAAAGTTGGTGAGCAAAGGTCCTAAGAAACTGGCAAGTACCATCACACGTCTTCATTTGCGATTCAAAGGCAAGACCTTGCACTTCCTTTTGGTTCTAACTCCAATGTCATCAACAATGGCTCTGCATACCTTATGCTGTGCTGGCAACTGTTCACCTCTCAGATTGATTTTGGGGGCTGCCTTAGTGATAACATATGACCAAATTAGAATGGGACTGGAGTAGGGGATAGGTGGCCAAAATTGTGTGGTTTTAATAAAGAGCTATATTGTGTTCCATTGCCTTCAGAAAGGGCCTGGATTAGAATCAACATTAAAACCAAATTAGAATGAGTTAGATTTAAAACAAGATAACTTTTACATCTCCTGTCAGGAAGATTGAATTGATCAAATTTTCTAACAGAATACATTCTTTTTGGTATTATCAATATACATGCATCCCAATTCAGAAATGACGTGTTTCCTTTTTAAGTGTTACATACTGTGTTTTTTGTATAGAGGAATTTTATTTTGATTTTCTGCCTCAACTATGCCCAGTTCAACAGGCTTATTATTTATTTTCCTGGAGACAAGGGGGAATGCTTTTGTCAGTCATCATCAGAAATAAAAAATAAAATATTTGTTGAATTGTTTAATTTAACTAAAATATATGCATCTTGCTCTGGTGTGTATTTTTAAATTTCAAGCTATCATAATTATAAAATAAATACACTCATTTTTAAAGACATAAAAGTTAAACTATTTCATCCAGGTAAACATGAGAAACTGAAAATACTCTTTTTTTTCACATTCTTCTAGTTTATATATAGACTAGAAAAGAATGAAAAGGTTTCCTGATTTTTCAATTCCAAGAGGAATCTGCCCGAACGGTTTCTATTATTAGCACACAAAATAGTAGCTAAGAAGTTACTGTGGTTAACAACTGAATAATTCATAGTCTCTGAAGAATTCAGTTGCTTTTTTTTCTCCAGTTCCTCTTTCAAACTGGATCCCCAAACATATTTCTAGTTCTGAGTTGTTATAAAGGAAACCATATACAAATTGTTTTCAGCGGTTAAAAACTGGCCACACTAACAGCAGCAAGACAATAAGCTAAAGATTTAGCATCTTTTATAACCAATTCATAAAATTCTTAAGATTACACATTTATTGTCAGAAATTAGAGTTAAAATTCCAATCTCTGTTCCATGTTGGATCCATTAAATATCACTGAAATTTAAACTGTCTTTATGTAGCCATCCAAATAGAATATACAAACAAATTAAATATGACATGTAAATAATTTTAAACACATTCCAATATACTCTAATCTAAATTCAAATTATTTTCTATGATGCAAAGCACTGAGAATTTCAAGTCTAGGGGGCAAAAAAGCATTTCAATTAGTGAGTGAAAGATGTTAATAATGTTGAAAACATTAACTTCTGCTGTTAACATAAAATCAGAGGCCAAGCCTGCCATCACTACATCTAAAACTCCCAGAAACTGAACTTTGTTTTGTCTTCTGAAGAGGGGTGTTAAGTATTAGAAAATATGTGGGGGTTTTACCTTCAACTTTGTTTTTTAAAAAAACATTTTCCCAAAACAAGCAATCTCTGCCAAATAAAGCATGGGACTGAGAAACAAGATGGCTGGATTTGTTTTCTCCTGTTTTAAGTTTCATCCCTGTCTAAATTCTCAGTATAACTAGTGTAAAACCTCAGAACCCCTGGCAAAGCTATCATTCCACAGAGCCCACAGTTTACCCTTTCCTGTATCCAGGTTTTCTTTAATGTTAAGATTTCAAAAGGAAATCTTTCTAAAAAGCATGACTCACTTCTTAAATGGACCTTGCTTAACATAACCGAACTGAGTGAACTTCTTTTGATAATGCAATGCTATCATTTGTGAACACTAGTGTATTGAAATACATTAAAATTCCAATTAGGAAGTAGCTTTTATTGAGAGTTTACCCAGTGCTAGGCACTGTACTAAGAGCTTTACTTGCATTCTCTCATTTAATGCTAAGAGGTAGTGTTACCTAATAAACATATACCTAATAAGCATATACCTAATAATAATAAAGTAGCATATACCTAATATTATGTACCACTACCACCAAAGAAGTTAGACTATACCTAATAATTGGCTAACCCAGGTCAGTTCAAGTCCAAAATTAAAGCTCTTAGCCACTATATTACTTCTCAAGGACAAAGGTTCTGTGACCATGAATCAAAGCCAGAACAAGGCAGGGAAAGTCAAATTGTAGCCACTAGACCACACAGTGTGTATTGAGCTGCCTGACCCTATAACAAAAGACCCCAAAAGGTGGTTATGTTTTGGGGGCTGCTTTTTATAGTTTTTCTGTCTTCGTTCTTGACCTGTTGTTGATTTCACTTCTTCCACGTTATGCATAGATACATACTCTTTCTGCTATTGCCAGCATGTCTAATCTATAGCAGCCCCTCTTCTCCCTTTATCACAAGTTTCTATTTACACGCTGTTTTGCACTTTACAAAGCGCTTCCTCATACCTTATCTCTTCCAATCTAATTTCTAATCAGTTTTGAGATGAGCAACCAGATTACCCATACTTCCAACATGCTTAGATAAATAAAAGTAATTAGGCTCTGAGTGAGGGTCTATGGCAGTCTCCTAGGAATAAAGTGTGTTAAGTCTTAGTGCAAAGATGGGGCATATCTTTTGCAGCCCAGATCTTTTCTGACCATTCAGAGATTCTATGAATCATTTATTTAATAAACATTTACTGAATGCCTGCTATGTGCCATGTTCTATACTGAGTGCTGGGGTTCTAAGGATGATCAAGCTCTGGTTCCTGCCTTTGAGATGTTCTAAGACTAGCAGAGAGGCAAATGTGTCCACAGATTACCATAGGTGGACGGCATACAGGTAGTGTGGCACAAGGGACTATGGGAAAGTAGACAACAGCTGCCCGATCCAGAAGAGATTTTCTAGAAGATCTGAGGCTGAAGAGGAAGCTGGTATCTTTCTTTAGGGTTCTCAGCTAGGTGGCAGAAACTGAAGGTTGCTAGATTGCTGAACTCTAGATTAACCAGCAAAATGGTTCTCAACTCTGGCTGCACATTAGAATCACTTGGGAAACTTTCAGAAATGAAATAATAACAGGACCTGGCTGCTTCAGAAAACTGTTGGGCAGTATCTACTCAAACTGAACAAATACACACCCTCTGACCCAGCTATTCATTCCTATGTATAAACCCAACAGAAATGTGCACCAGAAGACATGCACAAGTATATTCACAGCAGCATTGTTCATAGCAACTAAAAACTGGTAACAACCCAGGTGTCCAACAGGTGATGGAGAAACAAAATATGGTATATCCACACAATGGAATGCAACGAGCAATAACAAAGAATGAACCATTAGTATCCGTAAGAGCGTGGGTGACTTGTACAAATATTACGCTGAGTGAAATAAACCTTACATAAATGAGCACATACTGCATGATTCCACTCATATAAAGTACCAAAACAGAAAAAATGAATCGAGTGTTAGAAGTCAGGGCAGCGGAGCCTGTTGGGAGGCGTATGACTGGGAAGGGGCACGAGGGTAGCTTCTGGGTGCTGATATCGTTGTTCCTTATGGATGCACTGATTATATGGATGTGTTCAATTTGTAAAGATTCATCAAACTATATACTTAGGATTTGTGCAATTTCCTGAATTCACATTATACACATATATAAAGTTTACTTAAATGTTAAAAAAAGAGAGAGAAATACCAAGGCCTGGGCCTCACTGCAGATCAATTCACCCAGAAGCTCAGTGGGAGGGACTGCCCAACATTTGTATTTTTTAAAAGCATCCTAGGTGACTCTAATTACAGCCATGTCTGAAAACCAAGGGGCTAGGTGTTCCTGTGTTTATCATCAGCTCCTTTGTGGGGACACCCTGACACATGGCAAAGAGAATGAGTTCTGGAGTAAGGTACATCACTGATTACATTTTGGTTCTGTTTTGCACTGGCAGTGTGAGGTCTTTGTCTGGGTCATCCCCAAACCAGCACTGTGTAATGGGCACTATGCCACCTCCCTCCCAGGACTGTTGTGAGGATAAAGTAAAATAATATACTTAAAGTACCTAGCACAGTAGCTAGAACATAGAAGGTACTTGAGAAATGGTGAGGACTCGACTCCTCTTTCTCTTTTGCATCTAAGTTTCTAAGTACAGTGATGAGCAGATTGCTGTAAATGAACAAAACTCATGCTCTGCAATTTCTCCTTCTGAATGAGTTTCTTTGTAAAGACTGAAGTAATATTATACTTGGACTAGTGATGTCAGATGAATATCGGGCATTTCTGGGCCCTAGTGGCTCTCTCTATTCAGCACCTGCTATCCCTGAAGATGAATGGAGAGGAGGCCAACCGTGGGACATACAAACCACAGACCCTCCTTTGGAAAGCTTTGCTCCCATTCTCACCCTTAAGAATAGCTCCAGCCCTGTGCAAGGACAAGGCCAAGACATGAGTTGGCACAAAGAATAGAAAAAATTAGTAGATTGGAAAACCTACCATCCATAAAATATGCCAAATGAAATATTTTTGTATAAAATGCCATGTTTTAGTAAAAACAAACAAACAAACAAACAAACAAACACAACCCTGGGCTGAGAGCAGGAAATACAGGTCAGAGTTTTGATGCTACCGCTATTAAGCTGCCTGACTTTGGTGAACTAAACTTTTGTTTCTCTGTCAAATGAAAGCAATGCCATCTCTCCTACATCCTTTACAAGGGCCTAGTGACTTGCAGATAAGATAAGTAGAAGGCATTCCAAAAATCATTAAGCAGCAAAGAAATGCAAGATGAGAACACTAGCTGAAATTTTCTTTGTTCCAAACTCCAATCAACCACCACCACCCCACCCCAAGACTGAGAAGTCTCTGATATCCACTACTCCAAGCACACCCCAACACTACAATAGCCTGAAACTTGCTTATGTAATAAGGGACTGCAGCATTGCCTGGCATGTAGCATAATACTTTGCTTAAGAAAAATCCTTGGAAATGCCTCAGCTGAAGTACAAGGGCAGGTCCAGGCCTTACGTTTTGGAGAGAGGTGCTCTCAGTCACCGAACACCAGAACTGTGGCTGGAGCAAATGATGTCATCAGAGCTCCTCTTACCATGGTCAATGTCAAAATTAAGATAGGAAGTTCAAGGACAAATTGTGGGGTTTCCAGGCAAATATAAGTTAGAAAAGCCGTTTGGACCTTAGAATCTTGCTTTTAAAATTGTTAATACTTTACAGAACAGCAATTGAAATTTTCCTATTCTGTAATGCTTTCTTGTTTATGTGAAGCTTTTACTGACAAAAACATACACAGTTGTATAGAATAATATATTCCCTTACTCTATTTTTATTCCCACTACACATTAAGAAAAGAAAAAAACTCATGTGAGTCACCTCTATATCCAAAACCAATAACAAACCAAAAATATAAGATTTTCTAAGAGACAGAAATAAACTTAAGGACTCTAGAACTAAGAAACGAATAGCTCGAATACCTGTTGGGTTTTTAAATGACTGGAAAATGAAAACTCGAAATTAACTACCGGCACGTTGGAACGCCTTATAGAGTACAGGTCTTTCCCCATCCATAAACTATTCCTGCGACAGACCTGTGTACTCATCGCCAAAAATATTCCCAAACGTACGGATGTCCGGGATGGGGGGGGGCATCTAATTAGTATCAAAAATATTACTGTTAACTCCTTGCCCTGGTTCCGGGGGTGGGGAAAAGAGGAGTCTGGTCAGATGCAAACCTTGCGGCCAGAGCCGGACAACTCGCCCCTAAGTTTGGAGCGTCCTCGCTCTGCTCCCTCGCCACCCCCTCCGTGCACCCGGGATCTCAGTGCACTGGGAGGCCCTGACAGCGGCTGAGTCTGGGAGCCACCGCAGGAGGAATGAAGGACGGCTCCTCTCCAACAGGGGTCCTTAGGCACCACCCCAAACCCTCACGCTTTCCCCTTCTCCTGACCCGCTGCCCCCCAGGCAGGTCACCTGACTCGGCCTCTGCCCGCTTGTCCTCCGGCTGCTCGATCACTCCAGCCCCACCGCTGCCGCCTCTTGGAAGCGGCTCGTCCTCCGGAGTCACGGGGCCAGCGAGCGGGCGGGCGAGCCTGTGCCAAGGCTGCGGGAACCGTTCAACCCAGCCAGAGCTGGGACCCTGCCCTGAGCGCGGCCGCCACCAGGACGAAACTGGAGAGCTGGGCTCGGCTCGCCCGGGCGGGGAGGGGCAAGAGGGGCGGCTGCAACTTTGCTCCTGGACGCGGGCGAGGAGGGGGCGCCAGTCTCCAAACTCTGTGCCGCGCCCGCAACCTCTCCGGTCCAGGAAATTTTTGGTCTTTCCTTTTCTTTCTTTCTTTCTTTTTTTAATTTAAAGGGAAGCCAGATTCTTGCCCTCAAGTTGTTGCTTCCAGAACCTCGCCCCTCGGGCGGAGGACCGCGGGGCCGAAAGCGGAGGGGGGCGGGCAGGAGACTCGCCCCGTTGGTTGCGCTGTCAGGGAGCCGCGCCAGGCGTGCGGGCGGGGGTGGGGGTGGGTGGGTAGGGGACGGCTGCGGGCGGGAGTGGCTACCCAGGGAACCTGCCTTCGCAGCTCCTCTGGACCCCGCTCAGCTGCCCTCGCTGGCCCCCTCACCGTCTACAAGGGAGGGAGAGCGGCCTGGAGGGACCCGGCAAGCGGCGGGGTAGCAGTGACCCGGACCTGGATCACCCAAGTAGGAACTGGAAGTGACAGCGGCGAGAGGCAGAAAAGCAACAGCAGCAGCAGCAGCAGCCCAAGTAGCCGTGGCCGCTGCAGAAGCCCCGGTGTAACGGCGGCGGCCACACTGCGCATGCTGCTGCCGCCTGCTTAAACCCCGAGCCCAGGGCTGCCGGCGCCTCGCCTGCCAGTCGGTCACTTCCAGAGCCTCGGGCGGGAATCCCGGCCTCACAGATTAGCCCTTCCTGGTGGCCCGCTTCCTCCTCCACCCCCGGACGCCACTCGGAACCCCAGGGTCGTTGTCCAGCGACCCTCCACATGCCTCCCTTCCCCAAACTATCCTGGATGTCTTTCCTGGGCTCTCTGATAACAGGCCCCAAATCAAATAGTCTCTTGAGGAGGAATAAAAAGGTTCTTGACAGATGGGAAATATTTGCAACCTTATTTGAAGTCCAATTTTTACAGAAAGACAATGCAGTCGGTAAAAGATTAAGATGACCAGACTCATAGGTGTTATTTAATGGAACTCATGGAACTCACGAGGACTACCAGATTTGTTCAACAGAAGAAACAAAATTAACCAAATCCTCTTTAGTCTTCTCACTAGCTGAAGTTGAGCAGCTAAATATACAAAGCTTTGCCCAGCGGAAACTGATAGAAACGGGAGAGTTAAAAATAGTGTCCAACAGTTAGACATTACCAATCCCTACTCTTCCCTTCATTTTAAAATGAGACAACAGAGGCTTAGAGAAGGGGACTCTGACCTCATACAGGTGGTAGGTTTAGGGCTTGAAGGAAAGTCTGCTAATACCCATTACAGCCACTGGGTAGTTGTTGGGCCTTATGCCTCACTCCTCCAGGGAGTTTCTGCTCTCCTAGGGCTTGAGGTCTCTTATGGAAGATTTAGCCTTGACTCATGATCATTGGTAGAGCTGCCTTCCTTCCAGAACTGCTTCCCTGCAGAGCATCCCCTGGGAAATGGCAAATCATACATCCCACAGCCCCACTTTGGGGGGGGAGGCACCCATGCTGTTCCAGCAACAAGGCAGATGGAGTGAGTCAGGGAGACAGGAGGCAGTGAGGGGGTGGGGCAAAGAAAAAGCCATACTGATACCAGCTGGAGAGAGAGAGAGAGAGAGAGAGAGAGAAGAAAGAAGCACTAAATAAGCCTCATATATATTCAATTAAATCCTTCAGGTAAAAAAAAACAAAAAAAAACATATCTTTACAAAGTAGGTTTGGACCAGGAGCAGATCAGGACATGGTAGGGCATACTTAGCAATGCGTTGGTAATAAGGGTGGCAGGGTACAAAGCAGGAGAATCTGCTGGGGATGAGGCAGAGGGAAGCCTGGCTGAAAGGAAAACCAACCACAGGATTAGAGCTGTGACAAACCAATCATTCATGGTGCTGTAGCCAGGACAATGCAGTCAGATAAGTATCACCTGGCCACTCTCAAAGGATCAGAAGAACTGTGTATGTCCCTGATTCCAACCAAGTTCAAAGGCAGAACAAAACCAAACCACCATTGCTAGACTAGTGTTGCCAAGGGACTTCCTGGTCACATTAGTGACACTCTACCTAGACATGAGGATTTTTCCATATGCTCTAGAAGATTTTCTCTTGCGGCTTTAGTGTCCTCCCTCCCTTCTCCATTCTGTAAACAAATAGGACAGATATATTTGGTTCACGGAAAAGGAAAAACAAATAGAATATAAAAGGGTGATAAGATGTCCAAACTCATTAGGAATCAATGAAATACAAATTACAGCAATAAATGACATGCCATTTTCACCCAACAGTTTTGTAAACATTAAAGATAATATGGAGGACTTCCAGGGACATGAGAAAGAAGGCACTTTCTACACTATTGGTGGGAGTAGAATTTTGTATAGCATTTCAGTAGGGGAATTTGAGAGTATCTAAAGAATTTTGACACAATAATTTTATTTCTGTGAAGATGCTTCAAGAATAATCACAGGGGGCCGGCCCCGTGGCTCAGGCGGTTAGAGCTCCATGCTCCTAACTCCGAAGGCTGCCGGTTCGATTCCCACATGGGCCAGTGGGCTCTCAACCACAAGGTTGCCAGTTCAATTCCTCGAGTCCCGCAAGGGATGGTGGGCTGTGCCCCCTGCAACTAGAAATGGCAACTGGACCTGGAGCTGAGCTGCGCCCTCCACAACTAAGACTGAAAGGACAACAACTTGAAGCTGAATGGCACCCTCCACAACTAAGATTGAAAGGACAACAACTTGATTTGGAAAAAAGGCCTAGAAGTACACACTGTTCCCCAATAAAGTCTTGTTCCCTTCCCCAATAAAATAAAATCAAATAAAGTAAAAAATAAAAAAGAATAATCACAGATGTGCACAAATCTCTATATGCATATCCAACATGGCCCACTGGGATTTACCCCAGGAAGACAAGGTTGATTTAACATGAAAATTAATCAATGTACATATCAATATAATAAAATACAAAAACCAATGCTCATCTTAGCAGAAGCAAAAGCCTTTGACAAAATCCAGCACTCTTTTATGATAAAAAAAAAAATTCAAAAAAGTTGGAATACAAAGTTGGGAACTTCTTCAACCTGCTAAAAGGCATCTATGAAAAAACCCACTGCTAACATACTTAATGGTGAAAGACTGAAAACTTCCCCTAAGATCAAGAACAAGGCTAGGATGTCTACTCTCACCATTTTTATTTAACATTGTACTGAATGTTCTAGCCAGACAAGAAATTAAATTAGGAAGAAAATGAAAAAAACGCATCCAGGTTGGAAAGGAAAAAGTAAAACTATGTCTATGCACAAATGACATGATCTTACACAAGAGAACCACAAGAAATCTAAAAAACTATTAGAACTAATAAACAAGTTCAGCAAAGTTGAAGGATAAAATCAATATACAAAAATCAATTGTACTTTTATACACTTGCAATGAATAACCCAAATATAAAATTAAGAAAACAATTCCACTTACAATGCCATCAAAAGGAATTGATTACAATGCCACCAAGATATTTTAATATATCACATAAGATATTAAATATCATCAAGAAGGTACAAAGCATGTACACTGAAAACTACAACACATTGTTGAATGAAATTTAAAAAGATGTAAATAAATGAAAAGATACCTGTGTTCATGGATCAGAAGACTTAATATTGTTAAGATGGCAGTACTCCCCAAGGCAATATACAGATTGAACAAAATCCCTACCAAAATTCCAGCTGGCTTTTTCGAAGAAATGGACAGGCTGATCCTAAAATCCATATGAGCACACAAAGGATCCAGAATAGCCAAAATGATTTTGAAAATGAAAAACAAAGTTGGAGGACTCACGCTTTCTGATTTGGAAACTTACTTCAAAGCTACGTTAATGAATTCAGTGGGGGAAAGAATAGTCTTTTCTTCAAATGCTATTGAGACAACTGGATATTCAAATGTCAAAGAATAAATTTGGACCCCTACCTCACACCACATACAAAAATTAACTCAAAATAAATCAAAGACCTAAATGTAAGAGCTAAAACTATGACACTCTTAGAAGAAAACATAGGAATAAATCTTCATGACCTTGCAATAAGCAATGGTTTCTTAGATATGATATCTGAAACACAAACAGCAAAAGAAAAACAAAATTAGATGAATTTAACTTCATCAAAATTGTTTTTAAAAATTGTGTTTCAGTGGTGGCGGGTTAGCTCAGTTGGTTAGAGCATGGTGCTGATAGCACCAGGGTTGCTGGTTCAATCCCCGCATGGGCCACTGTGAGCTGTGCCCTGCTTTTAAAAAAAAAATGTGTTTCAAAGGATACTATCAACTTAGGGAGGCACTTCAGGGAGTGCTTTGTTTCCCATGTGTCTCAGCAGACTTACCTGACCAGTTGCTAGCTGTGTGATCCTCTAGAGACCCTAGGACATTATAGCCATATGAGAACACAAAGATAGAGGTCACTTGGAGAGGCTAACCTAACTGGCCACCAAGAGGGTCAGAAGGCAGCCACTTTTTAATGTGGTCACCATACCCCACAGCCAATACTCAAATTGTCAGTGTGCTGCTGCATCTCTGGCTTCACTTTTCTGCATTTCCAAACTGACCATTTCAATCTGGCATTCTTTCTTTAGATAAATAACAGTGTGTTTTAAGCAGTAGTCAAGCCCTGTTCTTCTTGTTTTTTTGTGTGTGCATTAACAGTTTTATAGCGTCAACAAAAATCTATTAATCATGTTACATGCTAGGCACTGTGGAAAGTACTTTAAGCCTGAGAGATACTCTATCTAAGTGACAAGATATGGAAACAATCTATTGACCAATTTTAGCTCTGTATGTGTGCACGCAAGCATGCACATGTGTATGTGAGCACATGTGTGTGCATGGACATTTGTGCATATGGGCATGTGTGTGTATAGCTTTTGAAGTAATTTAGTCTGAGATGACTCTATATCCCTTATAGAATGATAGCTATTATGGAACAGATAATGGTATTTTCGTTTTTATTTGTCAAATGAAAACATGGTGAGGTTGCCAATGATTTCTGTACTCTGAAGCTGCCAGAAGGTATACTGAGCTTCTTTGCAGTTTTAAGAATAGTAGGTGGTACAGAAACACCTCTCAGGTCTGACATTGTTGGAGAATGAGTCGTTTCGCAAAAGTGGATTTTTTCTGATAGCTAATGCTTATTCCTTCAAGCACCAATGCTTAAAATATTTTTATCCACTTTGGATAGAAATCGTTTTAAAAGTATATCATACTTTTCATTTCTTAAATGACAGGCACTGGACATATTTTTATCTCTTTTTGATAATTCAGGCTGGCCTGAACATTGTTTGAATATTGTAACAAGACAATATTAGCATCATGGTTAAGCACATACTTTCTTTAGTTTGACAGACCTGGGTCAGAGTCTTGGCTTGGTCAGTTACTGACTGTGTGACTCTAGAAAAGTTACGTGGCCTCTCTATGCTCCAGTGTCCTCATCTGTATAATGGAGACATTAATAATATCTTTTGCATAGGATGGTTTTAAGGATCAAATGAGAAAATGCATCTAAGGCATTTAAGATATCATTGCACATAAGACATGCATAACAGCTGGTTAATGTTACTGTTATTACTAGGCAGTATTGTATATAAAATTACGCTTGTAAGAGGTATATGGGACCCATATTGAGGCACTCCTAGGACTCAGACGGAAGTCTAATAAAATCAGTACATAAGGAATGAAACTAGAAACTGAGCTTGGGTGCACCCAGCAGCCAAAAATACTGACCACCCAGTCTCAAGCTCCCAGATAACTAAGAGATGGATCTAAACACAAATATTGGCAAATTATTAAAAATTGTTTTTAACTGAATATATTTGACACATAACATTGTGTAAACTTAAGGTGCACAGTACGGGAACTAAATATTCTGGGACAAGCATAGTCTGATGCTGTGGCTAAGTTTAGGAAAAATTCTGAAGCCAGCAAAGTTTATGTGGGGCAAAGCTACTTGTGCTAGTATTAATAATAATAGCTAACACTTGGGGAATACTAACTCCATGCCAGGCACTCTTCCGTGGACATGAATTCATTGATATTTCACACCAATCCTATGATATAGGTACTGCTGTTATTCCCACTTTGCAGGTGGGAAGACCGAGCCATAGAGCCATCGTTAAGTAACACACCCAAGGTTACAAAGCTACTAGTGGGAGAACTGAGATTTGAACCCAGGCAGTCTAGTGTCAGACTCCGTGTTCAAACCACTACTAATATTTCTCCAAATATAATACCACTAATGTATGCCCGCACTTCTTATGTCCCTGGTCCTGTGCTGAGAACTCTACATACATTATCTCATAGGTCTTTTGGAGTTGGGGCTCTTAGCTCTACATTATTATGCAGCATCTCATTTGATCCTTAAAGCAACCCCATGAGGTACTGATCACTGTGTCCATTTTACAGATAAAAACACTGTGGTACAGTGAAGTGAAGTTACTTGGCACACAGGTGAGAGTACTACCTGCCTCTCAGTAACACCCCCAATATGTATCATAAGGATCCATATAATATTAAATAATGCAATGTAATTTAGTATACAATTTCTAACTCAGGGCCAGATCCTCTTAGCTTTTCAAGGCCTCTGCTCTAAAGTGTTAATGGGAAAAAGTAATGATACACTTTCCTCTCTTTCCAACTCAGGAGTAATGCAGTGACCCTCTGCAGCAGCCAGCGGCTCACGTTTGGTTCCCCTTAGTAGGGAAGCACACCACACAAGCTCTGTCACTGGAAGCCTGCTTTTGGGACTTGGATGTTGTATCTGAAAGGTATCATATTTTGAGTTTTGTTTTGTTTTGAAACTGGTTTCTAGAAAAGCCAAACTAGCAAGCCACCACTGTGGACCACCAATCTCAACCATGGTTTTCCCTAAAATGCTTCCTCTGTTTAACAGTGAAAATAAACCAAGGACTTACCTACAGCACTGCCTTCACTAGCAGAGTGAAAAACAATGGCAAGAAGGAAGACAACTTGGGTGGGCTTACCTCCACTTGAAGGGTTGCACATCCTTTCAGGAAGTCATTGATGTTGTTGATGCAGTCGGCTTCTGTTTGGGGCTCCAGACAGTACTAGAGAAAAATAGTCAAATGTCACTTGGAGACTGTCATCCCATGCCAAGCGTACCATATTCACCATTCTCTAATAACTACATAGGTAGGCTTTTTAAGGCAGGGAGCAGCGTTGCTGTCAATCCAGGAAGAGAAATAACCACCAAAGGAAGTGATGCAAAAATCTAAACGGTTGGTTTTTGTTTCAAATGCCATCAAATCTTTAGTCTCAAGCCATCTCTATGAACTTTTTCTCATGCTCTTTTGTCTGAGTGCTGATAGCAAATTAGAGAAACCCAGACAGTATTTTGAGCTTGGTTTTGCTTTCTGCATACTACCTTGCTCCCGTCTCTTCATAGTAATTTATTCAAAGTATATTTTCCCTTTTGTTGTTCTCTACATTTGATCACAATTCTCTACCTTTTACCACCATTTTCTCACTGCTTTTCAGGTTTAATGAATTATAAGTAAATCAATTTGTTCAATAAAAATAAACTAGTTCAAGAAGGCAAAAGAATTATACTCACAGTCACATTCCCTGATGACCTTAGGAAAATAATTGTAGAACTGTACCTTTAAATTGACTTAAAGTGCCTAGTTTAGAAATTATCCATCCTTGTAATTATGGGTTTCCAACATTAAAAATTTTGGATTTTTAAAAGAGAACAAGGGTAGTTTCACTTTGAACATAGGTTGCATTCGAATCATATATTCAGTTTCTATTTTTTTTAACAAACCTTATGTAACATTTAGAATTATTTATCCTAGATGCTAAATAGCCTCTCTTTCTATAGATATTTTATTTCTTTGAGAAGAAAATCTACATTGATTTTAGTCAAACTATCAATAAACACCATCAATATCTGTTATAAATCATCCCATTATTCCACAGACTCATATGTACCCCAAGTTCAAAACATGTCCTCGGTACACAGGGAAGTGTAACATGCAGCTCTATGACAGAGTATAATATGGGTGTTCTCCTTGTCCACTGGTACCAGTGGTGTAACAGGTTATTATACTAATATTTGGTAGCTAATTACTAAATGATAACATTTCATTTTCTGACTTTTTCACACTACAAAAGCAGCAAGAAAGAATGTCTAACTCTTAGAAAGACATTTAAGTAATAGAGTCCCAAGACCTGGGCAATCGAAAATTTCACGAGTTACATTATTGCTGCTCTCTGGTGGTAAGCACTCCCAAAGATACTACAAACGTGATGTCCCTTACCTTTTCTACAGAGCCAGGCCGCAGTCTGTTGATCAGTTTGCACAGCACTACCCCATTTTTCAGCGAGGACTTCAAAAACTCCTCCGGATCACAGATGGTCTTTTTTGGAGAATCTAAAACTCCCAAGGATATAAGCCATGTCACGATTCGCTCTTCTGGATTCATTACTGAGGACTGTACCCTCCGAACAGCTTCCTGGGGCAGCTGCAAGGACTAAGCCACATCCGCGATTGCATCTGCTGTTGTCTTCCTTTTTATGAGTTCTCTTCTGGTGCTTGCAGAGCAAAGCTTTAAAACAACTTTTCTTAGACAACGGTGGAACCCACTCAAATTATGGGATTTCAAAACCACAAAGATCACACTCAGAGATGTGGAAAGAGAATGAATGTAAAATTCCTGGAAAACATTGGTTTTCTTTTTCAAAACCTGCAAAACAAATTCATTAGGATTGAAAAAAAAGAAGAAGAAACATACACACACACACACACACACACACACACACACAAAAAAAAAAAAAAAAAAAAAAAAAAAAAAAAAAAAAAAGCTGTGCAAGAAGCTCTTAGGGAAGGAAGTGAGGAGGATGCTGGGGAGGGAGGAGAAAGAAGGAAACAAGAGCTCTTGGAAAACAGAGGTGAGCCAGCACTTCAGGGGACCTTGGAAATGAGACACTCTTGGGCCAGTCTGGGAAAACGCTGTCAATAAATAGTCTAGCCCCAGTGAAAATCTGGCTTCTGTCAGGAGGAAGATGCCAACTGGCTCTTAGGTCAGACAGATCTGAGCCTTGTGGGGAGCTGTGCTGGCTGGCACAACAGGACTCAAAGAAGGTAGGCTGAGAAAATTCTTCCACAAAATGGCCAGATGTCCCCATACTCTCACAGAGATGGTATGTCATGACCATTCCTTGCAAAACATGTTGAGTTGCATGGTGACACCATGCCAAGCAAATGAAGATTGTACCTGCTGTCAGCCATCACTGTATATAAGCAGAAGCTAGAAGAATGGCATTTTACTTTGCAGCCAAAAAGCTATGTTTAGGGAAATAGGCTAAGGATAACATCTGACATCCTGTTTACTTGCATTCTTTAGCAATTCTTTTTCTGGACCTGGTTCCACTACACAATCCAGCTGCAGTACCCTTAGCAAAGGCTCAGACACAGTCACATAAGTGGGTAAAAATCACTTGAAAACAGAACTTTTGAGAACAAAAGAGCACCTGTCCTCTGTCTATACTATAGTCTGGAAGGTTGATTGATGTTTCCCCAACAATAAACATTTTGCATTAAAAATACTGCTCTGAAAAAAACAAGAGATTTGCCCTATTCTCGAACATTTTCAGAACCAGCTGAAAGTTACAGCATTAGGAAATTTCTGATAAGGCCACCTTTAATAGTATAGCCTTATATTGGCAAATGCATGGTACTCACCATCACTACCCCTCCTCATGTATGGGATCCTCCTAAGCTTCACAGTCCTTTTCAACACAGCTTTAGGCATCTACTACCAAATAATCAGTTTAGATAATCCTGCTAAATGTTTTCAAAGCTTCCCCTTCCTGCCGTGTCATAACACTTATCACACTTTACTATTATTACTTGTTGATTTGTCTCCTCCACCAGAAAGTAACCTCCCTAGAGTAGGAGTCTTATCTGTCTTGTTTAACATTGTTCCCAGCAGAGTGCATGGTACACAGTAGATGTTCAAAAATGCTGACTGAATGAATGAATGAACTCATATTGTCTTCTGGGTATAGACATTATCTGATTACAACAAAGATGTTTTTATTTATTTTAATGTCTTAAAAGAAACATTTTTTTCCTTGCTAATGATTTGTATACTGTTATTGAGATATAATTGACATAATAAACTACACATATTTAATATGTATTATATAATGAACTTTGACGTATACACCTGAGATACAATCACACATACACATGATCCAGATAAACCTTTCCATCACCCCCCAAAGTGTCCTTGTGACCTTTTAAACCCTTCCCTCCCTTCCCCCCAAATCCCAAGGAACCACCAATCGGCTTTCAGTCCCTATAGATTAGTTTGCATTTTCTAGGATCTTATATGAATGGAAGTGCACAGTTTGGTAAATTTTTTTGTCTGGATTCTTTCAATCAACATCATCATTTTGAGATTCATTTATGTTGTTGCATATATCAATAGTTCTATAACAAAGATTTGACCTCCAAATATTTGGTTTGATGTATTCATACTTAAAAGCAAAATAGGTGTAATCAATCAAAAGTTTTAATTGACTTTTGACCCATGGCCAACTCTATGTAATGGAAATAAAAACAAAACCCATTTGTTGATAAATGAAATTCCCAAATCTGACCTGTTTAAACACATTTTATATGTCATTTGCACAGTTTTCACAATTACTCATCAAAATTGTACTCTACAGACAAATAAATCAGGCAGTATTATTGACATATCACTTACATTTTCTGATGAAGACCAAAGAGTCAGTAATTTCAGGAACCCATCCTAGTTCAAAATAGGCTTGAGCCCACTAAGGTCACCTGGATGAAAATCTGCCTCATTTTGGACCCTGACTACAACAAATTACTTTAAGTAATAAAGTAAAATCAGAAAGGCAAGGCCAACTCCTCAAGGCAGAAGCAACAATTCTATGAGTAGAAAGATTGGAAGTCAGTGTTGGTATGATCAAATGTCAAGAAAGTAAGGAATTCTGGGACAGTAGCAAGCATACGGGGGGAAATGACTAATCATGAAACCCTGGCTGGGTAAGGAAGCCAGTGATGGTAGAAAGGAGCTGATGAACTGGGGAAATAAGGGTGGGGAATATAAAGACTGGAGGTCACAGTGGCAGAAAGAGCAGTCTTCACACAAAAGGATGAGTAAAAAGAGCAAAGGTCTCTCACTCTACTTAAGATCGTTAGTACCATATACCCTGAGCCACTGAATCTGTGTCTTCACTGGCTTTCCTACCTCCGTTTTCTCATCCTAATGAACTCTGGCAGAGCACAGCTTGGTTGATTTTCCAAAAACACCTCTTTAACAGGGTAATACCCCTGCTCAATAACCCTCAAAGGCCTAAAGCAATGATTTACAAACAACGATGTACAAAAATAATCACCTCTTGTGAGGGAAGGAGGAGAAAAGAATGATAATTGAACTTGAGCCAAAATAGGCAACATTTTATTAAAAGTAAAAAGATCTGCAGGAAGTAAGGTAAATGTTAACATTTCTTAAAACGGGTTGCTGGGTACACTGGAACTTGTTTGCTTTTATGTATTTGAAATATTCATAATTGACTTTAAATTTTTTTAAATCTGGTGCTGGTAGCACCAAGGTTGCTGGTTCAATCCCACACGGGCCACTATGAGCTGCGTCCTCCTTTAAAAGAAAGGAAAAGAAAAGAAAAAATGTAAATCTACTGAGGCACTTGTTAAAATGATTTGGGAGCCCTATTCCCCAATACCTTAGTTCAGAAGATCCACTATGGGACAAAGGAATCTGTATTATTAAAGTACCCAACCTGATTCTGATGCAGGTGGACCAAGGTCACACTTGGAGAAATAAATTGATTTATAACCTTTCACTCCACCCCAATTTCTGCCAACATCTAGGTCATCTCAATATCCACAGGAACACAATCCAACATTAGAACCACTTAGTTCCTTAACCACCTGTACCTGTAATTGATGTATTACCTCTCAGACTCTCTTTGTGCCTGTTCTGTGAAAATGGACCAGGGGCCTTTACATATTTTTTCTTTTTTTCTTTACCAGCTGGCATGATATGAAGTTTTATCAAGTTTTATGTAGACGGTGGTGGAGAAACGTTGCTGGAAGGCAGACTTTTACTTCCTGTTTCCTGTGTGCTCACTCCACAGGCTTCTGCCAAGCTCCCAGCTTTCCTGATGCTCACCTTCTGCAGCATTGGCTTACTCTATGCACAGCGGGTAGCAGCTTCCCCTGGCACCACCCTTGGGTGGTTCTGCAATGAAGTTTCTCTGGTGAGACACCTCCCCTGTAACAGGAACCAGCACCCTAGAGTGGCACATTTTCAGCAAGTTCCAGAGGGTGGATGTCCAGCAAATTCCACTGACTCAGCACCACAGCAACTTCTCTAACAAGGCCTGCATCTCAACAGTGGGTGGAAAGGCAGACTATCACAGCTCTAGGGAAGTGAAAAATACACGTTATTTTTATATAGCCTGCTATTAGATAGTATATCTGTTATTCCTGTATCCTTTCAGAGTTTCCTTTACTTCTTACTAGCCAATCCCTCGTTACTCCAATCTCATTATCATTAATAATTGTTTTTTTTCACATTCACCCATAAATATTTTAACGTGCACATCTAAATAAGAACATTTGTATGTTTTGTTTGCTTGTTTGTTTGTTTGTTTTTTACCAAACCACAATACCGTATATGAATGAAAAGGGGGATATGTAAGAAACCTGACAAGGTCAGGGGGGCTACACGGCAAGGCTGACAAACTCAGAGACCAAAAGTCATCACACAGGATGGTCTGATCACAAATTCCTAACTGGGCAGATCATGGTGGGTAGTCATGTCCCTGGCCTATAGCTTCCTTAGCAAAAGTCAGTCATTACCTTCAGTGAGCTCTGTTCATTGTTCCCATGCATCTAGGATAACATACCTTTGAAATATCAGTTTTCTTTTCCTACCCTTTGAAGGCACAACCGCCAGCACCAGAGCACAAGACAACCAGAGCACAGGACCACTCATTATTATCTTGTTCCCCGCATACCATCTCATAATTATTAGCTGTCATGTACCCACCAATGTAAAAGAAGTATGTGTCTTTCCATTTTGCCTTTTATCCAATCCTAGAGACTTCTCTGCTTTGCTTTCTCCCACCCCCTTAATCTACCACCAATGCATTTCATGTTCTCCTCCTTTGATTCTAATGTATAAAATAAGCTGCAAAACTGCACTTCTCCAGAGCATTTTCTCAATTCGTTGAGATTTCGCTTGCCGGCAACTGTCATCAGCTTGGCTCAAATAAACTCATAAAAATTCTCTACAGGCTTGGACGTTTCTTATGTTGACACGTGATTTCTAACAACATTAATAATCCCTGAGTATCATTTAATACTTGGAGTTCAAATTTCTCTGGTTGCCTCACAAATGTCCAGTAATGCTGGTTTGTTCAAATCAGGGAAACAGAAATGATCCTTTTGAAACAAATGGAAGCTTTTTCTTTCCAGAAACCCCAGCAAATCTCTTTGGGCCTCGTTGGCCTGAATGAATACTGAGCTCCCTCCTGAACCAATCATTATGGCTAGGGATGGGCTACGTTAATTTGCTTAAGCCACTCACATCCTATGCCTGGAGCTGAGGTTCATCCCACCCACCCCACCAAGTGAGGAAGAATCACAGCTAACATAAAGCACTTATGTCAATTAGGATTAGTTTGCCTCCTCAAGAACCGTCTGAGGCAGGTACTATTGTTATCTCTATTTTACTGATGAGGCACACAGAAGTGAAGCAGCTTGCCCAAGTTCACAGAACTGATACATGGTAGAGTGGATCCAAGTAGCCTGACTCTAGAAACTGCATTCCTTTCTAAATATTTTTTTTTCAATTATAGTTGACATACAATATTATATTAGTTTCAGGTGTACAACATAGTGATTAGACATTTATATAACTTACGAAGTGATAACCCTGATAAATCTACTACCCATCTGACAATAAAGAGTTATTACAATATTATTGACTATATTCTCTATGCCGTTTACATCCCTGTGACTATTTTGTAACTACCAATTTGTACCCCTTAATCCCTCCCCCTCCTTCACCTATCTTCCCAACCTCCCTCCTATCTGGCAACCATCAAAACGTTCTCTGTATCTATGAGTTTGTTTCTGTTTTGTTGTTCATTTATTTTGTTTATCAGATTCCACATATGAGTGAAATCTTATGGTAATTGTCTTTCTCTGTATCACTTATTTCACTCAGTGTAATACCCTCTAGGTCCATCCATGTTGTTGCAGATGGCAAGATTTCATTCTATTTTTATGGCTGAGTAATGTTCCATTGTATATATGTACCCCTTCTTCTTTATCCAATCATCTATTGATGGACACTTAGGTTGTTTCTACATCTTGGGTATTGTAAATAATGCTGCAATGAACATATAAATGCATATGTCTTTTTGAATTAGTGTTTTTGGGTTTCTTCAAATAAAAACTCATAAGTGAGTTTTTTGGGCCCTTCTTTGTCTCTTGTTATAGCCTTTGTTTTAAAATCTAATTTGTCTGGTATAGTATTGCTACACCAACTTTTTTTAAAACTTCCATTTTCATGAAATACGTTTTTTGATCTTTTTATTTTCAGTCTGTGTGTATCTTTCGATCTAAAGTAATTCTCTGGTAGACAGCACATGTAAGGATCTTTTTTCTTTTCCATTCAGCTCTCCTATGTCTTTTGATTGGGCATTTAATCCATATACATTTAAAGTAATTGTTGATAGATATGTAGTCAATGCTACATATTTGTTATTCATATTTCTTATCTTTTTCTTCTTCTTTTTAAACAAGTTCCTCTAACATTTCTTGTAATAATGGTTTGGTGGTGATGAATTCCTTTAACTTTTTCTTGTCTGGGAAACTCTTTACCTATCCTTCGATTCTAAATGATACCTGTACTGAGTAGAATAATTTTGGTTGTAGGTTCTTGTTTTTCATCATTTTGAATATTTCGTGCCAATCCCTTCTGTCCTGCAAAGTTTCTGTCAAGAAAATTAGCTGACAAATACCATATGATCTCACTTATATGTGGAATCTGAAGAACAGAATAAATGAGCAAATTAATCAGAAATAAATAGTCTCAGATATATAGAGATAAAATTGATGGTTGCTAGATGGGAGGGGGTGGGGATGAGGGAGAAAGTGAGGAGATTAGAAAGCACAAATTGGTAGCCACAATATTGCCATTGGGGAATATAATCAATAATGTAATGATTTTGTAGGGTGTCAGATGGGCACTTGTCCTATTAGGGAGACCACTTCATGGACAGTGTAGATGCCTGACCACTGCACTGTACACCTGAAGCTGAAGCTGAATAATATTGAATGTCAACTATAATTATATATATATAGTCATGGGATGTGGATTACAGCGTAGGGTACAGAGTTAATGGAATTGTAACAGATATATATGATATCAGAGGGGTAGTAGATTGGGGGAGTGGGTTATTACTTTGTGAGGGGTGTAAATGTTTTCTACACCTGCAACTAATAAAAATAATCCTAGCAGACAATATATTTGTATTTAAAAAAAATCAGCTAACAGTCTTATAGGAACTACCTTGTAGGTAACTAACTGCTTTTCTCTTGCTGCTTTTAAGATGCCCTTTTTTTAAAAAAATGTACAGTTTGATTAGTTGTTGTTTTTTTAAGGGTAACAGGACTTTATTGGGGAACAGTGTGTACTTCCAGGACTTTTTTCCAAGTCAAGTTGTTGTCCTTTCAATCTTAGTTGTGGAGGGTGCTGTTCAGCTTCAACTTGTTGTCCTTTCAGTCTTAGTTGTGGAGGGCGCAGCTCAGCTCCAGGTTCAGTCATCATTTCTAGTTGCAGGGGGCACAGCCCAACATCCCTTGCGGGAGTCGAACTGGCAACCTTGTGGTTGAGAGCCCACTGGCCCATGTGGGAATCGAACCGGCAGCCTTCAGAGTTAGGAGCATGGAGCTCTATCTGCCTGAGGCACCGGGGCGGCCCTTAAGATGCTCTCTTTGTCCTTAACCTTTAGCATTTTAATTATGATGTGTCTTGGTGTGGGCCTCTTTGGGTTCATCTTGTTTGGGACTATCTGTGCTTCCTGGACTTGTATGTATATTTTCTTCACCAGGTTTGGGAAGTTTTCCATCATTATTTCTTCAAATAGGTTTTCAACTCCTTGCTCTCTCTCTCCTTCTGGTACCCTTATGATGTGAACGTTTATATGCTTGATGTTGTCTCAGAGATCCCTTAAAGTATCCTCATTTTTTTTTTATTCTTTTTGCTGTTATAAGTGGGTGTTTTCTGATACCTTATCTTCCAAATCACTGATTTAATCCTCTACTTCATCTAATCTACTGTTGATCCCCTCTAATGTATTCTTTTTTTTTTCTTTTTTTTTTTTTTTTTAAAGATTTTATTGGGGAAGGGGAACAGGACTTTATTGGGGAACAATGGTCAAATTGTTGTCCTTTCAATCTTAGTTGTGGAGGGTTCTGTTCAGCTTCAAGTTGTTGTTCTTTCAGTCTTAGTTGTGGAGGGCGCAGCTCAGCTCCAGGTCCAGTTGCCGTTGCTAGTTGCAGGGGGCACAGCCCACCATCCCTTGCGGGAGTCGAACCGGCAACCTTGTGGTTGAGAGGACGCACTCCAACCAACTGAGCCATCCGGGAGCTCAGCGGCAGCTCAGCTCAAGGTGCCGTGTTCAATTTTAGTTGCAGGGGGCGCTGCCCACCATCCCTTGCGGGACTCGAGGAATTGAACTGGCAACCTTGTGGTTGAGAGCCCATGCTCCAACCAACAACTGAGCCATCCGGGAGGCAGCTCAGCTCAAGGTGCCGTGTTCAATCTTAGTTGCAGGGGGCAGAGCCCACCATCCCTTGCGGGACTCGAGGAATTGAACTGGCAACCTTGTGGTTGAGAGCCCACTGGCCCATGTGGGAATCGAACCGGCAGCCTTCGGAGTTAGGAGCATGGAGCTCTAACCGCCTGAGCCACCGGGCCGGCCCTCTAATGTATTCTTTATTGCAGTTATTGTATTCTTCATTTCTGATCGGTTCTTTTTTATGTTTTCTATCTCCATTTTTATGTTTCCTATCTCTTTGTTGAAGTTCTTACTGAGATCATTGAGAATCCTTATAACCAGTGTTTTGAACTCTGTATCTGGAAGATTGCTTGCCTCCATTTAGTTTAGTTCTTTTTCTGGAGTTTGCTCCTTTTCTTTCATTTGGGACATGTTTCTTTGTCTCCTCACTTGGCTGCCTTCCTGTGTTTGTTTCTATGTATTAGGTAGAGCTTCTGTGTGTCTCCATCTTGGTAGAGTGGCCTTATGTAGTAGGTGTCTGTGGGGCTCAGTCATGCAGTCTCCTTTGTCACCTGAGCCAGGTGCTCCAGGTTCTTCCCTTGTGTGTTTTGTGTGTGCCCTCCTGTTTTAGTTGAGCCTTGATTGCTTTGGCACATCAATGGGAAGGATTGACCCTCAGGCTGATTGGTTGTGGAGACTGGCTGTGACTACAGTGAGGAGCTGTTGTGCAGGGGCTGATCCTCTGGCACAGGATTTGCTTTAGCGGGGCTCTGATGCCTGCTCAGTCTGCCCTTGGGTGTTTCGTTTGTGAGGTTGGTTGGGTGGAGCTCTGGTGTCACCTGAAGCTGGCCGCCAGGTATGTTGATTCTGGGGCCTCTTTGGAAATACTCTGAGACAGGCCAAGTTCAGCTGCTGCCTGTGCCCTGCCTGGGGACACTTGGTAGGAGCTCCAAAGTGGTGTGCAGGTGGTTGCCACTTGTGCTGGGGTTGGAGGTACCTGGGAGAGGCTAAGCTGTGAACCGAGGCTGGCTGCTGCTAATGCCGGGCTTGGGGCTGGTTAACTAGAGGTACAGAACACACCAGAACAAGATGCTGCTTGTTTGGGGTTTGTGAACCTTTGAAAGATTTTAGGAAAGTCTGTAGCATGAGCCAACACAGGCCCTTGGTATGGGAAAGCCACTGGAAGTAGCTTAGGTGGGCCTGCAAGTTGGGTGGGGCGGGGTTTCAGAGAATCACCAGGACAGAGCAAATGGTGTTACCCATGTTGATGGAGACTCACATATAGTGTCCACCTGCATGTGTAGGTTGGGTGGATGGAGGGCTCAACCTAGGAACAATGGCTCCTGCCAGCACTTCTGTCTGGGAGGAAGATTTCCCTCCAGCCCTCACCCTGATTCCAGACAATTCAGTTCCTCTCCATATGTCCTTGGCACCTTTCAATCTGCTGCCCCTGTGCTGGAGCTCAGAGAGAGTGAGTCCATCATTGGATAAGTCTATGCACAGGTCCTTTAAGAGGACTGCCTGGGATTCTGGACGCCCTCTACCTCACTCAGCCACAATCTCCACTGGTTTTCACAGCCAGAAGTTGTGGGGACGTCTCTTCCCGACACTGGAACCCTGGGCTGGGGAGCCTTGTGTGAGGCTGGGAACCCTCGCTCCTCAGGGGTACCCCTTCAGCTGAGATATTACTCCCAATTTTTAACTGCCACACCTGGGTGTGGGATCAGACCATTCTATATCTCCTCTCTTTCTACCAGTTGAAGTGGCTTTTTCTGTATATCCTTAGTTATAGAACTTCTGTTCAGGTAGACTTCAGGTGATTCTCAATTATGGTTGTCTATAGTTTAGTTGTAATTTTGAGGTGGTCGTGAAAAGAGGTGAGAACTGCATTAACCTACTCCGCCATCTTAAGGGGAAGCCTCAATAATTCTTTGTTTCTTTTTTCTTTCTTTTATAATTTTTTTAAGTGTGTTTTTCCAGAACCCACCAGCTCCAAGTCAAGTAATTGTTTCAATCTAGTTGTGGAGGGTGCAGCTCACAGTGGCCCATGTCGGGATCGAACCAGCAACCTTATTGATAAGAGCACCATGCTCTAACCAACTGAGCTAAACACCTGCCCCAATAATTCTTTATGTTACACTTTTTCTGTTCAGATCTCTCTGTGGTTTCTCTGTTCTAATTGGACCCAGACTGACTTGCCTCGTTATCTTCAATGAATACTCCTCCACTTTAGCCAACCACTCTCAAGGTCACATCTTGTAGTTTGTCATCACTCAAACTTCTCTGCCTCCTAAATCATGAATTCAAACATCACATTTACAATTTCTAACCACAGCCTACCATCTTTTCATCTTGTTTGTTCAGTTACTCCCACTACAACTAGTCATTAACCTCATAAAGATCTCCAAAGCACTATTTTTCAAAATGATTATACAACTTTATATTCCCTCAAGCTGCATATGATTTACCATTGCTTCATATCATAGCTAGCACTTGACAGTTCAGACTTTTAAAATCTTGTTATTTTTGTGGGTGTGAAATTTACTTTTCTATGACTGCTAATAAGGTTGAGCATTTTTGTTATATATTAATTGTCCACACATATTTCCTCTTCTGTCAAATACATCATGTCTATTGCCCACATTTCTACTGCATTGTTTGTCTTTTGTTATTGATTTGTAAAAGTTTGTTTGTTGTACATTATGGATACAAAACCAATGTCAGTTATATGTGTTTCTGAATATCTTCTTATACTCTGGTCTTCCATTCTATGGTATATTTTACAGAACAGAAGTTCTTGATTTTTAAAAATAAGATACTTTATCTCACTCTCATGTAAAATAAATCCAGAGTTTTGTAGTCCATGCTAGCATGCAGCTTCATAGTCATCAGAGACCCATGATTCTACTCTCCTGTCACTTGGCCATCCTTAGCTTCCTGCCTCATAGTTCAAAATGACCATTTATGTGAACTTGGATTAGGCAAGATTTTTTAGATATCACATCAAGTTCACAAACAATGGAAGAAAAGAGTAGATAAATTGGTCTTCATCAAAATTTTTAAAAATTGTGCTTCAAAGGACACCATCAAGAAAGTGAAAAGACAATCCACAAAATGGAAGAAAATATTACAAATCATAAATCTGATTAGGGGCTTTTATCCAAAAAGTATAAAGAACTCTTTTAACTCAATAATTAAAAAGACAACTAAAACTGGGCAAATTATATGAACAGACATTTTCCCAAAGAAATACAAATAGCTAATAAGCATAAGAAAAGATGTTCAAAATCATTAGACTTCAGGGAAATGCAAATCAAAAGCACAATGAGATTCCACTTCACACCAACTAGGATGGCTATAATAAAAAAAGTCAGATAATAACTAGTGCTGGCGGGATGTGGGGAAACTGAAACCTTTATACATTGCTGGTGGGAATGTCAAATAGTGCACCTGCTGTGGAAATCAGTTTTGCAGTGCCTCAAAATGGTAAGCATAGTTATCATATGGCTCGGCAATTGCAAGAGAAATTAATATGTGTCTACATAAGAACTTTTACACAAATATTCATAGCAGCGTTATTAATGATAGCCCAAAAGTGAAAACAACCCACGTGTCCATCACCTGATAAATACGTAAATAAAATGTTACAATCGAATATTATTCAGTCATAAAAATGAAGTACTGCTACATGCTACATCATGGATAAAACTTGAAAACATTATGTGAAGTGAAAGAACCCAGTCACACACACAAAAAATCATACATTGTATGATTCCATTTATATGAAATGTTCAGACTAGGCAAACTCATAGAAACAGAAAGTAGAACAGCAGTTGCCTAGGACTGGGGTGCGGGTTGAGGGGAAATGGGGAGTGACTGCTAATGGGTATGAGGGGTTTTTTGAAGGAGGCAGATTGAAGAACATTTTCTAAAATTGATTTGGTGATGGTTGAACAACTCTGCGAATATATGAAAATCCATTGAATTATACACTTTAAATAGGTGATTTAATACCATCTGAATTATGTCTCAATAAAGCTGTTATTTTTAAAAGGCAATTGTACATAAAAAAAAAAAAAAAGACTGCTTGAGCTCTAGCCATCATGTCTGCATTCCAGTGAGCAGGAAGGAGGAAGGGGGATAAAAATGACACCCCCCCCACAGATTATTAGGAAAACTTTATAACATACTGAAAAATTGAAGGAATGGTATCATGATCTCCAGATTCAGTTATTGGTAGCATTCTGTCATATTTCACTTGCCTATATAGGTACAATGGCTACATTTAAAAAAATAAACTATGTGAAAGTAAGTTGCAGACATCATATCACTTCATCCTGAATACTTCAACATGCCTCTCCTAAAATTATGGACATTTTCAACATAATTGAAGATCTATTACCACAACTAAGAAAATTAACAGTCACTAAACCATCTAATTTTCAATCGATATTAAGATTTCCTCAATTGCTCCTAAATATGTCTTTTAGAGATTTTTTTTTTTCAAAGCAGCATCCAAACAAGTTGCCCCTCCTTGTGTCATAGTACTGTTTGCTTCTAGGCAAAGATCTGAGTTACCTAGGGTTCTTCCTCATTTGTTTTCCTTCTTTTGAGGATCAAAGTCCTACACTGTCTGTTGTCTCAATATCTAGACAAGTCCGCACCATGTAATCCTTCATGGATAAAAGCAGAAGTTGGCTTAGTTTACTTTTAATTATATCTTCTTCTACATCATGCAATAAATGAATACTAATACAGTTCATTCTTGTTAATTTATAAAGACTCTTTAGGTATGAAGGATATTAATATCATCATTGATATATATCTATATTTAAAATTTATATATATTTAAATATTACATTTATTTAAAATGTATATATATAGTTAAATTTCATATATGTATAAAATTTATATATATGCCAAAAGTATATAAACACATGACTCGTATTCATCTTTTATTATCGGTATATATTGAGTATTACAATTTTAATAGTTTTTTTTCCCTTTCTTAAAATGTGTATATTGGGGCGGCCAGTTGGCTCCGTGGTTAGAGTGCAGTGCTCATAACACCAAGGTCTCCAGTTCGATTCCCAAATGGGCCAGTAAGCTGTGCCCTCCACAACTAGATTGAAAATAACAGATTTGACCTGGAGTTGAACTATGCCCCCACAACTAGATTGAAACCAATGACTTGACATGGAGCTCATGAGTCCTGGAAAAACACACTGTTCCCCAATATTCCCCAATAAAACATTTAAAAAAAAATATGTACACATTTTTTGGCACCCTCTGTATGTGTGTGTGTGTGTGTGTGTGTGTGTGTGTGTGTGTGTAATTTTCCTAGGTAGTATTTGTCTTTTAAATTTTATTTAAAAATTATGTATTTCTTAACAATTACTATACATAAGTTTTAAATTTTGTATACAATTAAATATGCCAATCTATCCCTTTAAGATATATACCTTTATATCATGCTTAAAATCCTTCCTCGAAGTCACTTTAGAAAATTATGCTAGGGAATAATGACAAGTTCGGAAGATATATGTTGATGACAATATAATCACACCTCACAGAATAAAAACATTAATAAGTTAGTACTCGTCAAAATCAAGAACTTCTATGAAAGCCCATCTAAAGAAGATGAAAATACAAGCCAGAGACAGGGAGAAAATATTGCAAACCACATATCTGATAAAGGCCTACTATCTAGAACACATTTTAAAAGTCTCAAAACTCAACAATAAAAAAATAAATAAACAATCCAATAGATAATAGACATGAACAGACATTTTATGAAATAGGCTATGTGAATGGCAAATAAACACATGAAAAGGTGTTCAATATCATTAGCCACTAGGGAAATGCAAATTAAAACCAAGGTAAAGTATCACTACACACCTATCAGGAGAGCTAAAATAAAAAATAGTGATAACACCAAACGCTGCTGAGGATGCAGAGAAACTGGATCACTTCTATATTGCTTTAGGAATATAAAATGTTATAGCCATTCTGGAAAGTAGTTAGCAGTTTCTTTAAAAAACTACACATGTAATTGCCATATAACCCAGAAATTACACTTAGGGATTTATCCCAAGAAAAAAATGAAAATACAAAAACTTATACATGAATGTTCATAGCAGCTTTATTTGTAGTAGCCCCAAACTGGAAACAACCCGAGGTTGTTCATTTCAGCTCCCCAGCCCCGACCTCTCCTTTAAACTCCAGACTTACATATTCAACTGGTTACTTACTACCTCCACTTGATTGTGTCACATATCTGTGAATATACTAAGAATCATGAACTGTACACTTTAACTGGGTTAATTGTATTGTATGTAAATTATCTGAATAAAGCTGTTGTATATTTTAAAAAGAACAGATTGATTCAACACATCTACCCCTAAAAGAACCAAGACTATTTTAAAAAATAAAAATAAAAAAGAGATTTTACCCAAAAGATACCAAGACATACTGTAAGGTTACAATAGTGAAATAAGTGTGGTGTTGACTCAGGATTAGGTAAACAAATCAGTAGAAAAAAATAGAGAGTCTAGAAACTAACCCATGCATATGTGGGAATTTGGTATATTATAGACATAGTATTTTAAATCAATAGGGAAAGATTGACTCCTCAATAAATGATGTTAAAACAATTGGCTATCCATTTGGCAAAGAGGTAGATCATCAATTCATACCACAAACAAAAATAAATTTCAGAAAGTCATATTTAATCCTTATAACAATATAAAGATTAAGCCTAATAATAATATATTCAGAGGGTGCCAAAAAATGTATACACATTTTAAGAAAGGAAAACTGTATTAAAATTGTAACACTCAATATATACTGATAAATAAGGATGAATACAACTCATGTTTGACTTCTGCAATTACAAGAGGTGCTCAAAGTAGTTACCATCAACGTCCAGACATTTCTGATTATGGTGAACTACAGCTTGAGCAACGTTGACCAAAGTGTCCACTTGTATACTTTTTTTCGGCACTCCTGGTATATAAGCATATATACAAGGTCAAAAAATTAAATTCGCGAGCTCATCCTAGAAAAAGTGCTACATACCTCATTGCTGAATATCGCTAGGATCACCTTCGAAGTACTCCCCTTGGGAAGCTATGCACCTATGCCAGTGCCTTGTCCACCCTTCAAAGCAATTTTGGAACTCTTTCTGGAATGGCCATCAGAGCTGTTGTCGTATTACCCTTGATGTCCTGAATGTCATCAAAATGCCCTCCTTTCAATATTTCCTTTCTCTTTGGGTAAAGAAAGAAGTCATTGGGGTCAGATCAGGTGAGTAGGGAGGGAGTTCCAATACAGTTATTTGTTTACTGGCTAAAACTCCCTCACAGACAGTGCCATGTGAGCTGGTGCATTGTGAAGCAAGAGCCATGAATTGTTGGCAAAAGGTTCAGGTCGTCTAACTTTTCTACAGAACCTTTTCAGCACTTCCAAATAGTAAATTTGGCTGTTTGTCTAGTTGTTACAAATTCATAATGGATAATCCTCTGATATCTAAAAAGGTTGGAAACATCATTGCAACAAGTTTGTGAACTTAATTGTTCCAAACTGAAAACAGAAGAAACTTAATTGTTCCAAACTAAAAACAGAAGAAAATGTCAGAGGATATATTTTTGGCCTTGGGAAATGGAATAACTACCTAAAAAGGACACACTCCCTTAAAAAAAATCATCCCTCTTGGGTATTGACCTTGGAGAGTAATTACTGTGTCATATGGTAAACTTATATTTAACATTTTAAGAAACTGCCAAATTGTTTTCCAAAGTGGTGGTACCATGTACATTCCCACCAGCAATTTATGAGTTTTCCCATTTCTCTGCATCTTTGCCAATAATTGCTATTGTCCACCTTTTTTATTTTAGCCATTTTAATGGGTATGCAATGGTTTTATCATTGTGATTTTTATTTGCCTAGTAACTAATGATATTGATCATATTTTCATGTTTTTTAAAACAGTTTTATTGAGGCATAATTTGCATACCATAAAATTCATTGCTGTTAACTTTTCAATTAAACCATTTTTAGTAAATTTACAGAGTTGTGCAACCATCAACACAATCCACCAAACATTCCATCAACCCAAGGAGATGCATCATGTCCATTTGCAATTAATCGCCACTCCAAGACCTAGGTAAGAACTAATCTACTTTCTGTCTATATAGATTTGTCTTTTCTGGACATTTAATGTAAGTGGAATCATAGGATATGTGGCCTTTTGTACCTGGTTTCTGAATGTTTTTGAAATTCAATCATGTTATAACGTGTATCAGTAGTTTGTTCTTGTCATCCCTAAATTGTATTCCACTGAATTAATACACTATATTTTATCTGTTCACCAATTGATGGGTATTTTGTATTGTTTCTAATTATTGGCTAGTATGAATAAACCTGCTATGAACATCTATGTGCAAATCTTTCTGTGGGCATATGTTTTCACTTCTCCTGGGTATATACCTAGGAGTGGAATTGCTGGGTCACATAGTAAATATGTTTAAGTTTTTGAGGAACTGCCAAACTGTTTTTCGAAGTGGCTGCACCATTTTATATTTCCATCATCAATGTATAAGGGTTCCAATTCCTCTACATTTTTGCAAACATTTATTATTATAAAATGTCCATCTTTGTCTCTAGTAACTTTTTTATCTAAAGTATATTTTATCTGATATCAGTATAACTACATCAGCATTCTTATGATTACTTTTTACATGGTACATCTTTCTCCATCCTCTTATTTTCAACATATCTGTGTCTCTTTGAAACTAAAGTGCATTCCTTATAGGCAGTATATAGTTTGATCTTGGGTTTTTAATCCAATCTGACAATATCAGCTTTTGATTAAGTTGTAAAATCCATTCACATTTAATGTTATAATATTATTAGTATGGATTTGTTGGTCATTCTGCTAATATTTTTTCTGTATGTTTCACTTTTTTGTTCCTCTCTTCCATTTTTACTGCCATATTTTTTAATAAACATATTTTCTACTGTATCTTCTTAACTCCTTTGTTAAATAATTTCTCTATATTTTTGAGTTATTTTTCTTAATTGTTGCTCAACTCTGTTGTACTAACCTATATATTTACCATTTGTGGTACTCTTTATTTTGTCCTGTGGTTTTAAATTACTGTTTGCTGTCATTTATTTGTTCTAATATAGTTTCATTCCCTCTCTCCTCCAATGTTGTCATATATATATCACATTTTTATATGTTACAAAAAGCTTAAGAATAAAATTTTATAATTATTATTTTATGGAGTTTTTTTTTAATCCATTAAGATAAGAAAAGGGAATATGTAAATAAAATTTCTGTTTTGTGGGTTGTTTTTTTTCTGGTTTTTTTTTAACTTTGTTCTGTTTCTCTGAGTGGATTCACTTTAATCTCCGGTATAAATTCTTTTCACTCAAGAAACTTCTTTAGATTTTTAAAAATTTATTTCTTTATTTTTGATGTTACTTATGATGTAATTATGGTAGCAATACATTCTCTCACTGGTTGTTTATGTGAGAATTTGCTTTGTTTTCAGTTTTTGTATTTATTTTTTAATTGAACTATGATTACCATAATAAGTCTAGTTAACACCCATCACTACTCATAGTTACATTTTTTTTCTTATGCTGAGAGATTTTAAGATCTACTCCCTTTGGGGAGTCCAGGCAAGAGGGCAGAGCAGGTAAAACTTGGAGAACCATCTGAAGATTAGCTGAATAGAAGTCCTATAACTAAGGATATAAAGAGGAAGCCACATGGAGACTGGTAGGAGGGGACGGACATGAAATGGGCTGGCTCCACAACCACATGTGGCAGTAGAGAATCTGGAGAAATATCTCAGCAGCAGAGGTTCCCCCGAGGAACCCGGGGCCTCAACCCCACACCAGGCTCTCCAGTCCAGAGCACTGGTGCCACGAAGAGGAGCCTCCCCAACATCTGGCTGTGATAATCAGCAGGGATTCTGTCTGTCCAGGTGTGACAGAAGTTTGCTAGAAACCCAGACTGCTAGAAGGCTGCTAGAAATCCTCTTAAAGGGCCCACACAGACTCACGTATTAGGTAACCATTGGAGATTCACTTTTTTCACCCTATATAATGCTCTGGAGATTTATCTAGGTTGTGGCTTCTATGGACAATTGATTCTTCTTTATTGCTACATAGTATTCCATGGTATGGATGTAGCACATTTTGTTTAACCATTCACCCATTGAAGTGCATTTGGATTATTGACAGTTTGGGGTTATTATGAATAAAGCTACTTTAAACATTCATGTGTAGGTTTTTCTGTGGACATAAGTTTTCATTTCCCTGGGATAAGTGGCCTAGATTGCACTTGCTGCATTATATGGTAAATATAAGTATAGTTGCTAAAGAAACTATCAAAATGCTTCCCAGAGTGGCATTACCACTAAAAATGTGAGTGATCCATTTTTGGTATATCCTCGCCGGTATTTTGTGTTATCACAATTTTTTATATGTTAGCCAACCTGATAGGTGTGTAGCTATATCTCATTGCAATTTTAATTTGTATTTCTCTAATGGCTAATGATGTTGTACATCTTATCGTGTGCTTACTTACCATTTGTTATTATTTTCAGTGAAATATTTGTTCATATATTTTGTCCAATTTCTAATTAGATTGTTTTTTTTTAACTGTTGAATTCTGAGAGTTCTTTATATATTCTAGATACAAGACCTTTGTAAGACATGTGGTTTGAAAATATTTTCTACCAATATTTAGCTGATCTTTTCACCCACTTAACAGTCTTTTTCAGAGCACTTTTTATTTTGATGAGGTCCGATTTATCCATTTTTTTTCCTTTGTGGATTGTGCTTTAGTGTCAAATGAGAAAATGCTTCACTTAGCCTTAGGTCCCAAAGATTTGTCCTATGTTTTCGCTAAAAGTTTTATAGTTTTGTATTTTAAGTCTTAGTTTCATTTAGAATTAATTTTTGTATAAGGTGTGAGATTTAGCTCAAGGTTGATTTTCTTTCTTTCGTTTTTTGGGGGGTTTTTTGCCTATGAATGTGTCTAATTGTTCCAGCATCATTTGTTGAAAAGGCTAGTTTTCCTCCACTGAGGAAAAAATACTTTTATGCTATTGTCAGAAATCATTTGGGAGATTTTTGTGGGTCTATTTTTGGGTTCTATATTCTGTTCCATTGGTCTATGTGGCCATCCCTTCACCAATACCACATTATCTTGATTATACTATATATTAAGCCTTAACATTGAGTAGAGTGATTCCTCCCATTTTACTTTTTAAAATTTGTTTTAGGTTATTTACAGCCTATGCCTTTCCATACAAATTTTACAATAAGCTTGCAAATGTCTTCTGTGCCAATTGATATATGATTTTATTCCCTAGTCTGTTGATATGGTGGATTATATTGATTCTTGAATATTGAACCAATCTTGTATTACTGGAATAACACGACTTGGTTGTGGTGTGTAATTCGTTTTGTACACAGATGGATTTAGTTTACTAATATTTTATGGAGTATTTTTGTGTCTAACTTTGTGAGAGATATTAGTCTATAGTTTTCTCTTTTATGCTGTCTTTGGTTTTGGTATCACAGTAATAATGGCCTCATAAAATGATCTGAGAAGTGTTCGCTTCTATTTTTCTGGAGAGATTGTATAATATTGTTTAAATGTTTGGGAGAATTTTCCAAAAACAAGATGAGCATGAAATTTCTTTTTCAGAAGCTTTTTAAGTTGTAAATTCAAATTCTTCCATGTTAAAAGGACTATTTGGATGATTTATTTTATCTTGGTTTAGTTTTAGGACTATATTATGGTTCTCCAGAGAAACAGAACCAATAGGCTATATATACAGATACACAGAAAGAAATTTATTATGAGGAACTGGCTCACGTGGTTATGGAGGCTGAGAAGTCCTAGGATCTCCATCTGTAAGCTGGAGGCCCAGGAAAGCTGGTGGCATAGTTCTAGTCCAAACCTGAAGGCCTGAGAACCAGGGGAGCCAATGGTGTCCCAGTTCAAATCCAAAGGCCTGAGAACCAGGAGCACTGATGTCCAAGGACAAGAGAAGATGGATGTCCTAGCTCGAGCAGAGGCAATTCACCCTTCCTATGCCTTTTTGTTCTATTCAGGCCCTGAATCTATGATACCACCCATATTCCTGAGGGTAATCTTCTTTAATCTACTAATTCAAATGGTAATCTGTTCCAGAAATACCCTCACAGACACAACTAGAAATAACGTTTTACCAGTTATCTGGACATCCCTTAGCAAGTTGACACGTAAAATTAACCATCACAGGTACCTTGTGGTTTTGAAAGAATTGATACATTCTAAGTTTTCAAATTTATCAGTACTGAGTTGTTCCTAGTATTCCTTTTTATCCTTTTAGTGTCATAGGATCTAGTTACATCCCGTTTGATTCTAGATATTGGTATTTATATCTCCTTTTTATCTTTGTCAATGTTGCTAGAGGCTTTTCAATTTATTGATTTTTTTTAGAACCACTTATTGTTCCACTGATTTCGTTATTGTTTTGTTTTCAATTTCAGTGATTTCTGTTATTTTTATTATTTCCTTCCTTCTGCTTTCTTTGGTTTTATTTTGCTTTTTGTTTTCTAGTTGCTTGAAGAAGGAACTTATTGATTTGAGACCTTTTCTCTTTTCTAATGTAAACAGTATTTAGTGTTATAAATTTTTCATTCATGGGATTGTAAATGGTGCAGTACTTTGAAAAATAATTTTGTATTAACTCACAATGGAAACAAGTTACCACAAGACCCAGCTGTTCCACCCTGAGGGTATACACCCAGGAGAATTGAAAACACATATTCACACAAAAAGTTTGCACAGGAATGTTCATAAGCAAAAAGGTGTAATCTACTCAAATGTCCATCAGTTGTTGAATGGATAAACAAAATGTTATATCCATACAATGGAATATTATTTGACAACAGAAGGAATGAAGTACAGATATATGCTACATTGATGAACCTTGTAAATATTAAGTGAAAGAAACCAATCACATAAAGATACATATTGTATGGTTTCATCTAAGTGCAAGTAAACGATAGACAAATCCATAGAAACACAAAGTAGATTAGTTTTCTAGGGCACAGTGGGCAGGGAGGAATGAAAAGTAACTGCAAATAGGTATGGGGTATCTTTTGGGGGTAATAAAAATGTTCTTAGTGGTGATGGTTGCACAACTCTGTGAATATACTAAAAACCACTGAATTGTATACTTTAAGAGCGAAACAAGTCAGACAGAAAAAGCAGAGAACCGTGTGATTTCACTGATATGTGGTATATAAACCAAAGGCAGCAAGGGAACAGGAAAAACAAATGGGAAAGAGAAACTCGTGGACACGGACAATAGTTTGGTGGTTGCCAGAGGGTAACAGGGGTGGGGGGTGGGGGGTGGGATATGAGGATGGGGGGGATCGAATATATGGTGATGGAAGGAGAACTGAATCTGGGTGAAGAACACACAATGGGATTTATAGATGATGTGATGCAGAATTGTACACCTGAAATCTATGTAATTTTACTGACAATTGTCACCGCAATAAATTTAATTTAAAAAAAAAAAAAAAAAAAGAGGGTAAAAAATTTCTCAATGAAGCTACTACATAAAAAAACAACATTTGCCTTCCAGCACTGCTTTAGATGAGTCTCACATTTTGGTATGTTGTATTTCCATTTTCATTCAATTCTATGTATTGCTAAAAATTTCCTTTGAGACTTTCTCTTTGATCCCTGGATTATTTAGCCATGCTCAAGTTTTATTTCCAAGTATTCATTGATTTTCCTGTTGTATTTTTGTTATTGATTTCTAGTTTGGTTCCATTAGTTAGAGAACATATTCTGTGTGGTAGGCAGACTAATGTCCCCCCACAAAGATGTCCACTTAGACTCCTCAGTAATAAAGGTTTAGGTGATACCACCAAGTAAAATACCACCATTAACTGCGGTAAAAGGAATATAAAATGGATTTTTTAGAATGACCACTACAAATACCAGTCATGGCCTTGTGACCAGTTACTATTGTATCATACTCATTTCCTCTTAATACTTCATATAGAATGTTTGGGGATAAATTTAACATTTTCAGTCCACATATTAAGAGAACATGGAGATAAGATCCCAGAGATTCTGCACTTGGAGTTGAATGCAATTATTCACAAAACTTTGGGTTGTCTTTCTTTGGGATGGACACAGAACAGTACATTTGGGGATATATGCAAAATAGTGTTAGGTAGAGACATTTTTGGAAGAGTAAATATGGGGAGAAAAGTGTATGCATTCATTCAACACATTTACTGAACTCTTACTGTGCCAGGTACTTTTTTTTTTTTTTATTAGTTTCAGGTGCACAAGACAAAGCAAAACTTAGACGTTTATCATTTATATCCCTCACACTGTGTGAACCCCCCTCCCCCCATCCACTATCCCTCTGTACGTTCCCCAAATTAATTTTCAAACCAGTGCCAGGTACTTTTTTAGGCTTGTGGATACATCAATCAACAGGTAAAGTTTCCTGATCTCATGAAGATTATATTCTAACAGGGGCAGACAAAACAAATAATGGGTATAATAAACAGGTAAATTACATAGTATGTAAGAAAGCATTAAGAGTTTTGGGCAGGGGGGACCAGAGTAGGAGTTTAGGCATGCTGGGCATGGTGTTAGATTGGATAGACAGATTGCAGTTTTCAAATAGCACAGTCAGAATAGGCCTCATTTAAGTGATATATGAGCAAAACAAAGACTTCAGGGAGGTGAGGGAGTGCTGAGGGTCACCTAAGGCTAAAATCAAGGTGTTGGTTGGGCTGGGCTCTTCATTGGAGGTTCTGGAGAGAAATCTGCATCCAAGCTCATTTGACCTGTTGGTAGAATTTAGTTCCTTTCCTTGCTGTCAGCCTGGGGCTGCTCTCAGCTTTGAGGCTACCCTTATTCCTGGACATGCAGCCCCTTCCATCTTCATGCAAGCAATGGCACATGAAATTCTTCTCATGCTCAAATCTCTCTGACTTCCTCTCCTGCTACCAGCCAGAGAAAAAAAATCTCATCTTTTAAAAAAACTCACGTGATTATATTGGGTCTTCCCAGATAATCTCCCTTTTGATTAATTCAAAGTTAACTGATTAGTAACCTTAATTATATCCGCAAAATCCCTTTTACCATGTAAGGTAACATAATCATGATTGTGACATATAACATTCATAGTCCTAGAGATTAGGGAAGGGAATTTGGAGGGTCATTTTGGCATCCTGCCTGTTTCCCCCAAAATTAGACCTAGCCGGACAATCAGCTCTAATGCGTCTTTTAGAGCAAAAATTAATATGACTCGATCTTACTATGACACGTATATAATAAATATTATATAAGACCGGACTCTAAGACCGAGCCTTATATTAATTTTTGCTCCAAAAGACGCATTAGAGCTGATTGTCCGGTTAGGTCTTATTTTCAGGAAAACACGGTATATGTACTCAAGAAATTAAATTTGCAATAAAAAATCTTCCCACAAAGAAAATTCAAGGCCCAGATGATTTCATTAGTGATTTCCATCAGACATTTAAGGAAAAGATAGTACCAATCCTAAGCACACCCTTTCAGGAAAGAGGGAACATTTCCTGATTCATTTTATGAGACCAGCATTATGCTTCATACCAGTTTACCATAATTTATTGCCTCAGCTCCAAATTCACTGTTTGTTTGCTCTGTGAAAATGAATCTGTGGCCTTTAAAGATTTTTCCTTTGCCAGCTGGCATATTGTTTCCCCTATACAACTATTCTCAATACTTCTGTCCACCAAATGTGTGGGGTTTTTTCCCATTGACCCATTCCCTGACAACTGGGTGGCCTGCAATTCTACCTACGTGGAGTTAGCATCAGATTCCACAAGGGCTTGGTCCCAACAAAACTGCCCCACTTAAAACGCCAATCACAACTCTGGGCCTCCTCTAAGTCTGACTGAGCTACTATAAATCAGGGCTTCCCACATGTCCTCAGGTTCAGTAATTTGCTAGAACAGCTCACAGAACTCCAGAAAAGTGCTTTACTCACTATTACCCATTTATTATAAAGAATACAAGTCAGGAACAGCCAAATCAGAGACGCATAGAGCAAGGTATGGGGAAGGGGCACAGAGCTTTCATACCTTCTCCAAGCATACCACCCTCCCAACAACCCCATGTGTTCACCAACTGGGAATTCTCCAAACCCTTTTGGTCAGGGTTTTTTATGAAGGCTTCATTACATGGGTATGATTAGCTCATTGGCCATTGATGATTAATTCAATCTCCACTCCTCTCCCCTCCGTGAGGTCAGGGGGGTAAAGCTACAAGTTCCAGTCCTCTCAGTCCGTGTTTGGTTACTCTGGCAACCAGCCTCCCCGCCCCACTCCACCCCTACCCCACCCTATCCTTAGGGACTTTATGAATAACAAGACATTATTTTCATCTTTATCCGTCTGGAGCTATTTCAAGAACTGGGGACAAAACCCAAATATTACAAAAGATGCTCCTTTCACCTTTATCACTCCAGAGCTGTTTCAGGAGCTGGGGATGAAGACCAAAATATGTTATTTCTTATTATCTCACAGTATCACTAAGTTTTGACAGTAAAGGGCATCAGAAACATTACAAGAAAGAGTTTTGCTTCCTGGTTCTGGTATGCTTGCTTGCTGGCTCTTGCACCATCTGTTTCTCCAGCTCTGGCTCCTGCAGTGGGGGTTGTCTCCAGCTTCAGGCCCCTACAGTGCTCACAGCCTCCAGTGCTTGGTTCCTGCAATGCGAAATGGACAGCAACTTCTCCAGAACCTCCCCACCCCCACCCCGGGGCAGTTTTATAGCTCAGTACCTCTGGTGAGACACCTTGTCAATAGCCTTCTCCAATATCCTGGAGGATAGATTTCTAGTAAGTTCTATGGGTGTGGCACCAGTGACTTCTCTACGATTTAACAGGCTACATCCTTGCCTCTCCAACAATGTCTAGATTTAAGCATTGGGGTGGGGCTCTTCCTTGGTTCCTCTACCACAACCCTGGGTTGGGGGTGTCTTCCTTGAGTACTCCACCTTGGCTCCTTATATTCTTAAGGGCTCTCTTACTTCTAAGTAATCCCTCATTATTCCTATCCATGTTAATCTCCTTATATCAAACCTTCCCTGTTCAAACTACTATGTGGTTTCTCTCTCCTAATTGGACCCAAATACTGAACTGACCTTGAGATAGACCTTGAAGAATAGCAACTACAGACAGACCCACAAAAACAGCATTTGAGTATGAGCTCAGGGCTCCTTGCAAATGGGAAATGGGATGACTGTAGTCCATGGCATGCAGGGACAAGACGTGAATCAATACGTGCCAACTGAAACATGTGCTTAGGAAGTCCAAGTGGCTGCTGTACTTAACCACTGTACTAGCAATGCCAATAAAAACTGGTGCTGGGTGGATTCTGGTGTTCACTTGAGTCCCTACAAAGAAAACAAGTACAAGCTCAAGTCCACTCTCAGCTCCTCATGGTCTGAGAATGAAAGAGCTTCCATGACAACCCTTAAAAAAGAACTCTTAAAAACAAAAAACAAAAAACTTTGTAAGTTGCAGACATGATATTCCTGAAAACTGTACAGGAAGGATGCTGAATTACAGTGACAGTTGAATTCAGTCTCAAGTTTCTCATGTGAAAGGGTGCTGACAAGGAATGGGACCCTAAAACTTGGAATGGAGACATGTTTGGATCCAGATGAAACTGACAATCTTGAACCCTTAAGTCATTCTGAATCTCCCTTACCAGTTGAAGAAGCTTTTCCTGCAGTATCTGTAGAAACAAGCCTTCCTCTGCTTAAAAATCCCATGATAACCTCACTCGGGGCAGATACCTTGAAAGAGAATGCTATTTTTCTTACTATCCATCACAACCACCTCCAACTCTCACTAGACCCATAATTAGGGTCAAATCTCAGCATGCTCCAGGTGGCCAGGTAATGCACTACAACCAAAGAAGAGCTTACACACCCACCAAACTGGGAGAGTGGATGGGCAGATGATCTGGGTTGTACCTTCGAATACTATGCTATACTTCGAAGCAATGAACTAGATGTACATTTTGCAACATGGGCAAATCTTCGAAACATGGTGATGAGAAGTTAGAATGACATATAATACAACATACTATTTAAGTAATTAAAAATACATGCATAAAACATCAATATACATTCAATAACACAAACAGAAGGATATACATTAAATGCATTAGAATGGTTACCACTGTGGGGGGGCAGGGGAATGGGAATAAAAAGTAAAAATAAAATGAGACGGGCCCTGTGTGGACTAATCACAATAATGTACTACAAAATTGAGGAATGACTCAGGAGAAAAAGGAAGAACCTTGGCTTGCAGTAGGGACTTGAAGTCCTTGACAAGATGTTGATCTAACATAAGGTGCTGGCTCCCTCTCCCAAATCCAGCCCTGAAGCTGACACAAGAGGAAAATTGACAGATGACATCTACTATTTATGCAGCATTTACCATGTGCCAGGCACTATTAACTCATTTAATCTTCCTAGCCGATGCTATTAAATATTATCATTCCCATTTTACAGATGAGAAAACAAGTAGAGAGGCTAAGTAACTTGCCTAAAGTCACACAGCTGGTAATATTGCAGCTAAAATTTGAACTCAGTCTCTAATACCTAGAGAGACTGGAGGGCGAGTCTGGGATGGAGGTCACAGGAGAGTGGCCTGAAATGAAAGAGAGGCACCAGGGACACCGATGCCAGAGGAGAAATTTCTAATCGCACCTTTTTATTTTTTCCCCCAACATTGCTCTGGGAAGTTTATCCTCTACCTCATCACCATGGCAAGACAGAACAGCAGTTCCCAGCCAGCTGCAGGTGGGATACATTAAGGCAGCACTGGAGCGGGGAGCACATTACAGGGGCAGGTACACAGGCTGAGTCACCTCCTACTACACACATATACTGAAACCCCAACCCTGCATCTTCAGCTAGTCCAAGGTGTGTGATCGGACAATACGGTGAGTTTAAATGGAAAAAAAAAATTATTAAAGGCACATTGCCATTAATCCCCCTCAAAATACTCCCCCTCGCTTCGAACACTTATCCCACCATTCTTGCCCCTTTCTAAGCAGTTCTGTAAGCCTTTTCTTGAATGTCTTTAGTTGTGCTGTCTGCCTACCTCCATATCCTGAATCATTTTGACTTTGGGGAAGAGCCAGATGTCGCATGGTGCCAGAGCCGGTGAACAAGCTGGGTGAGATGAGTACACACCATAATATTTTTGACAGAAATTGCCGTATATCAGAAGCCATGTGTGACACAGAGAATCGTCGTGATGGAAGATGATTTACAGCACACTTGAAAACACATCTTCTCTAAACCTTAGCTCACACCCAGGTGACTGCACCTAACAAGTTGAAACTTGTCACATTGTTACTAAGGTTCAACGCGCAGCTTTCCACATTGAAGATCCCTGCCTGTCCATTAGATGGCACTCGGCAGCAGCATTCACTATTTTTTTAATTAAATCTCATAAATACAACCTAGACCCTCAACAGAGGAATCTGGCCAACATTTTACTCGAGCCATCTCACTAGCCCAAGAGGAAAAACCTAAAGACCTTGGCATCAGGAGTTCCCCAACAATCCCGTTAACCTCAAAGTCAAAAAGCCCTCAGAGCATATGTTAATTCCCTACTCTTATAATCATGAACACAAAACCAAAAATTTCCACTCATTTCAGGAAAGCCTCTAACACGGAAGATGGAGCTTGAAGTAGAGCAAAAAACAGCACCAATAATTTCAAGGAGGAGGGAGAAACACCCCAGAGTAAAAGAAAACTTTAAAAAAATTACTATCTTTAGAGAGCTTTCTGTAAAGTTACAGTAATATAGACACATTAATAATGAAACAATACAGTAATGGACCTAGATATATATATGGTTCTTAGGGATAGATACTGAGGTAACTCAGCAAAGTCTTTTCATCAAGACCCTAGAAATGGATATTCCATTTTTAAAAATGTTTAAACTCCTCCCACACCATAAAAAATAATTCAACATGGATTATAGACTTAAGTTCAAACGATCAGATCTGTAGAGGGAAAAAATCTTCATAACCTCAAAGTAGGCAGTTTCAATAGATCACTGGAAGCAATAACCATAAAATTTTTGATCAGGTTAATTGCTTAAGAAAAATAAAAAATAGGCAAGACAGACTAGGAGAAAATATTCAACACACAGAAAACATACAACACATGTATCTGACAAAAGACTTGTATCTATAAAGGATTTTTGTAAGATTTAAAGGGTGATCCAATTTTTGAAATGGACAAAAGACTTAACAGTTTTGTGAAAGATATACTGATGGCTATAACATGAGAAACTGCTCAACATGAAATGCAATGACATACTAGATTGGATCCTGGAACAGCAAGATGACAGTGATGGAAAATTTGTGGAATTTCAATGAAGTCTGGAGTTTAGTTAACAGTAATGCACCCCAGTTATGTAAGATATTAAAATTAGGGCAAACTGGGTAAAGGGATATATAGCAACTCTATGCAATTTTTGCAACTTTTCTGTAATTTAAAATCATCCTAATTTTTCTTAAAGGGTGCGCAGAATTAGTCAGTAGGGAAATGCAAATTAAAATCAAAATGGAGGGGCGGCCAGTAAGCTCAGTTGGTTAGATCTCGATGCTCTTAACAAGGTTCTTAACAAGGTTGCCGGTTCAATCCCTACATGGGCCACTGTGAGCTGCACCCCCCCCACACAACTAGATTGAAACAACTAGTTGACTTGGAGCTGATGGGTCCTGGAATAAACACATAAAATAAGTGGAAAAGTTTAATTTTTTAAAAAAAAATCACAGTGGAAAGACAAATAACCTATGGTTTCACTTATATGTGGAATCTAAAAAAAGACTGAGAAACAATGATCAAACTGATGGTTGCCAGAGGGGAGGGGGTGGGGATGGGTGAAAGGTGAAGGGGAAGTCATTTAATACTCTGACAAGTAATACTGATGACAGATGGTTACTAGACTTTGTGATCATTAGGTATATAACAATTGAATCATTGTACACCTAAATTAGGTTGGTGCAAATGTAATTGTGATTTAAAAGGTTAAATATTGCAAAAACTGCAATTGCTTTTGCACCAACCTAATATGTCAACTATACTTATATATCCTCTACCCTATCAATTCTACTCCAAGATATTTATCCAAAAGAAAGTATGTCCAAGACTAATACAACACTATTCATAAACATTATTCATAATTGCCCCAAACTGGAAACAGCCCAGGTGTCCATTAGAACAGATACTCCACACACCATAAACTACACACTGGAACTCTACTCTGCAACACAAAAACGAACCACATGCAACTACATGGCTACATCTCAAAAACATGCTGAAAGCAGCTAGACACAAAAAGCATTCATGTAGGATTCAATTTATATTAATATGCAAAAATATCCTAGTGACAGATACCAGGTCAACATTGCTTCTCTGGGGGTGGGAAATGAGCTTTTGACTGCGATGAAGTTTCTGGAACAAGTGGCTATGGTGCTTAGGTTATTTACAGAATGGTAATTTTTTTTTCTGCCATCCTAATACTCAGGTAATTCTTTCCAGGTGTGAAGTTCTGTTCTACTGGATATATAACCCAAATGCAACAGTTTTAGGCACTTAATTAATTAAATATATACATGAAATTAATGTATATATAGGGACCCACAAAATGGAGGCTGCCCCAGTAGCTTGGCCCATGTCACAAACCTAAGTCCAAGTCAACCTGCATTTACAGCCAACACCTGTTAAGGAAACCTAACACACCAATCACTTGTCCAACTTGGCTTCCACTAGCTCACTTTACCCTAGATAACTGAACCTGCAGCCAATCATGCTTGTGTTGCGCCTTCTAACACTCTATACATCTTGGGAACAGTGCTCCACTGCTTGTGAGGCACTATACTCCCCAAATCCATGGTTTTCCCTGGGATAAAGGACACATATTACTTTATTCTTTTGGCACTGACTGCAAACAAACGTTAGGAGACTGATGTATGTAGAATTGTAGAGAGCCAAGAAACATAGGTGCCAGTACAGAAGCACGTTAGTCACGTGCTGGTTTAACAGTAATGCTGAAGGACTTAGTCCAAAGTGGTTCACTGCCAAACTGAGTTAACTGACCAGTTTTTCCTGAGTTAAGCAAAATACAGTAAAAGCATTACAGCACATCTTTGGTCTAGTTCAGCTTCTACTCTTCTAGTATTATTGCTCCCATTTAATTTCAGGGTAAGGATTAAACCATCCACATGACCTTGATGCTTACCTGCAGCCCAGTCCACATAGGAGGCCTAATCACAGCAAGAGGCCCCCTCAGTGACTATGATCCCTGGTAACTGGCGCAAGTGCCAACAGTGCATCATGAAAACTACAGTTGTGTGCGAAGGGGACAAGGGAAAATCATACTTAAAAGTCTAAATAAAGTCCTTATTGCAAAAAAGTAAAAAAGAACCCAAGGCCACAAAAAATGCATGTTCCGTTTTATTAAGTTTCAAATACAAAACATTCCAAAAGAGAAAAGTGATCTATAATACCTATGCTCTCTATATTCGACTAAACAAGAAAAACACTCTATCATTATTTCTTTTACAACCAGTATATAAAGTCAGAAGAATCAAGACCAATTATTTTCCAATGAGAGCAGAAGTAAGTCTACTGGGTCAGTAATCTATTTGCCAAAAAGCTGTCTGGTCATTTAAGTGTACTACTTAATTTGAATTCAGAATTTATATTTACTATGATTAATCTCAATGTTCCATACCATCTTCACTACATCTAAATAAAATCTCAAGAGCCAAAAGAAGCATAAACCCAAGTAATATAGGTTATAGGATTGAGGAAAACATCTATGTAAGTGCAATAGCTGGTTTAAACTTGGTGAATACCCTCACTGTGATTCAAGAGCATACTAAATGAGGGTTATATTTTTTGGATTATTTTCCACAATGGCGAATGTTGGACATGATAGTACTGATATTTACTATGCAAAAATTCTCAAATTGAGTTGGTTCTTCTAGATCCAACAACTCAAAAACCTTGTTTCCTTTGAGAACAGTAGCTTTTATACTATCATATCTAGTCTCTAATGTAATCAAGTAGTGTCTTCATTTGTTTCCAAGACAGGAGGTGGGGGTAAAGTAGGCTTACAAAACAAGTTAAAAAAAAGGCCAAGTGGCCCAATTTTGTGTCCTTTTCAAAGTGTGCTTCAGATAATTTTAGCCATGTTTCCAGTCACTTAGTTTCCAGATATCATTCCTCCCTTTAGTTTTTTTTATAGGACTAAATCCCACTTCTGGAAAAAGTAACAGTAAGTGTTTCACTTGCTGAAAATCAGACACTTTACTGGATAACAAGTTGCCACTTATGCCTTTCATTTTTCCAATTCAACTTTGAGTCATAATTAGGAAGTTCTAAATTAGAGTTGTCCCTATAACTTTAGCTCAACAAGATCAAAGCCAAAGCTATAAAAATCTACATAAAGAACCAGGAGAACTTCCTGACTACCTCCACTTACCAATTTCCTTAATTGCTCCCCTTTCTCCATCTGGTCAATTACTTAAGTAACTACCACTCCTTAGTTGAGTGCTAACCAACACTGATTGCCTTCCTCAGACCCACAGGAACCCTTGAAGGCAAAAATCTATTGCCTGCACCAAACCAATTCTGACGAGTACTGTTTATGCAACTGTTGTGCCTTATCCACCATCAGCATTCTTCTGCTTCAACTCTGTAAAATGAAAAGCACGTGATCAGGTCACAAGATCTTGTTTTAAGCTGAAAATTCCTCCTCCCTTACCTATTCTTTAAAAGGCACTTTGTTGCTTTAACTAGCAAAGCCTCCCTTATCTATTCTTTAAATACATACTTTGTTGCTTTAACTAGCGAAGTATTTGCTCTAAATTGCTATGGTCTAAAAAGTAACCATAAATATCCATTACAATTCCTATAAACCTCACTTTGATAATATCAATACTATGTAACTATAATGTACCAATAAAATTGATACTGAAACTGGGAACTTAACAGCTCCATCTATTCCCCCTTTTAGTGGATTTGTACTGTGGCTCTGCAAAGGATCAGGCACTGATAAGAGGGTGTTTCTTACAAGATGCACAGGAGCAAGTTTGAACCTCATACAAAGGAAGTTTGCTTAAGTGTCAAAACATGAACTGTATATAGCTCCAGTCAATAACTGCTTATAAAGAGGTAGTACTAGAAAGCTTTATTCATTCCAATGTAGCTAAGAGTACTGCATGACTGAGCCACCAATGGAAAAACACCTGTTTAAAATAACCACCCTACATTCAAATGAATAAATAAATATAGCAGGTGTCACACATTACAGCCCTTCACTTCAGCCTCAGAATGCACGACTTAGGTTATCCCCCATTTACAGTAGTAACTTGCCAATTTCCCAGTCATGCAAAGTGGCAAAACTGTAGTACTTAAACCTGTAAAGGCCACTGCTTTCAAAACTTACCTTAGCATTTGATTTCTCTTGCTGCCAGCTTTATCTAGTGTGAATAAATCAGCACTCCATGACCTTAATGACCAAAATCCTCAACCTGTAAAAATTAAATAGGTAACTAGTTATCTCCCTTAAGGAAATTCTTCAAAACTTGCCTATAACTTACTGCCCTCTTTTCCAGAAAGAAAAGGCAAGTTCAGACTTGCAGCTTAACGTATTTCATGTTCTACTACGTCTCTTAAGTGGTGGAAGATTCACACTGGCTTGGGATGGACTGGAATGGCTTAAATGGTTAAGTTCCATGGCTTATGGATTCTCATTCTGTTCCAATGGTGCACTGCCATGTTAAATCCATAAGTTGAACGGACAAAACTTATTTGAAGGAATAAGTGCAGTATAAGGATTTTTAGTTGGAGGTCTTCAAGTTTACTATATTCAAGAGCATGTTTTTCAACTTCGTGGCTGGACCTGGGTCATGCTGCCTCAGGTTTTGCTTTTTTAAAGACCACTTGCAATAGATTTTCTCCAGTGTAGTTTCATAGAACTAAAAACAAGTCAGGCATCCAACTAAATGTCAAGTTTGCAATGGCTTACAGGGGTAGAGATGGGGACCCCAGACTTAAGCCATTTCCTACATTGACTAAAAGACTAATTTGAAAAATGTTAAAATATATGAAGCATGTTTAAAGGTCTTCATCAAAAAGATTAAAAAAAAAGTTACCCCCTCCCAAGCCCCAGATGGCTATTGGTAAACAGCTGTATTAAGGCCTTTAAGTGTCATACATGCTTAAAAAAAAAAAAAAATCCAAGTGTTGAATTTGGAGGACTTCTAATACGCTATAGAACACTTTGCTTTTCCAAAGGTTTTTTCTTAATCTAGAAAGCATTTCCACTGCCATCAGGTACAGTGTTTCACTGTACTATGAGGAAGGTAAGTGTTCAATTTCGACTTAGACGGAAAAACTAGTTTGCTTTGCTTACCATCTTTGCGGTTTCACAGGCATTTGATGCTTTAAATCTGATGTGGAATGCTGATAGATTCACTTTTTAGAAGTCATAAGCCTTTGAGAAGTTGGAGATAACTTCATTGCTTATCTATTTTCTCCTTTGCAATCAAGCTGTTCCTTAAAAGTGAGACACTACAGAGTTGCAAAAATTTGAAACAGTAAGAGCAAGCATCGTTTGCAGCTTCATGGTTGGTTTTGGCCAAACGTTTTATTTAGTATTCTGTAGTTGCTTAACACACACTTAAATGGTCTTATTGGGGGAGGGGGAAAGGGGAGGTTCTTGTAGATTCCCAAGGAAATGTCAGAAAGGCAAAATATGGCCAGCACTATCCATTTGTTTTGGGTTTACTGGGTGAATAGCACTTTCCTTACATAAGCACCTGATCTCAGGTTTTTCATACTGAGAACATTTGAGATTTCAGTTTGAAGACTGGTATCCTAAGAGTAGTATACCCCCAACCACCCCCTAATAGCTATCTTGTTTGTATAGGCAGAGGGATTCATCTCCATTTAGATGGCTAGGTGTTTGTGGAAGATCTTAGAATGGCTTGCCTCATTTACTGGGAAAAATCAGAAAGTGGCCTTTAGGGACACTTTACTTGGAAAATTACAACACTAGTACACAAGTCAAGTCTTAACACATGTAACATTTGCTTGTTGAAAGCAATGTCATAAAATCAAATAGATTAAACATGTTTTCACGCTTTTCCTCACATGAACATAAAAATTATGGAAGGGGAACTTAACAGGAAATTTAAAAAAAGGTAACAATTTTCTTTTAGTAGTCCTTGGGTAGTTATGACAGAATAGGTTCCTTTTTGTTTCTTTCTTTGAACAGGGATTTTGGTCCAAAGTTTTGTTTTTAATATCTGCTTCTGCCTCCCCCTCTATCAGATCGGCTTCCTCCACGGCCACCACCCCTTGGTGCTCCGCGGCTTGAACTGCTGTAGGAATCACGTGGAGGAGGGTACCCCCCCCTTTCCATAGAAGGGGGAAGCCCTCTGTCTTGTCTGCCAACCCGATCACGACCACTTGAGTAGAGATCACTTCGGCTGCTTGAGTAACTGTCTCGACTTCCACCATATCCGTCACGTGAGCTGCTGTAATCATCATAGCGACTGCTTCCACCATAAGATGGCGGGGGCCCTCGTGTAGGTGGAGCACTACGTGAGTTACCTGCAGGGTCAATGGTCAGGTAATATGGCAACACTATAAATTGTATATATACAACATTTAAATCTGAATTTACAGAATTCTTGTATTAAACGTTTACTTTCTCAACTGGGAGGTTTTAAACTCTGCCATTGCTGGCCATTAACAGGGATTTGCTCATCTGCTGAGATATGGAAATGGATGGGTTTTAATGTTTGTTTGAAAAGACTGAAGACGGTGTATTTCAAGAGGATATTCCAGACAGCTTGTTATTTTATAGTAGACACTCAGCCACTTTCCAGTGATAAGTTGCAATTTTGAACTGTAGACTTTCCTTCATATTGGAATGGTAAACATTTGATGTTGTTAATAAAATTTTTTTTAAATTGTATTTTCACTGTTGGGGGAAAACACATAAGGCTGCCAATTTAAGCAAGCAAAATCCCCTCCAAAGCAAGCAAACAGCCTCAAAAAGAAAAAAAAAAAAAACTTAGAAAAAAAACAAAAGCCCCTCACAAAACTAGGAAAAGCCCAGCTCATAGTTACCCCCTCAAAAGCAAGCAAACATCCCTTTAAAAGCAAGCACCACACAGCCTAATAAACTGGCTCATGAACCTAAAAACTCAAGCTGGTGCTATTCAAAGACCCTCAGCCAGTATCTTACCATAACTGTCATATGAATCCCTGTAGGAACCTCCACTTGGATGATCTGAATAGTCACGATCACGACCATAGCCATCTCTATCACTGAATTAAAGAAAAAAACTTATAAGCCCCAGGGCATCAACTTTTTACAGCATTTTACAGCAAGCTTTGGCAGCAAAGTCATTTACCTATAGCCTCTTGATGGATAGTCATCACGTGAACTGGAATGACCATAATCACGGTAAGTATAATCTCTTGGTGGTGGTGCATAATCTCTTGTATCACGAGAACTTGGGTAATCTCTGCTTGAATAGCTACAAAAACAAAAGTAACTTGGTTTACACTTTTGATGAGCTCTCCCCTTCAATCCTGATTATTAATGAGACAAAAGCTACTACATTTCTCTGTTACCTGTCTTTCGTAGAATATCCATCATCTCTTGGGGACAAATAAACATCTCTACGAGAAGGCAAGGGCTCCCTTCGAGGTGGGCCTCCATAACTATCTCTTCCACGTGACACAGGAGCTTAAGGAAAACAATCATTTTTAAAATATACCCAAAGTGAGAAGTTAAAATGTGAATTTAGAATCAGGCAATGAATAGTGATCAACAAAATACAAAAGTATGTAAAATTTCCTATTCACACCTAAATTCTTTTCAGTGCTCATTAACTGCATGTACATAGATCACCTGGAGTCCTTAAGTCAGTGTCAAGCAATTTTTAGGATTCACCTCTCAATCGTTTGTGTTATGGTGGTAGGATTGTTATAAGTGGAACATTTACCTCTTCCTCCCATTCCACTGCTGCTGCGAACTGGTCCTGAAGGAGCAGATCTTTTAGGGGGAGGACCCCCACTTCGGGGTGGTGGTCCTCTTTTTACTGGAAGTGGTCCCCTGGAAGAACTCATGTTAAAATTCATGGAATAGCCACCATCATCTATATTAGAACAGACAAGAAAAACATGTTAATACAAGAAATCAAGAAAAGGCTATAAAAGTTCTTTGCTTGATCAAGACTATGACCATTTCTGTTTAGTTGGAGAATCTTGCTTTAGTTTTCACTTATGTAATAAGACTGAGCACAAGAAAGTCTATATAGGCTACTAAAATAAAACTAAAGGGTAGTCTTAAAGTTACTTCAAAGAAAAATATAAATTGTTTCAAGTTCATATGCTCAAACTCTTATGCCTATCAAAAATTTTCTGCAAGTGTTTTTCTCCTACAGAGTGAACTACCTGGATAAGGAATAGTATATTATCCATCATTTAAAAACACTGTATGTAATTTAACTTAGGATGCCTTTTATGTTTTCCTTCTAAGTCATTATCACTTTGGTAGATGAGCCAATGTTCTCAATTTCAAAATCTGTGGCCTTTAAGCAAAGACTTATCCAAAGCACACATTGGTGTAGGTTTGTAGTTCCTAACTTATATACCAAGCCTAAGGTAGACCCAGTCATTACCCATATGCCCTCCACGTGAGGGAGGTCCCCTGGTTCCTCCACTTCCTCCTCTTCCGCCTCTAAGGCCTCTTGGAGGGCCTCTGCTTCTTGGAGGTGGAGGCGGTCCACGTCTACCACTCTCAAACGATGGCTTAGTGGCTTGTTCTACCTTGATGGCTTTCCCATCTAAGGACTAAATAATATTTTTAAAGGTTAATTACATCAACATTTAAAAAGAACTCGCGGATCCACTCTGACACTAATATCCTTCAAAATAGTTACAAATTTTGCTCACCAATGTAAGAAAAACGCTACAAATACTCAGTATTACTCTTCCATTTACGTAAAATTCTTAGGTTTTTAAGAATGATTTGAACAAACAGAAGATGGATCCACTGCACTGCTGGTTTTTAATATTTAAAACAAGGCCAGACAGTTATCAACTTATCAAAACTAATAACCAAAGAGAAAATACAAATTATTAAATCAGTTTATGGATCCCAGATTAAAGTATAGCATCATATAGTATTTTGAATTGACTCTTAATAAGAGTATATAATCTATAATTGTGCTATGAAATTTGGTTATAAAATTACAAAGGGCCATGATCACTGGATCCTGGAAAGGTATACACTCAAAACAAAATTCCAGAGCTTCTCTAGACCAGACATTGTGCTATTTTGTGCACTAGCAAACACTGTATCTTTGTGAAAAAAATCTCACCTTTCCATTCATGTCTCTGGCTGCATCCTTAGCATCTGCTGGGCTTTCAAAGGTGACAAAAGCAAATCCTCTTGATTTGTTGGTTTCACGATCTTTCATTAAGAGTACTAAAAAGCAGTTTTCAGGGAGAAAAGTGTTACTCTAAGTTCAAACGAAATACCTAAAGTGAATCTTTAAAAAGAAAGCTCAGAACTTCTTAGAGGACAAAATATATTATCACTTCAAATGATCAATGCAATGAAACTCATCATAGCTTACATTTTAATTACAAAAATAGCCCTGCATATACTTTAAGATACACTCACCTTCCACTATTCGTCCATATTTGCCAAATACTGCTTCAAGGGCTTTCTCATTTGTTTCTGTATTGAGGCCACCAATGAAGAGCTTTCCTGGGCGATCTGCTTCGACCATTTTTCCCCCGGTGAGAGTCTGTTAAAATATGTAGTATTAACTCCCTGGAAAAAGTTCAACTTTATCGGACACACGTATTTATTGGGGTACATAGTTCTTGTTTTATTGAAACCATTATTCCTTAATAACTAAGGACACCAAAAGCGATCTTTTCTAAACCTCAGCAGGAAACCCAAATTAAGTAGTTAAGCCATAACGCAATTTACATCAAACTGGTTAAAATGTCCAACTTAACTTACTTATGGCCTCTACCCCAATCCATATCTTGGCAGTTTTAATCAAGTAACCACTACTCAACATTTGAAAAAGTTTTAGTTTTAATCCTAGATTTGTAGCCTTTTAAGGATACAATTACATCCTAATTACCCTAATGGTTTTTTAGAGACTATGGACTCATTCAAGGTCACAGACCAGACACAGGTCCTTAACACCAAGCCTTCTTCCAAGAACTCTGCCTTTCCTCATAAGGATTCCCTAGTAAATCTAATAAAAAATTGAAAGTTTGAGCCAACTTATGCCTCCTTCCCTTCTTCACCAGCCCCGGCCCCGCCGAAAAGGCCGTCAATACCACTTCATATTAAATAACGGAACGTGAAAAACGTGCACTGTAACGCTCAACGCTCTATGACTGCAGCAGAACTCAATTAAAATGTCATTAAAAACCGCGTGGAGGGGCCGGCCCGGTGGCTCAGACGGTTTGAGCTCCGTGTAACACCGAAGGCTGCCGGTTCAATTCCCACATGGGCCAGTGGGCTCTCAACCACAAGGTTGCCGGTTAGACTCCCGCAAGGGATGGTGGGCTGCGCCCCCTTGCAACTAACAGCAACTGAACCTGGAGCTGAACTTCGCCCTCCACAACTACGATTGAAAGGACAACTTGACTTGGAAAAAGCCCTGGAAGTACACACTGTTCCCCAATAAAGTCCCCTTCCCCTTCACCAATAAAATCTAAAAAAACAAACAAACAAAAAAAACACACACCACAAAACAAACAAACAACAAAAAAAACAACCCAGAAAAACCCCAAAAAACAAAAACAAAACAAAAAAACAAAAAACAAAACAAAAAAAAAACCGCGTGGAAAACACAAAATGGCGACAGTTGGACTCAACCCAGAACAACCGACACCGTCAGGGGAGTAACTTTTACCATCAGCAGTGGCTTAGGAAAGAAATTCAAAGGGCTTCCTCGCCAAAGCCGCCAATTAACAAGGTCCCCGCGTAAAAGTGCACGTGCCCATCCGTACCGCCAGCCCAATGCAGGTACCGGTGGCGCGGTCTCTCCTCGTCCCGCTTCAGCCCCGACCTCCGCCACCACCCCCGCAGACGACAGCCAAACTTTTGAGAGACATTTAACGAAAGGGACCCCAACATCTGTTTCCCTCCGACACTCTCAGCTTTATCTAAATAGGTCGGCACCTTTGGGTTCTTAAAATGGCGCCCAGCACCCCCATCTCCAGGGAGATAATCCCAAATTCTAACGTGGCAAGAGTATCCGAAAAACGGGCTAAAGAAAGGATACACGTACCGGAGAGGTGAAGATGGTTTCAAGCTCCAACGAGCTCGTGGGCAGGGTCTTCTCAGCAGTTCAGCACGAGGGAGGTCCACTGGCTCAGAAGACGGAAGAGAAAAGCTGCTAGCACTACTGCGCAACGAGGGCGAACAAAGGAGACAGCAAACTTTATACTGCCCGGGAACGAGGCTGAAGGACCCGGATGGAAATTGAGCTTAATTTGAAACGCAAAGGGAGGGGGGACCAGTTCCCAGTCTCTCCATTGGCTGCCTTCTCTGTCATTCACTTTTCACTTCTCCTCTTTTCTGAGCCCTCAGTTTTCTGGCCGGCGCCCGTTTCTAAACGCTTTCCCAGCCCCCATCTGTGCTCCACAAACGCGCGTTTTTGCTTTCCGCTGAAATGGTTCACGGTCTGCCTTTAATAAAGAACTGAAATTTATCGCGTGTTCAAGTGAGCCGAGTACGGTGCTAAACTTTACACCCTTTGACTCGTTTAATTCTCAAAACAGCGTGATAAGGGTAGATACTCCTATTATGCCAATTTTGCAGAAAATGGAAAACAAAGAAGTTTCGATATTAATAAAACATATTTTCCTAAACTATCTTTAACAAGAATTTTTAGTGAATGGGTGAAATTCTGATAAATGGATGTCAGGTGGGGGAAAAAACATACCAATCGTCAGTTCCTTCATATAGAACAATTACTGAACACCTAAACGGCAGGCTCTGTCCGGGCTTGGTCGTGAGCATACAACCCAGAACAAGCGAGACAAGGACAAGGCGCTTCATGGGTAAACCTGCCAAATTTAGCAAATAAAAACACAGGATGCCCAGTTAAGTTTGAAGTTCAGATAATTTTTTCAGTGTAAGTATGCCCCAATCATCATACCAAAAAAAAAAAAAACTTATTCATTGTTTATCTGAAATTCAAATTTAACCGGACATTCTGTATTTTAGCTGCCAATCCTATGTATAGGCGGATTAAAAAATTTAAAAATGTCTAATTTCTTTAAAAACAAAGAAAAAATAAATACAATTAAATAAAACAATTGCACGTTGTGATTAGTGACGGAGAAGGTAAACTAGGTGCTTTGATGGACAATATTTAGAAGACAAAATTTAATTTAGACATCAGGGAAGGTCTATCTGAAGAGGTGACTTTGGAGATCAGGTCTGACGGGAGAAGAAACCAGCCATGGGAAAGCTGGGGGGAGAGCTTCTCAGGAAAAGAAGAGAGCACCAAACACAAAGTGGGGTAAAGAGCTTGGATGTATCAAGGGACAGAAAAAGATCCAGGGTGACAGGAATTCAAGGGGCATAAAAAGAGGGAACCAAGGTAAGCAGAACCTTCAAACCCATTAAGAGATTGCAAGGGTTAAGTGTGGAAAAAGGGACACCAATGGGGGCCATGTGAACAGACCAGGAGAGAGGATGGTGACTTGAATCAGGGTTGTGGCAGTGGGCATGGGGAGGAAGGAACAATTGCTAGGTGTACATGGCAGGTAACATTGACAGGATTTGCTAATGAATCAGATGGGAAAGGACCAGAGTGGAATTGAGGAAATGGGAAGTCATTATGAATGACTCTAAGTATCTGGCATTAGTAGATGATGGCCATCTATCAAATTGGCTGCAGAGGAGTGAGTTTGAGATGTTAGGGGTAGGGAAATCTGATGCTCAGAGCAGAGATCAGAGCTAAATTGTCGCTTTAGAAATGGTAGTAAAGGGGCTGGCCTGGTGGCTCAGGCGGTTGGAGCTCTATGCTCCTAACACTGCCGGTTCGATTCCCACATGGGCCAGTGAGCTACACCCTCCACAACTAGAATGAAGTCGATGAGCTGCCATTCAGCTCCCGGGTGGCCAGATGGCTCAGTTGGTTGGAGCAGGGGCTCTCAACCACAAGGTTGCCGGTTCGACTCCCGCAAGGGATGGTGGGCTGTACCCCCTGCAAGTAACAACGGCAACTGACCTGGAGCTGAGCTGTGCCCTCCACAACTAAGATTGAAAGGACAACTTGACTTGGAAAAGTTCCAGAAGTATACATTGTTCCCCAATAAAGTCCTGCCCCCCTCCCCCAATAAGAAATGGTAGTAAAAACACACCAGGATGAATGAGATCACAAGAAAGAGAATGCAATGCAATAAGAAGGCCCAAGATCATACAATATGAACTAAAAAATATACATGGAGGGAAAATAACCAGAAGGAAATAATGCTAAAGTATTACCTGTTTATCTTGGGAAGATAAAATGTATGGAGAATGTATGGACAATTGTTATTTGTTTTTTTTTTTCTTCTTCACACTTACAATTACTCTGTCCATGGTGAATTATGTTATATGCCAGGCAGATGGTAGTAAATGATACTCAGGTCATGGATAAAAACCCCAAGGGGCTTTGGAACCAGCTCTGAATTATTAACATCGATTGAGGGAATAGTACTTAGTAAGGCAAGAATATTTGTTCTTGGTTTTCTGTTTTGTTTTGTTTTGGTTTTTTCCCCGCCAAATAATGACAAGTAAAGCAAAAGTCTTGCCTTCAGAATAAGTTATATAAAGATTGGCTCTGGTAATAGGTGGAAATTGGCCAGGTTAGCAAAAACCACTTAAATGCCAGGCTCAGCTGGTAGAATCTGCACCCCCAGGCAAAACCAGGAGAAGTCCCTCCACTGGGCTAGCTGGCACTTGATCTCAGATCCAGACCCAAGGACTGCAGGACCTTCCCTAAGCTCAGAGTCTAAGCCAGACCTTCCCCAGTCTAGGGCAGAACAAGGCTGACTCAATAGATGTCTCTGCTCCCTTGGTCTTAAGGAGAAAATGAGCATCACTGTAGACCAGATCATTCTGGTCTTTGCAGTTAGTGCCTAGGAATGTGAGGGAAGGAGGAGTAGAGTGCTTTAGACTAGGGGACAGCATTTCCGAGGACCAGGAGAGCAAGGGAGCAGTATGGCTAGTCGAGGAAATTGTAGGAGAGGATCTTTGTGGCTATAGTGCAGTCAGGACAGAGAGGACAAAGGAAGAAGCTGCAGAGAGAGGCAGAGGGCCTACTGATTACATCAAATGGCAATGCAGAGAGGAGCCTTTTAAAGAGGTGGAGCAAGGTAATCAGATTTTATCTTAAAGAGATTATGGTGGCTGCATTCTGGAGACGGTATTGGGGGAGGGAGGGCAAGAAGCAGGGTATAGCTGATGTAAACCAGGAGAGGGGACATGGGCCAGCTGAGTGTAAGGGACTGGCCAACCAGCAGTCAGATAAGCAGGTCTCATACTGCCCAAAATTAATCTCTGAATTCCACCCTTCCTCCTTATGGATCGTCTAGATTTTTCTCTTTACTTCTTTCTTTGAATTATCATTAAATATAGTTCTATTTTCTCACTATAATTTTTCACTTAACACATTGTTTATCTTCAGATGCCATCTCAATGATTAACTGATAGACTGAGTCAAGCAATATTACTTTGCCAGTAGGTATCCTTGGAGTATAATCAGTGCTTAGTAAATGTTGGCTAAATGACTTGTAAGATCTTTTTACCTTCCATGATACTTAATATGAGATGGGTTCATAGTAAATTAAATATTGAATACTGGTGGTCTTGTCTTTAATTCCAATTTCCTTGCAAAGGGCTGACATTTTAAAAAATAAAATAAAAAACAAACAAAAACAATCCATCGTTTCAAAAGCTTCAACCAGTTGAATGATTAAGAAATAATATTTAGGAGTGGCCGGATGAATTGGTAAATTAGAGCATGAGCTCTTAACAACAGGGTTGCTGGTTCGATTCCCACATGGGCCAGTGAATTGCGCCCTCCACAACTAGACTGAAGACAAAGAATTGCCGCTGAGCTGCCAGTGGGGCAGCCAGATGGCTCAGTTGGTTAGAACCCCAGGTCTTAACAACAAGGTTGCCGGTTCAATTTCTGCATGGGATGGTGGGCTTCGCCCCCTGCAAGTAATATTGAAAATGGCAACTGGACTTGGAGCTGAGCTGCGCCCTCCACAGCTAGATTGAAGGACAATGATTGATGGGTCCTGGAAAAACACACTGTTCCCCAATATTCCCCAATAAAAATTAAAAAATAAAATATTTAGTTATCAAGTAGGGATCACTGAAATAAGTAAATCAAAACTCTTCTGTCAGCCTTGCATTTTTACGTGAAGGGCAGATGTAAGGTCACTCTGCATCCAGTTATGCCTGTTTTCCAAACTGCAAAAAGATATCCTGCCACATGTTCTAAAAATGTCTGTTATCTGGTATGAAGCAAGAAGGAGGAAGGGAGGAAAGAATTTTATGTGATTAAAGACTGGGAAACTTTCCAAACCACTTCAAGTAGCCACTGTCCAGAAGATAGCCTACTTAGCTACAACAAGCAAGGAATAAAAACTTTTTAACAAGCATATGGTTCTGATACCTATATAGGAAGTAGCTGAATGAACGAAGGTATAATTCTACTGTATCTTTCCCAATAATTTAGGAAATGATGTGTTTTAACCAAACTTAATATTCTACCCAAAGTAACCTAAGTATACCTTAAGGAATATTTCAAATGGGGGTGGGGAATGATGGATTTTTCAATAAATTGTGTCAAGACAATTAGAGAGCCATTTAAGGGGGGAAAAAATCTGGATTCGTACCACAATTTTTACTCCAAAATGAATTCCTGCTCAAAGATTGACATGTAAAAGTTAGAACCATTGAAGCATTGAAGTATTAGAAGAAAAATGGGTAGGTGCTTTTATAATCTTTTCATGGGGACCATCCATCCATTAATTCAATTAGCAAATATTTATTCAGTGCCTATTACATGCCAGCAGTTTTAGGTGCTGGGAATAAATACATCAGTGAACAAAAACACAAAAATCCCTGCCTGCCTAGAGCTAACATTTTAGTGAGGGGGGATAGAAAATAAACCAAATAAATAAATAAATAAATTATAAAGCATGTTTGAAGATGAAAAGTGCTATGAAAGAAATAGCATGCTAAGGAGGGGAGTCAGGAGTACAGGAGTGGAAGTGTGCAAAATTAAAAGGATTGATCAGAGCTGGCCTCATTAAGGTGATGTTGAAGCAAAGGTAGTGGAGGGAGTTAGCAGTGTGGATACCTGGGGGAAGAGCATGCCAGGAAGACTGAAGTATATCTGCTATCTGCCATGTTTTAAGAACAGCAGGTAGACCATTATGGCTGAAACTGACTGAGGGAACACAAGAGTAGCAAGAGGTAAGGCTGTTAAGTAGCAGAGGAACCAGATCATGTAGGTCATTGTATACCAAGGTAAAGACTTGGCCTTTGCTGAGGAGGAAAAATTATTTTTCCTAGGTTCTTGACTGAGACCCCACCCCTACAATAAAACACAGATTAACATGAGAAAAACAGAAGTTTAATAACATGTATACATGGGAGAGACCCAGGAAAACTGAGTAATCCCCTAAAATGACTCAAGCCATCACCTTCTCCAACTAAAGACAAAAGAAGGTGGGGGGTGGGAAGCCATTTAGGGGATGTTATCAGGAAAATCACAGTAAACAAGGGCATGGTTGTCATGTAGATCTAAGTCCTTGTTTTATCCTGTAATGACAGTTTCCAGAGATTTGGTATTCCTCCACTGCTTACTACTGAGAGGAAGACACCCTTACAAATGGAGATTCCCTTATAAATGTAAATGTCTGTAACAAAAGGGTAACTTCTACCCAGGTTTCAGAGATTTCCTGTGTCTGTCTCTTAAATCAATCAACTCAAATAATCCTTATGCCGATGAAGCATATTTTGGGATAGCAATTCTGATCCCCTTCACCTTTTTTTTTTTTTTCCTTCACCTTTTACTGTGATTGAAATCAGGAGCCACTGAAGAGCCACTGGAGGGCCACTGTAGGAAGAACATGCTAGATAATAGCAACAGCATCTGCAAAGGCCCTGCTGAAGAAAAGAATTTGATATATTTCAAGAACTTAAATGAAGCCACTATGGATGGAACATAGTGACATATCTATGAGGAGTGACATATCTGTCTCACCTCATAACAGGATCTCCTTGGCTGCTGTATCCAGGCAGTTGGCAGCAACAGTGAAAACAGGGAGACCAATCAGAAGATGATTGTAATAGTGCCTTGGATGGAAGGGGTAGTAATGGAGGTAGGTGGTGAGAAGAATCTGACCACTCACCATCTACCAAAATATGGTGGATATATTTTGAAGGTAGAGTCAAAAGGATTTCCTGACACAAAATCCAGATGGCACGAATGAAAAAAAACTGATTCATTTGACTATAAAAGCATTTATTCATTCTCAAACTGCTTGTATAGCTCATTCTTTTCAAGTGGATCTCTAAATATTAGTTTCTCCAATCTTGCCCCTAGACCCTCTTATCTTTTCATTATATCCTCACTCCTCAGTAAATCTCACCCATCCCCAGGGTGTCCACTACAATAAATATCCTTATGACTTCTACCCCAAATCTCTCCCTTGAGCTCTTCAATGTGCACATCAGACTTCCTGTCTGATATTACCACTGGGCTGCCTCAAATTCATTAACTCATTCCCTTGCCAGATATTTATTGGGTACCTAGTATGTGTTAGTTACTACAGTAGGGACTGGTATACAGTGGTTGAATAAAATGGACTTAGTCCCTGCCTTCATGAGGCTGACATTCTAGTGGGCGGCTGTGTGAGAAAAAAAACAAGAAAACAAATTTTAAAAATAGTGAAAAGCGCCATAAAGGAAACAAGTTGCAGTAACAGAGAATAACAAAATGTATGTGTGTGCAAGTGGAGGAAACCTGCTTACAATGGTCAGGGAAGATCTCTCTGAGGAAGTGACATGAAAACTGAGAGTTCAAAAATGAGAAGCAACCACACATGGGAAGAACTGTGGGAAGAACATTCTAGATAATAGCAACAGCATGTGCAAAGGCCCTGCCGAAGAAAAGGGTTTGATGTATTTCAAGAACTTAAATGAAGCCACTATTTAAGTGGAACATAATATTATGGAACATAGTGATTTAGGGAAAACAATGGCAAGTGATCTAGTTGGAAGGTTTAGGAGCCATCTGATCATCCAGAACATTGTAAGTCAATGGGAAACCATTGAAGGGCTTTAAGCCAGGAGAAAAACTTGAGCTAATTTTTATTTTTATTTTTTAATTTATTTTTCATTTTTTATTGGGGAATATCAGGGAACATTGTGTTTTCCCAGGACCCATCAGCTCCATGTCAAGTTGTTGTTTTTCAGTCTAGTTGTGGAGGGCACAGCTCAACTCCAAGTCAAGTCATTGTTTTCAATCTAGTTGTGGAGGGTGCAGCTCACTGGCCCATGTGGGAACCAAACCAGTGACCTTGGTGTTATGAGCACTGCTCTCTAACCACTGAGCAAACTGGCCGCCCTAATTTGTATTTTTAAAAGACAATTCTGGCAGCTGTGTGGAGAATGAGTTATAAAGGAGCAAGCATGAAACCTGGAAAACTACTCAAGAGTTAAGGGCAGTATTCTGAGTAAGATATGATGTGGTTTGGACTAGGGTAGTTGTGGAGATGGAGAAAAGTGGGTAGCTCAGAAAGATAGGAAGTTGAAACGATGCAGAATAGCTACCTAAGAATTGGACCCTGGTGCTGGAATGCCCGATTTGAAATCCATCTCTGCCACTTCCTAGATCTGTGAGTTTAAGAAAATACATAATTTTTCTGTGTCTCGGTGTCCTCATTTGTAAAATAAAGGTAATAATAGTACTTATAGGAAGTGTCAGGATTAAATGAGTTAATATATACAACACAGCACATTTATAACATTTCCTAGAGCATAGTAAGCATTATATCAAGTTTTAACTATTAATATTGATGATAAATGGGCTACGGGGAGTGAGGGGAGAATCAATGGTGATGTCGGGTTTCTGGCATGAGCTGCTGGATGTCTTTTTGAGACACCAGGGAGGCAAACCAATAACTTACTTTCTCCATGTCTACTGGAAAAAGTCACACAATTGGGCAGATCGAGTGTATTATAAAATTCATGATCACAGACTTCGAGAGAGACTTTTATGTTGCCCACAATTTGACTACATATCCTTTGGTCAATTCACTCGCCTAGTTTCTGCAATAGTTTTTTTTTTTTTTTAAATCTTCTCCACTGTTCTCTGACTTCCAACCCCAGCACCACCTTCCTCCTACCCCCACACTTTCAATACTTGACACCATCTCTTATTTCATAGAGAAAATAGAGAAGATAGGAACTCCCTGATCTTCTGGTTACCAAACGTACATATCTACCCATCGCTGCACCCATCTTATCTTCCTTTCTTTTTGCTTCATAGGATAGTGGTTCCCAAAACATACTTAGTTCCTCAGAACAGCAGTGTAGGCTCTGCCTGGTAGAAATGGAAATTTACAAACCCCACCTCCAGACCTACAGAATCACAAACTCAGATGGAGGAAAGGGCAGCAATGTGGTTTAACAAGCTCTCCAGGGAATTCAGATACACAATCAAGTTAAATGAGCATACTCTTCTTGTTGTCTTCTCTGCCCAGGGCAGTGTGTATAAAGCAGTCTTTTGCAGAATTGTTAGTGACTCGGGAAAATATAGACACAACTTAAATGACTATCAATAGAGGAATGCCAAATAAATTATGATATATTCACAGTATGTAATATCTGTAATGCATCTGTTAAAATAATGAAGTAGTTCATTATTAGTAGTTCATGTAGTATAACATGATATATATTATAGAATGAAGACATAGAGATGGCCAACACATACACGAAAAGGTACTCAATATCACTAATCATCAGGGAAATGCAAATCAAAACCGCAATGAGATATCACCTCACACCTGTTCAAATGGCTATTATCAACAAGACAAGTAATAACAAGTGTTGGAGAGGCTGTGAAGAAAAAAAGGAACCCTCATACAATGATGGTGGGAATGTAAATTGGTATAGCTACTATGGAAAAAAAGTATGGCGGCTCCTCAAAAAATTAAAAATAAAACTACCATATGATCCAGTAATTCTACATCTGGATATATATCCAAAGAAAACAAAAACACTAACTTGAAAAGATATATGCACCCCTATGTTCATTACAGCATTATATACAATAGTCAAGATATAGAAGCAACCTCAGTGTTTATGGATGGATGAATGGATAAAGAAAATATGATATGTGTATATATATATATATATATATATACACACATATATATAATGTATACACACATATTATATATATATATTATATGTATATATACACACATGTATATATATTATATACATAACATATATATAATATATATTATATATAAATACATATATAAATAAATAAATAAATAAATATATATATATATATATATATATATATATCCATAAAAAGGAGATCTTGCCTTTTGGGACAACATGGATGGACCTTGAGGGCATTATGCTAAGTAAAATAAGTCAGACAGAGAAAGGCAAATACTGTATGATCTCACTTATTTGTGAAATCTAAAAATATATAACCTTCCAAAATACTCCCCCCACAAACGAAGAACAAAAAACTGAGCTCATGCATTATAGAGAACAGATTGCCAGGTGCTAAAGGTGGGCGGTAAGTGAAATGGGTGAAATGGGTTAAATAATACAAACTTCCAGCTGTAAAATAAATAAGTCATGGGGTTGTAATGTATAATATGGTAACTGTAGTTAATAACACTGTATTGTATATTTGAAAGTTGCTAAGAGAGTAAATTTAAGTTTTTATGACAAGAAATAAAATTCTGTAATTATGTGTATTGTGATGACAGATACTAACTAGTATTACCGTGGTGATCATTTCACAATGATTTCTGTAATGCAGGATTATATACAATGATAGGACAATTAAGTTCGTGAACTCATCCTAGAAAAAGTGCTACATACATCATTGTTGAATAACACTACTGTCACCTTCGAAGTACACCCCTTAGGAATCTATGCACTGATGCCAGAGCCTAGTCCACCCTTCAAAGCAATTTTGGAACTCTTTTTCTGGAATGGCCATCAGAGCTGTCATTGTATTACCTTTGATGCCCTGAATGTCTTCCTTTCAATATTTCCTTTATCTTTGAGTAAAGAAAGAAGTCACTGGGGGCCAGATCAATTGAGTATGGAGGGTGTCCAATACATTTATTTGTTTACTAGCTAAAAACTCCCTCACAGACAGTGCTGTGTGAGCTGCTACATTGTTGTGCTGCAAGAGTCATGAATTGTTGGCGAAAAGTTCAGGTCATCTAACTTTTTCATACAGCCTTTTCAGCACTTCCAAATAGTAAAGTTGGTTAATTGTTTGTCCAGTTGGTACAAATTCATAATGAATAATCCCTCTGATATCAGAAAAGGTTAGCAACATTTATTACAAATTTGCGAACATAATTGTCAGACCTCGTATGTACCCTTTTGATAACAAGTTGATATTGGCACAGAAATATGATTCTCAGTCAGAAACTATATAGTACCAAGGGAAAAACTAAAACTCTTCACTCTTACCATATCACAGAGTATGTAAATTACAAAAATAATTACTCAAAGGGAAAACTTAACCCTCAAAGTGTTAAACTTGTGAAATCAAGCTATTTGAATGGCTGCTTTGCTAGTGGTAGGTATGGTTAGAAGAAATTCCAGAGTTAACAAATGACTAATGGGGAGGCAGACTGAACTCTGGCACAGTGTGAAAGTGACAAATCAGAAGTATGCACAAGGTACAGTGGGAGCCCGTACAAGGGGCACTTAAACCAACTGTGTGTGTGGGGGATGGTATGTGTATGGAGTCCGGGGGTGGGGAGGCTGCTATCAGAGAAGATCTACTGGGAAAAGTAACATCCAAATTAGGAGTGAAAATATAGAAGCAAGATTTCAGCCAAGCAAAAGGTAGGTGATGAGGGGACAGGGTCAGCAGAGCATACTAGACCAAGGAACAGTAACGATCAATTTGTTCAGAGGCTAGAGAGAATGGTCTCTTAGTGTAAATGTAAGTAGTTCACTGGAGCATGATCAGAAAGTGTAGTGATTGTGGGAGTGGAGCTCCCGTCCTTCCCCATTTTCCCCCACTGAAGTTTGATGCTGAAGAGGTGTATGTGTAGCTCTTTCTCAACTTTTTATTTTGAGATAATTTTAGATTTACAGAAGCATTTCAAAAATAGCGCAGAGAAGTGTGGTATACCCTTCACTGAGCTTCACTAATGGGAACATCTTACGTAACCATGGTATAATGATCAAATTAAGACATCAATGATGGTACACTACTATTAGCTAAACTACAGACTTTGTTTGGATTGTACCAGTTTTCCCACTAATGCCCCTTTTCTGTGCCAGGATCCAATCCAGGACCTCACATTGCATTGAACTGTGCAGCAAAGGATTTCAAAGAGTGGGATACAACTAGGTTTGCACTATTTCTTTGAGAGAAACATACTTAGGGGGGATCTGGGAAGGAAAAAGTGAGTCAAGGCAGGAAACCTGAGTGATAAGCTAGTCTGGCCCTGTCAGCACACTGTGAAAGGTATGATGTGGCCTCTGGAGCTGACACTACTGGCCTACCAGGGCACATTAGTTCCCCTTTTTGACGTTCCAATATGCTGATTTAGAAACGTGGCTTAAATAGAGCATGATTCTACTGCATCACAGTATTTCTTTGTTCTACTACTAAATTTTGGTATGTACTCGTTGAAGTGACCTGGAAAGAGGATGGGAACTATGGCTTGGATATCTTTAACTCCAAATGGCTAGAACTGGCGGGGGGAAATCAACTATTAAAGACCTAGTAGTTACATTAGTCTGTTTTACACTTTTTCTTTTTCTTTTTAAAGATTTTATTGGGGAAGGGGAACAGGACTTTATAGGGGAACAGTGTGTACTTCCAGGCCTTTTTTCCAAGTCAAGTTGTTTTCCTTTCAATCTTAGTTGTGGAGGGTGCTGTTCAGCTTCAAGTTGTTACCCTTTCAGTCTTAGTTGTGGAGGGCGCAGCTCAGCTCCAGGTCCAGTTGCCGTTGTTAGTTGCAGGGGGCGGAGCCCACCATCCCTTGCGGGAGTCGAGGAATTGAACTGGCAACCTTGTGGTTGAGAGCCCACTGGCCCATGTGGGAATGAACTGGCAGCCTTCGGAGTTAGGAGCATGGAGCTCCAACCGCCTGTGAGCCACCGGGCCGGCCCCCACATTTTCCTTAATGTGGCCTAAAGCACCAACTTTTGTGAAGTGCTATTCCTTGTGTTTCTCTTCTTTTACAAAATTGTTTGAGTGATACTGCATATCACAAATTTCTCTCCATGCACCATTGCCAAAGATAGCTCCTAACTTGAGATTCATATACTTTGCTCAATCTTTTACTTGCTTGTTTCTAAAATATTCATTGTTGATATAGTTGGAAATTTAATAGGTACATCGTAAAATGAGTTTGTTTAGTTTTTATTACCAAACACTTCTTCACATCCTTTTAATACCATTATATTTGAGAACTATATTAAACATGAGAGACCTACTTCCTAGCCTCAACTTGCTCATCTGTTAGCTGTGTGACCTTGGACAAGCAAGAACTTCTCCTGGCCTCTGTTACCTTACATAAAATAACTACTCTGCCTACCTCACATGCTCACTAGGAGGATCATGTGAAATAATGGATGGGCAAGGACTTTGCAAACTACTGCTACATAAACAAAAGGGCTATTACCCTTGTTATCTACACTTACTCTCATCTTTCGGTTGCATGCTCTTTTGATTTGTAAATGAGGTAAAACATATAAAAATGTCTATGACAGTGTAAGTTACATGGTATTCATTTATGACCCTTTCATTTATTCTGATCTCTACTATGCTCTTATTAAGTGGTCAGGTCTGTGCTAGGGATATGAAGATAAGGAAGAAATGGATCCTGTGCTCAAGAAGTTTATTTTCAGTAGAGGGAGAGAGACAAGTAAGCCAATAAAACAAATAAAGTGTTCTTCACTTTTCTACCAAAATACCCCTGATAGCACAGGAGGGAGAACCCATGTCTCCCTGGAGTTTGGAGCATAGCTTACATGAAGAAATTAATTTCTCTGAATTTTATTTTTCATAAGGCTTGCAAATTTTGCATTCCACACCATATTATAGCCCCATTTGTTTTGTTGTTGCTTTTATACACAGTAACCAACCAAGTGGGGGTTTATTCTGGAAACACAAGGCTGATTCAACATCTGAAAATCAATATAATGCACCATATGAATAATCTTAAGAAGAAACACACAATCCTATCAACTGATGCCAAAAAATTGGATAAAATTCAATATCCACTCACAATAAAAACTCAGCAAACTAGGGAGAGAACGCAACTTAACATGATAAAGGGCAGCTATACAAAGCCTATAACTATCATGACACTTGCTGGTGAAAGACTGAACACTTTCCCCCTAAGATGGAAAACAAGGCAAGGGTGTCTACTCTCACCACTTCTATTCAACATTATACTGGAAATCCTATCCAATGCAACAAGGCAAGAAACAAAAGGCGTAGAAGTTGGAAAAGAACTGAAACTGTTCCTGTTTGTGTACAACTTGAGAAGGTGTACAGGGTTGGCCAGAGGTGGCAGGCAGGCCTCACTCTGAAAGAGGTCTTCAAATTAGAGCACAGGGGAGGGGAGGCCTTTGTGTTGGGCAAAGCCAGGCCTGTCTAGTGGATGATTTGCACAAGGCTGCCATGGGGCTTCTGCATCTTGTAGGGGGTGGTGGGAAGTCAGAAGACAAAGTCCTAGGGTCACTTAGGTCTCTGGGCCCAGCGGTGGCTGGAGCTGATGACAATCACACACTGTTGACACCAGGAGGGTTGTGTGTTGTTGCTGAGAATGGGGATGTAGCTCCACCTGTTGAGGTTAACAGACATGGCCCTGCTAGGAGCTTTAATGGAAGACTTCAATGACAGTGTTGGAGTTGTAGCAGATATATGGTGATGAAGGCTGAAAGTATCATGAACACACTGACTGCTGCTCTTTCCTACCTCTCATCTCTCTCTGGTGTCTTCAGAGAGGCAGGGGTCAGCATCCTGTAGGTGATCTGGGTGGCATACCTACCCCAGGAAGTGCCTGATACCCATGTTCCCCTCACTTGGCGAGAGACCCCTTGCTCCGCAGACCACGCAGTCCCACAGCAGTCCTGGCCTGCTTGGTCCTAGTTGCAGCTGCTGGATGCCTGGGGCCCAGACCTGGAAAGCTGGCAGAGCATCCCCTTTATTTTAACACATACACTTCTACATCCAAAGGCAGACCAGAGAAGCTCTGGTGATTTCCAACCGTGACTACTCTCATGTTTCCTAGCTCCCTTTTCCTGTTCCTTTTCACAAAGGTGGTACCCCTTCTGATCATATTATCCTGTTCTCCAAATCTTTACATGGGCTTTTAATTCTCTTGTTAAAGTTCAGTCTTTTCACTCTCACAACTCCCCTAATTCTGATTGATTGTACATTTTCTCCTTTATTCCTCCTACAACTTTTTCCACCTCTCTAGTCCAAGCCTTAATTCACTAAATTTCTGCATGCCTGTGCTAATGGCTATCTCACTGCCTTTGTCCAGTCTTGAATCACAGCCTGCCAAAAAGCAGAAGAAAAGACCTCTTGGAGGGAGGGGAACTGGGCAGAAAGGCACTAGGCCAGGCGCTTGAGTCTCAGCATAAACAAATGACTTCTTGTTCTTTATAGTTCTTGAGACACAGGTGGTAAAATAAGCTCTTCTACTGTTTGTTCTATATTACCGACAAGACTCTCTAGGTCTTTAATACAAGCACTTTGCATTATATATAGTACAGCACAAGGAGCAGAAGGTAAGAGCGACAAGGATTCTTACAGAGGTTGCAAAATAAGATCCCTGCCGCTAAGAGAAGCTTTCTTTAAAACTCCAAGAGCAACCTGTTTTCTTTCCCTCCCTCTTCTTTAGTCTTTTCCCTTCCTTCCTCCTTCCCTAGACCTGCGCTGTCCGATAGAAATATAATGCGAGCCGAATACGTAATTTTAAATATTCTAGTAGCCACACTTGAATAAAAAGCAACGGATGAAATTAATTTTAATAATGTTTTCTTTAACTTAATAGACCCAACATATTATCATTTCAACATGTAACCAATATAGAGAGGTTTTGCAGTCTTTTTGCCGTGCCAAGTCTTTGAAACCCGGTGTGCAGTTGACACAGAACATCAACTTCCGACTAGCTTCATTTCAAGCGCCTAATAGCCACTACACTGGGCTGCGAGGCCCTGGAATTCCCCTTCTTCTCCACCCCCGTCACCCCTCCCCCCCGACCCGCAAGCCGAGTAGCAAGAAATGTAGATGGCGGGGGCGGTAAACTTGCTACTGTGGTAAAGGGAAAGGCAAATTCGGGAGGACGGGAGACCCTGTGATATGAGGATGATGAGATCCGTCAGACAGCCTCCTCTGCACCCCCTCCCTCAGGTCCGTGAGGCAGCACTGAAGGTGGTGGGTGAGGCACTGCCTCTACCCCAGGAAAGTGCTAGGCTGGGTGGGGTTGAAAGCGGCGGGACCTGCACGCAGGCGTACTACGCGCGCTTGCAAACCCAGCCAGGCACCTAGCAACTGGGTTCCAAGCCAGTGTGTCGCCAGAATAAGTGGTCTTCTTGGGAGTTCTAGTTCCAGCAGTCGATCTTGGCTCTTCCCTGTCTACTACCATTCTTACCTAATCATTTCCACTTCTCCCCTCCACTGGTTACAATCTCTCTCATGGTGCATGTCCCCGAGCGCTGAGCCGGCTCCTAAAATGAGTGCTCGTGGTTTCCGCGTGGGAACCAAACTCTGGCCTGCCCTCCCTGGGCTGAGGTGGCTGCTGGGGCTGCTCCTGGGGCTTCAGGCGGCTCGCTGCCCCGCTTTCTACCTCCCCGGGTTGGCTCCGGTCAACTTCTGCGAAGCGAACCGAGAGACTGCAACCTGCAAGGTGAGAACCAGACGGAGGGAGTGAGATGTGAGGAGAAGGCTTGGGCTAGGGGCTCGGGGCACAGCAGGGCAAACCAGCGTCGGTGGCTCTTTGACTCGGACCGGGATGCTAGAGCCCTCTCTGTGGGTGTCTCAGGGTCTTAAACTCTGAGCCTTGCACTTGGCGGATCTGTATCTCTCTTTTCACCTGATCCTCTTTCCCTCGCTCTACGCTCCTCCCTCTTCCTCTCGGTTCCTTTAACTCCTTTCAGCTCCTCCTTTTCCCCTTTTCTATTGGCTCCTTCCCTTCTGTCTCTGTGGCATCCCGTCCCCTCCCTCTCGGCTCCGCCCCTCCCTCCCCTCTTTCCTCATAGGCCCCTCCCCTCCCATAGGCCCCGCCCTCTTCACTTATCTTGGTCCCTCCCTTTTCCCCTCTTTCATGGCTACTTCTTCGCTGTCCTTACAAATCCTTCTCAGCCCCCTCCTCAGCTTCTCCTCCCTCTCTGTTCCTCCCTCTTTGTTTCTCCCTCTCCCCCTCCCTATTGGCTGCTCCTCCACCTCTTTCTTAGCTTCTCCTGCTTCACAGCTCCTCGCCTTCCTCCCTCTCGGCTCCTTCCTCTACCTTTCAGCTTTCTCCCCCATCTCCTTTCTTCCCCTTCCTATTAGTCCCCTTATACAGTCTCCCTTTCAAGACTCACACACTCACTGCGGTCTTTCTTAGATATGTTTCCACCATGTTTCTGTCACCCTTCACTCTTGTGGTCTCAATTCTTGTTCATCCACGTTGGTTTTCCCTGGGCCCTCTCTCCTCAAACACCAACATAGTATTATTTACCTCTTAGACATGTTGTGAGAATAAAATGAGAGAATGTATGAAAAGCACTGACAACAGCACCTGACACATAGTAAGCTTTCATTAAATGCTAACTATTATAATCATTAATTTTCTTTAGCCAGAGATTCCTGGCCCAGTTCCTTATCCATGTGTCCACCAACCCTCGATAATTTCTTGACTCCCTTCTTTGACAGCCTTGTTTTTGTAACTGTAGACTGACTCAAAAAATTTTTTTGCAAGTAATCAATTCAAAAGATTTTTTTATGAATGAGAGTTATATTCTGGCCCCTAGTTGCCTAATCTAGTGTATGCAGGAGTGTTCTCTGGTAGAAGGCACCACAAAATTGAGAACAGTGCTGGGTGTGGTTTGACTATGGATTTACCAAACTTGAAAGTTCCAGGAGTTTTTAAAGGTCAGTTGTAGGTGCAGTAAATTTGCTCTTAACACCTGGAGCTTGCCTTTCCTGTGAGAAGTATTGATAGTAATGTTTTGAGCCAACATCTTGCCAAACACATGTAATGTAAGAAATATCATTTGAAAATATTGTATATCTGCCTTTTCTCTCATTGGTGATATCTGGTTCTGGCTCTTTATTCTTTATTTAAACAGGCTTCCTAGAAAAGAAACGTGATCTTTAACCATAAGAAATATCTAGAATTTCTTTTCTGTAAGTTCTTTTTTAGGCTATTACTCACATCTTTAAAAGTGTTCTACTTTTTTATTCTGAGATTGCATCTTTTTTCCTTTGGTGAGTCTCTCATCTTTATGTTTAACACTCCAAACTTCCCTAATTCCCTAGAGTCAAGATCCCTTGATTTTCAGTTTACTTTATGGTTCATTCTTGGTGTTGTACATCCTATGAGTTTGGACAAATGTATCTATGTATCCATCATTATAATATCAATACAGAGTAATTTCACTGCCTTAAAAATCCTCTGTGCCCTCTGCCTGTTATCTCTCCCTCCCTTAAACTCCTGGCAATCACTGATCTATTTACTGTCTCCATAGTTTTGCCTTTTCCACAATGTCATGTTGTTGGAATCATCTAGTATCTAGCCTTTTCAGATTGGCTTCTTTCACTTAGTCATATGCATTGAAAGTTCCTCCATGTCTTTTCATAGCTCATTTCTTTTTAGTGATGAATAATAGTCCATTGTCTGGATGTACCACAGTTTATACATTCACCTACTGAAGGACATCTTGATTGCTTCCAAGTTTTGGCAATTATGAGCAAAGCTGCTATAAACACCCATGTGCAGGTTTTAATGTGACATAAGTCTTCAGCTCCTTTGGGTAAAATACCAAGGAGTGTGATTTTTGAATTGTATGGTAAGAGTATTTTTAGTTTATAAGGAATTGCCAAACTGTCTTCCAAAGTGGTTGCACCATTTTGCATTCCCACTAGCAATGAGAGTCCACATGCATTTTTTAACCAAAATAAAATCGTAGTATTCATGTTATTTTGTAACCTGCATTTTTCTGTAAACAACTTCCATCTTTCTACATTAGTATATTTTTATCTCATCTATTACCCAGTTCATAGTCAGATTTCCCCAGCTATCCCTGAAATATCCAAACCAAATCAAATCTAGGACCACAAATTGTATCTATTATATTTTTATGGCTCTCTTAATCAAACACAATCTCCCCTTTTTCTTTTCATAAAGGGGGCCAGTCTGATTTTCCTGTGGAATATCCCTTCATTTGGATTTGTTTGTTTACTGCCTTATTGTGGCAGTTAGCTTGGTTTAATAGTTAAACTTGAACCCTTTGGAAAGTAATTTGAAATATGTATCAAAGTCTACAAACACGTTCCCCCTCCCATTGTAATGATCCCAGCTCTTAGAATAACATGCAAGGACACAGGCAGATGAGAGGTTTTCTCTGTGAATGTTTATCTACCTGTTTCCTTTAGTCACATAGTACCTGGAGGGCACTAATATCATTGGTTTCTTGTCCACCCTTCTAGGGATTTTATGAATATATAAACAAATATGTATTTATATTCTTTCTTCCTCCCTTTTTTAAACAAATGGTAGCATACTGTTGTCATCTTCATGTACCTTTATTCATTTAACAATGTAGCTTGCAGGTTGTTTTATATCATTGCATAAAGCACATTCTCGTTTTTCTTAATGGTTGCATAACATTCCCAATGATGTGCTCTAATTGATCTACATAGTCCCTTATTTACGTATTTAGCTTGTTTCCATTCTCTTGATCTTACCAAGCATTGCTACATGTGGAAATATATCTATAGATTAAATTCTTAGGAATGGAATTGCTGGGTCAAAGAATATGTGCACTTGACAATTTTGATACTGCCAAATTGCTATACATGAAGGTTGTATTAATATATACTCTCACCAACAGTGTGTAAGAGTGCCTGTTTCTTCACAGCTTGACAACAATGTGTTATCAAACTTTGAGATTTTTGACAATCTCATAGGTGAAAAATTGTATGTTGTGGTTTTAATTTGCATTTCTTTTATTAGGAATATTTTTTATTGAGAGTCTATTCATATAATTAAAAGACATTTGCATTTTCTTTTTACTATCTGTATATCCTTTGCTCATTTTTCTATTAGGATGAATATTTTAAAAATTGATTTGTGGGAACTCTTAAATCAGGAAACTAGTCCCTTGTCTGTTTCCCAAGTTTGTCACCTGTCTTTCAGTTTTGCTTATTGAATTTTTTTCCCATTTAGAAAAATAGGCTTTTATTCTAATTTGTCAACATTTTTTATGGCTTCTGAGTTTTGTTCCCTATTTTTCAAGGTCCCTATCCCAGCCAAGATTACAAAATAATTCTCCCATGGTTTCTTCTATTACTTTTATGGTTTAAAATTTAACATTTAAATACAATGAATATTCCCTGGTGTAATAATATATGAGATAAGGAGCCAACTTAACTTTTTTTTCCCCAGATAACTGACCAGTTTTCTTAACACCATTTATTAATGAACTATCTTTTCTACACTTGATTTGAGAAACCATCAGGATTCTTTTAAATATAATAAGCTCCAAATAGGCTTTTAAAGTACAGTTCAAATCTCATGTACTTTGTCAATATTGAGACTCTAGATGAGAACTATTATCCTTAATTATCTGCTGTCCTTTTAGAAACTTTTGCCTATTCACCTTCATAAAACTATAACTGATATGTGTTGCTATTGCAAATTTTCTGATTAGGTTTAATTAAGTGCAGATACATTTCTCTTGTTTTACAAAGTTATAGCAATGCTATATTTGTTTCCATCCTTGATAATTTTCTGCATCCTCTTCTTAAAAAAAAAAAATCTAAGCATGGCCCCACACCCATGCGTGGCAGTTGAGAATTGGGAGAGATAACTCACCTGCAGAGGTCTCCTCAGATATCCCACTCCATACCAGGCTCCCCAGGCCAGAGTACCATTGCTGGGAAGAGGAACTCTCACAACATCTGGCTATGGAAATCAGTGGGGATTCCATCTGTCCAGGTGAGACAGAAGGCTGCTGGAAAGCAACATGTCCTCTTAAAGGGCACAGACTCTTTCATTTCTCAGGAGCTCACCCTGGGCTCTGGTGGAAGGATGGCAGCTCGGGAGGTACCAGAGTTGTGTGGCTTCAGGGCAAGGGCTAGAGGGACAGTCACCATTGTCCTTCTGTTGAGCCCTCCTCCCATGCAGCCTGAGGGTGCCATCTTTCCTGTGTTAATCCCTCCCCCACATAGCCAAATCTGAATTTGCATTAACCTGGTGAACTCCGCTTGTTCCACCCTGGTGACTCCATTGAGACCCAGCCCTACTCAATTTGAGTACTACCTGAGGCTCCTTTAGTGGCTGAGGCTTATGGGCAGCTGGCATGTATTGGCAGTCTTTGGGGTGGCGTTGGGCCATTTGTTGAGCTACCCTAGGCCTGGTACTGGTGGCAGCTGTCCTCAGTTTGCAGCATAGCATCTCCCATGAGCCTCCAGGCTCAGCATAGGCTGGGACCAACCACAGATCGCTTTGTCACTCCTACCAGGTAGACCCGGGCTGGTCACAGGCAGTAGCTGACCTTGGCCTGTATGGGAGCCCCTCCTGAGAGGCCCCAGAAGCAACATACCAAGAAGCCAGCTTCAGATGATACCAGAGCACTACCTGGTTAACCCCACAAGTGGCACTCCCAATGAGTGGTCTCCACATGCACTGGAGCCTACTGGGGTGAATCCCGCTCATGGAGTCAGTCCCAACACAGCAGCTAATACACTGTGGTCATGGCCATTACTCAGAGCCTGTCAGCCTGAGGGTCAGTCCCACCAGCTGATGTGCCAACAACTATCGAGGCCCAACTACAAGAGGTGGGCACTCACAACCCACACAAGAGACACTCCTGGAGCACCCAGCTCAGGTGATCAGGGAGACTGCACCACTGGGCTCCACAGGACACCTACCAAATAAGGCCACCCAGCCAAGACTGGAAGACATAGAAAATCTCCCTAATACAGAGAAACAAACACAGAGAGACAGCTGAAATTAGGAGACAAAGAAACATGACCCAAATGAAAGAACAGGAGAGAACTCCAGAAAAAGAACTAAACGAAATGGAGGCAAGCAAGCTACCAGATACAGAGTTCAAAACACTTGTTACAAAGATGCTCAAGGAATTTAGCGAGAACTTTAACAAAGAGATAGTAAGCATAAAAAAAGACTAGAAACCATATAAAAGAACTTGTCAGAAATTAAGACTACAATAGCTGAAGTGAAAAATACACCAGAAGTAATCAACAGACCAGATGCAGCGTTCAAAGCACTGGTTATAAGGATGCTCAACAATCTCAGTGAGAACTTCAACAAAGAAATAGGAAACATAAAAATGGAGATAGAAAACATGTGAAAAAGAACCAGTCAGAAATGAAGAATACAACCGAAATGAAGAATACATTTGAGGGAATCAGCATTACATTAGATGAAGCAGAGGATCGAATCAATGATTTTGAAGACAAGGTAGCAGAAAATACCAACTTAGAACAGCAAAAGAAAAAGAAATCTAAAAAAAATGATGATAGTTTAAGGGATCCCTGGGACAACATTAAGAGTACCAACATTCACATCATAGGGATACCAGAAAGAAGAGAGAGCAGGGATTGAAAACCTATTTGAAAAAATAATGATGGAAAACTTCCCTAACCTGGTGAAGGAAATAGACATATAAGCCCCGGAAGCACAGAGAGTCCTAAACAAGATCAACTCAAATAGGCCCACGCCAAGACACATCGTAATTAAAATGGCAAATGTTAAAGACAAGGAGAGAATCTTTTAATTTAAATAAATTCTTTATTAAGAACCTTATGACATTAACTTAATTTCTGGCAAAGAGAGAAGCAAATGAGTGATAAAGTTTTTTTTTTTTTTTCATTATTAAAGGAACAGTTATGTAACTGTCCCACATGGATCAACCAGGATGAAGTGAAAATGGTAAAAGACTAAAATAGCCATGCTTCTCTCTACAAGTTAAAATTACAGTGGGGGATTACATGTGGAACATACTTGTCATATAGCCTCTGTCCTCTCATGAAGACCTACACTTCACTGTCCAGTGGGAAGGTGTCATCATTCTAAAATGGTAGAACATTTGACATTCTTGAATTCCTTATGGTGATTACACACATGATGAATAATGCCCTGGTCTGCTAATTTCTGCATGAGTTTAATTGTCATCTTTCTGTCACAAACCTCTTTGTGATAAATCAGCCAGTCAATTAGTTATTTCATGATACAACAGTTTGGGTAGGTTTTGAGATGTTGCTGCCTATTTTTAATAGCCTTTTCTTCATGCAACCTGAGCTGTAGTTTCTCCCCAGCAGCAGGACCTCAGCCATGCACACCAGCTCCCTTTGCTGCTCCACACCACTCCCGCTGAGGCTGCTGTTACTCACACTGCTGTTAGTGTTACTGTTTAAAGAGAGAATTTTAAAAGCATCAAGAGAAAACCAGTTAGTTATTTATAAGGGAGCACCCATGAGACTGTCAGCTGATTTCTCAACAGAAACATTGCAGGCCAGAAGGGATTGGCCTGAAATATTCAAAGTGATAAAAAGCAAGGACCTACAACCAAGATTATTCTACCCAGCCCGAAGCTATCATTTAGAATTGAAAGACAGATGAAGAGTCTCCCAAACAATAAAAAGCTAAAGGAGTTCATCACCACCAAACCAATATTACAAGGAGTCTTAGAAGGACTTCTTTAATACCAAAAAAATATATATGAATAACAAAATGGCAATAACTACATATCTATCAACAATTACTTTCAATGTAAATGGATTAAATGCTCCCATCAAAAGATGGGGTGACTGAATGGGTAAGAAAACAAGACCCTTACATATGAGTATGCTGCATGTAAGAGACTCACTTCAGATTGAAAGAAACACACAGACTGAAAGTAAAGTGATGGAAAAAGAGATTTCATGAAAATGGAAACAAACAAACAAACAAACAAACAGAAAAAGCTGGGGTAGCACTACTTACACCAGACAAAATAGACTTTAAAACAAAGGCTATAACAAGAGACAAAGAAGGACCGAGTATTCCCACTTCTGGGTATTTGTCTGAAGAAACTCAAAACACCACTTCCAGGAGATGTATGCATCCACATATTCATTGCAGCATTGTTTACAATGGCCAAGATGTGGAGGCAGACAGGGTGTTCGTCAGTGGGTGAATGGATAAAGAGGAGGTGGTGCATATATGCAATGGAATATTACTCAGCCATAAAAACAAATGAAATCTTGCCATTTGCAACAACATGGACCTAGAGGGTATTATGATGATTGAAATAATTCAGACAGATAAAGATAAACACCATACGATTTCACTTACACGCAGAATCTAAAAAACAAAATAAACAAACAAACAAAACAGAAACACACTCATAGATACACAGAACATGTTGAGGGTTGCCAGGTGGAAGGGAGTTGGGGGATGGGTGGAAAAGGGGAATGGATTAAGAAGTACAAGTTGGTATCTACAAAATACTCATGGGGATGTAAAGTATTGCTGTCATGCAGGGACTCATGTGATGTCTCTGGTCCCGCTTCCCATATAAGAACACAGGATATGGTGAGGCCAAAAAGGAACACCCACGGAGCCACTATACCACTATAGTGGTATAGTGTCATACCACTATATTCTTGCTGGCGGCCTGGGTGAGACACATGCAGTAGGATCCACATGATCCACAGTCCTCCATTCACTTCTCTCTGCCAGCCAGCCAGCCAGCCAATCAACCAATCAACCAACCAACCAACCAACCAAAAAACCAACCAACCAACCAACCAACCAACCAACCAACCAACCAACCAACCAACCAACCAGTGCCGTCTGCTTTTCTGCTTGCCAACCAACCAAATAAAAAGCGCTGTCATGGCAGTTACCTCAGCAGCCAATTGGCCAACCAGCTACAGCCAACGGCCAACCAGTCACAGCCAATGGCCATCCACCACCTGAGCCAGCACCACTCCCACGCGAGTCCGAGTGCCTGGAAACTGCTCTCTGGGACTCTGTCCCCACACTCCACCCCTCCAGGGTCTCTCTTCACAGTCTACGTGACAGGCATCTTCTGCGAGGGGCCCTGTGCCGTATTATCCTATAGGTACCTACTGGCAGAAAGAAATAGCAGTCTTAGGAACCAACAATAGCAAATCCCTTCCATCTGGGAGGATACATGCTAGCTTTTTGTCCTGGGAAAGGAGGGTCGCTGCCACTGGCACCTTTCCTGGTTTGTGGTACCAGACCTTTATGGCAGTGCTTGGGGTCCCTTGTGTAGTTTCAACATGTAACAGAACAGGGACCCCATAATAGTCCATAGTGAGAGCACATAGGTTCCCCACAAAATCATCCCGGCATCGGGGCCTCCATATACCACAGTCACTTGCGGTGGCCACTCGGCCAACAACCCTGGTGTCACTTGCAAATCATGAATCAAACCAGCCCTCCATGGGGCTATCAGGCCCAACCACTGACAGTGGGGGCTTTTGACCCACCAAAGCCAAGTCCATTGCTGCCGTTCCCCTGCTTTCAAGCATGTGGGTGCTGGCAGCAAAATGTTCCCATTTCTGGCATAGCCTGGCTTTAAAAGAGTCTCACTTGTGGTAACTTGTAATTGAATAGGAGCGGCCGTTCGATGTAGCAGAGCTTCTACTGGTGCAGGCCCTCCCTTCCGTGGTCTCTCATTCAGGATTCTCAAGACATCCCATAGACACGAGGCCCATTCGCGCATCGTGGGAGGGTGTTTTGACACCCGGAGACCTTGCTTCAAAAGGCCATTATAGCGTTCAATCATGCCAGCTGCTTGTGGATTGTACGGGGTGTGAAACAACCACTCTACATCCATCCTGGCAGCCCAGCGCTGCACTTCTTGCCCCGTAAAATGGGTACCCCTGTCACTTTCAATGACTTGGGGGCGCCCATAGAGGGCGCACAGCCATGTAAGGGCGACCACTGTATGCTGCTGATCCGCAGCCGGACAGGGCCAAGCAAACATCAACCCCGTAGCAATGTCCACTGCTGTAAATGCATATATCGCATTGTGGGCCTTAGGCAGGGGTCCAATGTAATCCACCTGCCAGTGAGTGAGGGGCACCCTCCCTCACATAATCTGCTGTATCTCCCAGGGCAGCCTCTGCCTTTGGGGGCTGTCCTGGGCACAGACGACACAGTTACAGCAGGCATCTGCTATCTTCTGCCATTTCAAAGGCAGGCCCCAGCATCTGCTCACCTGCCACATGGTTTGGCTTCCAGCATGCTACAATCTCCTATGAAGCCAATGGGCCACATCAGTGGCAAGGGCCCGTTCTAACCATCAGACCTGTGCTAGGGCATCTGCTTCATCATTACCTGGGGACATTAAGGGGGAGTGACCTGTGACATGCATTAGGGTCACCTCCTTTCTCTGCCCTAGGTCACAGAGGTCCTGCCACATGGCTTGACCCCACAATGGACAGTATCCTACCAACCAGTTTTGGTGTTTACACCTAGGGAGCCACAACGTTAGGCCCCGGAACACCGCCCAGCTGTCAGTACAAATAACTAGGGGCCCAGACTCGTGGCTGATTATCATCCACACAGCCCATAGCTCAGCCCACTGGCTACTCTGGCCTGCTTAGTATCAAACCAAATGGTGTCTGTTTCGGGCTGCACACCAATAGCCATCCAAACGGCTGCAGCTCCTCAGCTACAATCATTGGTAAACCAGGCATCCTCAGGTACTCGGGACTGTCCTTCTTTGTAGGGCGAGGGCTCCAAGTCCTCCCCTCTAGGCAGAGTGCTTGGCTCAGCCTGGGCTACAAGCTCCACAGGCCCCAGGACCTGTTGTAGCTCTGTGCTCAAAGGGCTTGAACTAAGGGTGCTACGTTGCTCCAAGTAGGCACCCCAATTGACGAGGGTGGTGGTCTGTGCCACCCCCGTTTTGGGTCCTTGGGTCCACGTATGGACCCACTCCTGGAAGGGATAGGTTGTTCAAACCAACACCCGTGCCGTTCCTGTGATGGCTTCTGTGGCCACTAGGGCTGCGTACACAGCGGCCAGCTGTTTCTCTATTAGAGAGTAGCGGACTTCTGCTCCTTTCCACAATTGGCACCAGAATACCACTGGCAACCGGAGACGCTCCTGCCGTTGCCAGAGGCCCCATCCATACCCCTCTTAGGTTGCATGAACATCAAGTTCAAATGGGCGGCCTGGGTCCACTACTTGCAGAGCCTGTGCCTGCTGCACTGCCCGTTTCGTGGCAATGAAGGCTTGCTCTATAGCCTCAGTCCAATCCCATGAGGCCCCCTTTTTTATCATATTGTACAAGGGCCTTGCCATTTGTGCTAAATGGGGTACAAACGCCCGCCAATATCCTAGCAGACCCAAATACGTCTGCAGTTGGGAGACCTTGGTCGGCCAGGGAAAGGCTTGTATTTTGTCAATAATTGCCTCAGGTATGACCTTTGTCTTACCTGATCACACAACACCCAAAAACTTGACAGATAAACCAGGGCCTTGGACCTTTTCCTCATTCACCGCCCAGCCGCGTGTCTTCAGGTGGCGGAGAAGAGAGGGAGCTGCTTGCTCTAAATCAGAAAGAGAATCTGAGGTTAACAGAATGTCATCAACATAATGAAACAAGGCCACAGAGGATGGGTGATCCCACTGTGCCAAATCCTGGGCCACGAGCCCGTGGCAGATAGTGGGGCTGTGCAAGTATCCTTGCGGAAGGACTTGAAAAGTCCACTGCTGCCGTCCCAAGTAAAAGCAAACTGCTCTTGACACTCGGGTGCAATGTCAATGGAGAAAAAAGCATTGGCCAAGTCCACTACATAGTGATATGTCCCCAGGCGGACAGTCAGACGATCCATCAAATCATGAATTGAAGGCACTGCAGCGTGCAAAGGTGGCGTCTCCTTATTTAACTTCCCATAGTCCACAGTCATTTGCCAGGTCCTATCTGGCTTCTTGACAGGCCATACTGGGGAGGTAAAGGGACTGTGCGTTGGCCTCACAATATGTGCCTTCTCCAATTCCAATATTGTATGACTAATCTCCTCCTGCCCTCCTGGCAGGTGGTACTGTTGCACTGTAGCCATGTGCCAGGGCTGTGGCAACACTTGGGGAGGGTGGTGAGCATGCCTGCCTGTCACCGCTTTCACCACCCGGATCCGGAGACGGAACTCTCCTACCGACATCTGTAAGCTGAGGCCATGTAGCACGTCCACCCCTAGAAAATACTCCGGAACCGGGGAGACATAAACCTTGTAGGTACGAGGAGGAAGCCTTCCTATACCTAGTGGTAAGGAAATGGCTTTTACAGTCACAGTTTTTCCCCCATCAATGTAGATTGCTGTTCCGGGGAACAGTTCTGTGTTCCCATAAACAAGACTGCAGTCTGCACCAATGTCAACTAGGGCCAAAGCCCTCTGCACATTAGAGGGGGACCAATGTATGGACAGTTCCACGTGGGGCCTCTGATCCCCACTTGTCCCCGCTGATCAGGTACCTTGGCCCCACCCCTAATCAAACTGAAGGGAGTTGGCCTCAAGCAGCTGCATGAAGTCCTGGAGGGACACGGGTCGTGCTTTCCCGGACTTCTCCTTTAGGCTTTGCCAGAATTGGTGTTCCGGACACAACTGTTTCCAAAGTTCCAGCAGGAGTGCATTGGGTTGTCTGTCTATTTTTTCCCGATCGACCCCTGCTGCCACAAGATCACGCCACATCTGTGCGCATGTTACTCTCTGAGGCCCGTGACTTTGCCCCCTTACTTTTGATTTGGGCTTCCAGGTCTTAACTTCTTGGACCTCCTGTCTTAACTTCCTTTGTCACCGGCTTTCAATATCCCCTAGGGCGGGCATGGCAATGGTAACTTCATGGATCTGTCGCCCCACATAGGGCGTAAGAATGGCAACCAAGGATCTAAAGCACTTGCAGAGGCAGTATCCAAAACCAGATCTCTCATGCTGGTTGTAAAATGCTCGTCATCCGTATATTAGGGTTGAACATAGCATGTCTCATACCCATTTCATGGATGATTTGCATAAGTTCCGTATATGACTGCCATTGACTTACAGTGTCTGGCAGCTCGCCAGCCTGTCCCCATACTGTGTGTACCGCAGCAGTGAGCCACTCCATTAGAGAATGGTTGCCCTGGTCGTGGGCCAACCTATGGCAGTTCTGTAACCTTTGTCACAGGGACGGATGCACTGTCACGAAGGCTAGCTTTTCCATCTCGCCTGGGGAGCAGAGAATGCTGTCTGCTCCCTCATCCCATAAACGTAATAGCCAAGCCGAGACTGGCTCTCCAGGGCACTGTTGGCACCGCCTCCCCAGCTCCTGCAACTCAGTGGGAGTGTATGGCGTGTAGGTTGTGAACTCAGTCACAGCTGGGTTGCCGGCAGCAATGCCCCCGGGGCCCAAAGGTTGCTCATGTTTTACCTTTTGCTTCATAATGGGCTGCAGTCTCCACTGTGGGGCTCCTCCTCTAACAGGTGGACCCGAGCTTCTAACACCTCCCATCGGGACACCTGGTCCCGTACATGGGCTGTTCCAGCAAGTACTTCCTCCAAGTTATGATGCACCACGGTAAGAACCTCCTCCAACCGATGGTCCCGAGCTTCCAGCGCCTCCCCTCGTGCCTGCTGATGCAGCACCTGAGCTATTTCATTAAGCGCATCCTCCATGTTACGACGCAAGGTGGTGAGGAACATCCAGCCCACACGGCCGGCTGTACCCTTCGCCTCCTCCAGCAACCGCTCAGCCAGAGCCTGCAGGGCCCTCTCCACACTGGCCAGAGAGCCATCCATGTCCTCCCACCCCTCCTCAGGGGTCCAACTTCTGAGAACAGTGGCCACCGGATACCACACACTGTGTGGGGGCCACACGTCCTCCTGCCCAGAGTCAGACGCCATTTCTGCCTGGCCAGAATCCTGCTCGCCGTGCCAGGCATCTGATTGGGTGGAGGCCTCAGAGCAAGATGTCCGCAATCCTCAGAGCCTACAGCAGCAGCAGATCACCAAAAGGAAGGCGATACCTTCTATGGCCAAGAGGGTGGTATGCCATCTGGAGGCTCGAGTCTCCCAGGCAGACCGCGCCTCCCTTTCCAGGCACAGCTCCTCACGGGCCTTCTAAAACTGAGCTTTCATACATGTAAACTGCTCCATTACCTTACAGAGAGTTTCGGCTGACACCATACCCTGCTTGCTGTGCCATTTGTCATGCAGGGACCCATGTGGGGTCTCTGGTCCCGCTCCCCACATAAGAATGCAGGACATGGTGAAGCCAAAAAGGAACACCCATGGAGCCATAGATAGGGGAGTCAGACCACTATATTCTCGCTGGCCCCTGGGCGAGACACACACAGTAGGATCCACACGATCTGCAGTCCGCCATTCACTTCTCTCTGCCTACCAACCAATCAACCAACACCGTCATGGCAGTTACGTCAGCAGCCAATTGGCTAACTGGCTACAGCCAGCAGCTAACCAGTCACAGCCGACAGCCATCTACCACCTGAGCCAGCACCACCCCATGCGAGGCCGAGAGCCTGGAAACTGCTCTCTGGGACTCCGTCTCCACAATTGTATAGGGAATATAGTCAATAATACTTTAATAACTACTATAGTGTCAGGTGGGTACTACATTTATCGAGGTGATCATTTTGTAAGTTATATAAATGACTAATCACTATGTTGTACACCTGAAACTAATACAATATTGTATGTCAAATGTAATTGAAACATAAAAAATTATTTTAAAAAAATCTAACCATATGGTAAAGATGATAGCAGGTGTTCAATTTTTTTAAAAAGCAATGTATGGAATTTTGAAAAAGAGTAAAGTGATTGCCCAAGTTGTGCTGTCTTAGTGATTTAAAAAATCCTATCCAGGGGTGACTGCTTTAGCTCAGTTAGTTAGAGCATGATGCTCGTAACACCAGGGTTGCCAGTTTGATCTCCACGTGGACCACTGTGCGCCCTCCACAACTAGACTGAAACAACTAATTGACTGGGAGCTGATGGGTCCCAGAAAAAACACACTTAAAATAAATAAAAGTTAAAAAAAATCCTATCTGGTAAATTATTAAGAGCACAGCTGAGACACAGGGAAGTAAGTAAAAATGTCCTGTGAAGAGCCAGAATAGACATCATAATGTTCTCTCATGTTCTCAGACAATCTTTTAGACATAGTTTTGACAAATCTAGTTATTTATTCCAGATTGAGGGCTTGCTCTTTAGCAGATTAGGGGAGAAAAAGGAAGGGAGAGGAGGTACAATGACAGCTGATAGCCAAAAGGAAAGAAACATAAAAGTTTTGCAAACAAAGTTTACGTTTTTTGGTAGGAGTGAGGGGGTGTGGGTGGCAGAGGTGTGGGTAGTCATCTCTCAGCATTTAATTTTGGAACAAATAGCTCTTCTCAGATCATTTGATACTAAGGATGTCACAAGTCAAAGCAGGTGCAACGGTTAATGTCTAAAGTGACCTTGAGTCATCAGGAAGGTTAAATTATGACCATCATGTTCTGTTTAAGATAAAAAATAGTGAAGTGTATTTTGGAATGAGTCTTATAAAAGTGGTTGAAACAATACAAGAAAAGCACTTGTGCAGGTAGCTTTAATTATCTCAAGTTCTTAACCTAAGTTCCATGGACGCCAGGGCCTCTATGAAGCCTCTTAAAACTGAACAGAAATTTAATAAAAAAAAAAAAAAATCTGCTAGTGAAATTCAGTAACAAAACAATTTCAAATAAATTTTCAGTAAAAAAAAAACTGAACAGAAAATTTGATGAAGATGTATGCTTCTCGGGGGAGAGGGGCCTTAGCTTTCATCATATTCTCAAAGGGTTTTATAATTTAAAAAGTTTAAGAACAGCTGAGCTATCTGAAAAATTTATGTATTCAGAGAACCTGATGATGTGAGATAAATGAAATGTTATGAATTTATAGCTATACTGTGTTAAAAATTTATAAATCTACTGTTATAAATTTATAACACTGTACTAAGTTAGAAATTTATAACTATACAGTTATAAATTGAGGGAAGCAATAGACCCAATTACCTTTCAGTTACTTCATTGTGTATTTTGCAAGTGCTACTTTATTTTACTTTGTATTATTAATGAATGTTTTTTTCCCTTCTTATAGTCATCAGTAGCACTATATGTAAATAGATTGGACTCAGTGGAATCTGTCTTACCTTATGAATATAATACGTAAGTTATAAATATTATATCTGATATAATTGTGATTGTCTTAAAGTGTGCCTTAAGTTTTTAAAGATAGTGAATAAAAGCCTTGTATATATTAAGAAATATAGTAGTAATTTTGTAATAAATGTAACAAGAAAAAATGATTAGAATAGAGAACTTATGATGTGAGCAAGATAAATGCTTAAAAAATCAGGAAGTTGCCATAATTTATTTCCTTTCTAAGAGGAGCAAATTATAAATTTACTACCCTTTGAACTTAAAAAACATATTGTTGCTGTTATAGTTTATTTCTAAAACATGGAATAAGTATGTTTATACTAAGGTTTTTAATGGATGAAGATGCTTTGTTTAACAATGAGCAGTTATTACATAATCAAGATTAAGTATGATCAGTCATTTGAGAATAACAACAAATGATGTGCTTTTTAGAAAAAATGATTGTAGTTTCCTTTGGTATTACTTTATTTCCACTAATTAAGCAGAAATAAAATCAGGTCTGATTTTCATTAAAATACCAGGTGTAAATGTAGGGTGCTGGTATGAATATTTAAAATATTACACAGGCCTACCATTTATTTTATCTTCTACTTAAGCCATTTTATATTCAAATTTAAACGCAGTTGCAATTATATTCACCTAGTAATCATTTGATTAGGGAGTATGTGAGAATGTGTTGGGGGAGGATTTTGTTTTTAAGTTCCTCTTTGATCAGAGCTGATAATTAGTTTCTAAATGTCTCAGGTTAGAATTAGTACAGCTTGAAACTATTGTTTGATTTTTTAAAAGTAATTTGAAGCTTAACTCTTAAAATACTGTTAATTTTTTAAAGGTTGTGATTACCTACATTATAACAGTCAAGAGCAGTACCATGAACATAAACAACGTATATCAATCATAATTAGATACATTCTGGGTCATATTTTTAGAAGCGTCTACCATGAAAAGTGGAGAGGCTAGATAAATTACAAAAACTCATTTCTTTGCTGATTTTTAAAAATCTTATTTGAACCTCTCCTCTTTTAGCTTTGACTTCTGTCAAGACTATGGAAAGAAAAGCCCTTCTGAAAATCTTGGACAAGTACTATTTGGAGAAAAAATAACATCATCTCCTTACCAGGTTAGGTAGCTGATCTTATTATTAAACCTTATTTTAAAATGAATCTTCTGAAAAATGACTACAGATGCTCCTCAACTCACGATGGGGTTATGTCTTGATAAACCCATTCATTATAAGTTGAAAATATCGTAAGTTAAAAATGCATTTAAACAGAGGGAGTTGAGGCTCTAGCTGCTGCGCACCCAAAGGTGGAGTTGGGGTCTGGCATTCCCCTCCTTGCCCTGGGCCGGGCCCTGCCCTCCCTCCTTGTTACTCTTGGTTGAGAGTAACAAGAGCATCCCAATCACTGCAGTGCAGCCTCTGCCGCTCAACAAGCTTCTGCACGAGGGGCAGACCCGTGTTCACCTAGTGCCGGCATCCTGCACACTCCCATCCAGGTGGAGAGCTCTCCACAGCCAAACCTACCAGCAAGGGAGCAGCTGGAGGGCGCTAATGAGGCCCAGGGCTCAGATCCTGGATCTCCTACCCTTGGCATTGCATGGACACATATGAAGACCAGCAGCGGAGACTCAAACCAACTGGTGGAACAGCTGAGTGAGGTATTTGAGACTGAAACCCCCAAATTGAACCTCCCTCACAGCCTGTTCTGCACTTAGAGGCACCTTCATCTTCTGAATCGGATGTGCCTCTGGCCACCCAGTTTTCACTTGAGGACCAGATGCCACCTTGGAGTCAGACTGAGCTCCCCTCCAAGCAGGTGTTTTCTGAGGAGGAAACAGGACAGCCCTCAGAAAACCCCTTTGGTCAGCCAGGGCTCAGACAAACTCTTGAGGGACCCCGAGATGCCCCGATCTTCAAGTACTAAGTGCAATAGAAGGAATCCAAATGGCAAGGTATCTAGGGAGATCCCCCCTCACCATCCTGCAGGATGACATCCCCTCCCCCCATCTCTGACACCATGACAGGGTAAGTGACCTCCCCTGAGTGAAAATGTTAGGGAACTAAAGGATGGAAACATTCTGGGAACTGGACAACTTCTGAGAACTGGAGGATGAGCATGGGAGCAAGGCCAGGACCATGACAAGGAAAATCAGCTGTCATGCAGGGTGTCATGTGGGGTCTCAGCTCCCGCTCCCCACATAAGAACACAGGATATGGTGAGGCCAAAAAGGAACACCCACGGAGCCATAGGTAGGGGAGTCATACCACTATAGTCTCGCTGGCGGCTGGGATGGAGACACAGGAAGCAGGAGCCACACAATCCGCAACCTGCCGTCCACTTCTCTGCCAACCAACCTCACTTGCTAGCTGCAATCCGCAATCCGTGCTTGCTGGCTCAGCCACCATCTTCTTGCTAGCCCCCATTTTCTGCTAGCATAGCCACAGCAGTTATATTAGTGGTCAATGGCTCACTGGTTACAGCTGACAGCCAACTAACCACAGCTGATGGCCATCCAATCACAGTTGATGGCCATTTACTACCTGAGCCAGTACCTTTCCACGTGAGGCCGAGAGCCTGGAAACTGCACTCCTGGCTCTGTCCCCCCACACCAGCACTTTTCCTTGGTAGAGAACTAGGCCTGTGTGGCCCCAGCCCTGGGTTCACCCAGGGTCTAGTGATATTCCATGTGCTCTCACCCCTTCCTTCCCTGGTAGACTGGAAAGGCTCATTTTCTTCGACTCCCCCTAAATTACCAACTCTGGAAGCTTTGTTGGGCTTTGTGTTTTATATGTTTCTTGTATATTAAAGGAAGTGCTTTTAAAAATGCATTTAATGCATCTAACCTACCGAGCATCACAGCTTAGCCTGGCCTACCCTAAATGTGCTCAAGGCTTACATTAGCCTATGGTTGGGCACAATCATCTAACACAAAACCTTTTATAACCTCGAATATCTTATGTGATTTATAATGCATATTGCTTTTGCACCATCGTAAATTCTAAAAATTCTAAGCCAGGAACTGTTTGTACTTATAATTATAGCAGAGTCTTTGTTTTAAAAGGAGATAGAGAAAAAGGAAAGGAGGTAGGATGTGGTGTTGCCAGAAGGATGCGTTACTATATGCTGTTTAAGCTATCTGCAGATGTTAGTGGTTCCTCATAAAGGTTTTCCTTGTCAAGTTTTATTTTTGCTTTATATAGAATTAAAAAAATTCATTTATTGTTCTTGCATATTTTGGGTTGGGTGATATAAGCAGATAGACACTCTCAGTGTCTATTGATATTGCCTTCAATATCTTAATAGATATGGGGATAGAGTAAGGATGTTTTCATAAGCAGTTATGATTATGAAGGCATTAACTTTTTTGTTCTTTTCCCCCAATTTCATTGAAATGTAATTGAAGTACAATTAACTGCACATACTCAAAGTACATATTTGATTAATATATAGAGAGGATGCCAAAAAAATGTATACGTACTTTAAGAAAGGATGAAACTGTATTAAAATTGTAATACTCAATATATACTGATAACAAAAGATGAATACAAGTCATGTGTATACATTTTTGGCACCCCCCCATTTATATATACATATATATATTATGCAATTTCATTACCTGTGAAGATTCATGAACCCACTGCCACAACATAGTTTCATCACCAAAAAGGTCCCTTATGCTGCCCATTTATAGCCACCCTCATCCTTACTCCACAATTTTACCCTTGAGAAATACTAACCTCTATTTCTATAATGTGATTTCAATAATGTTATGCAAATGGAATCATACACTATGTAACCTTTCTGGGATTAGCTTTTTTTAAAAAAGATTTTATTGGGGGAGGGGAACAGTGCGTACTTCCAGGATTTTTTTCCAAGTCAAGTTGTTTTCCTTTCAATCTTAGTTGTGGAGGGTGCTGTTCATCTTCAAGTTGTTGTTCTTTCAGTCTTAGTTTGGAGGGCGCAGCTCAGTTCCAGGACCAGTTCCTGTTTCTAGTTGCAGGGGGCACAGCCCACCATCCCTTGCGGGACTCGAGGAATCAAACTGGCAACCTTGTGGTTGAGAGGACGCATTCCAACCAACAGAGCCATCCCGGAGCTCAGCGGCAGCTCAGCTCAAGGTGCCGTGTTCAATCTTAGTTGCAGGGGGCGGAGCCCACCATCCCTTGCAGGACTCGAGGAGTTGAACTGGCAACCTTGTGGTTGAGAGCCCATTGGCCCATGTGGGAATTGAACAGGCAGCCTTCGGAGTTAGGACCATCGAGCTCTAATCGCCTGAGCCACCAGGCCGGCCCCGGGATTAGCTTTTTTTTTTTTTTTTTTAACTCAGCATAATTCCCTTGAGATCCATCCAGGTTTTTTTGTGTATCAATACTTATTCTTTTTAAATGGTGGTTAGTATTCCATGGTATGAATGTACCAGTTTATTTAACTATTCACCCTATTGAAGGACATTTGAGTTGCTTCCAGCTTTTGACTATTATGAATAAAACTGCTATGAACATTTATGTGCAGGTTTTTTTGGTGCAGATAGGTTTTCATTTTTCTGAGATAAACACTCAAGATTGTAATTGCTGGGTGATATGATAGTTGCATGTTTAGTTTTGTAAGAAACTGCCAAACTCTTTTCCAGAATGGCTGTACGATTTTACATTCTCACCAGTAAAATCTGAGTGATCCAATTTCTCCACAACCTTGCAGCATTTGGTGGAGTTATTTTTTTATTTCAGCCTTTCTGATAGGTGTGTCTCATGGTTTTAATTCTCATTTTCCTAATGGCTAATTATATTGAATATTTTTTGATGTGCTTATTTGACATCTGTATTTCCTTTTCAGTGAGATGTCTCCCCTTTTGCCCATTTTCTTTATATATATATATATATATATATATATATATATATATATATATTTATTTATTTTTTAAATAAAACTGTATTTAGTACTTGTAACTTGATTTCTAAGATTATTACCTGGTTCTATGCTTTAAAAAGGTCAAGTAGCTTTCTAAATAATCTTTTATTTTAAATTAAAGTTTATTGAGGGTGACAATGGTTAGTAAAGTTACATAGGTTTCAGGTGTACAATTCTGTAATACATCATCTATATATCACATTGTGCGTTCACCATCCAGAGTCAGTTCTCCTTCCATTACCATATATTTGATCCCTTTTGCCCATTTTCTGTTTGGATTTTTTGTTCTTTTACTGTTGACTTTTCAGAATTCTTTATATATTTTAGATATGATTCCATTGTTGCAACAGTAGTTTGCAAATAGTTTCTCCTACTCTGTATGTACCTTGTGTTTTCATCCTCTTAACAGGATCTTTCAGAAAGCAAATGTTTTTAATTTTTATGAGGTGCAATAATCAAGTTTTCCTTTTGTGGATTCTGCTTTTGGTGTCAAGTGTAGAAAGACTTTGCATAACTTTAGGTCCTGAAGGTTTTCTTCTATGCTTTCTTCTAAAAGTTTTGTAATTTTACTTTATATATTTAAGTCTGTGATCCATTTTTAGTTGTTTTTTGTATAAGGTTTGGGTTGAAATTCATTGTTTTCTTTTTTGGCCTGTAGATGTCCTTTTGTTGAAAAGACTATCCTTCCTCCTTTGAATTATTTTTGCACATTTAAAAAAAAATCACTTGGGCATAGTTGTGTAGGTCTGTTTTTGGGTTCTCCATTGATCTGTTCCTTTGGTCTGTGTGTCAGACATTAGCTTTTCCATGATTAAGGTTGCACAAAATACCCCCGTCGAGTACCATTGTCCTAACAGAAAAGTATACCTTTTCAGGAAATGTTGTCCCTTGGACTGAAGAAATGTGACAGTGTTGTTCAACTCAGCTACCAATAAGGAATTTTTTGGTTAACATTTGTATGATTTCAGGATATGAGGTGCTAAATATGACTTTCTTTTCACAATTTATTCTTGCTCATTATTTCCTGACTAGTAACACTGGCACTTTACCTTGATAATTCCCCATAGCCAGACCTTGTAAACAAGAGGTTTTATATTAAACATATCAAATATTTTATTACCAGTTTCTGGTAACAGCTTTATTGAGAGATAGTCACATACCAAATAATTCATGCACCTAAAGTGTCCAATTCAGTTGTTTTAGTATATTCCCAGAGTTGTGTAATTGTCACTACAATTGATTTTATTATCACTTTTAAGTGAACTATCATGATAGGTTATAGGAAGCTACAGTAGATTTTATATCCCACTTTATATATTACTGAAGAAGCCAAATTAATTCTGTTCAGTGATGAAATCAGTGTGTGTGTGTGTGTGTGTGTGTGTGTGTGTGTGTGTGTGTTTCTAGTGTAATCATTTTGGTATGAATTGAAACTTAGAGGAGATAGTGTTGAGGATGATGGCATCCTGAAGTCTCTGAGGACTTTTTGTGACATTTGATTTATAAAATTTAGTCCAATCTCTTAATATTTTTAATTCTTTTTTTAACAGTTTTCTTTTAACAAAACAGAAACATGTGTAAAAGTATGTGTAAAATCTTATGATACAGCAAATGAAGACCAAAACAAAAAGTTGGCTTTTTTGAAGAAAGGAATACAACTGAATTATCAGCATCACTGGTAGGTTTCACATCTAAAAGAACATGACTTAATTTTTCATTTCCTTTCAGAAGTAGTTTTAATAGATACTTGAAATTATGTACTATTTTTTGTGACTTGACTTCCATTAAAAATTCGAGCCTAAATATATGTAAGATGGTGTTAGTATTGCTTGATGTGAAATGTTTGTTAAATCTTTTCTTTTTAAAATATTTATATTTAGGATTATTGATAATATGCCAGTAATATGGTGTTGGGATATGGAAAATGGAAAAAAATACTGCACACCCGGATTTCCAATAGGATGTTTTATTACCCAAAGTGGCACACCGAAAGATGCTTGCATTATCAGTGTAAGTGTTGAGAACTTACTATAGAAATATAAGAATGTTGCTTCACTTACAATTTGCTTTCTAGTATAGTCACTTAGCCAACATTAATGGGAAACCTACCATCTTCTAGGTGTTGGGGATACAAAGACAAGTAGACATGGTCCCTGTCCTCTAAAAGTTCACAGTTCTAAGTGGGGAGATGGCATGGAAACAAATCAATGCGATAAAATGTTATATAATAGGATACTAAGGGGCAAGGAGGATATAATGGAGGGACTGCAAAGGTATTTGTCATATAAATGGGCGGACGAGCATTTCTAGTAGGGAAACCAGTAGATCAAAAGCTTAGAAGTCTGAAACAGAATGCTATGATTGGGAGACTGAGTAGTTGAGCATGTCTGTGGCATAAGGTTTGGGGTTTGGGAGGTACAGCTAGAAATGAAGCTTAAAAAGGGGGGAAGACAGAAGCCAGATTATGGAGGGAGATCCTGTATACAATGGTAAGAATAATAGCATTGAATGCCTGTTATGTGCCAGGAGCAATGTTATATTACTCTATATTCAGTGACTAATTTAATCCTTAGAACAACCCTCTTACTAGAATCTAGTACTGCGGTTTCACAGATGATGAAGCTTAATCTCAGAGAGGAGAGGGTAAGTGACATGACTAGGGGTATAGAGCTAGTAAGTGGCAGAAGTAGGACTCCAATTCAGATCTTTTTAACTGGGAAGTCTCAATCACACTGTGTTTGGAATCTGTCTTGTGGTTCTCAAACTGTCTTCTACTGGGCCCTAGGGTAATAGAAGTGTCCTGGGGCTTCCATGAGGCTAAAAAAGAGGCTGAATAGGCATGGAAGAGCTGAACCAGGGCAACACTGCTTTAAATCTGTTTTATATGTGAAGATTCGAGGTGGATCAATGATGGGATGAAGAGGAATGGAGAGGGAGGAGTATAGGATGACTGCCAGGTTTCTGGCTTGGTTATCTAACTGATGGTACTCTTAATTGTTTTTTTTTTTTTTTTCCCAGAGAAAAGAACAGTACTTCTTAAATTTCAGTAATTCATGCACCACCTTGCCTTGGTGATTTTTGCCATATATGAGTCACCTGTATTTTTACTTATCTATTTTTAAAAATCCATTAATTATTCTAAATCTATTTAGAAACGATACTTTAATAGCCCAGAAATTACGTTTAGTATACTACTTATATTTTTTACTAATTTTGAGTAAATAGGTAAAAAAGCAAAGTACCAGTTGTTTTTCTTATTTTTTAAATCTGTTCTAATGCATTCCTTTTTTTTTTTTTTTTTAGATTTTATTGGGGAGGGGGAGCAGCACTTTATTGGGGAACAGTGTGTACTTCCAGGATTTTTTTCCAAGTCAAGTTGTTGTCCTTTCAATCTTAGCTGTGGAGGGCGCAGCTCAGCTCCAGGTCCAGTTGACATTGCTAGTTGCAGGGAGCGCAGCCCACCATCCATTGTGGGACTCGAGGAGTTTGAACTGGCAACTTGTGGTTGAGAGCCCACTGGCCCATGTGGGAATTGAACCGGCAGCCTTCACAGTTAGGAGCACGGAGCTCCAATCGCCTGAGCCACCAGGCCAGCCCCCAATTGATTTTTTTAAAATCTATTATACTACCTGAAATTATCTCATGTATCCCCACTGATATGTATTCTTCACAATGTGAAACATTGAAGTACAGAATATAGGAGCGACAAACAACTGCTTAATTGATGATTCTTTTAAAGTAAGGGAGGAGTGGCAGGAGAGAGGAGTTCATGAACAGGAGAAATTTTGATTTATATAGCTTATGTTTGATACTACATAGCAACGTGGTTTTTTTTGGACCATTTAATGACCATGTCTGTAAAGATCAAGTCTGAGAAGAATAGACGGACCAATAGGATGAAAAAGCCCTAGTTGGTCAAAGTAGCAGTAATTTATCAACATTTGTGGTTTGCCACCCTAAAATTACCAGGGTTAAGTAAAACCAGCAATTGCCTTTTGTTATTCCTTTTATATATAGATAGGAACTCTTTCTTGTGAATCTTCTCATTTATTTTTACTTTAAGGATATTTATTTTGCATAGATGTTGAAGTCCTCCCCCGCCCCCCACTTTACACAGTCTCCCTTTCATTGCATAGTTGAAGCTGTACACAAGTTTCCGAAAAGTTGTTCATAGTGTTTATAAGGTTATTGATCATATTTGTGGGAATAATTATATCAGCTGTTCTCACAGTGAGGTCTGGGGCTCTCTGAGAACTTTTCAAAGGGTCTGCAAGGTCAAAACTATGAGGTCAGACAATTAAGTTTGCGAACTTGTTGCAACGATGTTGCTAACCTTTTTTGATATCAGAGGGATTATTCACTATGAATTTGTACCAACTGGACAAACAGTTAACCAAGTTTACTATTTGAAAATGCTGAAAGGCTGCGTGAAAGAAATGAAAACAATCTAAATTTTTCGCCAATTCATGGCTCTTGCATCATGACATTGTACCAGCTCACATGGCACTGTCTGTTAGGGAGTTTTTAGCCAGTAAGTAAACAAATAATTGTATTGGAACACCCTCCCTACTCACCTGATCAGGCCCTCAATAACTTCTTTCTTCACCGAAAGATAAAGGAAATATTGAAAGGAAGACATTTTGGCGCCATTCAGAACATCAAAGGTAATACAACAGTTCGGATGGCCATTCCAGCAAAAGAGTTCCAAAATTGCTTTGAAGGGTGGACTAGGCGCTGGCATCCGTGCAGAGCTTCCCAACGGGAGTACTTTGAAGGTCACTGTAGTGATATTTAGCAATGAGATATGTAGCACTTTTTTCCAGGATGAGTTTGCGAACTTAATTGTCTGACCTCGTATTTTCATTAATAATATTATGATGTTATTGGCCTTCTTTGCTCTCATTCTTTCATGAGTGTACAGTGGAATTTTCCAGAGGCTATATGAAGGCTAATGGGATGTGTGCTTCTGTATTCTTGTGTTTTAACATTTTCTCATTTTAAGTTCTAATGTGGTCAATATGGGTAGATATAACTCACATAAACAAAAGCTCTTTAGAGTACTTAATAATATTTAAGAATAGGGATTTTGAGACTAAAATGTTTGAGAACTGTTGAATTAGATGTTTGGAATCAAATTGGCAAATATGGTTTTCTGATTAATAAAAAGTTTTTTTTTTCGCTTTAAAATTCATTAGGTACAATGAATCAGGTACATTGTGCAACCACCACCACCATGATTACAAAAGTAATATATGTTTGTAAAAACCTTGTACAAGGGCCGGCCCGGTGGCTCAGGCGGTTGGAGCTCCGTGCTCCTAACTCCGAGGGCTGCCGGTTCGATTCCCATATGGGCCAGTGGGCTCTCAACCACAAGGTTGCCAGTTCGATTCCTCGAGTCCCGCAAGGGATGGTGGGCTCTGCCCCCTGCAACTAAAATTGAACACGGCATCTTGAACTGAGCTGCCGCTGAACTCCCGGATGGCTCAGTTGGTTGGAGCGTGTCCTCTCAACCACAAGGTTGCCGGTTCGACTCCCGCAAGGGATGGTGGGCTGTGCCCCCTGCAAGTAGCAACGGCAACTGGACCTGGAGCTGAGCTGCGCCCTCCACAACTAAGACTGAAAGAACAACAATTTGACCATTGTTCCCCAATAAAGTCCTGTTCCCCTTCCCGAATAAAAAAAAAAAAAAAAGTATGGTGTGTGTTATGTTAAAAAAAAACAAAACAAAAACAAAACAAAAAAACCTTATACAACACAGATATAGAGTATGAAGTGAGTCTCCCCATAATCCTCTTCAATTTTAATAGATTCTTTTTATGTATGTATAATTTATTAATCTAAATGAGATTATTATATATACATATAATATATAATACAGATATATATATATACAGATATATACGTATATGTGTGTGTGTATATATATATATATATATATATATATATATATATATAATCTGCTTCTTCAGTTATCTCTACTTAGAAGTTTATAATGGACTTGTTACCATGTTCTCCTATAGGTAGGTAGATAGATAGATAGATCATACAAGAGTGAGAAAGCATTTATGCTTTTTTAATAGTTTCATAATATTCCATTGTATGGATGGATCATAATTTGTATCCATTCTATCATGATTAGGTTTTCAATTTGTATTATTAAGAATGTTGCAGTGAACTTTCTTTTACCTCTCTGAGTTTCATCTGTAAAACGGGAATAAGAATAGTATATACTACATAAGATTGTGAGGATAAATAGAATAATATTTCTAAAGTGCTTGGAGCAGTGTCTAATACATAGTAGGCATTCAATAAATGATAGTTATTACTGTACAAACATCTGTGAACTCTTGTCCAATAATTACCTTAGGATAAATTGAGTGTAAAATACAGATACAGAAAACCACACAGAACAGATATAGAGTTTAATGAATTATTGTAAACCCTACCCAGGTCAAGAAATAGATTTTGGCCAGCCACTCCAGAAGGTATACAACTATCCCTACCCATTTATAAAATCCTTCCTTCCCCTAAAGTAACCACTATTCTTTTATCATAATCACTTCCTAAACTTTCTTTTATAGTTTTACTACCCAAGTCTATATACCTAGACGCTATAGTTTAGACATGATCATTTTATATATCTTTTTTTCAATATTTTATTATGAGCATTGTCAAATACACAGAAAAGTTGAATGAATTATCTAGTGGACACTCATATACCCAGCACCTAGATTCTACAATTAGCATTTTTCTATATTTGATTTATCATATATTTATTTGTCCATCCATATATCATTCATCCAAACAATGGTGCATATTCTTCTGGCCTTTATTTCCACAAATTGGCAGATGGATCCAGCGGCTTGAGCAGATTCAGGTTTCATCTCTTTGCTGAGATAAGGTAGGGGTGTGTTGTTTCATCATGAAGCACAAGATGACTCTTTTTAAATAATAGATTTATTATCTAGAGCATGTTCAAAGAAAAATTGAGTTGCCGGTACAGAGATTTCCCATGTGCCCCTGACCCACACATGCACAGCCTCCCTTATTATCAACATCCCACACCAGAGTGGACACTTGTCACCATTGATAAACCTACACTGATACATCATTATCACCCAAAGTCCACAGTTCACATTAGGGTTCATGCTTGGTGTTGTACATTTAATGGATTTAGGCAAATATATGTTATAGTATCTTACAGAGTAGTTTCACTGCCCTGAAAATCCTCTGTGCTCCACCTATTCATCCCTCCTCCCCACCTGATGTCTTTTTGTCTCTCTTTTTGTTTTGATACATGGATCAATTAATTCATTAGAGGTTATGCACACTGGAGAAGCTGGGGCATGTGGAGTGAGCTCCCATCAACCAGGGAACAAAACCCTTTTCCCTGGCAATGTCTGTCTAGAGCCCTCTACTGGCAAAGGTTCATTCAGTGCCAACTTGCAAAGGAAAAATATAGTATTTAAAATGCTCAGAGAATTTTCGCAGAGGTCAAAAAGCATGAATTTGGAGATGTGAGGCAATAAATCAATAACTGGTACATCTTACTCACATGTACTGATCAATACTCTGATGAAAGAGAGCCCTCTGCATGTCTCCAGAAATCTCTGTGCAGCTCTCTTTCCTCTTGTACTCTTGCTCCACAAAATCTAGGCCCGTTGGCCTCTCTAGACTTTGAACTTTGTCTTCTCAAGTTCTGGAGACTGCAGGGGTCTGCTTGGCTATCCTTTCCTTTTACTACAGGCTGGAAATTCTCTCTGGGAAGTAAGATTGAAGCATAGTAGGGCTCACTGTATTTGTTCCCCTTGGTGATCACTCTCTAAATGTTCTTTTTTGTCCAAAATCTGAAAACTGTCGTTTCATCTATTTTACCTATTTTTTAAAAGTTGTTTAATGTGAAAAGGTAAATCTGGTCTTGTGTTATTCCATCATGTCTGGAGGAGGAAGTCCAACTCCCTTGCTTTCTTGTTGCATACATTTGCTTGGTGTAAATTTGTCTATACTTTCATTTTTAACTTTTCAGAATCTCTTTGTTTTATATGTGTTTGTTATATACAACATATTGTTGAGTTTTGCTGTGTGGTATCTTCTGAAAAATATATTCCTCTGGGAGATGAGGGTAAGGGGGATCGAATATATTTGTGATGGAAGGAGAACTGACTCTGGGTGATGAACACACAATGGGATTTATAGACGATGTAATACAGAATTGTACACCTGAAATCTATGTAATTTTACTAACAATTGTCACCCCAATAAATTTAATAAAAGAAAAAAAAAAGAAAAAAAAAAGAAAAATATATTCCTCTTAATAGGTGAGTTAAGCCCATTCATATTTATTGATGTGACATTTGATCTCAGTTATATTATATTATTTTGTGTTTTGTTTACTATTTTTATATTCCACATTTTATTGATTCTAAGACTCATGTTTTCCCGTATTTTAACATTTATGAAATCAAGATGTATCTTCCAGTGAATAGCATGTTCAAGTTTATTTGGCAATTTTTTTTCTTAGCAGGACATAAAATAATGATGTTTTAAAATTGGTGGCATTTTAGATTCAATGAAATATGATATTTATTTGAAAAAACCTTATGTGGTGTACATTTCTTTGAGATGGTAAATTTGATTTAAAAAAATAATTATTAAAATATGGTTGCTGGTCTGCATTTTTATTGGTGTAATTTTTCTAATATTTAAGAAGGTTTGTATTTTTGTCACAGTCCTTTCATTTATACCTACTTATTAATCACCTCTTTCTTTAGAGGGTGTCAGGCATTTTCATGATTATGTGTCTTGTTATGCATTTTGATTTTGTTTTGTTTTTAATCTTGTTTGTAGTTCCTTGAGTTTCCTGGGTTGGTGACTTTTTCAGTTCTGGAATTCTCAGCCAGTGTCAGATATTTTCTTCTTTCCTTTTCAGACATCAGTTAAAGCTATATTAAATAGTCTCATTTTTCTCCTCCATGTCTCTTAACCTCCCTTCTGTGTTTTCCACTTTTTTCCCCTGTGATTTGTTCTTCTGGCCTGTCTTCTAGTCTATAAATTCTCCACTTGTTTTTTCTCTTAAACATAGGCATTGCCTTTTTATTTTATTATTTCATGTTTTTAAATCATTTAACCATCACTGACATATTTTGCAAAAATAATGCAGACTAACATAATTACCTTAGCAGGACTTGGCAATAATTTAAGACTATTGGCATTGAATTTTTAATTTCAGGAATCATCTTTCTATAAGTTTTATTTTGTTCTTTTCAAATCTGCTAGGTCATTGTTTTATAATTTTCTATTTCATGAATGTGCTTTCATGCATATATTTTATTTCTTTTAAATGTATAACATTTAGTTATTTTATTTTATTTTTTTAAATTTATTGGGGTGACAATTGTTAGTAAAATTACATAGGTTTCAGGTGTACAATTCTGTATTACATCATCTATAAATCCCATTGTGTGTTCACCACCCAGAGTCAGTTCTCCTTCCATCACCATGTATTTGACCCCCTTTACCCTCATCTCCCCCCCCCTTCCCCCTTCCCCTCTGGTAACCACTAAACTATTGTCCATGTCTGTGAGTTTTTGTTTCTTTGTCTTGTTCCTTTATTGTTTTCAGTTTTATATCCCACATATCAGTGACATCATATGGTTCTTGACTTTTTCTGCCTGACTTATTTCATTTAGCATAATAATCTCAAGATCCATCCATGTTGTTGCAAATGGCACTATTTCATCTTTTTCTTATGGCAGAGTAGTATTCCATTGTGTATATATACCACATCTTCTTTATCCAATTATTTATCGAAGGACACGTTGGTTGTTTCCATGTTTTGGCCACTGTAAATAAAGCTGCAATGAACATCGGAGCCCATATATCTCTATGGATGAATGTTTTCAGATTTTTGGGTAGATACCCAGGAGAGGAATTGCTGGGTCATATGACAATTTTCTTTGTAATTTTTTGAGGAACCTCCACACTGCCTTCCATAATGGCTGCACCACTCTGCATTCCCACCAACAGTGTATGAGGGTTCCTTTTTCTCCACAGCCTCTCCAACACTTGTTATTATTTGTCTTGTAGATGATAGACATTCTAACTGGTGTAAAGTGATATCTCATTGTGGTTTTTGTTTGCATTTCTCTGATGATTAGTGATGTTGAGCATTTTTTCATATGTCTATTTGCCATTTGTATGTCCTCTTTGGAGAAATGTCTCTTCAGGTCCTCTGCCCATTCTTAAATTGGATTGTTTGTTTTTTCTGTTGTTGACTTCCTTATATATTTTGGATATTAGCCCCTTATTGGAGGCGTTGTTTGCAAAAATCTTCTCCCATTCGGTTGGTTGCCTCTTTATTTTGTCAATGGTTTCTTTTGCTGTGCAGAATCTTTTTAGTTTGATATAGTCCCATTCATTTATTTTAGCTTTTACTTCTTTTAAATATATTACATTTAGTTAATTTTAAATCTGCCTCTGATTATTTCTGTATCTCAAATCTTTGCAGGTTTGTTTCTGATGGTTCTTGCTCATGATGCCCCTTTTCCTTGTGTGCTTTGTTATTTTGGGTACATACTCATTGTTCTTGAAAAATGTTTGTGGAGTTTCTTTGAGTCCTAAGATCAAAGTACTTTCCTCCTGAGATGATTTTCATTTACTTCTGCAAGGTGTCTTTGGGAAATACCTGTCTGGGACCACATTAAAGGAAATTTACAACTTGAACTTCCTGGGGCCACCTAGGTGATGCAAATCTATGTTAGGGTTTGCCTGTGACCACAACTTTTCAAGGACAGTTTTCTCCTCCTGCCACCCTTTGTTCTGTTTAGCATCAAGCATCTGTTTAGCATCTTCCTTATAGTCCATTGGGGGTGTGGAGCAGGTTTACTTTTAGCTCACCTTTACCTTGGAGGTGTTGCTATTGGGAGGGTGGGTTGTCTCACCTTAACGTGGAGAGGGTGTCATATTAACCTCACCTGGGAGGCAATAGTAGGACTCAAAGAGGTTAAATGACTTGTTTATAGTCATACACCTAGTAAATGCTGTTGGATTGCAAAACTCATATTGTTAATACTTGTCTTAGTTTGCTAGGGCTGCTGTAACAAAGTACCACAAAATGGGTAGTTTACAACAACAGAAGTTTATTGTGTCACAGTTCTGGAGGCTAGAATCTGAGATCAAGGTGTCGGTAATGTTAGTTCCTTCTGAGGGCTGTGAGTGAGACTTTGTTCCACGCTTCTCTCCTAGCTTCTGGTGATGGCTGATAATCCTTGGCATTCTGTGGCTGCCCCTGTATCTCTACAGTCTCTGCTCTGTCATCACATGACATTCTCCCTGTGTGTCTCTATTTTCACATGGCCTTTTCCTCTTCTTATAAAGACACCACCAGTCATATTGGATTAGAACCCACCCTAATGGCCTCATCTTAACTTGATTTTGTCTGCAAAGATCATATTTCCAAATAAGGTCACATTCACAGGTATTAGGGGCTAAGACTTCAACATACCTTTTCGGAGGACACAATCCAACTCATAACAAGTCTTATACAAAAATTGCCCCCAGGGCCGGCTCGGTGGCTCAGGTGGTTGGAGCTCCATGCTCCTAACTCCGAAGGTTGCCTGTTCGATTCCCACATGGGCCAGTGGGCTCTCAACCACAAGGTTGCGGGTTCAACTCCTTGAATCTCCCGAGGGATGGTGGGCAGCGCCCCCTGCATCTAAGATTGAACACGGCACCTTGAGCTGAGCTGCCACTGAGCTCCCGGATGGCTCAGTTGGTTGGAGCGTTTGTTCTCTACCACAAGGTTGCCAGTTCGACTCCTGCGAGGGATGGTGGGCTGTGCCCCCTGCAACTAGTAACGGCAACTGGACCTGGAGCTGAGCTGCGCCCTCCACAACTAAGACTGAAAGGACAACAACTTGAAGCTGAACGGCACCCTCCACAACTAAGATTGAAAGGACAGCAACTTGACTTGGAAAAAAATCCTGGAAGTACATACTGTTCCCCAATAAAATCCTGTTCCCCTTCCCCAGTAAAATCTTAAAAAAATAATTTCCCCCAAGTTCCCATGGAAAAATAGTCATTCAGTCTCCCTTAACCACTTCTACCAGAAAAAAGCAGTCAAATATTTTCTTTCTTCTGGATTAGGGCAGTGGTTCTCACAGTGTATTCCAGCACCATGAACATTGGTGTCCACTGGGAATTTGGCATCCCCACAGAGAATTTCAGGCCTTACCCTAGACCTAGTGAATCAGAATCTACATTTTAACGAGATCCCTGAGGGATTTGTATAAACTTTCAAGTTTAAGAAGCATTGATCTAGGAAGTTTGGATAATTATTTTCAGATATAGATATGGCTACTAAGGAGGGAACTAATGCCTGGTAGGGAGAGTTTAATTCTCTTTTTGTCTGTTTGATACTTCTGATTATAAATGCAAATATACCTTCATTATATAAAATGTGGGAAGTACAGAAAAGTATAAAGAAGCAGCGGAAAAATTGTTGCCTATAATCTCACTACCCAGAGGCACCATTGTTAACATTCTGACACACATTCTGCTATTTTTTTCTTCCCTCATTACTTTTATGATAAATAAAGCCCACATGTTTGATATACTTAAACTTGATATATTGATAATATTTTACCAGTTTATTTGTGTTACATCATAGTTTTGTATGGTTAAAAATTCAGAGATACATGCATTTATGAATTTTACAGTTTTTCAGTATTATTCATTTGTAACAATTGTTTAAGACTATAGATTTAACTAACATCTTAATTTTAAACCAACTGCTCATGACTACAGTTTTAATCTTAAAAAATACATTTATTCTTCACTATGCTTAATTTATAAATCAGTTTTTTAAGAAGTCTCAATTTTATATAGTTTAGTTTCTAGGAAAAGTTTAAACTTTTAAAAAAAAATCCTTTATTTTTTTGCAGTCTGAATTCAACAAAAATAATACTTTCTACCTCTTCAACCATGTTGCTATTACTATTACATATCACAGGGAGAGTGAAACAAATTGGGGTATTGCAAGGTTGGTTGCTGCTAGAGTTGATCCCAAAAGGTAATTACAGAATATCTTTTTAATTAGCGCCATTAAATTAAGATTAATTCAAAATGTAGAACTTCTCAATTAGAATTTTCATTTTTAGGATTCACATGTGCTATAACCTTAGACATACAGTTTGAAAAATCAAATAGGCAATTTTATTCCCTTTAGCATATAGTAAGCATCTGAATACCATGTAAAGTGAGGAAGAATTGACAGATCTGGAAGAGAATAGACTTACTGAGGGTATCCTAATTCTCTTCTTTAATTGCTATCACATCTTCTTTATCCATTCATTCATGGATGCTTCCATACCTTCATATCTTAGCTATTATATATAATACTGCAATGAACATGTGGGGGTATATCATTTTCTGTTAAGGTTTTTGTTTTCTTTGGATAAATACCAGAAGTGAAATTGCTTGGTAGTATGGTAGTTCTATTTTTAATTTTTTGAGGACTCTCCATAGTGTTTTCCATAGTGACTGCACCAATTTGCATTGCCATCAACAGAGCACAAGGTTTCCTTTGTCTCCAAATCCTCACCAACAGTTATTTGTTCTATTTTTGATAATAAACAATCTGACAGGTACAAGGTGATATCTCATTGTAGTTTTGATTTGCATTGCCCTGATGATTAGTGATGATGTTGAGCATCTTTTCATATGACTGTTGGCCATCTTTATATCTTTGGAGAAATGTCTATTTAGGTCCTCTGCCCAATTTTTAATTGGATTTTTTTTAAATGTCATGATCATCTTTTTCCTTAAAACACTTACTTCATTTGGCTTTTGGGTTGCCATACTTTCCTGGTTTTCTCCTGTCTCACTGGTCGCTTTTCTCCAAACTCTTAATGTTAGAGGGCCTCAGGACTCAGTCTTTGAACTTTTTATCTTCTTTATTTATACTCACTCCTTGGTGATCTTATCCTGTCTCATGGTGTTAGACACCACGATGACTCTTAGATCTGTAGACTTATATATTTAGCTGTCTAATTGTTATATCCACTTTAATATGTTTAATAGGCATTTCAAACTTAACAGGCCCCAAAATGAACTTCTAATCTTCCTTCCAAACCTGCTTTTCCTGTTGTCTTCTCCATCTCAGCAGATGGCAACTGCATCCTTCCAATTGCTCAGGCCCCAGGACCAAGGCATCACCTTTGATTCCTCTTTATCATTCTTCACTCATGCCCTATATCCAGTCCAAACCTTTGGCAGATCACGTGGCTCTATGTTCACAACATATTCAGAATCCATCAATTCTCATCAGCTTTACCACTATCACCTGGTCTAAGACATCATTATATCTCACCTGGATTATTGCAAAAACGTGGCTGGTCTCCCCGCTGCCACACTTTTCTTCTAGCAGTCTGTTCTCAATACAGCATTCAGAGCATTCCTTTTAAAATGTCATTTCATGTCAATCCTTTTGTCAGAACTTCTGGTGAGTTCCCATCTCATTTTGAGTAAAAGCCAACATTCTGAAAATGGCTTATAAGGCCTTATACAACCCATATGTAAGGTCAGTGTTTTAAAATATGTCTTCCATCTTGATTAGAGATCTTAACACAGTTTTTGCTGCATAATCTCTCTCATACGAAATGCAGGTATTTCCTATACTGGGTTTAAGGCCCATACTTAAACAGTAAACCTTGATATGCATTGCAGTAATTCAATCTTTCTCTTTAGTGTTACGTTTTGATCTGTAGCCTTAACAATTATTATTTCTTTAATTCATAATGTATTTTGGCTTTAAATAGAATATGTATATCCTACAAATACTTAATAAGCACATATTATGTTCCTGACGCTGGGGTTACAAAAATAAAAAGAAAGAAGTGCACATCAATAACCTTCACAGTTGTGAGCAAATGGTTTTATTGTGCATATACTTGTTGAGATAACATATTATTCTTTAGACAGAAGCCAAGAGATAAATTGTATGTTGAGAACCTAGAGCATCACTGTTTCTCCATTTGATTTTTCTCTCTCCCCTTTATTCCTCTTCTACTTTTCAAGTGATTTAATAAGAATCTCTTTATTACTGGCTAGTCATTTGTTAGCTTCATCAATCCTGTCTAGTTTCAAATGTTTTTAGTTTCTGCTTTCTATCTTGTTTTTAATAACCATTCTCTTCTTCAAACACAAAAGGCTTACATAGATTACGTCCTCAGTACCTTTCATTGCTAAGCATGGCATTTTACACACAGTAGGCCCTCAAATTTCTGGGTGTTTATAAATGTGATTTCTGCTTCATTTATTTGATTTTTTAACCCTAAAGCTAAGGTTACAAGGTCAGTTACTTAGTATATCGAAGAGAGTGAGATGAAAGATGAAAAATAAAGCCATTTGCTAATAGATTTAAAAAACCCCACAAATCTATCCACAGGCAAAGAGAAGATACTTAAATATTACATTTTGTGCAGTATATTGGGTCTCATTTGGTTGTTAGGGACATTTAACAACAAAAGTATTTTAAATCATAAGAAGTTTTAAAATTCAGAATATAATTAAATGCCTATTTTTTCAGTCTGATATTGTTACATGCTTGAAGCACTATGAATTGGAAATTTACAATGTCGGTTTGATATAAAAATTCCCCTCTCTCCATTTTTTCTCTCTCTTTCTTTAGCTATAAGCATTCGGATGAAAACTGCCTAACTTGTAATGGACCCCCTATGGAAATTCCTGGAGAATATACAGATAAGTTGAATATAACCTACACTTACTCTGTGAAATTTGAAGTAAGTATTCCATGTCATCACCTAACTTTTTTCCAAATCAAGTATATAAATATCATATATTTCATTAATATTAAAGTATTTTTAATATTTTTCAGCAGTTTAAAGTTGTATAACATAGCTAAGATCTCAAAGTAAGTAAGTTCTTTATGTTAAAACTATTCAAAGGACAATCAATAAAGGAATTGCTGTATTAAATCTACTACATTTCAAGTAATGTAGTAGGTACTTTACTTTCTCCTACTTCATATTGAGGTTTGAAAGAGGTACACGGGAGATCACAGGGGTGCCCACGCCTGGTGTTGGCAGGCTGGCAGGCTGGCTGGCTACTCAAATGGAACCTTAAAGGAAGAATATCTTGTGGAAGAGACAGAGTGTAGTGTAGTGAGAAGAGCACACATATTGACCTGTAGTTAAATTAAGGCTTGGCCACTTACTACCTGCATGAGCCAAGGTAAGTCATGTGCTCTCTGAGGCATGATTTCTTCTCATGTCATTTCATCCTCATTTTCAGAATATATAAAGCCCTTAGCCTGACAAATAGTAGGTCCTCAATATAAGTCATTGTTTGTACAGCTGGAATTTTTCCTTTCATAAATCACTATTTTTATAAAGATAGGGAGTATTTTTGGTAGGTAAATGGACAAACAAACTGGCTATTAACATTCTGATGGATCATGTATCAGCTCTCTAATGCTTGTGCTTCCCAGAGGGTTTTCTGGAAACTAGTTGCTTCATATTTGATTTATTTTATTTTATTTTATATTTGCTTGGTATTTTAAAAAGTCTTATGTGAAAAAAGGATTCTATGATGAGGTTACTCTGGATAATGTTAGGTTAAACAATGTTAACACGATGGTTTCAAGAGTATTTATTCAGTATGTTAGAAAGCATTGTGAATTTTCAGAAGGTGATTATAATGTGCATTTTATAGACCATGGCAGAATTCATGAGGATATAATGTTCTGTAGAACATACTAGGGAAACACTGCACATGGTGCTAAGAAGTATACAGCTTTGTACAAATGGGACATTGCATGTGCTATTTTCACTTAATGTCTATGTCATGGACATCTTTCCTTGTCAATAATTGTAGAGCTACACCTTTCTTTTTACTGCGTGCATAGTACATTTAATATACTGGTCATAATTGACTTAGTGCCGTATTGATAAAAATAACTCAAATGTCTTTTTTTTTAAAAATTAAAGTTTATTGGGGTGACAATTGTTGGTAAGGTTACACAGATTTCAGGTATACAATTCTGTAACACATCACCTATATATCACATTGTGTGTTCACCACCCAGAGTCAGTTCTCTTTCAGTCACCATATATTTGATCCCCTTTACCCTCATCTACCACCTCCCTCCTCACTTACCCTCTGGTAACCACTCAACTATTGTCTGTGTCTATGAGTTTTTGTTTCTTCATTTGTTTGTCTTGTTCTTTTGTTGTTTTTCAGTTTTATATACCACATTTCAGTGAAATCAGTGAAATCAGAATATGCGTATCCTACAAATACTTAATAAGCACATATTACGTTCCTGACGCTGGGGTTACAAAAATAAAAAGAAAGAAGTGCACATCAATAACCTTCTCGACGTTTTCTGTCTGACTTATGGTTCTCAACTTTTTCTGTCTGACTTATTTCACTTAGCATTCTCAAGATCCATCTATGTTGTCGCAAATGGCACTATTTCATCTTTTCTTATGGCAGAGTAGTATTCCATTATGCGTATGTACCACAACTTCTTTATCCATTCATCTATCAAAGGACACTTTGGTTGTTTCCATGTCTTGGCCATGGTAAATAAAGCTGCAATGAACATTGGAACACATATGTTTTTATGGATAAATGTTTTCAGATTTTCCTAAATGTCTAATTTTTAACTATTAAAAACAGTGCTTTAATGAACATCCTTATTTTTTACTTGTGTGATTATCTCCTAGAATTAAATTCCTAGAAGTAAGATTATTTAGGTAAAAGGGTGTACACGTTTTGATAACCCATTGCTAAATTATTTTTCAGAAAAGTTGCTAAGCCTGAGGATCTGCTATTACCTCACACACTCAGCAAAACTAGGTTTTTGTCAATCTTTTAAAATCTTGTTTCAGAATTTTAATTCTGTGAGTATACCAAAGGGAGATAGATTTATACTAGGCAAACTCCTAAGGGTCCAATGTATTAATTTATTAGAATATCAATTTATTAATTTATATGGAGAAATAGAAATGTATAGTGGACCATAACATTCATGTTAGCTGGTTAGCTACATATGCCTATAACAAAAATATATGAAAAAGCAAATATAAATAGAATAAATAGAAAGTTGCTTGGTGGACATAGGACCCCAGAGCAAAGGGAAGTGAGGTATTAAAAGATGGTTTTCATGGCACTCTAGTGCTACACTTGCCCATGGACCAGATGTTTGTATTCATGGGTTAGGTATTCTTAGCTGTGGACAATATTAGAGGTGCTTCACCAACTTTGGGGCTTTCCTTTTTATAAGGAAAACCTTTTATAACTATGTAGATCTATGTATTTCTCTTTTTAGTTTTTTTTTAAGACTATTTTTTTTTTTTTTTGGATTCAGCTTTGGTTATACTTGATTTTGTCGAAGGCTTATTTCTTATAGCTTTAAATGTGCTTTCCTGAGACTATACCCTAATCACCTTATTTAGGATTAGATGTCAAATCTCTTCAAACATTTACAAATTGTGCTTGGTTTGTGTCATTTCTATAGATGGCCTGAACAGCCATTATAACATGTTTTTTCCTAATCTTTTTCTGAAAGCAATTCCAGATTGGGGATGCCTTGCTTCTGTCCCTATGTATCACCTATAGTGGTTATCTCCATTTTATAAACGAGGATACTGAAGCCCAGTGAGCTGAAGTAATTTTCTCAGGATCATAGCTAGCAGGAGGTGAAAATGATATTCAAACTCAGGTCTGTCTGGCCCCAAAACTCATAGTTTTCCCACTATACCATTCTGGCTTTCTGTATTAAAGGTCTATTATATCTTCTGCCTACAGAGTTACTGTAAAGAAAATGAGAAACGTTTATGTTAGAAACGTGTGTGTGTACTTTGAATCATCCAAGCTAGAGGTCAGGATTATTTGATCCTACATCCTGCAGTTTACCCAAAGTACAATTGGTGAAAACAGTCAATTTACTAGTCCAATAAGTATAGTCCAGTTTTATAATCTCTGGATGAAATACAGAAATGTACTCTGGTGGAAAGGAATGAAATACACCCTGAAGAAATTAAAATTTCCCTAATGGTTGAGAATACTATTCAAAGTCTAAGCTGTTACTAGAAGTTGATTGAAGGGCTGAAGCCCTTGTAGATTTTTATCACTTAAAATAGTTTTATCACAAAATAGTTTGGCTATTTAAAATTTAAATGTAGGGAATCCTATGTTTACAATAAAAGCCAAGGGAAAGCACATCTAAATTGAAGTTCAGATTTATACCTGGAGCCTACGAGGTAAGGCGTTAGTGGTATGTCTGCCTGTTAGGAAGCAAGTGTTGCTCTCAAAAGAGCAAGGGGCATCTGAAGAACAAGGTCAGATGCCCCTATACCAACTGGGAGAATTTGGGGAATCACTTTATGTAGGGTTAGGTCTTAACCCTTTGTTTCTTAGTAGTCAAGTCTAAATCCTGAAAGCTATACCAGAAGAGGGAATTTCTCTTTCCCAGTGAAACTCATTTAGAGTGCTTAGAAGTCCCTTGGCTTCCAGAAGTGGCACAATGGAAAGAACCAGACATACCTCAGTTTCAATCCTGGCTTTGACATTTACTAGCTGTGGGAACTTGGGCAAGTTACTTTGAGCCTATATTTCCTGATCTATAAAAATGGGGATAAAATAGTCACCTCATGTGATTGCTGTTGGAGATAAGTGAACCTACATATAAAATATTTAACACAGTGCCTAGCCCATAGTAGATACACAGTGTTTCCTATTCCTTCTCTCAGATACAGGAGCACTTGATTTACAGATGTCTTATACAACAGTAGTTCATGCATGCAGAGAGTAGAATTAAGCAGTGAGGACGCACCAAGCCACAATATTCTGTACCTGAACACTAGAAAATTGCTGTTTTAGTTGGAGGGTGAGGTGCAAGGAGGAGTGGTGATGTATATCTCTAATGGTACTATTTCTTTATTTTCTGTCTTGGATTGAAAATGCTTTTTTAATCCAGTAATAATTGTATATATCAATATTTTCCAAAGTGCATTCCTTAGAACAGTAGTCAAATAAGTTTGGAAAATGCTACTTTCTGCTGTCTCCTTTCTCAGCTTCACAAAGCATATTAGTAAGTTATTTAAACGTCTCTTAATACAGAAACCTTTTGACTGAGTCTCACTCAGCATTTGACAACCATATTTGACTATGGAGTTCTCTTCTGGAGTAACATTTATATCGCACTGCTGATTCCACTTTAGGTATCCCAGGTGTGCATAGTTGTTGTGTCTTAGAGTGGCTCACAAAATGCTATTGAACTGATAACATAAAATAGTCTGAAATTTCAATGGACAAATGAGAAACAAAGCTCTATATGTTGGTAAATGTAGCTACAAAATAACTTAAACTACATTATGGGTTATGAATAATTTTGTCAACTAACTGAGTACCTAATCATCATTTATTGAATTGCTTCAGTGGGAATGACAAAAATTGAAAAATCACTATTTTTTCACCCTCCAATTAAATAATTGATTCAGGTCAATGTTATCAATGGATATTAAAATTGTAGGTGAATGAATGTTGGGGAAACTGGTTATTTTCATAGTGGCAAAGCATCACCCCACAGATTATTTGCTAATTGCAAACTGGAAAGTATAAAAATAAGTAAGTAGATAATTAAATAAATAGCCACTTGGTTGTGAGCTCCATCTTCCTGGCCTCTACCATCTTAGTGCAGCCACCTGCAAAGTGCTGGTTGGGCACAGAGCCTGTGATCATTGGAGTTGTGGGCCTGAGCCCTGGTCACAGAAAGGTTCAGAGGCAATACAGTAATTCTTAGTTTAAAAAGTTTTGTCTTTTTGCTTTTTAATTAAGCATCTTGTGCACTTTATGTTTTCAGAAAATTATACATGTTCCCAAATAGGTATAAAGTTTGGAGTTTTTTAACAGTTTTGTTCAGAAGTCATTGAGGAAGGGTAATAAAGATTAACATTTGAGTGAAGACCTTTTATTCACCCATTTATATGACAAATATTTATTGAGTGCCTATTATATGCCTAGCATGGGAATTTTTTATAAAGTATCTAGTTTAATTTTATTTCTCACAAAGTTCTCTAAAGGCAGGTACTATTTCAAATCTTCATTTTATAGAAAATAAAACTGAGACGCATAGAGGTAAAGTCATTTGCCCAAGGTCACAAATGTAAAGGATTATAAACCTACATTAGTTTGATTGCAAAATCCAGGCTCACACAATGGAATACTATTCGGCGGTAAGAAAAGATGATATAGGAACATTTGTGACAACATGGATGGATCTTGAGAGTGTAATGCTGAGCGAAATAAATCAGACAGAAAAATCAGAGAACCATGTGATTTCACTGATATGTGGTATATAAACCAAAAACAACAAAAGAACATGACAAACAAATGAGAAACAGAAACTCATAAACACAGACAATAGTTTAGTGGTTACCAGAGGGTAAGGGGGGCGGGGGGTGGGAGATGAGGGTAAGGGGGATCAAATATATGGTGATGGAAGGAGAACTGACTCTGGGTGGTGAACACACAATGGGATTTACAGATGATGTAATACAGAATTGTACACCTGAAATCTATGTAATTTTACTAACAATTGTCACCCCAATAAATTTTAAAAAATGAATTAAGAAAAAATCCAGGCTCTTAACATAGCCTCTTTAATACATGGTATGAGTTTAGAATGGGAAAGAATTATGGTGGGTGAATTGGCCAAGAAAGTTTTATAAGGGAGGGGCCTTGAAGGATGCTGAAGATGATTTGGATAGAAGGGATAGAGGTGTGTGAGGCTTTGTGAGAAGGCCCATAGACTGAGTTAAGAGGCCTGGATTTTAGGATTTGGGAGAGGAACCATTGGTAGGGCTTTCCAGGTAAGAATGTGTGCGGTGTGTATGGGGAACAGTGAATAAACCTGTCTGATTGAAACAAGTTTTTTTCATTTGGTTATTCATTCATCAACAGACAATAAATGTACTCTATGTGCCAGCTGTTAGGTGCTGGGGTATATTCGTATAGCTGCCTTTTTTTTTTTTTTCAAAATGCATTCCTTATTTTCAGGCAGTATGGATTGAAAATCTGAAAATTTTGGTGCTGGTTTGTCTCAAATTCGTACTGTGACCTTGAGCAGGTTCATTTTCCTCCCTGGACCTCAGTTTCCTCACAATAAATAAGTTGAGAGAGTTGAACTGGATCTGTAGTTCTCAACCCCATTAGAATGATATCCTCTTTTAATAACAAATGTTTTGTAATTCTTCCTTTACTATTATAAAATTATATTAATAGATACTAGTTAATTAAACCTGTCTATACACATAGTTACTACAAAGATCAATATAGCACCCTAATTATAATATAAAGGAGAAATAAAAATAAACTTTTTTGCAAGATACTTTTTTTCTTTTTTATTAAAGAATAGTTGACATATAATATCATATTAGTTTCAGGTGTACAGCACAGTGAAAAAAGAGAGTAACTTTTAATAAAATAAATATATATTTCAGCCATCAGAGCCATTCACCTGTGTGTGTCATCATTGTAAACGTGAAACCTATGAATACAGATGGATAAAAGAATGTTTACCTCCCTGGCTCAAATACCACATCTTTCCAAGTGATGCCATGACTTTCTGAAAATGTTGGTCAATTTTGGTAAAGTTTCAAGCCAAACATAGTACCATTTTCCCTCAGTTGACATGGTAGTTCCTTTCCTGGGGGAAAAAACCAATGTATATTAAAACTGTAAAAAACTTTGTTTAGCTGTAAAGTGAAGTTAGAATATAGGAGCAGATAGTCATAAGTAGTTTTTCACTCACACGAATATTGGATGGGGGCATTTGGAAGTTCTTAATTCATTGTGTGGGTCTCCCAGTGCACTGCACGACGACCGACATTATACTATGCTGCTAAACGCCAGGAGGATCCCCACACGTTTTCATTATGGCCACTAGGGGGTGCTGCTCCCTCTGTTAAAAGCAACCGGATAGAAGAAGCTCAAGTTGCCTGTTGGCTTGATTCTTTGAGACTGTATTTTTACTGAGTGAAACCTATTATGGGATATTATTGTGTCATGAATCAAGAAATCCTATATTTCTGCTTTTACTGCGTGTGACTCCATTATAAACAACATTAAAGACCTGTTTACCTTATGTGATATTTTGAGAATTGTTGTCTTATAAAAGATTTTGAAACTCTAATTCATTTTAAGTGGATTAAAAATAGGTTCCACCACTTAGTTAACTTTTTTGAATTTGTCATTTTGTTCTCAAATGTGCCTTAGGATTTTAAAATAATTTCTTATTTTCTTAGGTAAGAGTAATATATATTATGGCCTATTATTTCCAGCAGATGGCAATGTTGGGTGCAAAAACTACTTGTTTTAACAACTGCAGATTTTCAAGGTTCTCTTTGTATTTAAAATCCAAACGTTATAGTGCATATTTGAAAGCATCTTTTTTAAGCTTGATGAGTTAACTTGCTTAAGGCAATGAATAGGAACAATATTTTAATAGAATGGTTAAGGTAAGTCTTTTCATGCAATGAATATTTATGCTTGGATTTATCAGTTATATAAATTCTGATTTCCTTGTAGGTTTTTAAAAATAATTTATTTTGAAACAATTTCAAGCGATAGAAGAAGTGTGAGAACAATACAAAGAACTCCCATAGTCCCTTTATCCAGATGCTCCAATTGTTAACATTTACCTCATTTGCTCCATTGTTCACTCTTCTCCCTGTGTGTCCATCATCATTGGTCTTCCTTGGAATCTTTGAGAGCTGAATGTCCTGTCACCCCTAAACACTCCAGAGTGTCCTTCCCCCAAACAAGCTCACTTTCCTACATAACTATTAGTTTGGTGCAAAAGTAATTGCGCTTTTTGCAATTACTTTTAACCTTTAAAACCACAATTACTTTTGCACCAACCTAATAGTATTCAGTCCTCCAAATCAGGGATCAATATTGGTGTCACATTACCATACGATCCAAATTCATTCAAATTTTCACCAGCTGGCCAACATTGTCACTTTTTCCTTTTCTGGTTTATTATCCTTTCCAAGATTACATGTTGTGTTTAGATTTTGGTCTCCTCCAGTCTAGACCAGTTCTTTAGTCTTTCTCTGTCTTTCATACCATTAACATTTTTAGAGTACAGACTTTACATTCTGTAGGAACAACATCAGCCTGGGCCTGTCTGATGATTCTTCATGATCAGCCTCAGGCCATTCATTCTTGGCAGGAATACGCAGAAGTGATACCTCACATCAGGAGGCACATGTCAACCTGCCCTGTCACTGGTAATGTTAACCATGATTACCTGGTCAGCAGGTTTTGACTAAAATCTAATGTTTAATTAAAACCCATTTAAATTAAAACCTATCATTTGGGTTTTATTTTTAAAGCAGTGTACATGACTTTCTTTACAACGTACCCCAAACTTCAGAAAAAAACACCCAAAGACACCCAATTTTAAATAAGTCATTTCAATCAACTTAGTCAATCTGTACCAGCATTTTCCTTTTGTTAAGAACATGTCATAGATTTGAGGGGTAATAACTGCATGTATGGTTTAAGTTGTTTATTGAAGATTGCCAGTTAAGATCATTATTTTGGGGGATATTTTATAAGAAAGCTATTGACAGTTTGAATTTGATCAGACATCAGCAGAAACAGCTTGATTGGTAATAGTATTTTTTTGTTTTTTATTCAGTACTGAAACTATAATACTTAAAAACCAAACGTCTTTTATAAACTTGTTGCTATAACATCTCAAAATACTTAACATACAAAAATGTAAAATATTAGTGTATTCAATAAGACATGATGACTTAAGTTGAACAGTGTTTTATAATTAAACAAAATACCCCAATAATAAACCTATTTGCAGGAGGTGGAGTTGGTGGGTTGCAGTGCAGCAAGTTGACTTTTAGTTCAATTTAAATAATAATATTGATACTTGTATATGGTGAAGACTTCAAAGCATATAGAAAAGGTGTAAGTAAAATTCTCCCTTCCCTTACCATCCCTAATTCCTTGCCTCTCCCTCCAAAAGTATAACCATTATTTTTTCTTATTTATTCTTACAGAAGGATGTTTGCATCCAAAACATATGTATATTATTTTGGGGGGGACAATGGACTCTTCCTATGGAATCTTTGCACTTTTTTTCTCACTTAATGCTATTTCATAAACATGTCATCACCTATAGATTCGCTTAATTCTTTTAATGGTTACATAGTATTTCTTAGCATGGATTACCATAGTTTATTCCTATTCAGGTGGGCATGTTTGGTTCTTTCTAGGTTTTTAAATTTACAAGCAAGACTACAGTGACTCTCATTACATATGTCTTTGTGTACCTTTGAAAGTTGCAATTAAGATGACAACGTGGTACGGACAAAATGAAATGAAGTATGGGGTGGATTTAGAGTTACAGAAAAAGAGTCACAAAAAGGTGCATTTCTGTTGAGCAGAAGTAAACTAAAATTATTTTCTCTGTAGTCTCTTTCCAAAGTGAGGTAGAATATCAGTAAATAAAGTAAGATAAAAATGGCTGGTGGATCTCATGATTTCATGAAGTTAGAAGTAAAGAATGGAGGATAAATTATCTGTCTGTTTAGTATTATAACCAGCAAAAGTTCAGTTAAAGTTTGGCCATATGATTTTATATTTTTGTTTTAGGAAAGCAAAAATATCAAGTGGGCTTCTAGATGGGATTATATTTTGGAGTCCATGCCTCATACCAACATTCAATGGTTTAGGTAAGCACTTTGTGAAATAAAGAATAAGTAGTTTCAAGGTGGGAAATGTAAATATTCATATATATATATATGTAAACCTATATATACACACCTACATGTGTACATTATATGAGCATATATATACACATATATATTTTAAATTATTTTGTTACCAGAGATGATCTTAGTGACATTTTTTCTTCTCTGTGGCTACTTTCCCCTTTCCTTCCTCTCCCCCACTTCTCCACATACACACACAAAAAAAGAAAAAAGAAAACTGTATTTTTAAAAATTTTTAATTAAAATATAGCTAACATACAATATTTTATTAGTTTCAGGTGTATACCATAGTTATTCAACATTTATATATCTAAAGAAGCAATCACCATGATAAGTCCAGCGACCATCGGACACTGTAACATGCTATCACAGTATTATTGATTATATTCCCAATGCTGTACATTACATCTCCATGACTCATTTGTTTTATACCTGGAAATTTCAACCTCTTATTCCTCTTCACTTATTTCCTCCCTTTTTAAAATTTTCAATTACAGTTGACATTGAATGTTATTTTATATTAATTTCAGGTGTAAAGCATAAGGGTTAGACATTTATATAATTTACAAAGCGATCTTCCTGACTAGTACCCACCCGGCACTATACATAGTTATTACCATATTACCAACTATATTCCATATGCTTTATTTCCCCATGGCTATTTTATAACTACCAATTTGTAATTCTTAATCCCTTCACCTTTTACACCCTGTCCCCCAATCCCTTCCCATCTATCACTCCAACAAATCTAGTAGCATTATGACACCATACATAGTTATTACAATATTATTGACTATATTCTTTATGCTATACTCTACATCCTCATAACTACTGTGTAACAACCAATTTGTACTTCTTAATTCCTTCCTTTTTTCACCCACTCCCAACCCCCCTTCTATCTGGCAACGATCAAACTGTTCTGTGTATCTGTGTATCTATGAGTTTGTTTCTGTTTTGTTTGTGTGTTTATTTTGGTCTTTAGATTCCACTTACAAGTGAAATCATATGACATTTGTCTTTCACTGTCTGACTTACTACAGTCAGCATAATGTCCTCTAGGCCTGTCCGTGTTGTTGCAGATGGCAAGAGTCATTATTTTTTAAGGCTGAGTAATATTCCAATGTATATATGTACCACCTTTTCTTTTCTTTCTTTTTTTAAATTAGATTCAGGTATACAAAACAATGTAATATTTAGACATTTACACCCCTCACAATGTGATAACCCCCCACCTTTTCTTTATCCATTCATCCATTCAGGGACACCCAGGTTGCCTTCATAGCTTGGCTATTGTAAATAATGCTTTAATGAACATATGGATGAGCATGTCCCCTCGAAGTAGTGTTTTGGGTATCTTTGGATAAGTATCCAGAAGTGAGGTTACTAGGTCCTTCTTTGTCTCTTGTTATAGTCTTTGTTTTAAAGTGTATCTATTTTGTCTGGTATAAATATTGCTACCCCAGCTTTTTTGTTTGTTTCCATTTTCATAAAATATCTTTTTCCATCCCTTTACTTTCAGTCTGTGTGTATCTTTCGATCTGAAGTGAGTCTCTTGTAGGCAGCATATGTAAGGATCTTGTTTTCTTATTCATTCATTCAGCCTATCTTTTGATTGGAGCATTTAATCCATTTACACTGAAAGTAACTGTTGATAGATATATAGTTATTGCCATTTTATTGTTCGTATTTTTTTTTTAAATTTTATTTTATTAAATTTATTGGGGTGACAATTGTTAGTAAAATTACATAGATTTCAGGTGTACAATTCTGTATTACATCATCTATAAATCCCATTGTGTGTTCATCACCCAGAATCAGTTCTCCTTCCATCACCATATATTCGATCCCCCTTACCCTCATCTCCCACCCCCCACCCCCCACCCCCCTTACCCTCTGGCAACCACTAAACTATTGTCTGTGTCCATGAGTTTCTGTTTCTCATTTGTTTGTCTTGTTCTCTTGTTGTTTTTGGTTTATATACCACATATCAGTGAAATCACATGGTTCTCTGCTTTTTCTGTCTGACTTATTTCGCTCAGCATTACTCTCTCAAGATCCATCCATGTTGTCACAAATGTTCCTATATCATCTTTTCTTACTGCCGAATAGTATTCCATTGTGTATATATACCACAACTTCTTTATCCATTCATCTATCGAAGGACATTTTGGTTGTTTCCATGTCTTGGCCACCATAAACAAAGCTGCAATGAACATTGGAGCACACGTGTCTTTATCTCTAAATGTTTTCAGATTTTTTGGGTAGATTCCCAGGAGAGGGATTGCTGGGTCATATGGCAATTCTATTCGTAATTCTTTGAGGAACCTCCACACTGCCTTCCATAACGGCTGCATCAGTCTACATTCCCACCAACAGTGTATGAGGGTTCCTTTTTCTCCACAGCCTCTCCAACATTTATTATTATTTGTCTTGTTGATGATAGCCATTCTGACTGGGGTGAGGTGATAGCTCATTGTGGTTTTGATTTGCATTTCTCTGATGATTAGTGATGTTGAGCATTTTTTCATATGTCTATTTGCCATTTGTATGTCTTCTTTGGAGAAATGTCTCTTCAAGTCCTCTGCCCATTTTTCAATTGGGTTGTTTGTTTTTTTGTTGTTGAGTTGCATGAGTTCCTTGTATATTCTGGATACTAGCCCCTTATCGGAGGCGCTGTTTGCAAAAATCTTCTCCCATTCCGTTGGTGGCCTCTTTATTTTGTCAATGGTTTCTTTTGCTGTGCAGAAGCTTTTAAGTTTCATATAGTCCCATTCATTTATTTTAGCTTTTACTTCCATTGCCTTTGGAGTCAAGTTCATAAAATGCTCTTTGAACCCAAGGTCCATAAGTTTAGTACCTATGTTTTCTTCTATGCAGTTTATTGTGTCAGGTCTTATGCTTAAGTCTTTGATCCATTTTGAATTAACTTTGGTACATGGTGACAAACAGCAGTCCAGTTTCATTCTTTTGCACGTGGCTATCCAATTCTCCCAGCACCATTTATTGAAGAGGCTGTCTTTGCTCCATTGTATGTTTTTAGCTTCTTTGTCAAAAATTATCTGTCCATATTTATGTGGTTTTATTTCTGGGTTCTCAATTCTATTCCATTGGTCTATGTGTCTGTTTTTCTGCCAATACCATGCTGTTTTGATTATTGTAGCCCTGTAGTACAAGCCAAAGTCAGGAAGTGTGATACCTCCATTATTGTTCTTTTTCCTTAAGATTGCTTGGGCTATTTGGGGTCTTTTGTGGTTCCAAACAAATCTGATGATTTTTTGTTCTATTTCTTTAAAATATGCCATTGGGATTTTGATGGGGATTGCATTGAATCTGTATATTGCTTTGGGTAATATGGCCATTTTAACTATGTTGATTCTTCCAATCCATGAGCACGGAATGTCTTTCCATTTCTTTGTGTCTTCTTCAATTTCTTTCAAAAATGTCTTATAGTTTTCAGCATATAGGTCTTTCACATCCTTGGTTAAGTTTATTCCTAGGTATTTTATTCTTTTTGCTGCAATTGCAAAAGGAATTGTTTTTCGTATTTCTTTTTCTGAGATTTCATTGTTAGTATATAGGAAGGCAATGGACTTTTGTGCGTTGATTTTGTAGCCGGCAACTTTACTGTATTCGTTGATTGTTTCTAATAGCTTTTTGGTGGAGTCTTTAGGGTTTTCTATATATAGCATCATGTCATCTGCAAAGAGTGATAATTTAACTTCTTCATTCCCAATTTGGATGCCTTTTATTTCTTTCTCTTGCCTGATTGCTCTGGCAAGGACTTCCAACACGATGTTGAAAAGCAGAGGTGATAGGGGACATCCCTGTCGTGTTCCTGAACGTAGAGCAAAGGGCTTCAGTTTTTCACCATTAATTATGAGATTAGCAGAGGGCTTGTCATATATGGCCTTTATTATGTTATTTTCCTTCTATACCCATTTTATTAAGTGTTTTAATCATAAATGGATGTTGTTTCTTGTCAAATGCTTTTTCTGCATCAATTGATATAATCATATGATTTTTGTCCTTTATTTTGTTTATGTGATGTATCACATTGATGGATTTGCGTATGTTGAACCATCCTTGTGCCCCGGGGATGAACCCCACTTGGTCGTGATGAATAATCTTTTTAATGCATTGTTGTATTCGATTTGCTAGAATTTTATTTAGGATTTTTGCATCGGTATTCATTAGAGATATTGGTCTGTAGTTTTCTTTTCTTGTGCTGTCCTTACCAGGTTTTGGTATCAGGGTAATGTTGGCCTCATAGAATGAGTTAGGGAGTACTGTCTCTTCTTCAATTTTTTGGAAGAGTTTGTGCAGAATTGGTATTAGATCCTCTTTGAAGGTTTGGTAGAATTCACTAGTGAAGCCATCTGGTCCCGGACTTTTGCTTTTGGGAAGGTTTTGGATGACTGATTCAATTTCGTTACTGGTGATCGGTCTGTTTAGATTTTCCAGTTCTTCATGGTTCAGCCTTGGAAGGCTATATGTTTCTAAGAACTTGTCCATTTCTTCTAGGTTGTAGAATTTGGTGGCATATAGTCCTTCATAGTATTCTTGGATGATCCTTTGTATTTCTGTGGTGTCCGTGATAACTTCCCCTTTTACGTTTCTGATTTTGTTAATCAGTGTCTTCTCTCTTTTGATCTTAGTAAGTCTAGCCAAGGGTTTGTCAATTTTGTTAATCTTTTCATAGAACCAGCTCTTTGTCACATTAATTTTTCTATTGTCTGTTTGTTCTCTATTTCATTTAGTTCTGCTCTAATTTTTGTTATTTCCTTTCTTCTGCTGACCTTGGGTTTCACTTGTTCTTCTTTTTCTAGTTCTTTAAGGTGTAACATGAGGTTATTTATTTGGGAGTTTTCTTGTTTCTTGAGATAGGCCTGTATTGAGATAAATTTCCCTCTTAAAACTGCTTTCGCTGCATCCCAAAACTTTTGGTAGGATGTATTTTCATTGTCATTTGTTTCTATGTATCTTTTGATCTCTCCTCTAATTTCTTCTTGACCCAGTCCTTCTTTAAAAGTATGTTATTTAATCTCCATGTATTTGTGTTATTTCCCGCTTTCTTTTTACAGTTGATATCCAATTTCAAAGCCTTGTGATCAGAGAATATGCATGGTATGATTTCAATCTTCTTAAATTTGTTGAGACTGATTTTATGTCCCAATATATGGTCTATCCTTGAGAATGTTCCGTGTACACTAGAAAAGAATGTATAGTCTGATGTTTTAGGATGAAGTGCTCTATAAATGTCAATTATGTCCATTTCATCTAATGTGTCATTTAGGGCTACTATTTCGTTATTTATTTTCTGTTTGGATGATCTATCCATAGCTGTCAATGATGTATTTAAGTCCCCTAGTATAATTGTGTTTTGGTCAATTTCTCCCTTTAGTTCTGTTAGTAGTTGCTTGGTGTATTTCGGTGCTCCCTGATTGGGGGCATAAATATTGATGACTGTTATGTCTTCTTATTGTACAGTCCCCTTCACCATTATGAAATGTCCATCTTTGTCTCTTGTTATCTTTTTCACCTTGAAGTCTGTTTCATCTGATATCATTATGGCTACACCTGATTTTCTCTGGGTACCATTTGCTTGGAGTGTCAATTTCCACCCTTCACTTTGAGTCTATGCTTGTCTTTGTAGCTGAGATATGTCTCTTGGAGACAGCATATGGTTGGGTTTAGTTGTTTGATCCAATCTGCTACTCTGTGCCTTTTTATTGGTGAGTTCAGTCCATTTACATTTAGGGAGATTATTGATATGTGAGGATTTCCTGTCATTCTATCTTTAGTTTTCTGGTAAGGCTGTGTCTCCATTGTTTCTTTGCCTTTTTGTTGTTGTCTATTATTTCTGTGTGGTGGTATTCTATGATGTTTCCCTCTGTTTCTTCTTTTATTTCAGTATATATTTCAGTTCTGGATTTTTTTTAGTGGTTACCCTTAAGTTTATGTAAAAGAAAGTTTGATAATTAGAGTATTCCATTTTCTTCAGCACGCTTACTTTCTCCATTCCCATATTCCGGTTCAGGCCTTTACTCTCCCCCTTTTTGAGTTTTGGTTGCCACAAATTGTCCCTGTTGATGGTGGTCGAATAGCCTCCTTTAATATTTCTTGTAGTGCAGGTCGTGTATTAGAAAATTCCCTCAGCTTCTGTATGTCTGGAAAGGTCTTTATTCCTCCTTCATATCTAAAGGATATCTTTGCTGGATATATTATTCTTGGCTCATGTTTTCTCTCTTTCAATAGTTTGAATATTTGGTTCCACTCCCTCCTGGCTTGTAGAGTTTCTGCTGAAAAATCTGATGATAATCTAATGGGCTTTCCTTTGTAAGTTACCGTCTTCTTTTCCCTGGCTGCCTTAAGGATTCTTTCTTTGTCGTTGATTTTAGACAGCTTCAATACAATGTGCCTTGGAGAGGGTCTGTTGGGATTGAGGTAACTAGATGTTCTATTTGCTTCTTGGATTTGAGGGTCCAGTTCTGTCCACAAATTTGCGAAGTTCTCATCAACAATTTGTTTGAATATATTCTCTGTTCCCTTCTCTCTTTCTTCTCCTTCTGGTATGCCCATTATTCTTATATTGCTCTTTCTGATGGAGTCAGAAAGTTCTTGTAGAGTTCTTTCATTTCTTTTAAGTCTCAAGTCTCTTTCTTCTTCTATTTGTGTCATTTCCAGGTTTCTATCTTCGATGTCACTGATTCTTTGCTCCATCTGCTCAACTCTACTACCTAAGCTGGTTATTTCATTCTTAATTTCTTCTATTGAGTTCTTAATCTCCAGAAATTCTATTTGGTTCTTTTTTAAGATTTCAATCTCTTTCGTAAAATGCTCATGCTGTTCTTTGATTGAGTTTCTGAGTTCATTTAACTGCCTATCTGTGTTTTCTTGTATCTCGTTGAGTTTTTTCAGAACTGCAATCTTGAATTCTCTGTCATTTAAGTCACATATTTCTGTATCTTTAAGTGCCTTCTCTGGAGATTTTTCACTTTCTTTCTGAGCTATCTTGTTGCCTTGGTTATTCATGGCGATTACTGGTTTACTATTTCTCTTCCTAGACATCTACAGGAGTGACTTCTGCAACAAGTTGATAGAAAGCGGTCTTTCTTTTGTTTGCCAGTACTTGTTGGTAGACTGTTTTATTATTTCTCCAACTGCAACTTATTTTTCTTCTCCCACACGGTAGTGCTATGTTTTCTCTGCACTATTGCAACTTCTCACACAATGGGGGGATTCCCTGGGAGACGGGCTTCTCCTCTGTTAATAGTTCGTCTAGGTCACAGGGCGCAGTGTCCCGGTGGGTATGCGGAGAGCTTTTGATGTTCCAAAGCTCTTCCAGCTCCTGATTCAGAGCCCGTATATTTCAGCAGTTCTGTTTACTCCTGCAGGGATCCGCCCAGATAGGTGGGGTCAGGGGCGGGGTGAGTTGTGAGAGGTGGCCCAGAGCAATGGCGGCGACCACCACCACAGCCGGTCCTGCTTCCACAGCTCTCTCCCCTTTGCCGGAATTAGTTGGGCTGTGAATTTGTGTCTGTGGTCACAGTTCTCAAGATAGCAAATTTTTTGTTGTTTTGATCTGACACTGCTACTGTTTCGCTTCTAGCACCGGGCAGGTGGGGGCGGGGTGAGCTCTGGGAGGGGAGGGAGGGGGCGGCTAGTCTCAGTGCCTAAGGCTCCGTTCTCTGCTCAGCAGTGCGGGCTTAAACCACCGTTTTCAGCCTTTTTTCCTCAGTCTTTTCTCCGAGGTCTCTGCCGTGAGCGTTGGGTTCAGCCGTGTTATATGCTGTCCCCTCAGCCCTGTGGAGCCCTGGCGGTGCCCTAGCAGTCCGATCTTCCGCTGCTGCAGTAGTTCCGGGAAGCAGCGAGCTCGGCGCACTGAGCTAGGTCTGCGTCCTGTGCCCGCGCGGCTCCGTCTCCGCGCGCTATCCCCTTCCTCCTCCCTCCACTCACGCGAATCTCCCACCTGTAGGTGATTTCAGTCGGTAGTGGGCCTCTTCGTCTTGCCTGTCTGCTGTGCAGGGAGTCCTTTGTGGAGTTTTTGTTGTTCAATTCTTTGTAAATTCCAGGGGAGCTTTACAGAGGCTCACCTCACGCCGCCATTTTTCCGGAAGTCTATTGTTCGTATTTTTTATCTTTTCTTTCATCTTAAAGAAGACCCTCTAAGATTCCTTGTAATTGTGGTTTGGTGGTGATGAGCTCCTTAGCTTTTTCTTTTCTGGGAAGCTCTCTATCTGTCCTTTGATTCTAATGATAGCTTTGCTGGGTAGAGTAATCTTGGTTGTAGTCCTCTATTTTCATCACTTTGAATATTTCGCGCCAGTCCCTTCAGGTCTGCCAAGTTTCTGTTGAGAAATTAGCTGACAGTTTTATGGGAGCTCCCTTGTAGGTAACTAACTGCTTTTTTCTTGGTCCTTTTAGGATTCTGTCTTTGACTTTAATCTTTGCCATTTTAATTATAATGTGGACCTCTATGGGTTTATCTTGTTGGGTACTCTCTGTGCTTCCTGGGCTTGTATATCTATTTCATTCACCAGGTTAGGGAAGTTTTCTATCATTATTTCTTCAAATAGGTTTTCAATTCCTTGCTCTCTCTCTTTTCCTTCTGGTAGTCCTATAATATGAATGTTGGTATGCTTGATGTTGTCCCAGAGGCCCCTTAAACTCTCCTCATTTTTTTGTATACTTTTTTTTTCTTTTTTTTGTTCTGATTGGGTGTTTTCTGCTACCTTATCTTCTAAATTGCTGATTCGATCTTCTGCTTCAACTTATTTATTGTTTATTCCCTGTAATGTATTCTTCATTTTTCTGTTATTGTATTCTTTATTTCTGATTGGTTCTTTTTTAAATGTTTTTTGTCTCTCCTATCTCTTTGTTGAAATTCTCCCTGAGATCATTGAGCATCCTTATAATCAGTGTTTGGAACTCTGCTTCTGGTAGACTGCTTGTTTCCATTTTGTTTAGTTCTTTTTCTGGAGTTTGGTTCTATTCTTTTATTTGGGACATGTTCTTTGTCTCCCCATTTTGGCTGCTTTCCTGTGTTTGTTTCTATGTATTAGGTAGGGCTGCTATGTCTCCCAGTCTTAGTAGACTGGCCTTATGTAGTAGGTGTGCTGTGGCATTGTCTTCCTGGTCACCTGAGCCACCCACTCCAGGTATGTGCCTTATTTGGGTTGTGTGTGCCCTCCTCTTGTAGTTGAATCTTCGTTGCTGTTTGCATGTCAATTGGAGGGGTTGACCCTTGGACTCATTGGTTCTGAGGACTGGCTGTGACTACAGTGGAGAAGTTGTTGTACATGGGTGACCATACAGAGCCAGATGTGCCTGAAGAAGACATTGGTGCCTGCGCAATCTTCCCCTTGGGTGTATCATCCTTGGAGGTGACTGGCTGATGCCCCAGCTCATTTTGAAGCTGGCCACTGGGTTTGCCAGCCTCAGGGCCACCTGGAAGGGGACCCACTGCATGTCAAATTCAGCTGCAGCTCATGCCTTATCCAGGGCCACCCAGCAATCTGCAGATGGTCTCCACCCATGCCATGCTTGGATGTGCCTCTAGAGTCCAAGCTGCAAACCAAGTCTGGCTGCCACTAGTGCCAGGCTTAGGGCTGCTCAGCCAGAGGTACATGACACTCTCAAGCCAGATGCTGCTTGTCTGGGTTCCCTAATCCTTTGAGAGAACCTAGGACCATCTGCAGGATGAGCCAAGGCAGGCAGTTTGTACAAAAAACCCACTGGAAGCAGCTTGGGTGTGCCCGAAAGTTGGGTGTGGTGGGGTCTCAGAATCACCAGGGCATGGTGAACACACGGCGTCAGCCAGCCTGTTGTAGACTCAGATATGGCTGCCTCCTGTATCTGCATGCCTGGAATGGGAAGGGATTGACAAAGAAACAATGGCTTTTGCCAGCTCCTCCATCTGGGAGAAAGCTGTTCCTCCAGCCCTTGTCCTAAAGCCAGACAACTTATCCCCCCCCCCCACCATATATCCCTGTGGCCTCTCCAGCTGCTGCCCCAGTGTTGGATCTCAGAGCCAGTGATTCTGTCAGTGAGTAAGTCTACGTGTGGAGTGCACCTGGGAGTGCAGCCACCCTCTGTCTCACTCAGGCACAATCTCCACTGGTTTTCACAGCCAGAAGTTATGGGGACTTCTCTCTCTGGCACTGGAACCCTGGGATGGGAAGCCTGGTGTGTTGCTGGAACCCCTTGCTCCTGCGGGGGGACCTTCGCTGCTGAGATATCGCCCCAATTTTTAATGGTCACATGTAGGTGTTGGATCAGCCATTTCCGCGTCTCTGCCCCTCCTACCAGTCTCAAGGTGGCTTCTTCTATATGTCCTTAGTTGTCGGGCTTCAGTTCAGCAAGATTTCAGGCAATTCTTGAGGATGGTTGTTCTGTAGTTTAGTTGTAATTTTGATGTGATCGTGAGAGACGGTAAGTGCAGTGTTTACCTAGTGTGTCATCTTGATTGGAACCTTGATTCTTTTTTCTTTTTGCTGTTCTGATTGGGTGTTTTCTGCTACCTTATTTTCTGAATTGCTGATTCAATCCTCTGATTTATCTAATCTACTGTTGATACCCTCTAAAGTATTGTTGATTTCAGTTATTGCATTCCTTATTTCTGACTGCTTCTTTTTTATGTTTCCTATTTCTTTGTTGAAGTTCCCCCTGAGATCACTGAGCATCCTTATAACAAGTATTTTGAACTCTGGGTCTGGTAGATTGCTTATCTCCATTTTGTTTAGTTCTTTTTCTGGAGCTCTGCTCTGTTCTTATATTTTGGACGTTTGTTTCCCCATTTTGGCTGCCTCCCTGTGTTTGTTTCTATGTATTAGGTAGAGCTGCTATGTCTTCTGGTCTTAGTAGAGTGGCCTTATGTAGTAGGTGTGCTGTGGGGCTCAGTGGCACAGTCACCCTGGTCACCTGAGCCAAGTGCTCCTGGTGTGTCCCTTGTGTGGGTTGTGTGTGCCCTCCTGTTTTAGTTGAGTCTTGATTTTTGTTGGTCTGTGTGGGGACAGAGCCAGGAGTGCAGTTTTCAGGCTCTTGCCCTCACGTGGAAAGGTGCTGGCACAGGTAGTAAATGGCCATCAACTGTGATTGGATGGCCATCAGCTGTGGCTAGTTGGCTGTCAGCTGTAACCAGTGAGCCATTGGCCACTAATATAACTGCTGTGGCTACGCTGGCAGAAAACGGGGGCTAGCAAGAAGATGGTGGCTGAGCTGGCAAGCGTGGATTGTGGTTAGCAAGTGAGGTTGGTTGGCAGAGAGAAATGGGCAGCAGGTTTCAGATAGTATGGCTCCTGCTTCCTGTGTCTCCAACCCAGCCACCAGCGAGAATATAGTGGTATGACTCCCCTATCTATGGCTCCGTGGGTGTTCCTTTTTGGCCTCAACATATCCTGCATTCTTATGTGGGAAGTGGGACCAGAGACCCTGCATGACACCCGGCATGACAGTCTGATAATAGGAGGGATTGACTTTCAGGCTGATTAGTTGTGAGGACTGGCTGTGACTACAGTGAAGAGCTGTTGTGCAGGGGCTGACCCGATGGAGCAGGATTTGCTTTAGTAAGGCTCTTGTGCCTGCCCAGTCTGCCCTTTGGGTATGTCGTTTGTGGAGGTGGTTGGATGGTGCTTTGGTGTTGTCTGAAGCTGGCCATCAGGTGTATTGGTTCTGGAGCCTCTTGGGCAGGCTCTGGTGCAGACCAAGTTCCGTTGCTGCCTGTGCTCTTCCTGGGACCACTTGGTATGAACTACAAATGATCTGCAGATAGTTGCCACTTGTACTGGGCTTGGAGGTGCTTGGGAGAGGCTAAGCTGTGAACAGTGTCTGGCTGCCAGTTGTGCCAAGCTTGGGGATGCTTAGCAAGAGGTGTGGGGTATGCTGAGGTCAGATGCTGCTTGTTTCATGAATCACCTGCTGTTTGTTTCAGGGCAGGGCAGCAGTGTTAGTAGCTAGTTTGATGGAGTTCTATATACTGCACCCACCTGTGTGGGGTTGTGGGCAGGCTCAACAAAGGAACAATGGCTTCTGCCAGCACTTCTGTATGGGAGAAAGCAGCTCTTCCAGCTCTCTCCCTGGCACCAGACAATTCAGTTCCTCCCCATATGTCTCTATTGTTTTTTGAGCTGCTGCCTAAGAGCTGGAGCTCATAGCGAGTGAGTCCATTTGTGATAGGTTCATGTGCAGGCCCTTTGAGAGGATCACCTGGGACTGCAGTCATCCTCTGTCTCACTCAGCCACAATCTCTGATGGTTTTCACAGCCAGAAGTTGTGGTGACTTCTTTTCCCAGCATTGGAAGTCTGGGCTCGGGAACCTGGTGTGGGGCTGGAACTCCTCACTCCTCAGGAGGGACTGCTGCAACTGAGATATGTCTCCCAATGTTTAACCATCATATGTGGGTATGGGACCAGCCCATTCTGCATTTCTGTCTCTCCTACCAGCCTCGACATGGCTTCTTCTGTATATCCTTAATTATAGGACTTCTGTTCAGCTAGAATTCAGGCAGTTCTCCACGATGGTTGTTCTGTAGTTTAGTTGTACTTTTGATGTGGTGGTGGGAGAATGTGAGCATGGCATTTACCTACTCCACCTCCCTGCCCAGCAACTCTTTAGATAAAATTTATTTAAAAGGTTTCTTTACAGGAGCTGTGAAAGTGAAGAGCCTCCAGATAGATTGTGGCGCTAATCTCTAATAGTATTAATATTTATAATGTATCAATAAATGTACTTTAGTTTCTGTCATGATATAATTGACTTATGATGTTTAAGAGACATTGTAGACATCAATTATGCTATTGGCATCTTTCTAAAACAATGCTGACATTTTCGTAGATTCTGGTGAAATTTTTAAATGTGTTTGGGTTTGGCTGGATGGTGGGATTGCAAAAAGTGTTGATTTTGATTTGGGGATAGTTTTTTAAGTTTTAATTTTAGAAAGAGTAAGAGCTGGTAGGTAATTTGTCCATGGGGTCTTTATCCTGAAACTCACAGAGCGATAAAGTTAAAAGACTATAGCCTTGGTCTGTCAGCTAAGAACTCAGTCAGCCATTAGTTAAACCTTGATTCCTGAACTTTCATTTCCAGTTCCACACTCTGAAACTAAGTTTGTGTTACTGATCTTATTCACTTCTCTGTGTTTCTTTTCAGGAATGTACTCTTAAAAAATTCTAAAATAACCTTAAGAATAGTTTTGTTTCTATTGCTTTGTTTGTAATACATGTTGGTGATGGAGCTTTAAGTTCTTTTAATATATTGATGTATTGAGCCTTTAATCTGAGTTTAACTTTAGAAAACTGATCAACATAATGATAATTTGAATGTCTCTTATATATACCACATTTTATTTTTACTGTTCAAATAAGGAACTTGAGATTTAACTTCTCTCTCTTTTTTCTTTTTACATCTTTTAGTATTATGAATTCCTTTGTTATTGTTCTCTTCTTATCTGGAATGGTGGCTATGATTATATTAAGGACTCTCCATAGAGATATTGTGAGATATAATCACATGAATGCATCCGTAAGTAAAAATGCACACATTTGATTCAGCAAATATTTGAATAACTATTCTGCCCAGTTCTCAATGCTATATTTCTTCTTACAGTATAACACCTTAAATACAACACATTTTTGATACATAGTTATTTTGCATATTGTATTGAATCACAAATTACAAATAAAAACTCATAGACAGACAACAGTTTGGTGGTTACCAGAGGGTAAGGGGCAGAGGGATGGTAGAAGAGGGTAAAGGGGGCCAAATATATGGTGATGGAAGGAGAACTGACTCTGGGTGGTGAGCATACAATGTGATATATAGATGATGTGTTATAGAAATATACACTTGAAAGCTATGTAATTTTACTAACCATTGTCACCCCTGTAAATTTAATAAAAAAGAAATTATAGAATTGTGTAGATTCTTAAAAAGTATGGGTAAATTTATTAGAGAGTTATTTTATCAAAGAGTTGATAAACTTTTTATATTCCTTTTTATGTGTTTCTGAGCTTTCTTTTTTAAATAATTATTTAAGATTTTCATTAATTTGGAGCATGAGATAAATGTGCCAAAATTGAAAAATACTGTAATTTAGGTAAATTTAGTTTTTATCTGTTATGTTGTTTTGACTCTTGTAATCATTTGTATATTAGTGAATTTTTTTATATTAGTGGATTTTTAATTTCTATAAAATTAGTTAAATTCTTTATATATCTTAAATCATTTCACTTTCTTCATGAAAATCAAGCCAGTTATGTGCTTTATATAATTAATACATTCCCTCCAATGCAAAACTTAGAGTAAGGGGATGACTCATTTGTATGACAGGATCCCATACTTTCCAGAGACCTGTTATATCTAAAATGAGCCATTGGCTTCCAGTTAGTCTGCCTTTAGAGGAAAATTCAGTTTCATCTAAATTTCAAAGCTCTTGTAACTTTCTATCATAGTAACTTGTATGTTTATTAAAGACTTTCTCCTATGCAGGAAGATAACCAGGAGGAGTTTGGTTGGAAGCTAGTTCATGGGGATGTATTCAGACCTCCAAGGAATGGAATGTTGCTGTCAGTTTTCCTGGGTCAAGGAATACAAGTTTTGATTATGACATTGATTACGTTATGTGAGTAGGCTCAGATCAATATGTATCATCTTAAACAATCTTAGTGAACTGCCAACATATGTCAAACTTTGATTTATATGTACAAAAGGACTTTGAAAATTAATACCCTAAAATTTAAGGAAGGTTGCATTTTTTAGTACTTAAATTTCTGTGTTCTCAAATTAGGGATATGAGTCTGAATATGTTCCTATATTAAAGACCTTTCATAGCTTCTTCAGTTCTTAATAATTTATTGTAATGTCCAATACACATACTCCTTGCTTTGCAAAATAGATGCTTTCTTGAAAATCAGCATGCGGGTAGAATCATATTTTAAGTGGACTAAAGGAGTTCATAATTCAAAGACTAGCATCTTGAAATTCTATGGCAAGTTTAAGTGCTGGTCTTTAAATGTATAAGTAAAATGGCATCGTTAGTAGGCTTACAATGGCTGATGAACCCTGGATGCCTTCACTTATAAACTAATAATGGAGCTTGTCAGTTTTTGATAGAGTAGCAATTTTCATAAACAAAACTGCTGTAAAAAAATGGCTTATTAAGTGTTTCAGATGTCAATGATAATTTTAAAATTCAGCTCTCAAAGTTGTATTTTCCTGAGACCACGTCTCACTTTTTTTTATTCTTCAACTTGAATCAAAGGAAACAGAAGGAAATTTTTGTAGGAAAAAACATTTCCTGTTTATTGGAGTGACTATTGGAGTAGGGAAGGGGGAGATGTTTTGTTTAATTTTGATGTAAACAGTGAGATTAAATACTAAATCCAACTTGAAAACTTATTTCATTTGCCTTGTATTGAAAGTCAGAACTTTTCATTAAGAAAAGCATTGTCAAAGAATTAGCTAAGTGAATAACATACTTTGCAGTGTCACTTAAGTATTCACATCAGAGAATTTGCATGCTGTTTCATATAATATGTCTTAGTAAGGTTGTATTTAACTCATTACAAAGACCTATGTGCTTTTGAGGCTATTATTGTCACTGGTTTGATATTTCTTTTTTGTACCCTTAGTTCTGGCCTGCCTTGGTTTCCTTTCCCCTGCCAATCGAGGAGCTTTAATGACCTGTACTGTTGTGTTATGGGTCCTTTTGGGAACTCCTGCTGGATATGTGTCTGCTAAAATGTATAAGAGTAAGCATTACTCTTATCATTATTATTATCATTATTATTCCAGTAAGTTAGTGTGTTAAATGTAGAAATTAAAATGCTATAAAAATTTTTAAATTGCATGGGGAATTTTAGCCAACTTATCAAAATGTAATTGTGTCTTGGTTACTATAAAGTATTTGTAAAGTGGATTAAATCAAGTTGTACAGTAACTATTCTGTCTTTTACTTCTTCAGCATTTAAAGGTGTTGAATGGAAGAGAAATTTTTTGCTGATGGCACTACTCTGTCCTGGGTTAGTATCTCACGTTCTCTTTTCTCTATGCAATTTTAGTCTTTCTTATACTTCATCTTGGAAAAATCATTGTACACAATAATGAAGAGTAGAAAGGAGATGAATGACCACTGTGTTTTCTGTAACCGCAGCAATCTCTTTCTGTTTTATCTGCATTCTTTGCATCTTTTTGTACATCTTAACCTTTAGTACAAAGAGATGGTAATGATGCTGCTGTATTGGGTTTTGATCTTTGTTTTTGAAGCAGATTTCATAAATGCTCATCTCAATTACACATTATATATCATGTTAGAGTGACAATTTATGCACCACATTGTGTTATTTGCCTCATCCCTGCCTTCAGTGATTATTTCTTCCTGTATCACCTAGTTACTGCAGTGTCATTAGCGACTGCAGTTCCAAGGTAGAGTCATAGTCAAAGTGGAGTGGCAGTGGCTCTCAGAATAGCTCATTCAGTTCCTTAATTATAGAGATGCTAAATCAGTGATCAAGCCAGGGAACAACATGTTCAAAGTCACATGTGACATCAATAATGGAGCCCTGGCTATATATAAGCAAATGTACCCCCTGCATCCTGCCCAGTATTGTTCTCACAGTACCTCGCTGATAAACTGCTGACTTGATTAGTGTTTTAGCTCCAAATTCTTTGATATGTTTTGTCTTAATCAGCTTGAGCTACCATACCAAACACCATAGCTTGAACAACAGAAATTAATTTTCTTACAGCACTGGACACTGAGAAGTTAGAGATCAGGGCACCAACAGGGTCAGGTCTTGGTGAGAGCTCTCTTCCTGCTTGCTGATGGCTGTCTTCTTGCTGTGTTCTCATATGGCAGAGAGAAAGAGAGAGTGAACTCTCTGGAAATGCATATAAGGGCACTAATCCCAACATGAAGGCCCCACTCTCATGTCATCTAAACCTAATTACCTCCCAAAGGACCCAACTTCAAATACCATCACATCAGGGATTAGGGCTTCAACATATGAATTTTGGGGGGACACAAACATTCAGTCCACAGCATGTTTCATTAAAAACAAATTATTTCCTTGATTTGTTCTGCAGGACAGTTTTATTTTTTAAGTAAAAAATAGTAGATTATATCTTACTTGTTATGTGGTATTTTAATTCCTATTTGATAGAAAATTCTCATGTCCTTGATGCTAGATGTGTGTCACAGTAGTGGAAGAGTTTCTAAAATTAATGTTATACACAGTAAAGTCAGTTATATTATATACTAATTAGTGACAAAATGAGAGAATGCTTTAGTAATGCTCTGTGGCTGAATAGAATGTCATAAACGATGCAATGCAGTGATAGATCCAGTAGAATCATAATTTTTTATTTACATGTTGCTTGTTTTCCTCTAAACTCCAGGGAAAAAGATAAGATTATTGAAAGGATTGAATATTACAACTTTGCACATCAAATATATGTACCTCAGAATTTTTGACTTACTTAAAATAAGGACAATGTGCTCCCTTCCCCTTCACCACCTTGAATAGAGCCATCTGATTTTTCTATAACTTTTTTCAAGGGAACTAGAATGGGTGGTCTTTCCTGAGGTGAATGTTTTAATACATTCATGTAAGAAAGCAATGTCCTTGACAATATTTTAGATATTTCTTGCTTCAAGTTCAAGCACAGGAGAATCCAAAACTGAACAAATTTGCCAAGAAAGTGCCATTATGGAAAAGTCATTATACTGGCTTGTAATACAAGGGATATTGCATGCAAGAACCAGTCAGTAAACGATCTACTATTCTCGGCATCATTTAGTTATTCATTCAACATACTTATTGTTGTGTTTTGTTTTTGTTTGTTTTTTACTATATTTAAGACATTAGGCAAGGCACTGTGGAGGAAATAAATATAAATTGCCCTTGAAACTCTGCCTTTGTAGTTTAAGATGAACGATAATGGCTCATTTTTCATCACACACATGTTCCATTTTATCATAAAAAGAAATTACATCATTGAAATAAAAAATGTAAAATAATTAGAATATACTATATCAATAAGTTTGATTAGCCAAGTTGAACAATTAATGTCTGAAAACATTTCCATTTGTAATGCATAATGAGCTGTTCTTATATTTTTTATGGGATCAATTTTGAAGATATTTTACACAGAAAAACAAAAAAATTACAAATTCATAATAACATGACTCAGGTTTACATGGACTATGAAGTGATGCAATGTGAAACCACAATTTTGTAAAAATAAAAGAAAACAGTTTTGTTAATTGGAAAAGCAACTGTTAACAGTGGTTGTCTTCTGGGTGGGTTACTACATTGAGGGACCAGAGTGTGAAGGAGACTATTTATTTTAGACTTACTTTGTAAAAAATGTGTCAAATGTTGGTGATTTTTATTCTTTAATTGTTTTGCATTTTCCAAATTTTTTAAATGTGTCACCAATTACTTTTACAATCAGGAAAACATAGGAGTTGTAATTTTTAATCAGCAAGTTTTAAAAAGTTATCTCCTGGGTGGAATTTGTTAGCTTTAAAATAATTACTTAAATAATAACATGTATTACTTATAACAAGTAATAACTTGAAAAGTAATAATGCATTTTAAGTTTCAAATCAGCCTTTTATCAGTGGAGAGAAATCTTTTCTCTTAGCCTAAATAAGGAAGATTTTCTTTTCTTTTAAATTTTCAACTTTATTGAGTTATAATTGACAAATAGGAATTGTTTATATTTAAGGTATACAACTTGATATTTTGATATATTGTATACATTGTGAAATAATAGCCACAATCAAGCTAATTAACATATCCATAATCTCACAGTTACCATATTCTTTCCCTTCCTCCCACACTCCCTAATTCCCCTCCTTCTTTCTCTCTTTCTTCCTCCCTTTCTGTATTTCTGTATTTCTTTCTCTCTCTCAAACATTTTATTTTTCAATTACAGTTGATATACAATATTACATTAGTTTCAGGTATACGACATAGTGATTACACATTTACATAACTTATAAAGTGATCAGCTGATATATCTAGTAATCATCTGACACCATACATAGTTATGACAATACTACTGACTATCTTCCCTATGCTATACTTTACATCCCCATGACTATTTTGTAACTACCAATTTGTAGTTCTTAAACCCTTCCCGTTTTGAATCAGCCCTCCATCGCCCCTCCCATCTGGTAACTACAAATTGTTCTCTGTATCTGTCTGTTTTGTCTGGTATAAGTAGTGCTACCTCAGTTTTTATTTTCATTTCCATTTTCATGAAATATCATTTTCAATCACTTTACTTTCAGTCTGTGTGTGTCTTTTGATCTGAAGTGAGTCTCTTGTAGGAAGCACATGTAAGGGTTTTGTTTTCTTATCCATTCAGCCTTCCTATGTCTTTTGATTAGAGCATTTAATCCATTTACATTGAAGGTAATTTTGATAGATATGTAGCTATTGTCATTTTATTATTCATAATTTTGATCTTTTTATTTTTTCCATCTTAAACAAGTCCCTCTAACATTCCCTGTAATACTGGTTTGGTGGTGATGAACTCCTTTAGCTTTTTCTTGTCTGGGAACCTCTTTATCTGTCCTTCAATTCTTTCTTTTTTTGGTGGGCTAGATTGATTCTTTTTTTAAAATTTATTGGGATGACAATTGTTAGTAAAATTACATAGATTTCAGGTGTACAATTCTGTATTACATCATCTATAAATCCCATTGTGTGTTCACCACCCAGAGTCTATTCTCCTTCCATCACCATATATTTGATCCCCCTTACCCTCATCTCTCACCCCCCACCCCCTTACCCTCTGGTAACCACTATACTATTGTCTGTGTCTATGAGTTTTTGTTTCTCATTTGTTTGTTTTGTCAAATAGGTTTTCAATCCCTTGCTTTCTGTCTTCTCCTTTTGGTACCCTTATGATGTGAATATTGTAATGCTTGATGTCCCAGAGGTCTCTTAAACTATCCCCATTTTTTAAAATTATTTTTTGCTGTTCCTATTGGGTGTTTTCTGCTACCTTGTGTTCCAAATCACTGATTTGATCCTCTGTTTCATCTAGTCTGCTGTTGATTCCTTCTGTTGCATTCTTCATTTCAGTTATTATATTTTTCACTGCTGACTGGTTCTTTTTTATGGTTTCTCTGTCTTATTTTATGCTTGCTATGTCTTTTTTGAAGTTCTCACTAAGTTCCTTGAGCATCCTTATAACCCTTGTTTTGAACTCTGTCTCCAGTATGTTGTTTGCCTCCATTTTGTTTATTTCTTTTTTTTCTGAAGTATTGTCCTGTTCTTTCATTTGGGAAGTATTTCTTTGTTTTTTCATTTTGGCTGTCCCTCTGCATTTGTTTCTATGTATTAGGTAGATCTGCTACGTCCCACAGTTTTGACCAGTGGCCTTGTGTAGTAGGTGCCCTGTGGGGCCCAGTGGCACAGTCTCCCTGGTCACCTGTGCTGGATGCTCCAGGAGTGTCCCTTGTGTGGTTAGTGTGTGCCCTCCTGTTATAGTTGAGCCTTGATTGCTATTTGGCACATCAGTGGGTGGGATTGTCTGTGGGATTGGCCACGTCCACAGTTTACAGGCTGGGGTACAGGGGATTTACCCTGATTGGCATTGGTCCCAGAGGGCTCTGGTGCCTGTTGAGACCACCCTTTGGGTGTGCTGCTTGTGGGGCTAATTGGGCAGTGCTCTGCTGTAGTCCAAAGTCAACCTCCAAGTATGTTGGTTCTGGGGCCTCTTGCGAGGGGGCTCTGATGAAGGCCCAGGTCACCAACTGCCTGTGACCTGCCAGGGACTACCTAGTAGGAGCTACAAAGCAATCCACAGTTGTTTGCTGCCTCTGCTAACCCTGGAGGCATGTGTGAGAGGCCATGCTGTCAACTGAGGACGTCTGCCACCAGTACTGGGCCCAGGGTAGCTCCTCAAAATGCGAGGACACCCCGAGGCCTGCTGCCATCTGCCAGCTCCCTTAAGGTTCAGCCACTGATAAAGCCTCATGCAGTATGCAAGTTGGATTAGAAGAGTCTCAGGGAGTCACGAGAGTGGGAAGAGTTCTGGTCACCAGGTTAATGTAAATTCTTGTTTGGTGCCAGTGCTGAGCCTGGAGCTACTCAGCAAAAGTCTTGCGGCACACTGAGGCCATTAGCTGCCCACCTGGGTCTGTTGGACTCTGATAGTTTTCCAAGAAAGAGTGCAAAGCAGGTGGGGCTGGCTGCTCTTGGAGAAACTATCTCCAGCATTGTGGGAGTTGGGTGGGGCAGGGTCCCAGTGAGTCAGCAGGCAGAGCTGCAGAGCTCACCAGACCAATCAGATTCAGATATGGCCCTGTGGGGACAGGCTCAACACAGGAAAGATGGGGCCCGTCTGCCGGCTGCATGGGAAGAGGACCTCCTCACAGGAAAATGGTGACTGTCTTCCAGCCCTCAACTTGAAGCAACACAACACAGTCTGCCCCTTGTATGTCTCTGACATCCCCTGAGTTACTGTCCCTTTGCTAGAGCCCCAGGTGAGTGCCTGGGAGTGAGAGAGTCTGTGTGCACTTCCTGTAAGAGGATGCTTGTGTTTCCTGCCGCCTTCCAACCCACCCAGATTGTCAGAATCCCCACTGTTTTCCACAGCCAGATGTTGTGGGAGCTTCTCTTCCCAGCACCAGTACTCTGGGCTGGGGAGGCCAGTGTAGGGCTGGGGGTTCTCACTCCTCTGGGGAGAACCTCCACAGCCGAGATACCCCTCATGATTGTCAACTGCCACACAGAAATTTGGGGTTAGCCAGTTCCACATCTCTGCCCCTCTTACCAGTCCTGGCATGGCTTCTTCTTTATATCCTTAGATGTAAAACTTCTGTTTAGCCAGACTTCAGATGGTTCTCCAGGTTGATTTTCTAAAATTATTTGTAATTTTAATTTGTTCATAGAAGGAAGCAGGCACAGTGTTTATCTACTCTGCCATCTTGGATATCCGCTCCTTAGATAATATTTATTAATCATGGGACTTTGGGCAAGTTATTTTACCTCTTTAATCTTAGATTTCCTCATCTGCAGTATGGAAATAATGGTAATATCTACCTGACATTGTTGCTATGAAGATTAAATGGGATAATGTAAAACATTTGCAACAATGCCTAGTACATAATAAGTGCTCAATAAATGGTAACTTGTTATTAGCTACTATTTTATTCCCTTAGTATCATGTCTTTGTTCATGTTCTTCCATCTATTGTAACCCCTTCTTTCCAATTTACTAATGCTAAATTTCTATTCATTCTTTAAGTCCCAGCCCAGTTCAAATTCCACCACTTTCATTCTGATATTGTACAGTCTATTACTGTTATTATAACACTTATCACAGTTTTCCTTAGGTTGTAGTTATTTGTGGTATGTTTTATCTCTCATTATGCATTCTAAAATGCAGAAGGGCAAGTACTATGTCTTATTCTTTTTCTGTATCTTTCACAGTGTATAACCCAGTGCCTTAAATGGAATAAGTGCTCAGTAAATGTCTACTGTATGATTGAATCATGTGGCTAATTAAAAGATGCAAAACAGATTCAGTTTCCTAGTTCTGTTAGTAGAACTGAATACAATTTTCCAGCAATAAACCAGGCATGATACAAATGACATATTTCCCTCAAGTGGTTTAAGGGCTCTCAGGTAGATGGGAGAGAGAATCAAAAGGTACTGGGATTCTTATTTCTTAGAATGTGGTAGGTTGAACGAGAATTTCAGTGCTTTACAGTATATAAATGGGCAGTGTAAAAATGGATTTAAATTTAGGTGGAGAAGCAATTGGACTAATGAACATGTGTGCTCCCTAAATTAAATTGAGGAAAGTAAAATTATTAAATGATGTACTTTTCCTTTATGTAACCCCAAAAGTGGTAGGTAGGAAAGGGAAGAGTCAGCATACTTTGATGGGTATGTTTACCCATTAGAAGAAAGTTGAATCCCAGCACTCAGTATTATTAATAGTTAAATGACTTTGGTTAAGTCCTATAGCCTTCCTGATTGTCCATTTCCTTTCCTGTAATACCTGTGTCACAGAGTTGTTTATAGAAGTAAATGAACTAATGGATTGTGAAATTGTTCTGTAAGCTATAAAGCATTTTTGGTCACTCTTTTTTTCTGTGTTCCTACTTTGTATTTATCATCTGCTATAGCATTTCCCATGTTGTACTGTAATTTATTTGTTTGTCACTGTCCTCCACTAGACTGAGCTTTTTTTAGAGCAAAGATTTTTGTTTTATTTATCTTTGAATGCCAGGGAGTTACACATAGGTACTCAATAAATGTTTGATGAATGTGTGAATAAATGTTCCAGGTTGGAGATGGACCCAGGTGACCTCTTAAGTTTCCTTTTAGTTCTGCTGTTTAAGATTCTATAAGAAGGTATAGAAATAATTAGATATTGACAAAGGAAGAAATATTTAGAATATAAAAACATGAAATTGAAGGACAGTTACAGAATTTTTAAACGCATATTAACATTCTAGAGTGTACTTTCAAAAGGGAAATTGTTGAAACGATTTAATTGAGTTTATGTGTAAGAAGGGAGGTTATGATTTGTCAAGTGAGAAATAATTTTTCTGGCCATGGAATGATAACAGCTAAAAGGAATCTTTCAAATGCTAGGAAATTTGGCAGAGGAATACTGTGGCTAAACAAATTCATTAGAGCAGAAAGGTATTAAAAACATTTAAAGAAGTTTGGTTAAATCATGGGAACCAGTCTCCCTCATTAAGATGCCAGAAACAGATGAGACATAAGGTGGAAGTTTTGTTGTATTTGTTGTCATTTGAAAGGATTCAAAACTAAATCTCCAGTAGGAGCAAAGTATGACTCTTCTAAAAGCAGAATAGATAAACCTACTGACATAGGTTTTAGTAGACAGGAGAGATCATAAACACAAAGTGTAAAGGTAAAGTAGAAATAGAAAAATGAAAGAACAAATGACTGAAGTTGGTTTAGAAAGGACCAAATCTCTTCTTCTCCTCCTTCTTCTTCTCCTTTTTCTTCACCTTCTCCTCCTCCTCCTCCTCCTCTTCCTCCTTCCTCTCCTTCTTCTTTTTATTAGTTTCAGGTGTACAAAGCAATGTAATAGTTATAAGTTTACACTCCTCACAAAGTGATAGCACCCCCCAATCTACTACCCCTCTGACATCATATATAGCTGTTACAATGCCAATGACTATCTTCACTATGCTGCACTCCACATCCCATGGCCATATATATATATATATATATATATATATATATATATATATATATATATATATATATATATAATTATGGTTGACATTCAATATTATTCTACTTCAGTGTCAGATGTATAGTATATTGGTCAGACATCTCCACAGTCTATGAAGTGTCCCCTGATAAGTCCAGTGCCCATCTGGCACCCTACATAATCTTTACAACATTATTGATTATATTTCCCATAGTGTATTTCATATCCCTGTGACTATATTTTGTTTACTAATTTGCACTTTCTTCTTTTTTATTAAAGTTTATTGCGGTAACAATGGTTAGTAAAGTTACATAGGTTTCAGGTGTACAATTCTGTAATACATCATCTATATATCACATTGTGTGTTTACCACCCAGAGTCAGTTCTCCTTCTGTCACTATACATTTGATCCCATTTACCCTCATCTACCACCCCCCTCTCCTCTTACTCTCTGGTAACCACTAAACTATTGTCTGTGTCTATGAAGTTTTGTTTCTTTATTTGTTTGTCTTCCATTGTTGTTTTCAGTTTTATATCCTACATATCAGTGAAATCATATGGTTCTTGACTTTTTCTCTCTGACTCATTTTGCTTAGCATAGTAATCTCAAGATCCATCCATGTTTTCACAAATGGCACTATTTAATCTTTCCTTATGGCAGAATAGTATTCCATTGTATATATATATAACCACATCTTCTTTATCCAATCATCTATCAAAGGACACTTTGGTTGTTTCCATGTCTTGGGCACTGTAAATAAAGCTGCAATGAACATCAGAGAATATATATGTTTACAGATAAATGTTTTCTGATTTTTGGGGGGTATATACCCAGGAGAGGGATTGCTGGGTCATGTGATAATTCTATTTTTAATTTTTTGAGGAACCTCTACACTGTCTTCCATAGTGGCTGCACCAATCTGCATTCCTACCAACAGTGTATGAGGGTTCCTTTTTCTCCACAGCCTCTACAATACTTGTTATTATTTGTCTTGTTGATGATAGCCATTCTAACTGGTGTGAGGTTTTTGTTTGCATTCCTCTTTTATTTGCATTTTATTTGCATTGAGCATCTTTTCATATGTCTGTTGGCCATCTGTATGTCCTTTTAGAGACATGGCTCTTCATGTCTTCTGCCCATTTTTAAATTGGGTTGTTTGTGTTTTTGGTTTTGAATTGTATGAGTTTTTAAAATATATTTTGGATATTAACCAAATCACTTCTAATGAGAGATGTGGAAGGGTCAAAAACAATGATCCTAAATAAGAAATTGAAAAGAGATGGCAAATACGAAGGCAGTATTAGAATACTAGAGTTGGAGTGGACCTTGAGAGAACTTACTGTGTTTCCCTGAAAATAAGACCTCCCTCGAAAATAAGCCCCAGTTAAGATTATCAGCCAGATGGACAAATTTAGTACATTATGACAATGTTCCAGAAGAAGATGACATGACTGTATTTGTGTAAATGTAGATTGTCGTACATGAAAAAAACAACATCCCCTGAAAATATGCCCCAATGCATCTTTTGGAGCAAAAATTAATATAAGACCTGGTCTTATTTTGGGGGAAATATGGTACAACTAAAGAACTAACCAGAGATTTCCTAAACTGTAGACCTCAAAGCTGAACCTGGTGCATCATGAAGTGGCTGTCACCACCTTCCCTCTATGTGGTCTTTAATAAAATATCTGAGGGAGGAGAAGCTATATGTGATTGGTGACCTGGGTTCTCACCATAGAGGCTTCATTAAAACATAGTGGAATGGAAAAAGCTTGCCCTTAAAAACTCAGACACACTTGAGTTAGAATCCCAGCTCTGCCTCTTATCAGTTGTTGGAACTTGAGCAATTACTTAATATCTCTAAAAGACATTAAGAAACAACTCTGTGTATCAGGTAACTCCTATTTTTCATATGCCTATGTTGGTCATCTAATTTTCCTTTTTTTTCTTATTATCCATTTCTTTCTTTCTTTTTTTTTAAAATGCTGCTTTATAAGACATTTCATCAGCTTTATCTTCCAACCTTTTTATTAAGGTTTTAATTCCTCTTATCATATATTTAATTATAAAGAGCTCTTTTATTTTCTCAATAGGTCTTAAAATTTTCTCTTCTTCTCTCATGGTTGCAACGTCTCCTCTAATTTCTCTGGGAATGCCAATCATCTATTTTCTTTTTAAAAGTTTTCTTTTGAGCTTCAGGGATCTTCTCTAAAAGACTCAACCTCCAGTCTTCTGCTCGGGTTGGGAAGGAAAGTGATTTGGTTCTGCAGAGTGGGGGGGAGAAAATCTGTAGGTCTATCAGTATCTTAGGATGACTTCCAACCACTCCTCCTGGTTTTAGGAAGTCCTTACCCACTACTTACAGAGGTACCTGGCACTACAAATTCTTGAGCCTTTTTTGGAGTTCTGTGGTATAGATTAAATTGCCCCTCAGCTTTCCCCTCTGACAACTTGGGATACAGGTTTCCCAGTCTACTAACTCAGTTACTATTTGTCCATCTTCTATCAGGTTTCCAAAATTTGTTACTAATGTCTTCTCTCCTGTATCCTCCATCCTGTGTATTTATGCCCTTTTAAAATTCCTTTATTATAATTGTATCTGAGTTTTGATGAGGGAGCAGAGCTAAATGTGTGAGTTCAATCTGCTTTCTTTAACCAAGTCTCTTACTTCTCCATGTCTTTTTTGTCCCTCCTTTACATTTTAACCATCACCACATTATACAGATTCTTACCACTTTCTATATCTAGTCTCCACATCTCTAGCATGTCTCTAGTCCTTTGTAATTCTGTAGATTTATATTCCTGAAAAACTGCTCTGTGTACCTCACAGCTTTGAGTATAAAAACCCTTCAGTTTTTTCTGGATGCTGACAGGATAAAGTCTACCTTCCTTAACATGACATTAAAAGCTTTCCATGGTCTAGTCTCTACCCACCTTTTCAACTTCATCTTTTAGGTTTTCAGAAACACTCACATCTATACCAACACCCATACTCACCTGTAGCTTTGATCAAACTTATCTGGAACAAATAGGGGCATGATAGCTGGTCTTACCTGGTGATTTATCCAGTAGACTTAACAGTTGATGTATTGATTTTGCATGACTAATTTAAAACTCTCAGTTTTAAGTGAATACTTTTTTGACCTGAGGCTTCTTATAACCCATGTCAGTCTAGGATTCTAAAATCTGTTTTTAATATATGCATTTTCTTAATTGCATTCAGTATATTGCATATTGTTTTTCCATGATATATTATTCTACACCTTATTTATTTTCTGCTAGACTCTGGAGGTGCAAAGATGAGTAGGAGGTGGCAATTATGTCTTATAATAAGCTGCTATCTTATATGGTATTGGGTTTAACCCCCAGCTCAACAACTGGGTTTACACAGTGTGATTTAATATTCTTCTAGGGTTTAACTTTGTAATTTATTATATCTTTCCCACCAAACGAATTTTCTGACATTTACATCAAGAACATTTATAATGTTTTCCTGAAAGCATATTGACTTTTTCCCCCCTAGTATCGTCTTCGCTGACCTCTTTATTATGAATCTAATTCTTTGGGTGAAAGGGTCATCGGCTGCCATGTCCTTCAGTACTCTGATAGGTATCCTTGCAATGTGGTTTGGAATTTCAGTTCCACTGACATATTTTGGTGCATACTTTGGAAGCAAGAAGAAGGTAAACTTTTTAAATACTGCTTTTGACCATTGAGTGATATATGAAATAATACCTCAGTGTGTATATACTATACATGGAATGCAAATGCACCATTGGAGAAAAATACAAAGAATAATCATTTTGGGGAAAAAATGTTTTTGAAAATTTAAATGAAAGACAGTAACACTTTAAAAGACATTACTTAATGTCTTTTTCACTTTATAGGTTGTTTATATTTCCCTCTATTTCTGATGGACAAAATTAAAAGGACATATTACAGGAAGGCTGACTTGAACAAAGTCAGAAAAGTAATAGGATTATACAATGGAGAAAGAAAGCCAAGATATAGCCTAAGAAATGGGGCTGTTCAGTTTACAGATTTGAAGTTAGCCTAATCAATGTATAGGGAAAAAGAGCGAGATATCAAAAAGGCTAAATGAGTCCACACTGCAAAAATATTGTATAAAGATATAGCATGAATTTGTAGGGGAGAAATCAGACAAGGAAGGGGAGTTCCACACAGAGCAGAAAAAAGGAAAATTAGTAAAAAATCTCTTGATAAATTTTAAGAAAGAACTTTTTGACATATTATTTTATATTGGAATAGTCATTAGTAAATCTTGTTCAATTTCTTCCTTGAAATTTATAGGAAAGGACAAGCATCCTTATTATTTAGCTACATGCTATCTAGTATGGTGGCTGCTAGCCACATGTGGCTTTTGAGTGGTTGAAATGCAGCTAGTCCAAATTGAGATGTGCTGTAAGTGTAAAATACACACTGGTTTTCAAACATTTAAAGCAACAACAAGAATATAAAACATCTCATCAATAATTTTTATATTGATTACACATTTAAATGATACTACGGGGCATATTAGATACAATAAAATAAATTAATTTCACCTGTTTCTTTTTACTTCTTGAAATGTGGGTGCTAACAGATTTAAAACTGAGTATGTGGCTGGCATTATATTTCATTGTGCAGCATTGGTCTAGCCTCTGTCCACATGACTGCACTTGGAAATGTTTCATGTTCTGCTCAGATTCAAGATTCTCTATTGTGACTGTGTCTGTATAAATTTATTTGGATTTCATGTCATTCTGATTTTCACTTGATTTATTTTCGAGCAGTTTAGGTATCCAGTTCATACAAACCAGATTCCCCGTGTGATTCCTCAACGAACTTTCTTTACAAAACCACTTCTTGGCATGATCATCGGTGGCATTTTACCTTTTGGCTGTATTTTTATTCAACTTTTTTTTATTCTAAACAGTATTTGGTGAGTATTGTATCTTCATAATCTCAAAAATCATAATTGTTAATAAATTAATATTCCTATATTTCAAGGTGGTTAAGTTCTGGTATGGCAAAACTTCGTTTGCCCTGCTTTATCCAGGAAATAGCAATCTGACCTGGGAGAATTTCCTAGGGAACTAAGACTTAATTCACAAAAATTTAAAGCCAATTTTTGATAGAAATTTCTATAAATGTTTCCTTTTTTAAAATTAATAACCTTTCAAAACCTTTCCAGGTGGTTTAGAAAAGTTGGTCTCAAACTGTACTTGTCTGAACCTTTGTGGGGGATGGGGTGGGGGTGTCCCTTGGAGGGAGGTGCCTAAAGATGGGAAGGGGCAGCTCTGATTTGTATCAGTTTTTCGTACTGGCCTTCCATGCGAGATTTCAGGTAGAGTTCCTCTGCTGAAAATAATCTGGAGACCACTGACTTTGGGTCTTCATCTGTTTTGAGCTGTAAGTAATATTTTTCTGTCTTCCTTTCTGTCAACTGTTAGTTCTGGTTTCAGGATCCCTGATCCTTATAGCTTTCCTCTTTTCATTTGCTACTTTTAATCTGTTGTGATTTAAGAATTCTAATAACCAAGATAGTTAGAAAGCATGTAAAGTAAGAACTAGTGCTCTCTGATTAAAGTTCAACAGCTTGTGTGTCTGAGTTTTTGACAGCTATTTCAGTTGCTCCGAGTCCCTTTTTACCTTTTTTTTTTTTTTTTTTGCCCCTAAGTACTTTTTTTATTTTTAATTTTGTTTTATTTTCTTACTTCCTGATTCTTGACTGCATTCTGGTTTTAGGAGCTGGCCGAGTGGGGTGTTATTGTGGAGGAATTTTTGGCAATGGAGCAAAGCACCATAAAATAAAATTCAGCAGCCAACTGTGTGTGTTTATGACAACACTTTTGTCCCAAATGAATCTTTCAGACAAAACTTATAAGTCCTCAGAAATTAGGCTTAATCATACACATTAATTGCTCACCTTTTAAACAGCATTATGCCAAATTTGTTTGAAAGATAAGCAATAAAATCTGTTACCTCATCGGCAACTAAATATTCAACATGCTGCAAAATGGATTATAGTAACCTTATTTTCCAGATGTTTTTAATGGAAAAGTAATTTTTAGTGAAATTTGAGAGGTTCATTAGACAAATTAATTTTTGTTTTAATGAGAAACTGTGCTTTTGTGTACAACTTTGTATATATTTATTATCTATAGAAATGATTATCCCCAATCCCTATCCTTTGTCCTCATACCCAGGTATATATTTTACATGAGATTTTCAAATGGGTATTAATTGCTTCATGAGTTTCTTATCTTCAGAAAGCTTTTAAAAAGTTATATTGCTCATCCCAATATAGTCAGCTCAGCTCTACAATAATGAAAGAAATTACTCCATTCCTTCAAAGTTGGAACTAAATGTAATCCACACACAGATTTTTGAAAAGATGCATGTTTGAAAGTGTATTTAATAGAATTGTGTGTGCTGTGCTTTAAAGACCTACTTGGGGAGACTGCCTGTTAATAGACCTTCAAAGTCAAAGTGGCATTTGAGTCTCTGGTTTTCTGTTGTATAATGTAGTCAGTGGTATTTATGGCATTTACAGCCTTCCATTTCTAAAGAGAAAGCATGTTTTAAAATGTGTATCGAGAAAATTATAGAGATATTGGTGGGTCTTAAATGAAAACTAAATTATATGGGTAAGTAGCAACACTGATTCTAACTAGAGAAGATATGGCCAAACTCAAGCTGCTTAGGTAAAGAAATATATTTTTTGATACTAGACGGATAGATGAAGGTTTGGAATGAAGAGTTAAAGGTTAGTAGAGAAGTGTGTGGTTTTTGTGTAGATTTGGATTGATCTTTCAGTATTATTAATTTCCAGTTTATTTTAAAGCTATCATTTTTATTTTCAGGTCTCATCAGGTATACTTCATGTTTGGCTTCCTTTTCTTAGCCTTTATAATTCTCCTGATTACCTGTTCAGAAGCTACAGTTTTGCTGTGTTATTTTCATTTATGTGCTGAGGTAAAGACATAAGAAACTAATGCATCTTAAGTTTTCTAAACTTGCATTATTGGAATTAGAAGTCTGTGTTGAGAAATGATATAAATGTTAACTGCATGGTTTCTACAAATTGGGATCAGTTTTATATTGTGCTTTCTTAACGACATTTTGATTTTGATGCAGCTATCAAATTAATGCTACTTTGATGGAAAATTTAAACAGAAAGTAATTTCTTTCTGGCTAGTTACTTTAATTGCTGCATAATTTTCAGTTAACATAGAAATATAGGGAACTGATTTAATATTTAGACATAAAAGAACTGGTTCAATGGTGTTTTCTTTTTAACAATTAAATTTTTTTGTAGCTTAGGCCAGGATTATGTTTTTTGTGTTTGAGATGGCTGCTAAAGGCAGTTACTCTTACTTCAATTTCATTGCCTTTTGGTTACCATGGGCATAAATCTTTTTACCCCACTCCACCTCCATGTTTTTCCTGACGTTGTTCTAGATAACTAAGGTGGGAGTGAACATTGTTTTTTAAAAAATCTTCTAAATCACTCTTAATAGTTAAAAGTGATTCTTTAAAGGTGACAATACAGGGGTTAGGGAATGATTATTATATACACAATTCCTTAGAGCATTTTCTTCTTGAGTTATAGGTATAAAGGTAAAAAATAAGAATTAAGTATATATTATACTTAGTTACTCAATAATTCTATCGTACATTTTCTCAGAGAACATCTGCAACAATCTTTAATGAGACATATTGTAGTAGGCATTAATGCATACATTTTTATTTTTTAAATAATATTTTTTGGGCCCCCAAGACTACCCACATGTTTGGTGATTCACTAGAAGGACTCATGGGACTCAACATATAGATGTATTCATAGCTTGGGTTTATTACAGCAAAAGGAAACACAACAGGATTGACAAGGAAAAAACACACAGGTGGAACCTGGAGAAATCCATGTGCAGTCTTCCTATGCTTTCTCTCTCCCATGAGTGGACACACTAAGTGTGATCCTTTCTCCAGCATTAAAAAAATACAGCAAAATGGGGCAGCTGAATGGCTTAGCTGGTTAGAGTGCGAGCTCTCAACAACAAGGTTGCTGGTTCAATTCCCACATGGGATGGTGGGCTGTGGCCCCTGCAACTAAAGATTGAAAATGGAGACTGGACTTGGAGTTGAGCTACACTCTCCACAGCTAGATTGAAGGACAACGACTTGACTTGGAGCTGATGAGCCCTGGAAAAACACACTGTTCCCCAGTAAAAACATTTTTAAAAAAATACAGTAATATAGAAGCTCATTAGAGATTCAGCATACACGTTTTTTACTGGGGGCTAATCACATAGGCACCCTCTGCCTAGCAACTACAAAATTCCAGACTCCCAAAAAGAAAACAAGTGTTCTCCATAAATCACATTGGTTGTACAGTCAAGGTATAGAAAACCAGTCTTATCAATCAAGGAATGATTAAATTTCAAATTTCCAGATGTAAGTAAAGGGTCAACCTTGAAGCAGGCCCTTCTAAGGATAGCAGCCTCAGACCTGCTATATTAATTCTTTTCTGCACTGCCTGTCCCCTTGGCCCCTGACCACAGTGCCTTTACAGTAAAACTATTATCTGCAGGAGTCCATGGGGCACGGTGAGACTAACCTGCATATTTTCCTCAGTCATGCCTCCATGGGTTCTGAATTTAGCTGGTTAAAACAAAGCCCATTAACCATAAAGGTCTATCTTAAGTTTCTATACTAACCTTTATTACCTGGCCTGAGGCATCAATTCAGGTCCAGCACAACTCTGGCCAGTAAATTGAAACTGACATGGAAACTTACAGGGCTGAAGCAGTGTCATGATAGAGGGGATGCACACATTGGAAGTATAGTCCCCAAGGGCACACATGGTCCTCCTAGAAAAAAAGAGTTTATAATTGTTAGGGCACCCCAAGTGGAACATAGATTAGTCAGACATTATATATTCAATTTCTTGTAAAACTTCCTCCTTTATTTCTTTTAATCCATAATCTTAAAGAGTCTCCTTTATATTGTTTGTTATTACAATAACTGATAACCCATGTATAGTTAGAATTTCATCAAAAAGGTTGTTTTTTCTACTTTTTTTGCAGGATTATCATTGGTCGTGGAGAGCCTTTTTCACCAGCAGTTTTACAGCTGTTTATCTTTTTATGTATGCAGTTTATTACTTCTTTACCAAACTTCAAATCACGGGCATTGCAAGCATCATTTTGTACTTTGGGTACACGATGATCATGGTCTTGATTTTCTTCCTTTTTACAGGTAATCACAGAATTACTTTGTGTATTTCAGATTCTCTAAAGCGACTTGGAGCTAGCCATGATGTAATAAGCATCAATTAACAATTAATGGAAAGACTAGGGAACAAAGTCATCATGTTCATTTTTATGCTTTGGGGATAAAAGATTGCAAAGCCTAGGGAAATGGTGAGGGGACCTTATGTACTTAGCTGCAAGACTGTCCCTTGTGAATGTTTTTAAACAGTAGCGTTGTGTTCCAAAGCACAGAAAGGGTTATGTGTAATCACTTTTGAATAGCTTCCAAGCATAAAAATTAACTGACTTGAATAACTTTTGAATTAGTAAAATTAGATAAAGTAAATGTGTGGTCGTATAATCAATTATATGTGAGGAACAAAATGTACAATTGTCAGGATTACTCATGTGGAGCTGTTATTTGGGTTCAGCTGTGATGGAAACTTTAGATTGATGCTTAAAGCAGGTGAAAAAAATGATGTGGATTATAAAATGATCAAGTTGGAGAAATAACGAAGTTGGAAAGCTTTAAATTCTTTTCAACACAAGTGAAGCAGCATTCCATCTTTACTTGCCTCACTTTTAAGTTCTGGTTTTACCTCAAGACATCACTCATGTAGGTCAGTTTGGAAAATTTCAAGTATAATACTATTTCTGATTTTTAACTCTCAGATTCAACAAATATGTAAATATTAGCAATGGGAGCTTGTCAGAAATCAAAACCTTAAGACAAATGTAAATATTATCTGAGAAACTGGGCGTCTTGGTGGTGGCTTCTTGTTGATATAGTATTACCTGTGTACCACTGGTCCAAACTCCTAAATACAGAGAAGACCATGCAGGCCTCCTCTCGTCTCCTAGCCACCAGAAGTTCTACTTAAAACTGAAGATCTGAGAGTGTCTCACCATTCTAGTCTAACCAGGCTCCTCGTGTTTGTTGTTTAGTTTTTTTTAAAAAACTTTTTATTGAAATATGAATGCAGAATAGTGCACACACATCATAAGTGTACAGCTCAGTGCATTATCACAAAGTGACTATACTTTTTAAACTAATATCCGCATCAATAAACAGTACATAATAAACACCGCTGAAGCCACTGTTGGGCCTCTATCTACTCACCTTCGCCAAAGGCAACAATTATCTTTTATTTTTAATTAAATTTATTGGGGTGACAATTGTTAGTAAAGTTACATAGATTTCAGGTGTACAATTCTGTAATGCATCATCTATATATCACATTGTGTGTTCATCACCCAGAGTCAATCCTGACTTTTAACAGCATAGATTAATTTGTCCTGTTTTTGAATTGTATGTAAATGGAATCACACAGGATGCACTCTTTTATGTCTGGCTTCTTTTGTATCTGGTATCTTTCCCTTGATATTGTTTGTGGGATTCACCCATATCACTGTGTGTAGATATCATCTATACCCCGCATATCTTTTGTTTTGGATTTCTCCCACAGGAAGTTACTGGCTTTTGTATTTGTGTAACGTGCAGTTGGATGTATTGAGCACAGTAATTTCAGGCTTGTTTTCTTCATTACCTAACACTTTGACTCAGGTTGTTTTTTTTCTGGCAGTCTCATATTACAGCAGCTTCTTCCAAAAGTTAGATGTAATCCTCAATGGTCACACTGCCGACAAAAATCTTTTCCCAGTGGTTGGCTCCACCAAGTGCATTGCTTCCGTCACCACACTACAATGAATACCGACTCTCAAACGTTCACAGTGATCTTGCCAAATCTAATGGCCTCTCCCTACTCTTCACCTTCCTTGGCTTCTTTGTTTAACACTACTCAACAGCTATTCTCTGAAATTCTCTCAACATGATTTGCTTTATTCCCCTTGTACCATTTTGTGCCTTCTTATGTTTTCCTTCCTCTTCCTGTCTGGCGTTTATCCAACGTTCAGTATTCTGCATTTCAGTACTTTGTTTCTACACTCTCCCCTTTAGAGTTCATTCAATCCCATGGCTTCACTTATCTCCTCAATGCTGACAGCTCCCAAATCTGTATCCCTAGCCATAACCTCTATCCACTTATATTCTGAACGTTTGCATGTCTCATTGGTATTGCCAACTCAACATGCCCCCAAAAGTGAATTTAGTACTTCCTTTTCCCAAAACTGATTCATCTTAATTTCTTTCTCACTTTGATCATCATCATCATCTCTAATCTCTGATCTCCTTGGCTTATTTTGTAGGAATTCTTAACATACCCTTTCCATGCTTGATAGCTAACTAATCACAACTTTCCTATTTATTCTTCTTCAGAAGCTCCATTCTGCCCATTTATTTCTTTCAGTCTTAGTCCAGGACTCTATTCTTTTATGCCTGGGTTGCTCCAACTGCCTCCTATTCGGTTTGCTGGACTCTGGTCTCATCTTTTTTTTAACCCATTCTACACACTCTCTGCTGTCAGGTGAACTACTTTCATTTTTTCCCATTATAATAATGCAATTCAGTTCAAGATTAATTTTAACATGTCAACACATATTATAGAATGTTTGCATTGTACGAGGCACTATGCTAGGTGATGGCAATACAGTGGTGAAGAAGACAGATCAGGTCTACTGTTTTTTAAAAAAAATTTTTTGGGGGAATATTCGGGAAAAGTGTGTTTTTCCAGGACCCATCAGCTCCAAGTCAAGTCGTTTTCAATCTAGTTGTGGAGGGCGCAGCTCACTTACCCATGTGGGAATCGAGCCGGCGACCTTGGTGTTATGAGCACTGTGCTCTAACCACTGAGCAAACCGGCCACCCCCAGGTCCCCTATTCTTGTGAACCTGATATTTTAATGGAAGGGAGACAAGAAATTATGGGTTTGATGAGCTTTGTGAAAGAAATGATATTGAAGAAGACGTGGATGTTTGAGTGTTCCAAGTAGAAGGGGCAGCGTGTTCAAAAGTCTTGAAGTGGGAAGGGGTTTGACATCTTCACAGAACACAGAGAAGTCCAGGATGGCCAGAGAGGGAGGGTGGCTCTAAGAGGCAATAGTGATGTTAGAGAGGTAAGGAACAGTGAGATCTTACAAGGATCTTATAAACTGTATTAAGGAATTTAGATTTTATTGTAGGAGCGATGGGAAGTTGAGGGGGTTTAAACAGGGGACTAATGTAATAATATCATTCTTCTCATTAGAAAACTTTAATAGTGCCATACTTTCTTCTCTATCAAGGTCTAAACTTACCTTGGTGTTTGGTCTCCTGTTCCACCTACTCAATGTATTTTCTAAACCTTTCTAAGCTGAACCCACTTACCAACCCAGGCATGTCTGTTCCCAACTTTTTGAGCATGTCTCCCCTACCAGATTAAAATCTCCTTGAGAGGGCCGGCCTGGTGGCTGAAGCGGTTGGAGCTCTGTGCTCCTAATGCCCAAGGCTGCTGGTTTGATTCCCACATGGGCCAGTGCCAGATGGCTCAGTTGGTTGGAGTGTGGGCTCTCAACCACGAGGTTGTTGGTTCGACTCCCGCAGGGATGGTGGGCTGCGCCCCCTGCAACTAACAACAACAACTGGACCTGGAGCTGAGCTGCGCCCTCTGCAACTAAGATTGAAAGGACAACAACTTGACTTGGAAAAAGTCCTGGAAGTACACACTGTTCTCCAATAAAGTCCTGTTCCCCTTCCACAATAAAATCTTAAAAAACAAATCTCCTTGAGAACAGGGACTATGTCTTGTGCCTAGTTTGTATCCTTCATAGTGCTAAGCACATGGTTCTTCTTGAATTGCATGGAGTATGAAAGAGAGGAGATACCAATATGGTATAATGTTTCCATATGTATTTTATAATTAAGTTGTGGGTATGAGAAACCTCCAAAGTAAATTCTAGTTATTGTCATATCAGGAAAAAAATTAGTAAAGTTATGAAGTGTGTTTCTGACATCTGTTTTCTAGAACTGTTCTTTAAACAGCACTGTCTGCTTACAGATTCTTAAATAGCATCTCTTTAAATTTTATCATTATGTTTTGAGGTTCATAACAGAAAGCAAGCCTTATTGTTTATGTTCGTGTTGTTTCACTTTTGAGGAAGACATCCTTAATTAAATAAGTAGTCTTGGGAATATAGAGGTACATATCTAGCTATTAATTGCTGATTAGTAGTTATTAATAGCTGATTACTCTTTATTGCTGTAGACAAATATTTCTGAGAGGGATTTTAAAAAAAATTATACCTTTAAAATTAGCAATACCACGCATGTAAAAAATGCTGAGGCATTTCACACTTATTTAGAATGATTATGCATTCATCCAAAGCTCTGCCTTGTTACCTCATTCCTCTTTGGTACTTGAATTCATCCATAGCATCACAGTCAAAGTATAGGACTTCATAGCTGTGAATATTGAATATTGACATTTAATATTTAATTTTAATTCACAGCTGTGAATTTTGAGTATTCACATTTAATACTTAATATTGCATATTGTGACTATAGGAAGATACTTTATTAACATACTAAGTGTATTTCCATGTTGCTACATATCCTTTATATTTATTATTTTTGTGGCTGCTTAATGCATTGAGCAGATTACTTTACTTAACTGTTTTTCACTGTCAAACTTGCTTTTTCCCCTATTTTCGATTATTTCCTTAAGATAATCTGTGAAATAGGGTAACGGGGTCAAAGAACATGAATATTTTTATGGCTCTTTATGCTTTTCTGCCATCAGCAGAGTGTATCAGTTTCCCTACAGCCTTGGCTGGTATTGAGTATTATTAAAAAAAAAAAAAACAACCCAAAGTGGTTTTCTTTTTTGTTAACACAGTATATCTAAAATGGCACCCCATTGTTTTCTTCCTCTCATTTTTTAAGCGAAAGGAAGTGATGTGCATTGTGGTTGGTGTTCCTCCACCCAATTTTCTGTTGGTAGCACCCTTACAGATGTGTAAACTACATATTGAAATAGGACTCAAAGCACAGGGAGAGGAAGGATAAGCCACCATATACCAACAATGTCATCAAAGAGTACCAGGAGAGAAACCTTGTATTGTATAGACAAAGATAAGGAAATTTCAGTTAAGGTTTGGTGACTTACCCAAAATCCTAATTAGTTTTAATAAAACTAGTTTCACATCTGATTAAACTAGTTAAAAAAGAAATAAAGTCTGTACATGACCAAGTAGACTATGATCTCTTCTAACTTGATGGCTTTACTCAGATCTCTAATGGATGCTCATGGGTGGCACACTTATGGATGCTTGATATTGATTGGAAGATAGTGATTCTTTATTTACATCAAGTTTTGTTTTAGATACCAACAAATGACTTAAAGTCTAAAGAAAATTAATTGAAATAATGTATTTCTATTTTGATATACTGGACATAAGGTCACAATAACCAATTAAGATCTAACATTTAGGATGCACCCTCTTAAAGTCTAAAATGCTGTGTTACATTACAATAATGGAGTTCAGAACCTAATATAAACCTTGGCTGGCATTGCCATTGGGTAGTAAATTAAATATTTTATATGATGATATATATTTTAGGCAAACAATAAAAGATATTTGCATTTAGCCACAGTCTATTATTCTAGAGCAGCGATTCTCAACTGGGCATATTTGCCCCACTCCCCAGAACATTTAGCAATATCTGGAGACATTTTTTTTAAATTTATTTTTTAAATTTATTGGGGTGACAATTGTTAGTAAAATTACCTAGATTTCAGGTGTACAATTCTGTATTACATCATCTATAAATTCCACTGTGTGTTCACCACCCAGAGTCAGTTCTCCTTCCATCACCATATATTTGATCCCTCTTACCCTCATCTCCCACCCCCCACCCCCCACCCCCCTTACCCTCTGGCAACCACTAAACTATTGTCTGTGTTTATGAGTTTCTGTTTCTCATTTGTTTGTCTTGTTCTTTTGTTGTTTTTTGGTTTATATACCACATATCAGTGAAATCACATGGTTCTCTGCTTTTTCTGTCTGACTTATTTCGCTCAGCATTATACTCTCAAGATCCATCCATGTTGTCACAAATGTTCCTATATCGTCTTTTCTTACCACCGAATAGTATTCCATTGTGTATATATACCACAACTTCTTTATCCATTCATCTATCGAAGGACATTTTGGTTGTTTCCATGTCTTGGCCACCATAAAGAAAGCTGCAATGAACATTGGAGCACACGTGTCTTTATCTCTAAATGTTTTCAGATTTTTTGGGTAGATACCCAGGAGAGGGATTGCTGGATCATATGGCAATTCTATTCGTAATTTTTTGAGGAACCCCCACACTGCCTTCCATAATGGCTGCACCAGTCTGCATTCCCACCAACAGTGTATGAGGGTTCCTTTTTCTCCACAGCCTCTCCAACATTTGTTACTATTTGTCTTGTTGATGATAGCCATTCTGACTGGGGTGAGGTGATATCTCATTGTGGTTTTGATTTGCATTTCTCTGATGATTAGTGATGTTGAGCATTTTTTCATATGTCTATTTGCCATTTGTATGTCCTCTTTGGAGAAATGTCTCTTCAAGTCCTCTGCCCATTTTTCAATTGGGTTGTTTGGTTTTTTGTTGTTGAGTTGCATGAGTTCCTTGTATATTCTGGATACTAGCCCCTTATCGGAGGCACTGTTTGCAAAAATCTTCTCCCATTCAGTTGGTGGCCTCTTTATTTTGTCAATGGTTTCTTTTGCTGTGCAGAAGCTTTTAAGTTTCATATAGTCCCATTCGTTTATTTTAGCTTTTACTTCCATTGCCTTTGGAGTCAAGTTCATAAAATGCTCTTTGAACCCAAGGTCCATAAGTTTAGTACCTATGTTTTCTTCTATGCAGTTTATTGTGTCAGGTCTTATGCTTAAGTCTTTGATCCATTTTGAATTAATTTTGGTACATGGTGACAAATAGCAGTCCAGTTTCATTCTTTTGCACGTGGCTATCCAATTGGAGACATTTTTTGATCATCACAACTGGGACGGGTGCTAATGACATCTAGTGGGTAGAGGCCAGGGACGCTGCTAAACATCCTACAATGTACAGAACAGTCCTCTACCACAAAGAATTATCTGGCCCAAAACATCAATAGTGCCTCTGTTAAGAAACCCTGGATGCCTGACCACTGCAGTGTACACCTGAAGCTGAAGCTGAATAATACTGAATGTCAACTATACATATATAGTCACAGGATGTGGAGTACAGCATAGGGAATACAGTCAGTGGAATTGTAACAGCTATATACGATGTCAGAGGGGTAGTAGATTGGTGGAGGGGGGTTATCACTTTGTGAGGGGTGTAAATGTCTAACTATTACATTGTTTTGTACACCTGAAACTGAAAAGAAAAAAGAAAAAAGAAAGAAACCCTGGTCTAGAGGAAACTATTTTTGAATGTCACCTTTACTTAGGAATGAATACTATTTTCAAAATACAGTAGTCTCCCCTTATCTGCAGGAGATATATTCCAACATCCCCAGTGGATGCCTGAAACTGTGGATAGTACCAGACCTTTTGTATACTGTTTCTTCTGTACATACATACCTATAATACAACTTAATTTATAAATTAGGAGCAGTAAGAGATTAACAACAATGACTAATAATAAAATAGAAAATTTTGACAATACACTGTAATAAAAGTTATGTGAATATGATCTCTCCCTCAAAATACTTTACTCTACTGTACTTACCCTTTTTATTCTAGTGATGATGTGAGATGATACAATGCCTATGTGATGAGATGAAGTGAGGTGAATGATGTACGCATTGAGATGTAGCCTTAGGCTACTATAAGGGTTACTTAAACCCAAGCACTGGAATACCACGACAGTCAGTCTGATAACTGAGATGACTACTAAGTGAGCAATGTCTTCCATCCACAAATTTAATGCCTTTTCCATCTTAACTAAGCCCTTGCCACGCACTGTGGCTATAACTTCTGCATTTTGAGGTGCGACCGCACAACTAGCAGAAATTTCTTTTTCCTTCTGCAGAATTTCATGGATAGAAGATTCATTCTTACCATAGACCATAGCAACTTCAGCATTTTGTTTTTCATTCCTTAGTAAGTCAAGAATTTTCACCTTTTCAACTAAAAGAATCGATTTAAGGTTCTTTTTGGCATATCCAAATTGCCAGCATCAATAGTGTTGTACTTTGGGATCATTATTAAGTAAAATGAGGGTTACTTGAACACAAGCACTGAGATACTGCAACAGTCGATCTGGTACTGAGTTGGCTACTAAGTGACTAAATGGTAGGAGAGCATATAGATCATGGATATGCTGGACAAGGGATGATTCACATCCCTGGTGGGCACACGATTTCATCATGCTACTCAGAATGGTGCACAATTTAATACGTATGAATTGTTTATTTCTGGAACTTTCCATTTAATATTTTCAGACTGTGGTTGATCGTGGCCAACAAGAACAGTGGAAAGTGAAACCACAGATAAGGTGGGGGAGCTGCTGTGGAGTTTTGATCATCTCAAGAGATGATGTTTAGAATCTGAGACTCTGAACCACCAATCAATCTGCCAGTTTGATACAAAGAGCTTTTAAAACCCAGAAGAAGTATCAGCCAAGTGCAGAGCGCTTTTCTGTTGGCTTTCTCCCTAATTGTGCTTTAAATATATTTTTATTTATTAAAAGAAGGCAATGAAGTTCAGTATATTTTGAGACAGTCTACTGTATAACAGTTTATCACTAAATTAAAGTGAAGAGTCCATGTTCTCACACAGTGCAAAATGAAAGATAGTATACTGAAGGAAAAGTCCATTTATCTTAACACATAAATGTTAGCTATCATGGGATTTTTGTGTTTTATTATACCAAGTTGTCTCTGCCCTATTAAAAATTTCAATTCTGAAGGCCAAAATATCTAAAAGGGATAAAAATGTATTAATTCTTAACCAACCAAAAATATTTATTAAGCATCTTTTATGGGCTTGGCAATGTGCTAATAGGGAATATGGAAACATAAGATAAAATACTATTTGTTTTTTATTGATTTGACCATGTGCCAACTATTTACATACATCTCTCTCATTTAATTTTCACGTACTTGTTTATTTATCCTGAGGTATAGGTCACATTCCTCCCATCGCCTGGATGAAGAAACTGAGGCCCAGAGAGATTAAGTGACTTGTTTAAGGTCACTCAGGAAGTGTTAGAGCTAGGATTCAAATCCAGATTGGTCTTATTCCAAAGATCATTCTCTTATATGCAACTTTCTACATCCTCCTCAAGAAAGACGTCCTTTCTTTGAGCTGGGGTCAAGCCAATAACCAAAAGAAGTCTGTGGAATCTGCTCTGTGGTCCTTTATTTGATCAGGCTCTGAATTGGGATAACTAGGACTGGTGCACATAAAGCAAAAAAATATTGCTCTGAAGAATATATGATGAAAACAGAATATCTCAAACCCTTTCCATGCCTTTTCAGCCCTTGTTTAAAAATAATAGAGGCATATCCTTCCAGTTTTTTCCACATTATTCTAGGTTAGAGGGAGTCAAGTCTAGTGTGACCTCTGGAATAATTCCATTACCTCTTCAATTCCAACTCAAAGTGCTATGTGTTGTAAGAATAAACAGAATAGAGTCCGCTCTATTCTCATAGATATTGAAAACCTCTGTGTCCTATTGTTTTTCCCAGTGCAAGTAGTCACAGACCTATTCTAACTCTAAGCCCTGTGGCAGACAGTAGTCTCCCAGTTTTGATATCATACTAAAACATTTCAAAGGAAGCAAAGCATTTCCTTTCCCCAGAGGTAAACAGAAACTGCATTCTCTGGCATTCTTTGTTTGTTTGTTTGTTTCTGCTTTGTTTATTTTATTCTTTAGATTCCACATATAAGCGAAATCATATTGTACCTATCTGTCTCTGTCTGACATATGCCACTCAGCACAATACCCTTCTGGTCCATCCATGCTGCTGCAGATGGCAAAAACCTATTCCCTTCCATGGCCGAGCAATATTCCATTGTTTATATGTACCACCTACTCTTTATCCATTCATCCATCTATGGACACCCAGGCTGGCTCCACATCTTGGCCATTGTAAATAATGCTGCAATAAACATGTGGATGCATACGTGCCAGTAGTGTTTTGGATTTCTTTGGATAAATATCCAAAAGTGGGAATACTGTTTCCTTCTTGGTCTCTTGTTATAGCCTTTGTTTTAAAGTCTATTTTGTCTGGTATAAGTAGTGCTACCCCAACTTTGTTTGTTTCCATTTTCATGAAATATCATTTTCCATCCCTTTACTTTCTGTCCGTGTTTGTCTTTCAATCTGAAGTGAGTTTCTTGTAGGCAGTCTCTTGTAACGGTCTTCTTTTCTTATCCATTTAGCCCTCCTATGTCTTTTTATTTTATTTTATTTTACTGGGGAATATTGGGGAGCAGTGTGTTTCTCCAGGGCCCATCAGCTCCAAGTCATTGTCTTTCAATCTAGTTGTGGAGGGCGCAGCTCGGCTCCAAGTCCAGTTGCCGTTTTCAATCTTCAGTTGCAGGGGCATAGCCCACCATCCCATGCAGGAATTGAACCAGCAACCTTGTTGTTGAGAGGTCAAGTTCTAACCAACTGAGCCATCTGGCCACCCCCCAACTGTGTCTTTTGATTAGAGCATTTAATTCATTTACATTGATGGTAATTGTTGATAGATATGTAGCATTGCCATCTTGTTATTCATAATTTTAATATTTAATTTTTTCCATCTTAGAGAAGTCCCTCTAACATTCCTTGTAATACTGGTTTGGTACTGATGAACTCTTAGCTTTTTATTGTCTGGGAAGCTCTTTATCTGTCCTTGGATTTTAAATGATAACCTTGCTAGGTAAAGTAGTCTTGGTTGTAGGGCCATGCTTTTCACCATGTTGAACGTTTTGTGCCAGTCCCTTCTGGCCTGCAAAGCTTCTGTTGAGAAACAGCTGACAACCTTATGGGGGCTCCCTTATAAGTTACTAGTTGCCTTTCTCTTGTTGCTTTTTGGATTCTCTCTTTGTCTTTAACCTTTGCCATTTTAATTATAATGTGTCTTGGTGTGGCCCTGTTTTGGGTTCATCTTTTTTGGAACTCTCTGTGTTTCCTGGATTTGTACATTTATTTCTTTCACCAGGTTAGTAAAGTTTTCTGTCATTATTTTTTAAAATAGGTTCTCAATCTCTTGCTTTTTCTGTTCTCTTTCTGGTACCCCTATGATGTGAATGTTGTAACACTTCATGTTGTTCCAGAGGTTTCTTAAACTGTCTTCATTTTTTTTGGATTCTTTTTTCTTTTTGCTCTTCCAATTGAGTGTTTTCTGCTATTTTGTCTTCCAAATCGCTCATTTGATCCTCTCTTTCATCTAGTCTGCTGGTGATTCCTTCTAATGCATTCTTTGTTTCAGCTTTTGTATTCTTTGCTGCTGACTGGTTCTTTTTTATGGTTTCTCTGTCCTTTTTTGTACTTGATATCTCTTTGTTGAAGTTCTCACTAAGTTCCTTGAGCATCCTTATAACCATTGTTTTGAACTCTGTCTCTGGTATATTGTTTGCCTCCATTTTGTTTATTTTTTTTTTCTGGAGTTTTCTCCTGTTCTTTCATTCGTGAGGTATTTCATTGTTTCTTCACTTTGGCTATCTCTCTGTGTTTGTTTCTATGCATTAGGTAGTACTTCTGTGTCTCCCAGTCTTGGCCATTTGGCCTTATGTAGTAGGTGCCCTGTGGGACCCTGGCACAGTCTCTCTGGTCACCTGCTCTGGGTGTTCCAGGAGTGTCCCTTGTGTGGGTTGATTGTGCCCTCCTATTATAGTTAATCCTTTATTGCTATGGGTATGTCAGTGGGTGGCATTTGTCCTCAAGCTGAATGGTGGGGGTTTGGCCACATCTACAACTTCTGGCTTGCTGTGCAGGGTGGCTTACCCCACTGAGCGGGGATCACCCCAGTAGGCTGTGGTGCCTGTTGAGACTGCCCTTTGTGTGTGCTGCTTGTGGGGCTAATTGGGCAGTCCTCTGCTGTGGTCTGAAGCCAACCTCCATGTATGTTTGTTCTGGAGCTTCCTGGAAGGGGTTGCAGTGCAGGCTCAGGTCACCCACAGCCTGTGGCTGGCCAGGGATTATGTAGTAGGGGCTACAAAGTGATCCACATTTGCTTGCTGCCTGTGCTAAGGCAGCTTGGAGGCACATGGGAGATACCTGAGGATGGCTGTCACCAGTACTGGGCCTGGGGTAGCTCCACCAAAAGCCAGGACACCCTGAGGCCTACTGCCACCTGCCAACTCCCTTAAGGTTCAGCCACTGATGAAGCCTCATGCAGTATGCGAGTTGCATGAGGTAGGATATCAGGGAGTCATGAGTGGGAAGTGTTGTGGTCAACAGGTTAATGTAGACTATGATTTGGTGCCAGTGCTGAGCCAGGAGCTACTCAGCATGAGTCTTAGAGTACACTGAGGCTAGTTTCCACCTGCCTGGTGCCCATGGACTCTGATAGTTTTCCAAGAAAGAGTGCAATGCAGGTGAGGTTGGCTGCTCACTGAGGAAGTGCCTCTGGCATTGGGGAAGTTGGGTGAGACAGGATCCCAGTGGACCTCACCAGACCAATTCAGATTCAGATTTGGCTATGGTGGGGAATGCTCAACACAGGAAAGATGGTGCCCACCTGCAAGCTGGATGGGAGAAAGACCACACACAGGGAAAATAGTGACTATCCTCCAGCCCTTGCCCCGAAGCCTGACACCTCAGTCTGTCCCCTATGTTCCTCTGTTGTCTCTGGAGTTACTGTACCTCCACCAGAGTACACAATGAGTGTCTGGGTGTGAGATAGTCTGTGTGCAGGCCGTTTAAGAGGATGTCTGGTTTTCCACAGCCTCCGTCCCACCCAGATGGTCAGAATCCCCACTGTTTTTCACAACCAGATGTTGTGGGGGCTCCACTTCCTGGCACCAGGACTCTGGGCTGGGGAGCCTGGTGTGGGGCTGGAATTCCTCACTCTTCTGTGGAGAACCTTTGTGGTTGAGATATCACTGTTGATTCTCAACCACCACTTGGAGGTTTGGGGCCAGCCTGTTTCCTATCTCTGCCCCTCCTACCAGTCTCAATGTGGCTTCTTCTTTATATCCTTAGTTATAAAACTTCTGTTCAGCCAGACTTCAGATGGTTGTCTAGGTTGATTGTTCTATAATTTAGCTGTAACTTCAATGTATTCATGGAAGGAAGCAAGCACGTTGTTTATCTACTCCACCATCTTGGATCTTGTTACTTATTTATTTATTTTACCAACATATTACTTTATTTCTTGGTGGTAGTAAATTAATGTGATCTTGTTATTGAGTAATATGTTTTCCTAGATAATTGAATTGTCTTGGGGTGCCCCATCAGACTATAAGAGCTGGAAATCATGTTAGATATTTTTTTTTTCAATTAAGTCATTAAACTTACTACCATCTGAAAATTGTTTTTATAATATGAACATCAATGAAATCCTATGTTAAAGAAAAATTTGCCCATCATATCACCTTAAAATATAAAGGTATCTTCTTTTGTCTGTGCTCTGTTATATCTAGTCCATGGGTTTAAACTTTTGGAGTATTGGCATTGGTGGGATGCCTGGCAGTTATTTAAGGTCTGGCTCTTTTCACCTAACACCATATTTTAAAGATTGACCCAGAATGCTATATATTCTTTATATTTGTCTTTTAAATTTTATTTTTAATTTTTATCAATTTATTTAAAATTATAATAGACATACACTATTTATATTAGTTTCAGGTGTATAACATAGTGATTCAACATTTATATATCTTACAAAGTGATCACCACAATGAGTCTAACACGTATTTTTCATTTTTGATGACTATCTTATTTCATTGGACTCTTAGTCCTTGGTTTAGCTTGTGACCTATTTTGGGGCATTTGGTTTGTTTGTAATTTTTCAATATTATAAATCATAGTGTTATGAACACCTTTTCTGAATGTAAATTTTTTCTTCTATGGGAAGGATAAATCCCCAGAAATGGGATATTTCTCAATTTATACAATAGAAAACTTTAACTTAGAAAACTAATGTATGCAAAAACTCGTAGACGTACACAATAGTTTAGTGGTTACCAGAGGGTAAGGGAGGAGGGGAGTTCTAGAAGAGCGTAAATGGGGTCAAATATATGGTGATGGAAGGAGAACTGACTCTGGGTGGTGAACACACAATGGGATTTATAGATGATGTAATACAGAATTGTACACCTGAAATCTATGAATTTTACTAACAATTGTCACCCCAATAAATTTAAAAAACAAATAAAGAAAGAAAGAAAGAAAGAAAGAAAACTAATGTATGCTCCAAGTATTAAAATAAATAGTCCTGCTTTTGCTATGTAAAATGTTAGTGGTTATTTACATTTTCTAAATTGAAGCAAGTTATATGAAGTTTATTGTATTAGAAATGAGCCTTGGACCTCTTTATATCTTTTTGGAATAGAGAACTTAAGCTACTCATTTTAAATTTTTATGCTTTGGTTAGAGACCTGCAGCGTTCAATCAAATGGATTCTCACATCCTTTTGCAGGTGACTGACTCCAGCACTGCTGCTCACGCTCTTTGCTCAGCGAGAGAGCCTGATGATTTTCATTTGATAATGTACAAGTCTTGGGATTTACAGACTCAGTAGCCCACCTCAAAACTGACATGCTTTGTGTTTTTGAGATAGCTGCTTTGATTTTCTATAGTGTCTGGTTAACAAAGATGTTTTTCATTTTATTTCAGGGACGGTTGGGTTTTTTTCCTGCTTCTGGTTTGTTACTAAAATTTACAGTGTGGTGAAAGTGGATTAAAGAATGTTCCCAAAGGCTTCCAGGCACATCACCCTTGCTTTCTAATACTATATGAACATCTATACAGATATATATGTATGTTTCCAATGATATATTTTAAATATATATCAATTTAAAATCTAATTGTCTGGCCTCAGTTTGTATGACACAAAATACTGATTGTATGGGATAAAAACAGGAAACAGGTTTAGTGTAAGTCACATTTTTCTGAAAAGATACAATAAAAGGGTTTAATTTAAAGAAACTAGAGCAAGGGATGCACATTTTAAAAGAAAAATAAATTGAGTACACTGATTTTTCAGATGAAAGCACTTTTTTCCCTTTTTCTTCCTCATTTTCTTTAGTGCATGAGAACTATTGTCAAATAAATCTTAGGTGAAATGTGAAGTTTTCTAATTTCAGTTGATTGTACAAACTATATTACACCTTTGTATCTGGGTGATCATTTTGGAAAATATATCTTGGTTTAGCATATAGAGTTTATGAAATACCAGATAATGTTTGCTGACTTATCCCTCAGTTAAATCTGCACATTTCTGGTTGTTGGTTGTCTTTTTCTGTTTGCTATCCTTTGGAAGTTGGGAATGTTCAAGTTTGACTTAGTTGTGTATAGATAACAAATCTTTGGAGTCATTTTCTTGGATTTATTTACTTCAACTAAACAATAGTCAGGTGTCACAACTCCCAAAATGTTGGGAATTTGTATTGCAAATATTCTTCAAGCTTGCAGTTTGGGGGAGCAGTCATGAAAGTCATATATTTTCTGTGATAAATTTTATTGAGAAATACTGGTCTTGTCTTATTGAGAAAAACATTTGCAAACTGTCTATACCCTTTAATTCCTGAACATTCTCAAAGCTGTCCTGAAGCTTAGGAGTACTTGTTTGTGTGTGCAGGGATCAAAGAGGTGTTGTTGCCCTTGAAAGGGAGATGGGAATGAGGGGGAATAGGGTCAGAGAATTGCATCTTGAAAAAGAGTGGGAAATAAAGTAGGAGTTGACTAGTTACCTCATGGAAGAAAAGAATCCACTAGCCAGTAGTATGCTTTTGTCTGCGAGGTGTGATCAAACAATACAGTGAATGTTTAAATAAAAAAAAATATTACAGTAAAAGACACATTGCCATTAATCTCCCTCAAAATACTCCCCATTCACTTTGAGCACATTTATCTCATTGTTCCTGCAACTTTCTGAAGCAGTTCTGGAAGTCCTCTTTTGTGAGTGTCTTTAGTTGCTGTGCCATGGCTGCTTTGATGTCTTGAATCATTTTGACTTAGGGGAAAAGCCAGAAGTCGCATGGTGCCAGACCCAGTGAATAAGGTGGATAAGAACACACCATGTTTTTATTTGACAGAAATTGCCCTACCAGAAGCGATGTGTCACACAGAGCATTGTCATGATGGAGGATTTATGGCACACTTTAAAACACATCTTCTCTCAACCATAGCTCACACCCGACTGATTGCACTGAACAAGTTGAAACTTGTCACACACTGTTACTAAGGTTCAACGTGCCGGATCCCGGCCTTTCTGTTGGATGGCACTCGGCAGCAGCATTCCCCATATGTTTGATCACAACAGAAATGCTCCATGTCACACATCACTTCTGGTTTGGCCAATAAAAACATTATGGTGTGTCCTCACCCACTTTATTCACCAGATCTGTCACTGCGACTTCTGGCTCTTCCCCAAAGTCAAAAAGACCATGAAAGGTAAACATTTTGAATCGGTTCTGGACATTCAGGCAGCCACGACAGTGCAACTAAAGACATTCATGAAAGAGGACTTCCAGAACTGCTTTAGAAAGTGGCAGGAATGATGGAATAAGTGTGTTTGAAGCAAGGGGGTGTATTTTGAGGGGGGATTAATGGCAACGTGTCTTTTACTGTAATAAATTATTTAAACATTCACCATAATTTTTTATCACACTTTGTATATCGGAAGGATCAGAGCTATAATTGGTGGAAAGTAGGCCTGGGGCCTGGAGCAGACTGGTGGGAAAGGGAGTGGCTACAAAAGGTCAAAGGTGTCTCTTGACAGTGAAGTGTTCAGACCTTCTCAACCGTCTCCCATTCATTCTCATTATCCAAGGCTGAACCCTTGGCCCTGCCTCAGAGAAGTAGCTGCTATTATGAGATTCATTGGAATCAATTCCATTCTCTTAATACTCACTCTGAACTAAGCAGTATTACAGTGAGCTCCAGGGGACTCTTTTCCCACTGGGTTTGCTGCCTGATAGTTTTATCTGAGCTCACAAGACCTCTTATTGACATTGATGGTAGTAGTTTGCTAGAAAGGCAAATCTATTTCTACAGCAGGAAAAAGTCATCACCTAGATGGTGTTCATAGGTTAAGGTGAAGGCAGTTGCATGCCATAATTCTCCTGGCAGCCATCTTTGAACATCGTGAAATGCAGTGTGTAAGACAGTATTTTGCTTGATTTTGGAGTGACAATTGGAGAAGGGCACTTTACTTTGAAACTGAGATGAATAGCTCCCTGAGCCTCTGAGAGTGAGCCCATGAATGCCACTTTGGAAGCATGAGGCGTGCAGTTCCTCACACCACTGCTGATGAGATTACCAGAAGAAAAGCTACTAGTAGGTCAAGCACATCAACTCAAGAGGAACTAGTGAGCTCTTAGGTTTTAGACATATTTGCTTATCTCATATGTGTCCTATGATTTCCTATGTCATGGCTAGTGTTGGAGGTATAACCATTTTCTGAAACTAGGGCTTGAGGGAGCATGCACCTGCCTTCCTATTTTGTAAACCCTGGTGAGTTTGGACTGAACTGAGGTGGGTGTGAGTGTGGCTAAACTGTGTTGAGGGAGATTTCCTAGCCCTGAGAGGGGCAGGGGCCCAGTGGCAGTGACCCAGGTGCTGGGCAGTAGTGTTTCCTAAAAACAAAGGCTATTCACTCCCCTCCCCCTGCTCAAACCTCTTTGCCTTGAGAATAAAGACTGGCACTTGAGAGCCCCACAAACCATCTGGCCCCATTTTTTCACTCTGCCCAGCCCACCCTCACTTTGAAATTCTTTTCATTCATAGAGGTCTAGGCAAATTCCCCTCTTCCAGGAAGCCCATCAGGATGACTCCCCCATTCCACTGCATATTCTTTATATTGGAATAACACAGTGTGAAATATTGGATCCCATATATTTCATTGTACTGTGTAATACAGTTAGTTTGTCCCGTTTCAAGCAAGAGAAGGGATGGAGATTTAATTATGTGTTTCCACACAGAGTTCTGCATAATAACCAGATACACACATTAAAATTAGACTTTATTTAGCATATTTAAGAATATACCAAGGACAGATTAACAGCACCTATTTAAGAAACACAAACATTACTTAATATTTAGTTAAACCACAAACATCGAACATCAATCTCCGTATTCCCCAAGTAGGAGTCCATTATTCCCGTCCATCAACAAAAAAATGTAACCATTTTAGAAAGGATCCAATTAAAACCAGCCAATATATGAAATGTCCTTGGGCAGAGTGTCTGAACTACTGATCCATGTAACCAGTATTGATTTATGAATTTGATTGGGGTGTGAAGGGGTTTCTCATCTTGCTGCGGGGAGGAGGATAAAACCCACCCTTTTGTGCACCTGAAGGTAAGTTGTACCAGTGGAAACTTGGCCCCAGGATTGTAGTTTGGCAATCCTTTAAAAAGACACTTTTAAATTACAAATGATTTTTTTTAAGGAAAAGGAAATTTTTATATTCAAAATTTTAAATATTAGAACTGTTTATTGACTGATGCAGTTTTCTGTTGTTTTCACTCTCAAAGCAGCACAAAATTTGGTATTAAAGGCAGTTTTAGAAGTTATTTAATGAGGATATATATATATATATATATATATATATATATATATATATATATTTCTAGTTTTAATATTTGTATTCTTAAAATATAATAAGTTCATCTGATAGTTCTCTTTTATTGTCTGATGCAAATGCCGTTGATAATGATTATAATTCTCAGACACCTTGACTGTGACCCCCAGAGGAGTCCCATTACCTCTTTATCTATCTACCCGTCTGTGCTATATCTTATCTTTCAGGTAACCAATGAAACAAACAAACAAACAAAAAAAAACCAGAGCATTTGTTTTCTAGTTTTTGGTACTGCTCTAGGAAGGTGGGGATAGTCACAATATCGATCTACTAAATGCAAATCCTGTCAGTTCGTAGTCAGGTACTGGTTGGGTCTTGACAGTGCAGTATTCTTTCCATCCTGCCAACAGAACTCCAACAGCCTATCCTGGGGTCTTCGCTCTTTAAGGGGGAAAGGATTGTCTTTTTTGATTTTGCATTCTATACATTCAATCAATGGAAAACAGGCATAGCGGTACCAAGTGTGTTGTGGACAACTACCAGTGAGGACTTCAGCCAAGATGATTAGTTTACACTAATGACCCACCATACCAGAATAAGTTTTTACCTGTCATTATTATAAGAAAACAGGGATTTAAAGAATGAAAGGCACCACTTCTGGCCACCCCACCTTGGAGCCATCTTATACATCCTGTAGTATACTTAACATAAAAATTTTAAAATAAATACACTATGTTCTATTTCAGGAATTGACCAAAGTGTGGGTCACACAGAATTCTGCATGCATTTTATTAACTAACTTTACATGTCTTTAGTACCTAGTTTTGAGGATGACACTATCTACGAATACATACAGTCTAATATCTAGCACCTTATCTCCAAGAACACTTATATTTTATATACAGTTACATCTTACGTCTAGGAGAATTACTACAGAAAAGAATATACCACTGAAACAGACAAAAATACCAAACTTTTAACATTAAAGTTGTAGCACAGATGAAGAGGGAGGAAATCCACTCAACTTTGAAGCACCAAACTAAAACCAATCTTGTTTATGTCTGTATTTTAGGCCGAGAGCCAGTAATGAATCCTCAGACATAGCAAACCTCTTGTAAGTCTACAAGTTACTGTGGTTTCCCCCTGGTGTGTGTACTTTGAGATATGAGAGCTTTGGGAGGCAATGATGGAAACATTTGACTCCTATTGGCAACCTTTATTTACCTTGAGGATTCTTATTCTACTTACCAAAGAGCAATGGACTTGCCAGTGACCTGGCATTCAATGCCAAGTTCTGTGGATTTTAGCTTTCCTATTTCTTCCTTCAGCCAGTCTTGTTGCTTTTAGCAGAAGACTGCTATAAGCAGGCTGGACATTTGCTATAGAGGAAGAGATTGTCAGTAACCGGACAGAATTTATGACAAGGATTTCTCTTCTTTTTGAGTTTTAGGTTATGGTCTGCTGTTTGCAGCTCATGACTTCTGTCTCATCATGCCTAAACTGGAAGGGGCTTTGAGGGGGCCAAGAGTACCCATCTGGCCCATAGAAAATGAGAGAGACAGAGATAAAGAGGGAGAGGGTTAAAAGCCATGACTGACCAGATTTTCTCTCCTTATCTTGGTAACTGGCTCACAGCCAATTGTTCCTTTAATCTTTTGTCTGCTCTAGAAGGAAAAGACATTTTGCTTGGAGAATCCTCTCCTGACAGCATGGATTTTGTCTTAAAGAGGAATAAAACAAAAAAGACATGAGGAAAAACACTTCTTTTGATTGTTTTCCTCCTCAAAATATGGGATAGAGTAGTTATGAGAAAAAAAATACAGTCCAGTAGTTTAACATTTTCCTCTCTTTATTTCATCCCAACCACCTCAGGGTTTTATCTTGGCAAGTTCAAATTACCAAATACATAATGTTTCTCTTCCAAATGGTGTATTTCAGACATTTTAAAGAGCATTTTGGCAAAGTCTAAGAGCCTAGTTTAATCTTGTAAATTATTCTTCAGATAGTATGAAAAAAATATTTTGAAGTAACTTTACCTAGCTTAATTGGCTAACTATGTATAAATTAAGGCAATGTTAGGCACCTTATCATTTTATAGGTAAACAATTTTTTTTTACATAATTGGACAGTATCTACAGGATTGAATGTGCCCCCAAAGATGTGTTGTATTAGGTGCTTTTTTGGTAAGAAGTGAGGTGCCTATCTCCTAAATTATAAAATGGCACTTTTCCTTACCTGTTGAATTTGAAGTAGGAATCCTGTCATGTCTAAATTGGATTGGAGTTGGGGAGGAGACAGAAAAGTACCTTTAAATGATGGTCACTCCTATTGTTCTCTTCTTCCCTGTTTCCATAGGCCCTTAGTCCCTGTGAATGGTCAGCTCTGGGTTTGGAGGGGATGAATGGGACTGAGTGAGCACACAGAGCTTCCAGCAAGGGGTATTCTTGAGGGGCCAGCAGGGTGGCAGGGGTAGGGGGGAGTGAGGCAGGTGAAGGCAGTGGGCATGATGGCAAGAGGTAGGCAGGGAGCTGGAAGTACAGAGGACTTCCCAGCAGCTGGTATTTGTGGTGCCATAGAGAAGATGGACCCTCACATCACAGAATTCACAGAAGCCCAGGGTTTCCTCCTTATTACGACCTTCCCAAGCTTGTTGAAATTGGTGTGCTAGTCAAAGCACCTGTGACTCCTTCGCAAACTAGACCCTCTATTATTATAAAATAAGGAAATCATTAAATTGAAAATAACATAATTTCAAAGTCTGGTTTATCTGGCCCTGTACTTTAATGGGATTTTTACTGCACATATGAAGTGGCCTTGGCAAAACAATACATCCTTTAAAAACATTTAGGGAAAGCTATTGCACATGAAGATCTGTGAGGCTAATGATGGCTTTTTTGTGTGTGCTTTCAGATTTTCATATGACAAAATAGTATGTGCAGTAAAGCCTCATTGGTAGTGTTTTATTCAAAATAGCACAAAATTTGAAGCAGTTGCTATCACCAAGTTAACTAGAGGCGCTATTGTTCATTCATTAAGGAGAAAATGTCAGCAAAACAGAATGCCCTTACTTCAAAGGTCCTCTTTTCCAGTCTCTTACTTTCAAAAGGTTTTCACCTTTGAAAAATCCAATTTGCCTTAAGAATGGACAATGACTCAAATAGGGAAATGAGGAACTTTAAAAAAGGAAATCAGTGAGACTTGGTGCCCTAGAGAATATTGTGTGTGCTGTTAAATGAACTTACCACACTTGTACAGGTCTGGTTCCATTTTGATTTGGAATTTTGGCAAACAGTTTTCTCTGATACACTTTGAAGGGGTTGAGCTTTAAAAATAAAACAAGAAGTTCAGTTTCAACAAAATATTTGGAGACACTTATGTTTGAAATCCTGTTTCCTATCCAGGTAAGCATTTCTACTCAAAAGACAGGCTACAGCTACCTTGAACTCTTTCAACCATTCAGATCTTCAAGGCAATAGCCTTCCCCCCCATAAGAAGATTGGTCACATAGGCCATTTCTTTACCTAGATATCCTTTTGAGGACAGGTCAATAGAAGAGTCTGGCAATAAATTGGTATAATAAAATTATGACTATTAATTCACTTTATACATATGGTAGAAAATAAATGATTGTGCAAGGGAAAACTTCAGCCACCCATGTCTTGTCTGAATTACCGCAGGTTCCAAATTAATGGAATTGGAATTAATAAGATTTCAATGGACATATCGAGTTGACAAGTCAGTTCAACATTATTTAGGTCTATCCCCTCTCCTTTCCTAAATTCTGAACATGGCAATCCCAAATTACCACACAGACTTATTCACAGCCCAAATATACTTCTGTTTACCTTCCCCCTTGAGAAGGTCATGTTGGAATCTGTGAGGAGGAAGAGATAAAGAAAATATAAACAAGCTGGGCATTTATATGAATGAAATTTGAGTTCTAATATATAGACATGGTGATCACACAAGAATGAGATTACACTTTGAATATGGCCATCTTTATGTACAACAACCTGATTAACTATTTTTCAACCAAATACTCCCTCCTGTCCCTCCACCCATATTAACATTGGATTTCTGCATGAACAGTTGATTGACCATAGAGTTATTTAATTTGATCTTCATGAGGATCAAAAACACTGTCATGACCATTTTTTGGTTCCATGTTATTTGGTCAAGAATATGGTGTATGCACTCAGAAATATACAGGTAGATCCCTTCTCAAAGTGATTTCAGGGTTTGGGATTTGAAAACTCTTCCTCTGTATTGACCCAAGAGGTAATTTAGATATTTTAAATATATTTCCAAAGTGATATATTTCAACAGCAATAATTCGGATATGTCTGACCTGAATACTTTGATTTTAGGATTGTGTGGAATAGGTCAGATGCTTGCCAGGTATTGAGAAGCCATCCTGTCTGTTATTTCTGACTCTCTTATCTCTCTCTCTCACATCTGCAGAGAGCTTAAAGGCTTTAGAGAGAGCCACAGGTGGAAAAGACACATGGGTGTGCCTGGAGAAAGGAAAATGTTTATCTTGCCTTACTTGCTCCCATGTGGAGATCATATTTCTTGTCTATGATCTCATGGACACTAAAGAGATTTCTAATGGGCACATCACTCTTGATAGTGATTCTGAGTTTTGTAGAACTTTGGCAATTTCTACGTGAATTTCTTTTCTCTCTCTCTCTCTCTCTCTCTCTTCTTTTTTTGAAATACTGCTTGACCAAAAAGGACTATTTGGAACGCCCTCCCCACCCCCACCCCCACCACACACGTGACTGATAGAGGAGATTGGAAGGATTCTTGTGAGCATCCCAATTCAATTACAAAGGGAAAATTGTAAAATAGTGAGCATAATTTCTGTCCTACTATTATTCAAATAGGAGACAGAAAATAGTTTAATGTCAATTGACAATTTTCCATTTGCATGGAATGACCTTGATCCCAGCGCATGCACAAACCCAGGATGTTATAGAAAAAAAGAACTGTTAGGCCCATGAATGTGTGTTATTTTTCTATCTTCTCCCTTGGACTAGCTTCCCATTTCAAATATGCCCTCTTCCACTTTTCTGGATCCCTGTAGAGGATCTAGAAACTTTGGTGTTTTAACTACGTCATGCCTTTGTCATAGTTTCCACAATAGTGTTTGCACCAGATTGTGGGTCTCATACGTTGATCAGTCTGTCAGGTTCTTCTTCTTGGGCTCCATGAATGATTTGGTCCATTGCTTTTCTTTCAGTTGGACATAGGCTGTAGCCCTTGACCATGAGCTCATGACCTGAGGGCTGAAAAGTACTTAAGTTCATAAGCATAATCTTCCTTTTTCCTCAGAGTAAAAGTTGACACGTTGTAGCTCTGGGGAGACAGACAGGGTATCAACCAAGTACAGATCCAAAATGGATAGCCCTTGTTACTTTAAGAAATTTAGATCCTAATAATTTTTTTCGGGGAAATTTCAGTCAGAATCCTCAAGTCCATGCTTTGAGGGACACACATTTAAGAGAAGACTCCTCTTCCTACCTCTTCCATATATTTATCTACCTTGTGGTTAGACGAATGTGTGCAACATGTTTGCCTGGAATGGTATGGGTTGGCATTAATGGGATTGTGGGTGGTCCATTTAAATGAAAGCTATTCTGTTTTCTGTATCACCAACAGTTCTAGGTTTTCCTTACAAGTCACTTCAAGGTGAAGTGGCAGAATCATGAGAAGGGACGGTCTTGCCTTCAGTCCCCCCATCTGTGCCAGTTTCAGTTCCAGGCAGGTCTGGGTGGTTGTCTTCTTTGGGGCGGTTTTCCTTGCAGAAGAACTTCTTCAGCATATCCTGGATTTCTTTCTTGATGGTCTTGTGCATGTACCCATAGATGTAAGGGTGGATGCAGCACTGCAGGAAGAAAAGCCAGATGATTATGGTGATCACCCACTGGGGTACCTTGGTTTGGACATCCACCCACACAGCCAGGACCGCTAAAAAGCAGTAGGGCCCCAGGGACAGCATGTAGGAGAAAATGATGAGGAAGATCACTTTAGTAGCTTTGTACTCATAGCACCTGGGCAGAGGAGGATCATTGCTGTTTCGACGACTCGGTGGGAGACTCTCTGGGATGTTCACTGCCTCAATGTCATCCTCACTGAAATTGATGTCATCCTCACCAAACTCCAAGTCATCTTCACCCAAGTCAATGTTGCACTGTTTGATCTCTATGCGGCCCTTGTCTACTGTCATGCTGCTCTCAATTTTGGTGCTGCCTTCCTTACCCTGCATGCGGTCATCCTTGGCTTCCATGCTGCTCTCTTTGGCCTCCATGTTGCCTTCCTTGGCCTTGATCTCACCTTCATTCTGGTAGTGGAACCTGCTCTCACCTGGGAACTCATCCTTCTTCTCTCCCTCTTCGTCCTCGTTCTCCACAACATCCTTGGCTCGAACCTCCAAGTTGTGTCTCTTGACATTGTACAGAAGAGCATGCTGCCGCCGGGCTGCACTAAACACCACAGAGTAGCAGGCAATCATGACAACCAGTGGAATGATGATAAAGGACACCACACTGAGAATGGTGTAGCTGGGACTGGCCCCCCAGATCATGGAGCAGAGGGCATTGCGCTTGTCAAAGGCAGCCTGGCCCCAGCCATAGAGTGGGGGTGTGCTTTGCAGGACAGCCACGATCCAAGTGCCATAGAGAAGCATGTAACCCCGGCGCGGGGTCATCTTGGCCGGGTAGGAGAGGGGGTGGATGATGGACAGGTAGCGATCCACCGACACTACAACGATGGTGTTGACACTGGCAAAGGCGAACAGGTGAGTGAGGCTAACCAGGGCGGTACAGAAGTGACTGTTGAGGGGCCAGAAGAGAGGCACGGAGGTGGCCACCACCCAGGGGGCCACAAGTGAAACCTGCAGCAGGTCAGTGACCAAGAGGTTAAAGATGAATCGGTTGGTCACCTGTAGCATCTGCGGCTTCCGCTGCAACACCAGCGCCAGCACTATGTTGCCCACAAATGAGGCGGTGAGGAAGATGAGCAGCACGCTGGAGCGGATGATGCCGTGAGCCAGGCTGATGGGCATTTTGGAGAGGGGCACGCACGTGTGGCTGCTGTTGTTTTCACGCGTGGTGTTGGTGCAGGTGGACGTCATGGCCTCGGCGGACCGGCGTGAGATAGGGTGCAGGCTCCGAGCTCGCAGCAGCGGGAGGTGAAGGGGCGCACGGACTGCACTCACTGCCTATGCTGGGGACGAAAGAAAAACATCGGCCAGGTTAGTCACCCTGTAGAAGGGGCGCCGCTTCTGCGACGGGCAGCGGCCCTGCATAATCCCCTCCCCGGGGTCCCCGCGCAACCCCCCGTGCGCATTCGGGCAGTTTCCCTGAATCCTTCTCTTACTCTTTGGGTCTCTCTCGGGTTCGCTGAGTACCTTTCATCTGTCTCTCCCTCTGGCGCGTGCGCACGCTCTCTCTTCGTATCTGCCCTACTATCTCTGGGTGTTTGAGTTTGGGTTTCTCCAGTGATCTCCCCAGCTGTCTCTCCCGCTAGCTCATGCGCGCGCTCTGTGTCTCTGCCTGTTTACACTTGTTCATTTCTCTCTTTCTCTCCATTGTCTCTCACTAACGCACTTTTTTTCTGTATCTCTTGGGATGTGTGTGTCTCGCCGTTTTTCTCTGACTCTCTCACCCGTTTCTCACTCTGCCGTCTGTCTCTATTTCTCAGTCTCTCGCTAGCACCTGTGTGCTGTCAGTCTCTGTCACTCTGTCGTTTTCCTCTCTCTTCCCTTTCTGCCTCTTGGTTACTCCCGTCTCTCCCTCCCACTCTCGCTCAGTTTCTCTGTCTCTCCGTCTCTCTGTGTGTTTCTTTCGCTGACGCACTTTCTCTGTAGCTGTGTGTGCGTGTCTTTCTCCGCGTCTGGTCCCTGTCGCTCCCTCTGTCTCTGATGCGCTCTTGTCTCTGTGTCTCTACCTGTCACTGCCTGTAGCTCACTAGAGCGTGCGCTTCCCCGTTTTTTCCTGATTTTTTCCATTTCTCTCAGTCTAATTCCCTAACAATGTGGTTCTCTAGCGCACCTGTTCAGTATCACTCGCTGTATGTGTATCTTTGTCAGGTTCCGTGTCTCCCTTGGGTTCTCTATGCGTCTTCTTCTGTCTCTCGCTGCACTTGCTCTTTCTCGAAGGCTCACTTCTCTGTGTCCCTGTCTTCCCCTGCGGTTTCTGTCTCTCTGTGCGTTATCTTTTTAGCGCTGTCTACCTGTCTCCGTTGCTCTCTGAAGATCCACTGCTTATCCCTCCGGATTGTCTCTGTCTCTCCATTGCTCATGCTCTCTGTTGCGCGTGCCCTTAGGGAAACAATTTCTCTGTTTCTCACTCTCTCCCTGGGACTCTCGCTAAACACTTTCTATGTAAGTTTGTGTGTGCATCTCTGTCTCTCTCCATCTTTCACTGACAATCCCTCACCTCGGTCTCACCTTGGTTTTTCTCTGGCTGGATCTCTGTCTCCGATCTCTTGCTCTCTGTCGACTTTATTTTGCCATGGAAACCAGCTGCCGCCTTGGCCACCGCGCGCTCTGGCGGATAAATCTCCTAGTTTCTCGTCAGCGCAGCGGTGGCTGGATGCAGGGAGGATGTCTATTGCAACCTCCCACCCCCACCTCCAGTTCGGCATCCTCCCTGCATTCTCCAGCCCACCCAGTATCCAGGGCGGTGGGTGTCGGAATGACTGAGCTGAGCAGAGCGGGAGAGGATGCAGGGGTGCCAGGCTGGTGGGGAGAGTCTGGGGGAGACAGAGAGAGATTGAGACGCCGAGAGAGAAAGAGAGAGAAAAAATGAGAGAGAAAGAGAATGATGAGGAGAGACAGGGAGAAATGACAGAGGAAGAAATAGATATAGAGATAATAACTGAGCAAAGGAACAGTGAGAGTGAGAGAGAATGAGAGAGACAGAAGGAGAGCCAGGGAGAGAGACTGAGAGACAGGGAGAGATGGAACAGCAAAATTGAAAAAGAATAAGAAACGAGAGGATGAGGAACAGAGAATGAGAGAAAGGAGGAGGAACAAACTAGAGAATTGGTGGTGGTGGTGGTTGGGGGTGAGAGAACGCACGAGAGAAAGTGCGAGGGAAAACTCGAGGGCGAGAGGACGACCGAGGGACGGTGAAAAGCGGCCGCACCCCTGCGGTCCGGCCGCGGTCGACAGCTAGTCTTGGGCTCTCTAGCGCGGGGTCCAGTCAGGCGCCGGGGCCGCGCTTCCGGGAGCAGAGCTGGCCTCTTACCTGTTGCTGCTGGAAGCGTCTTGCCACGGGAGCTGCGTGATGGTCCCTCAGGACTAGCAGAGCTCGACCGGGCTGCAACCCGAGGCGCCGGAGGCTGTGAGTTCGCACCGGTCTGGGCACCAGGTACCGGACGGCGGGAGCGGCAGGAGTGGGGGGAATGGGGCGCCTGTGCCCTCACGTCCCGCCAGCGCACCGCGCTGCAAGCTCTGAGAGGCGGCGGGGGCGCGCAGCTTCTTAACGCAGCGCTGAGCCCTCACCTTGCGGCGCCTCCCTCCCCTCGGCCCCCGCCTGCGCCAGTGACGCACGAGGCGGCGGGCGCTAGGAGGAGCGGGTCTGGCAGGTGGGGGGCACGGCATCGGACCCCATTCAGATTTTCTCACCCGGTGTCCCCACTACAGGGGGCCTGAGCTCACTGAGACCTCGCAGACTGGGTATTTCCCCTCCGGGCTGATTTTCATACAAACCTTATGCCTTCCTAGTCGTCGGATTTCTGGCTGGGTCCTGGCCACAAACCTGCATAATTCTTCCAAAGAGAAGCCAGAAACCTGGGCCTGGGCCTCGGGTCTTGACCTTTGAAAACCCCCACCTCCCTAAAGTATGAACTACCCAAGGGCTGGAGAGAGGAATCCTGACTTTGATATCACCGTTTTTCCACAATTCCTTCTAGCTCCAGCAAGAGCTAAGGAGCAGTTCCTTTACTGTAGGTTTTGGGAGCATTTAATCTAAGGCAAGCCACTTAATCAACCACTGCATTATTTGATTGAAATATGTCTGTAAGTCTCTCTCTCTCTCTCTCTCTCTCTCTCTCTCTCTCTCCACCAGGTACTCTGTTAAGCTGCTTACACAGAGAATACTAACGAATACTTATTCCAATGTTCTGAGATAAGTATTGCTATTATCTTCATTTTATAGAGACAGAAGCAGAAGCCAACAGAGATTCCTTACTTGCCTAAGTTCAAGTAAGTGTTGCACCTGCTCCATTAACCAAGACTCTCTGGTCTTCCCAAACACATTTTGGGTGTTTGCTCTGTAGTACCCCTGGTCAGATACCAGGGCATAAAGCTCCCCTCCACCCCCATCCAGAACGGAGTTTCAGGTCTAGGAAAGTGTCCCAGATCAGGGATCATTTGGGTCTGATTTCCAAGGGATGAGTATGTTTTCTAGGCGAGACAGAAGGGGAAGTGTGTTCTGCAAGAAGGAGATGCATGGGCAAAGATGGCTGCAGGGGAGAGCTGGGTGCCAAGAGAAGCTGCAGCAGGGTGAGTGCCAGGAGGTGAGCTGTAAAAACTGGGTAAGGGCAGGTCCTGACTAACCTTGAATGCCAGTCTGGGGATTTTGGATTTTATCCTGAGATCACTGGAGGACCATTAAGAATTTGTTTTATTATGAACAATTTCAAACCCACACAAGTGTAATGATAATAATAAACACTCTTGTTTTCACCATCCAACCTTAACAATGATAAATATTTTGCCATTATTGCTCATTGATGGTATTTATGCAGGGCAATGTGATGAGATTTGTTTTTCCAGGGTTTTCTAGAAGCAGGGCTGGGATGGGAGTGGGTGAGGTATTGAATGGAGAAAGAGCAGAAAGAAGGCTGCAGCAGGAGACAGAGAGTGTCTGAGCAGGTCACACAGTGGGGGCTGAGCAGAAACCCACAAAGAAGCCAAACTAACAGTAGAGAGGGATAAGGGCAAGGAGGTGTTGGGAAGGTATAGGATGAGCACAAGATTTTGAGTTGGTTGATAGGCTGGATGGAGATCTCTCCCCATGCCTCCTGGAGAAGAAACAAGGAAGGTACATAATCAGGCCCCAGGATGCTCTTTGGATTTCAAGTCCTACATTTACTAAAAAAAGATCATTCGTTTTTGGTGTTTATTTGTTTGTTTTGTTTTGCTAGGCCTGATTTTATCTTAAGGTTGAATGGTATAAACAGAGTTGTTTTTCCTGGAGACAGTTTCCATGATAATCACTCACAGTTAAAAATTTCTAGCCTCACTCTGACCATGGCACAGGATCCTGAGTGGCATGTACTGTCAAATAGCAGTTTACTCGGACTTAATATTTTGGAATCACTTTGGAGGCAGTCAAGCTGCGAGCAGTGGCCAGACACAAAGTCCAGTCCAGTCCATCCTGCTCTTTCCTCCTTTTCATTGTAGTCCTGAGAGTTCCCTGGACTGCTGGGATCTAGCAGGAGATAGGGTGAGAAGCATTAGGTCCATATTAAGGGTGGGTGACTAAGAGAGGCAGGCTCATGGAGTCTGCAACTGCACCTTGATGCTAAGGGCGCTGATAGGGAATAGAAGAACCTGCAACCAAGTTCTGTCTGCATAAAGGAGCCGAGGAATCACTGGGAGACAAATGCAAGCCACTTTTCTGTACAGGGAGAGGTTTGAGGGTTGTTAATCCTCAGGTGTCTGTTTCTTCTTTTTCCTTCCAGGCTTGAGCAGAGTTGGTGTCCTTGAATTTCAAAGGCATGCAAGTATCAGCATCCCAACTGGAGGTATGTGGGGGGCCTTGGGGAATGTGGATTTGGCTTCAGGCCCTGCAGGCTCTGATTCTGATGGCCTTGGAAGAGCCCTTCAACTGACAAGCCTCTAGATTATTGGGAGGTTTTTTTGGGATGACACAGGGAGACTTTGGGATGATGGTGCAAGAAGTCATCTAGTCCATTTCCCTACCTTTGTAATTCTGTAGCAGCAGAGGTAAGATGGAGCTAATGGTATTCATGGGGCAGGGCTTGAGGGTAAGAAGCTATGAAGGGATCTAGGGCCTGATAACAATGAAAGCTGCAATATCCACCAGCAGTGTGCCAGCCTGGTCTTCCCAGACTTGTTCACCTGGTGAGACTGCCCTGATAGATATACCAACTGCCAGCTTTTGAAGTCAGAAGCCTATGACCCAGACAAGTATTGGTTCTAGTAACAATAGGGGAGTAAGAGTCCTTGAGTGTCTATCATGTGCCAACCCTTATGCTTGCTTTATCTTATATAATCCTTGAAGAAACTCTGCAAGTTAGAGATTAATACAGTATTTTTAGAACCTAAGACACCACATACCATTAAGAAAAGAAAAGGCCGCAAATTTAACTATCACACTACTGGTAATAATATCATCTTGATTTCAAAGATGCTAAAATGAAAAAAAAAACCCACATACTTTAGGATCAATGTATGACAGTGCCATCTCTGTCATTACTGAGAAGTTAAGTAACTTACTCAAGGTCACACAGCAAGTGTTGGAGCTGAGAGGTAAAACCTGTTTTATCTGACTCCAACACAGGGGCATTTCCTATGCTACTTCTTGGAAGGCTCAGTAGGCAAGGCAGAAAGTCTCCCAGAGATCCAGCCTAGAAAAAAATTTTGAGTCCAGGTGAATTGCTAGCATTGTGGAAAAACAAATGCAGTTACAGTGAGAAAGGCTTCTTTTTGTAGGATACGATTCCCATAGTCTGTGAAATGACTGAATTAGTTAAATTCTAAATCACAGTCCTACCTGCCTACCAAGTTCATAATAAGTCAGTGGGGAAAATATATGGTTTTGTATTGGAGTGCCTACCTATGGGGGTGTTTTAAGTTTTTCAGTGTTATGAATTGATCTGGTATTCACTTTAGACCAACCCTTGGGGTTGTGTTTGCAAATTGAAATGAAATTAAGTACCATCTGAGTGTGAACCAATAATGCCCACTTTGTGAGCTTGGGTAGGACAGAAGGTCTAGATTTCAAAACTATATATTTCCAAATAAAATGGTTTAGAAGAGAAAACCAGCAGAAAAGAACTGGATGGATTAAAAATGAAGGGCAGGAGACCTGGTTTCTAGTCCTAATTCTGTGGTTAACTTGCTGTGTGACATTCAGAAGATCCCCTTCCCTTTCTGATCTCAGTTCTGTTAATCCGGCAAATGAGGTAGGGGCAGTGTTAAGTAATCTCTAAGAATCCTATCAATTGATGTCTGTTTTTTCAAAATTAAAGTTTATTGGGATGACAAGTGTTAATAAAGTTACACAGGTTTCAGGTGTACAATTCTGTAATACATCATCTATATATCACATTGTGTGTTCACCACCCAGAGTCAGTTCTTTTTTCCATCACCATATATTTGGTCCCTTTTACCCTCATCTATCACCTCCACCTCCCTCCCCACCACCCTCTGGTAACCACTAAACTATTGTCCGTGTCTATGAGGTTTTGTTTCTTCATTTGTTTGTTTTGTTCCTTTGTTGTTTTCAGTTTTATATACCACATATCAGTGAAATCATATGGTTCTTGCCTTTTTCTGCCTCACTTATTTTGCTTTGCATTATAGTCTAAAGATCCATCCATGTTGTCGCAAACGGCACTATTTCATCTCATGGCAGAATAGTATTCCATTGTGTATATATACCAAAACTTCTTTATCCGATCATCTATCGAAGGACACTTTGGTTGTTTCCATGTCTTGGGCACTGTAAATAAAGCTGCAATGAACATTGGAGCACACGTGTCTTTATGGATACATGTTTTCAGATTTTTTGGGTAGATACCCAGGAGAGGGATTGCTGGGTCATATGGTAATTCTATTCGTAATTTTTTGAGGAACCTCCACACTGCCTTCCATAGCGGCTGCACCAGTCTGCATTCCCACCAACAGTGTATGAGGGTTCCTTTTTTTCCTCTCAGCCTCTCCAACACTTGTTACTATTTGTCTTGTTGATGATAGCCATTCTGACTGGGGTAAGGTGATATCTCATTTTGGTTTTTACTTGCATTTCTCTGATAATTAGTGATGTTGAACATTTTTTCATATGTCTATTGGCCATTTGTATGTCCTCTTTGGAGAAATGTCTATTCAGGTCCTCTGCCCATTTTTAAATTGGAATAATTGTTTTTTTGTTGTTGAGTTGTATGAGTTCCTTATATATTTTGGTGTTAGCCCCTTATCGGAGGCATTGTTTGCAAAAATCTTCTCCCATTTGTTGGTTGCCTCTTTATTTTGCTGATTTTTTCTTTTGCTGTGCAGAAGCTTTTTAGTTTGATATGGTCCCATTCATTTATTTTAGTTTTTACTTCCCTTGCCTTTGAAGTCAAATTCATAAAATTCTCTTTGAACCCAAGGTCCATAAGTTTAATAACTATGTTTTCTTCTATGCATTTTATTGTTGCAGGTCTTATGTTTAGGTCTTTGATCCATTTTGAGTTTATTTTGGTACATGGTGACAGATAGCAGTCTAGTTTCATTCTTTTGCATGTGGCTTTCCAATTCTCCCAACACCATTTATTGAAGAGGCTGTCTTTTCTCCATCGTATGTTTTTTGCTTCCTTGCCAAAAATTATCTGTCCATATTTATGTGGTTTTATTTCTGGGTTCTCAATTCTATTCCATTGGTCTGTGTGACTGTTTTTCTGCCAATACCATGCTGTTTTGATTATTGTAGCCCTGTAGTACAAGCTGAAGTCAGGGAGTGTGATACTTCCAACATTGTTCTTTTTTCTTAGGAGTGCTTTGGCTATTCTGGGTCTTTTGTGGTTCCATACAAATCTGATGATTTTTTTTGTTCTGCCAATCAATGGCTTTTGGTTCCATCTACTTTCTATCTGCGTGTTATTAAAAATCCCCAAACTAATCCAACCCAAATATTTAAGAACTGAAAACTGGACTTCTGCCTCTGACCATGAAAGAGTAACAAGGATTGGATTTATGCTTCTACCTTAAACACCTGAAAAAGTGGACAAAATATATAGATAATGGTTTTCATACATTGGAAAACAGGAAGTACAGGACAGTGATCCTAAGAAAACGGAAACAAATGAAGTGGGCCCTACAATTGCTCCAGTTTACTACCTACAGAGAGTTTTCAGACTGGGAACCCAGGCTAGGCCTGAAAGTCTGCCTAAGTTGAGGGGACAGAGTTCAGAATTCAGGGAGTGAGGGTGGCTTGAATTTACAAGATAGTATACCAGAGAGGAGCTTCCCAGAGAGAGTGCTTTAGAGATCTGTGAAAGGTACCTCTCAAATCCTTGACTTAATACTGATCAGCACATGCATGTGAGCAAAGTAATCAAGGGTGTGGAAAGAATGACTCAAAAGGAGTAGGTGGAGTGATTTCTGGAGCTCACATAGGGTTGGGAACAGCTCAGTTTCCCAACAGCCAGAGAGAAGAAACTTCATAATACACAGGGCATCAGACTGAGTACTCAGAATAAAATTGCTTCAAAAGTAGAGCCAAATTAACCTTAGTCTAAAGTTTGTTTTGATCCCACATAGGAAGAAAGATTGAACTGTTTTCCAAGTATCTTTACTGTAACTCAGAGCAAAGATATTTAAAGGAGTACAAAAATATCCAGCAGCCAACAAGGTGAAAATTGCCAAGTCTGAAATACAATAAGACATTACAAGGCATATGAAACAAGAAAATATTACCCATAATGAGAAGAAAAATAGAAATGGACACGGATGATAGAAGTAGTAGACAAAGACATTGAAATGGCTTTAAAAATATACTTCATATGTTCAAGAATGTGGAGGAAAGCATGGGCATGTGAAGGAGATATACAGAAGATAGAAAACAGACTCAAATCTTACTTCTAAAAATAAAGAATATGATGTCTGAGATAAAAATACACTGGATGACATTATTGGCATATTAGACACTGCTGAAGAAGTTTAGTGAACTTTAAGACATAGCAATAGAAACTGTCCAAAAGGAAACAAAGAGAAACAAGATAGGAAAAAGTGAGCAGAGCAACAGTGAGCTGTGGCCCAACTTCAAGTGGCCTACTGTACTGGGTGCCAAAAAAAAATGTATACAAGTGGACGCTTTGGTCAACATTGCTCAAGCAGTAGTTCGCCATAATCAGAAGTGTCTGGATGCTGATGGTAACCACTTTGAGCACCTCTTGTAATTGCAGAAGTCAAACGTGACTTGTATTCATCTTTTGTTATTGGTATATATTGAGCATTATAATTTTAATACAGTTTTCCTTTCTTAAAATGTGTATATGTTTTTGGCACCCTCTGTATGTGTAATTGGAGTCCCAGAGGGATTTAGGGAGACAGAAATATTATTTGAAGAAATAATGGCTGGAAGTTTTCCAAATGTACTAAAAATTATAAACCCACAGATCCAAGAACCTCAATAAAACTCAAGCACAAGAAACATGAAGAAAATCATGCCAAGGCACATCATAATGCTTATTGCTTCTCCATAAATCCTCACTGTATAGTTAGTGAGGATATATGGAGCAACTATAACTTTCATACAATGATTTTGGAATGTAAAGTAGAACAACCACATTAGAAAATAGTTTGGCTGGTTAAAAAATGGTTAAACATACACCTACCATATGACCACTTTCCACTCCCAAAATAAATGAAAACACTTGCCCATCCAAAGGTGTACATGAATGTCTATAGCACCTTTATTTGTAATAGATAAAAACTAGAAACAACTCTAATATCTATCAACAGGTAAATGGTTTATTCACACATTGGAATACTATTCAGCCAAAAAGAGAACAAACTGTTGATAAAACATGACAACATGAATGAATCTCAAAATAATTATGCTGAGTGAAAGAAACTACAGAAAAAAGAGTACATACTGTATGATTCTTTTTACATAAAATTTCAGAAATAAAAACTAATCTGAAGTGACATAAAGCGGATCAGTGGTTGCCATTGGGATGGAAGAAGAGTGGGAAGGGGAATCAGTTACAAAAGGGGTATAGAGAATCTTTTGGAGGTGATGCAAATGTTCATTATCTTTTTGGTGGTCATGATGGTTTGTGGTGTATATCTATGTCAAAACACATCAAATTGTACTTTTGGTGTATGTGCAGTTCAATCTACATGTATTATAAATAAATAAACCTGTAAATAAAAATGAGTCCCTGGAGGAAAAAACCCAAAGCCAATGGTTTGTGTGTCCAAGATCCCACCTCTAACATTAAAACACTGGCCTTTCCCTGAGGGAACTATCAGGCCACCCAGCATCCCTGTCTTGGCTCTCATCAGTCCACACTTGTATTCTAGTAATTAACATCCTTTTTCTACCTTCCCTCTGTGATGAGAACACAATGGAAGCTCTTCACAAATGCTTGCAAGATTGTGTCCATCCCCTCACGGCAGGCTAACATTTCCCATTTACTGAGGATTACAGTATACCTAGTACTTGACCTCTCCCAGCTCATATAATTAATGCAGTGAGATAGATGCTATCATTAGCCTCTTTTTTTAAAAAAATAGATTGGGAACCAAAGGCTTAGAAAGAAGCCGTTACTTACTCAGAGTCACTCAGAAATAGTCAGGGCTAGAAATGAATTTAGGACTGACTCTGACTTTACAGCCTGGATGCTTAGCTGCTACACAATTTTGCTTCCCCATCCTAAGCAATTTTAAAAAAATGTATTATTGATGTGTGAGGAGCTTTATACACTGTACCTCATCTAATTATCCAATAATCTTATGAGGTGCATATTGTTTGTATTCCTCATTTTATAGATGAGAAAACCAAGGCTCAGAGAAGCTAAATAATTTGTTTAAAGCCATCCCAATAGCATATGGATAATTTCACAGTCCACTCTCTATAGCTGCTTTGCTCACTATCACCTTCTAGGACATTAAAAACTTAAACTCTCTCATCTTTAGAACCACACTTACTATTCTTGAGTCAACTTGCCCAGAGGCTGAACAGTTTCACAGTGTGACTTTGGTGCAGTATCAGGTACCCGGAGCACTGGAGCAGCCTACTCCAGTCTACAACGCGTATTCCTTGAGTGAAGGGCTTGGGTGGTTAGAACTGACATATTGTTAATTAGTAATAAATATTCAAATTACCAAATCTCTCATGGCTCTGCATTAATGTCGGGGTCTTTGGAGTTCTCAAAGGCTAATTTGTATTTTGTTATTTATTTATTTTAGTTTTTTTTTTAATTGGGGAAGGGGAACAGAACTTTATTGGGGAACAGTGTGTACTTCCAGGACTTTTTTCCAAGTCAAGTTGTTGTCCTTTCAATCTTAGTTGTGGAGGGTGCTGTTCAGCTTCAAGTTGTTGTCCTTTCAGTCTTAGTTGTGGAGGGCGCAGCTCAGCTCCAGGTCCAGTTGCCGTTGCTAGTTGCAGGGGGTGCAGCCCACCATCCCTTGCGGGACTCGAGGAATTGAACTGGCAACCTTGTGGTTGAGAGCCCACTGGCCCATGTGGGAATCCAACCGGCAGCCTTCGGAGTTAGAAGCATGGAGCTCTAACTGCCTGAGTCACCAGGCTGGCCCTATTTTGTTTGTTATTGAATTAAGTTGTTTGGAAGTTTTTCTTTATAAAACAGTACAAACTCTGAGCTTGATGGTTAAGAATCAGAAGGGAGCCCAGAAGCCGGTGGGTTGACCAAAGAAAGGTGATTCATCAAGTGTGCTCTGGTGCCTTCCTTGAACCATTAGTGTTGCTTGTTTGCTATATAGATGTTGCCAAAATGCCTCAAAATGGAGTCTACAGAAAATAGGGTTATTTTTCCACATTTAGGAAAATATTTTTGCCATGCTCAGATATCAGCATTAGAGGAGGAGAAGTTCACCTATTCAAGCCAAACTATAATGGCCATATAAGTTTTTGAGTTTTTGTCCAGAGGAATGCAAAGAAAGGGTGGTACTTTTCCAGAAGATGCTCATGTAAAATTCTTCATCAAGAGTGTTCTGCAATGGAGAAAAGACTGTCTCTTCAATAAATGGTGCTGGAATAATTCACATGTAAAAGAATGAAACTGGACCCATATTTTATACCAGTTATAAATATTAACTCAAAATAGATTAAACGCTTAAATGTAAGTCCTGAAATCATGAAACTTTTAGAATAAAAGATAGGAATAAAGCTCCTTGACACAGGTCTTTGTAATGATATTTTTGGTTATGACACCTAAGGCGCAAGCAACAAAATAAAAAAAATAAACAAGTGGGACTACATCAAACTAAAAAGCTTCTGCACAGTGAAAGTGAAAAGACAACCTACGGAATGGAAAAAAATATTTGCAAACCATGTATCTGATAAGTGGTTAATATCCAAAACATACAAAGTATTTATATAACTCAACAACAACAACAACAACAACAACAGCAACAACACAAATTTAGTTTAAAAAATGGGCAGAGGATCTGAATAGATATTTTCCCAAAGAAAACATACAGATAGCCAACAGGTATTTGAAAAAGATGTTCAATATCACTAATTATTAGAGAAATGTGAATCAAAACCACAATGAAATATTACCTCACAAATATTCGAATGGCTATCATCCGCTTAACACATGGAAAATGGTGGACTTTCCTCCAGCCCTTGCCCTGGTACCTCATAGCTCAGTCATTCTCTCTGTGTCTCTTGCACCCCCTACCCACATCCGCAGTTCCTCCACTAGTGCCCAGGCCACCAAGCTTGTGGTGATTTGTGCTTCAGCCCAGGAAGGGAATATAGTGACTCTCTCCAGTCCCATGAGGAGGAAGACCATGTGGAGTGGCCTCAGTGGTCCGCAGAGAAAGCCAGTGGTCATGGAAGATAAGCAGTGGAAGCTCTATCAGCTGGTGCCCTTGAGTAGAGAACGGCATGGAGCAAAGTTGCCAATAACTAGGAATGAACATGGAGCATGAGCAAGGTTTGAAAGCCAATGGAATTTTGGCATTGTTTGTGACCACAGCACAACCTAGCCCATCAGGGCTGAAACAGTTGCCTATACAAAAAATAAAATAAAATTTGAATTAAAAAAAGAAGAATGGCCATCATTAAAAAGAGAAGAGATAGATGATCATGTGGATGAGGAGAATGGGGAACCCTTGGGCACTGTTGGGATTCTAAATTGGTACAGCCACTATGGAAAACAATACTTGTATGGAGGTTTTTCAAAAAATTTAAAAAAAGTACCATATGACTCAGCAATTCCACTTATGGGACTATATCCAAAGGAAACGAAAACACTAACTCTAAAAGATGTCTACACCCTCATGTTCATAGAAGAATTATTTACAATAGTCAAGATACAGAAACAACCGAAGTGCCTATTGATGGATGAATGGGTAAAGAAATTGTATATATATATATACACATACAGTGGAATATTGTTCAGCCAAAAAAAATGAAGAACTCCTACCATTGTAAAACATGGGTGGACCTTGAAGGCATTATGCTAAGTGAAATTAAGTCAGACAGAGAAAGACAAATAATATATGATCTCACTTGTATGTGGAATCTAACAAAACAAAATAAAACAAAACAACCACCCCCACTGTACGTTCCCCAAATTAATTTTCAAAACCATGACCATCTTGTGGTTACTGACTATTTTTCAAAACCTCTCAGAGGGATAGTGGATGGGGGTAGGGGGGTTCACACAGTGTGAGGGATATAAATAATAAACGTCTAAGTTTTGCTTTGTCTTGTGCACCTGAAACTAATAAAAAAAAAGTAAAAAAAAACCCAACCACCCCCACACACAAACCAAACCAATAGGATAAGAGATCAGACTTATGGTTGCCAGAGGTGTAGACTGGGGGGAGGAAGAAAGGAGGGAAGGTGGTCAAAAGATACAAACTTCCAGTTATAAGTTAAGTACTAGGGATACAATCTACAACATGATGGCTATAGCTAATACTGCTGTATGATATATAGGAAAGTTGTTAAGAGTAAATCCTAAGAGTTCTCATCACAAGGATATTATTTTTTCTTCTTTCTTATATTTTTATTTTATCTATATGAGAAGATGGATATTGGCTGGTGTTGTAATGGTAATCATTTTACAATATATGTAAATCAAACCATTATGCTATATGCCTCAAACTTATACAGTGAAGTATGTCAATTATTTTTCAATAAAACTGGAAAAAAGAGTGTTTTGTAGTTTCAGTGTAGTACCTAGAGACAGTCTGTACCAGTTTGTGAGAACTGATTGTTAAGTTTTCAGGAATTTCCTAAGCTATCATTAAACATTAAATTATATAAATGGAGATTTCTAATCAAGATGGCAAAGTAGGCAAATGCTGTGCTTACCTTCTCTCACGACCACATAGAAGTTACAACTAAATTACAAAGCAACAATCATTGAGAATCACTTAAAAATCTTGCTGAATCAAAGCCCTACAACTAAGGTCATGCAGAATAAACCACCTTGAGACTGGTAGGAGGAGCAGAGACACAGAACATGCTGGTCCCACACCTGTGTATTACCATTAAAAATTGAGAGGGATATCTTAGCTGTGGAGTTACCTCCGGGAGGAGGGAGAGGTCCCAGCCCCACCCCAGCCCAGGGTTCCACTACGAGGGAGAGAAGTCCCCATAATTTCTGGTTGTGAAAACCAGCTGAGATTGTGACTGAGTGAGATGGAGGGCTGCTGTACTCCCAGGTGCTTCTCTTAAAGGGACCACACTAGATTTACTCACAGATGGAATCATTGGCTCTGAGCTCCAGTGCTGGGGCAGCAGCTGGAGAGGCTTCAGGGACATATGGTGGGGAACTGAGTTGTCTGGCTTCAGGACGGAGTCTGAAGGGGCAGCTTTCTCCTGGATGGAGGAGCTGGCAGAGGCCATTGTTTCTTTGTTGAGCCCTCCCCTTGCCTGCCATGCAGATGCAGGCGGCAGCAGCCATATGTCAGTCTCCATCAAGCTGGCTAATGCTGTTCATTTGCCACACCTTGGTCATTCAAGACCCTGTCCTGCCCAACTTTCAGGCACACCTAAGCTGCATTTTTGTACAAACCACCTGCCTTAGATCATGCTGCAGACTTTCCTAGGGTCTTTCAAAAGTTTGTGGAACCCAGACAAACAGCATCTGGTTAGAGCATGTCCTGTACACCTGGCTGAGCAACCCTAAGCCCGGCACAAGTGGCAGCTGGCCTTAATTCATGGCTTGGCCTCTCGAGGCACTTCCAAGCATGGCATGAGTGGCAGCCATCTGTAGATATCTTTGTGGCTCCTGCCAGTGGCCCCAGGTAGAGCACTGGCTGCGTTGAACTTGACCTACAATGGGTCCCCTCCCAGGTAGCCCTGGGGCTGGCAACCCCAGTGGCCAGCTTTGAAATGAGATGGAGTGTCACCCAGCCACATCCAAGGATGACCCAAGGGGAGGATTGGACAGGCACCAGAGTCCTGCTGAGGCACATCCTGCTCTGTAGGGTGCATCCCTGCACCACAATTTCTCCACTGTAGTCACGGCCAATCCTCAGAACCAATGAGCCCAAGGGTCAGTCACTCCTATTGACGTGCAAATAGCAACCAAGGCTCAGCTGCAAGAGGAGGGTGCACACAACCTGCACAAGGGACACACCTGGAGTGCGCAGCTCAAGTGACCAGGAAGACTGTGCCACTGAGCCCCACAGCACACCTACTACATAAGGCCACTCTACTAAGACTGGGGGACACAGAAGCCCCACCTAATATGTAGAAACAAACACAGGGAGGCAGTCAAAATGGGGAGACAAACAAACATGTCCCAAAGAAAAGAACAGAACAAAGCTTCAGAAAAAGAACTAAATCAAATGGAGACAAGTAATCTACTAGATGCAGAGTTCCACACACTGGTTATAAGGATGCTCAATGATCTCAGGGAGAATTTCAACACAGAGTTAGGAAACATAACAATGGCGATGGAAAAATTAAAAAAAGAACCAGTCAGAAATGAAGAATACAATAACAGAAATGAAGAATACATTACAGGTCTAATCAGTAGATTAGAAAAAGCAGAGGAACGAACCAGCGACTTAGAAGATAATGCAGCATAAAACACCCAATCAAAACAGCAAAAAGAAAGAGAATCCAAAAAATTGAGGAGAGTTTAAGGGGTCTCTAGGACAACACCAAGCATACCAACATTTGCATCATAGGGTACCAGAAGAAGAGAGAAAGCAAGGGATGAGAACCTATTTGAAGAAATAATGATGGAAAACTTCCTAAACCTGGTGAAGGAAATAGGTATACAAGCCCAGGAAGTGCAGAGAGTCCCAAGCAAAATGAACCCCAAAAGCCCACACCAAGACACATCATAATTAAAATGCCAAAAGTTGGGGCCGGCCTGGTGGCTCAGGCGGTTAGAGCTCCATGCTCCTAACTCTGAAGGCTGCCGGTTAGATTCCCACATGGGCCAGTGGGCTCTCAAACACAAGGTTGCCAGTTCGATTCCTCGACTCTCGCAAGGGATGGTGGGCAGCGCCCCCTGCAACTAAGATTGAACACGGCACCTTGAGCTGAGCTGCCACTGAGCTCCCAGATGGCTCAGTTGGTTGGAGCGCGTCCTCTCAACCACAAGGTTGCCAGTTTGACTCCCGCAAGTGATGGTGGGCTGCACCCCCTGCAACTAGCAATGGCAACTGGACCTGGAGCTGAGCTGCACCCTCCACAACTAAGATTGAAAGGACAACAAGTTGAAGCTGAACGGCACCCCCCACAACTAAGATTGAAAGGACAACAACTTGGCTTGGAAAAAAGTCCTGGAAGTATACACTGTTCCCAATAAAGTCCTGTTCCCCTTCCCCAATAAAGTCTTTAAAAAAAAAGCCAAAAGTTAAAGACAAAGATAATCTTAAAAGCAGCAAGAGAAAAGCAGTGAGTCGAACGTGATAACCACTACACTACGGAAGGAAGGAGAACTGACTCTAGGTGATGAACACACAATGGGATTTATAGATGATGTAATACAGAATTGTACACCTGAAATCTATGTAATTTTACTAACAATTGTCACCCCAATAAATTTAATAAAATAACATTTAAAAAAAAGAAAAAAAAAAGAAAAGCAGTTAGTTACCTGTAAGATTGCTCCCATAAGACTATCAGCTGATTTCGCAACAGAAACTTTGCAGTCCAGAAGGGATTGGCAGGAAATATTTAAAGTGATGAAAAGTAAGGACATACAACCAAGATTACTCTACCCAGGAAAGCTATAATTTCAAATCAAAGGACGGATAAAGAGCTTTCCAGACATAAAAAAGCTAAAGGAGTTAATCACCACCAAACCAGTATTACACGGAATCTTAGAGGGACTCTTTAAGATGAAAAAAAATTAAAAACATGAATAATAGCAATTACTTTCAATGTAAATGGATTATTGCATGTTCCAATCAAAAGATAGGGGAGCTGAATGGATAAGAAAACAAGATCCTTCAAATATATGGTGATGGAAGGAGAACTGACTCTGGGTGGTGAACACACAATGGGATTTATAGATGATGTAATACAGAATTGTACACCTGAAATCTATGTAATTTTACTAACAATTGTCACCCCAATAAATTTAAAAAATAAATTAAAAAAAAAGAAAAAAGGAAACAAGATCCTTACATATGTTACTTACAAGAGACTCATTTCAGATCAAAAGACACACACAGACTGAAAATACAGGGACAGAAAAATATTTCATGAAAATGGAAACAAACAAACGAAAAGCTATGGTGGCAATACTTAATACCAGACAAAATAGACTTTGAAACAAAGACTATAAAAAGAGACAAAGAAAGACCCAGTAATCCCACTTCTGGGTATTTATCTGAACAAACCCAAAATGCTACTTCGAGGGGCAGTGCTCATCCATATGTTCATTGCAGCATAATTTACAATAGCCAAGATATGAAGGCAACTTGGGTATCCCTGAATGGATGACAGGATAAAGAAGAGGTGGTACATATATACAATGGAATATTACTCAGTCATAAAAAAAGAACAAAATCTTTCCATCTGTGACAACATGGATGGACCTAGAGGGTATTTTGCTGAATGGAGTAAGTCAGACAGTGAAAGACAAATGTAATATGATTTCACTTACAAGTGTAGTTTTTTCTTATTTTCTTTTTTTTAAATTTATTTTTTAAATTTATTGGGGTGACAATTGTTAGTAAAATTACATAGATTTCAGGTGTACAATTCTGTATTACATCATCTATAGATCCCATTGTGTGTTCACCACCCAGAGTCAGTTCTCCTTCCATCACCATATATTTGATCCCCCTTACCCTCATCTCGCACCCCCCACCCCCCTTACCCTCTGGTAACCACTAAACCATTGTCTGTGTCTATGAGTTTCTGTTTCTCATTTGTTTGTCTTGTTCTTCTCTTGTTTTTGGTTTATATACCACATATCAGTGAAATCACATGGTTCTCTGCTTTTTCTGTCTGACTTATTTCGCTCAGCATTACACTCTCAAGATCCATCCATGTTGTCACAAATGTTCCTATATCATCTTTTCTTACCGCCGAATAGTATTCCATTTTGTATATATACCACAGCTTCTTTATCCATTCATCTATCGAAGGACATTTTGGTTGTTTCCATGTCTTGGCCACTGTAAATAAAGCTGCAATGAACATTGGAGCACACGTGTCTTTATGGATAAATGTTTTCAGATTTTTTGGGTAGATACCCAGGAGAGGGATTGCTGGGTCATATGGCAATTCTATTCATAATTTTTTGAGGAACCTCCACACTGCCTTCCATAACAGCTACAAGTGTAATTTAAAGAACAAAATAAACAAATGAAACAGAAACAAACTCATAGATACAGAGAACTGATGGTTACCAGATGGGAAGGGGGTTGGAGGTAGGTGAAAAGGGGAAGAGATTAAGAAGTACAAATGGGTTGTTCCACAGTAGTCATGGGGATGTAGGTTATAGAATAAGGAATATAGTCAATGATAGTGTAATAACTATGTATGGTGTCAGTGGGTACTTGATTTATTGGGTGATAGATAGGAGGGGGGTTCTGGGCAGGGTGAAAAATGTTAAGGGATTGAGAAATACAAATTGGTAGTTACAAAATAGTCATGGGAATGTAAATCATAGGGAATATAATCAATAATATGGTAATAACTATGTGTAATGCCAGGTGGGTCACTTTCTAAATTATATAAATGTCTAACCACTGTGTTGTACACCTGAAACTAATGTAAAATAATGTTGAATGTCCTCTCTAATTGAAAAATTAAAAAAAGAGGGAAAATATAAAGAAGAATAAGAGGTTGAAAGTTCCAGATATAAAACAAATAAGTCTTGGGGATATAATATACAGCATGGGGAATATAGTCAATAATATTGCGATAGTGTGATACAATTATCAGATGGTTGCTGAACTTATCATGGTGATCACTTCTTTCTCATAGAGAATATAATCAATAATGTGTTAATAACTCTGGATAGCGTCAGGTAGGTACTGTTGAATAACTATGATGTACACCTGAAACTAATATAATATTGTATGATAGCGATATTTTAATAAAAATATTTTAAAAATAAATTATATAAATATACAGTTAAATGAGTTGCATTCAAAGTACAGGTAACAAATACTGAAAACACAGCACTTCCTAATTTTTTATCGTCTTTTATTATTATCCACGACCTTGAGGTTATTTATATTCATTTTCCTGTATGGTTCAAATACTTTATAACGCTGTGCTGCTATACATCTCTTTCCAACTGTGCATTCACTGATATCACACTGGTCACTTGAAATCAGCCAAGGGAGTATTTTCACCATGGAAATCATCAAGCAATACAAATTGGGACTTTTTTCTCTGAGAGCCAGATGTTAAATGTTTACCAACACATCACTTTCTGTAGACCACTTTATTTTTATATAGTTTTATTGAGATATAACCACATGCCATATACCCATTTAAAGTGTACAATTCAAGTAATTTTAGTATATTCACAGATATATGCAGCCATCACCACAGTCAATTTTAGAATATTTTCATAACCTCAAAAAGAAACCCCATGCCCTTCAGCTAACAGCCCCTTAGTTCCTACCCCCTCCACCTCAGCCTTAAGCAAACAGTAATCTATATTTTTTCTCTATAGGTTTGCCTATTCTGAACACTTCATATAAATGGAATAATATAATATGTTGTCTTTTATGACTGGCTTCTTTCATTTAGCATAGTGTTTTCAGGGTTCATCCATGTTGTGATATGTATCAGTCCTTTATTCCGTTTTATGACTGAATAATATTCCATTGTGTGAAAATGTCACCTTATGCTTATCTGTTCATTAGCTGATGGAAATTTGAATTGTTTCTACCTTTTAGCTATTGTGAATAGTGCTGCTATGAACATTCATGTACAAGTTTTTGTTTGAACACCTGTTTCAATTCTTTTGGGTATATGTCTAGGAGTGGAACTGCTAGGTCATACGGTAATTCTGTTTAACTTATTGAGTATCTGCCAAACTGTTTTCTGCAACAGCAGTGCCATTTTACATGTCCACTTGCAGTGCATTGGGGTTCCAATTTCTGCACATCCTCACCAATATTTGCTATTTTCCTTTTTTTTTTAATTATAGCCATCCTAGTGGATGTGAAGTGGTATCTTATTGTGGTTTTGATTTGCATGTCCCTAATGACTAATGATGTCAAGCATCTTTTCATGTGCAAATTGCCATTTGTATATCTTCCTTGGAGAAACGTCTATTTGGATTCTTTTGTAGAGAACTTTTAAAAATATCTCTAATCCTCATAACACACTTGCAGAGTATGTGTCATGATTCCCATCTTACAGTTGAAGTAACTGAGACTCAAAAAGGTTAAGCAACTTGCTTAATTTGTGCACAGCTAGAAATAGAGCTCACATTTGAATGTGCCTGTCTTGAAAGCCCATGCTCCCTCCATTACACCACACTGTTTCTAAGACCCTTGATCTCTCAGCTGATGCTTAAAAGCTAATACCTTAGTATTAGTAAAGGTCCAGTGTCTATGCTCCTGGTGGAGTACTCTGGCTTTGGTTCTATTCCTCGTCTCTCCAAGGAGGAGTTTTGAGCTGGACGACCACTGTGTCACTCCATTGGTTTAATAGCAGAATTGGCCCTTTCATTTTGGATGCAGATGTCCTGAAGATTTGTACAAAGGAGGCTTGATAGCTTGGTTTGTTATTTTGAATGGTTAACGGGATTTCTTTTCTCAGTGTATTATGTTGCACTTGGTTACACTGATGCTCACCTGCTACTTTTCAGCCCACTCACACAGCCTCTCAGCATCTTTTTTCCAGTTTAATCTAAAGAACTTAACATGTTACTACCCAGAAGGGTTGGGTGTTGCCTGGAAACCTGAAGTTTTTACTAGGGTGACTTTCTTCCACATAATAAGATTGATCTCTCCATCAGTCTCTGGGGGGTGGGGGGAACCATAGTGTCTACACTTCTCTTGTCAGAAAATATCAGGTTTATCCTTATTTCCTTTCCCTATGGCTCTTGCTTATCCATGATACAACTATATCCCCAGTCCCATGGTGATTTGGTGCTATGTCAAAAGCTTCTGTTTTCACATTACTTTTTTATACATGTGTATTCTTACCACTTAAAAATTCCTAATTGATTGCTTGGGTGTGACTTCATCTTGGGTAAACTGTTGTCCAAATGGTCATTGAGCTCATCCTTTGCTATAAAAATTATGTGTTGACCAGGCTGTGCCCTAGGATCTCTTTAGAAGCCTACCTTTTTTTTAAAGATTTTATTGGGGAAGTGGAACAGGACTTTATTAGGGAGCAGTGTGTACTTCTTAGTTGTGGAGGGTACAGCTCAGCTGCAGGTCCAGTTGCCATTGTTAGTTGCAGGGTGTGCAGCCACCATCTCTTGTGGGAGACAACTTTGTGGTTGAGAGGACACGCTCCAACCAACTGAGCCATCCGGGAGCTCAGCGGCAGCTCAGCTCAAGGTGTCGTGTTCAATCTTAGTTGCAGGGGGCAGAGCTCACCATCCCTTGTCGAGGAATCGAACTGGCAACCTTGTGGTTGAGAGCCCACTGGCCCATATGGGAATCAAACTGGCAGCCTTCGGTGTCAGGAGCACGGAGCTCCAATCGCCTGAGCCACTGGGCCGTCCTAGAACCCTATGTTTTGAATGGAACTCAAATTGGCAATGTGCCAGGCTTTGTCATGGGGACTCTTGGTAAGGGCAGGCTGCACTTTCAGGCCTAGTTTCATGGGGACACTTTACCCTCGAGTCCTAGTGAAGTATGCACATTTAGCCTATTCTGTAGGCCTTGGACAACCACATCATTTGCCACTATCTCATCTAGTGACTTAGACATTTCCAGTGAGAGCTGAGGAATAGACATCCCAGTGATATCCTGTTTGGTATCTGTTTACTTTTTGGCCTCCCAAGCATCGCTGTCATCCCAATTGTCAGTTGTCTCCACTGATCATCTTGCTGGCATTCTTCCTAGACTATACCTAAAAAGGCTTTTGGCTATGGTTTTCAGGTACCTTACCTGGTTCCTCTGCAGTTCCCTTGATCCACCCTGATTTTTAGTTTGTCTCTGCTCTGCCACTTTTGGAGAGCATCTTTTTTTCCCTTTGCTTGAGCCACCTTTCCATTTGAAGAAGAAGCTTCTATCATACTGCTCATGTCTCTCTTAATTGGCTACTGAGTTGCTCAAACATAGCTCTTTGCAATTTTCTGGTAATTTGAATTCTTGGCACACATTACCCTGGATTCCTAATAAGATGTTTTCTAAACTATCTATGGGCCTCTTGTGGTTATTGACTTATTCAACTTTTCAAATTATTTCCTATGTAATCACATTTGGTTGGGATACCCTTTGCTAGAATGAAGTAAATAAGTATGTGGTGGATTTATTTGGCTTTCCCTCTCCAACTGGGATGCTGGCCCTGGTTATCCTGGGTTAAGCATTTTAGAGGGCTTCACTCATAATGATCTGATCAGTAAAGATAGGCCTCCATCTTCCACAGGGACCTAGGGTGCAGGGAGAGGACGGATGAAACCAATGGGTGCTATGTGGCAATCTGTGGTGTCAGAGAATCTGGCTTCTAGCCTGTCTCAAATTCCCTGTATGATAGTAGATAGACCATCTACTATCATACAAATTCCCTGTATGGTAGTAGATAGGCCATTTCCTTTCTCTGGGCTCAGTTTTTTCATTTTAATGAGGGTACTGGCCCACAGGAAGGACAGGGATATATAAATGTGGTCCCAGTGATTCAGTTTGCACCACTATATTTTTACTGTACACATTTGTCTATAAAGTAGAGATTCAGATTAACTGAGCTTTTGGCAAAATTTTTGGATCCCTTCAGTATCTGAACCCTGGAGTCAGGATTTAGGTCTGGATTGGTGTCTGGGACTGGGCTGTCTGGCTCTGGAGAAAAGGATTCTGAAGTTTCATTCTCAGTTCCACCAGGCCCAGCTCTGTACTCTGGCTCTCTAATCTTTTTCACAATGGGCTGAGGAGCACCACTGACCAAGCTTGGTGATTCTTTGAGATCAGTGATTCTTAACTATTTTTTCTTTTGATTCAAAGACTCCTTTGAGAAGCTGACAAAAGCTAGGGAACCTGTGCACTGAAAAATGCATGCACACACACACCAATCCAAATCCTATTATAGGGGGTTCATGACCTATGAAGGCGATCTGTGGAGACTGGAGTCTAGGGACCCTTGTTAATCTCCCTTGCTATAGAAGATGGCTCTTGGCCTGCCCTGAGCTTAGTGTCCTCCTTTGCAGCTTGGTTATGCTCTGACCTCATGGACTATGATCAATGTGGGGAACGAACAAGACACCAGAATTGATCCAGAGCCTTGAATGTATTTAGAAGGAGCCATTTCCCCTTGGACAGTAATTCTACGCTGAGAAGTTGTGCTAAGCCCCTCCAACAACAAAAAGGAAAGGGAATGAGTGCCAAGTGGGCAGATTCTCCCCACATCTCTGGTCAAGGAGCTTTCTCCAGTTGGAAGCTTGCTGGGGGAAGTGGAATCACTGAGAAGTGTCTCTGTGGTTGGCAAATGGGGAAGAGAATTCTTTGCTTTTTGTTATACCAACCAAAATCTATGAAAAACAGCCAAGTAAAGAGTAAGGTAAAGGCTCAATTGAGAGGGAAGTATGTTCAGATGCAAAGTGGTGGTTTAAATGAAGGTGAAGGACTAATGGGTGAAATAAATAGACTTAGAAAGCCAATAATCTGAAAAACAAGCAAGCCTAAGGAAAAGTAAATGATACAGGAAGGGTATGCTTTAGGGAAAACCTCCTTTACCCTGATATTTTATTTATTTTTTTTGCATCTGAAAAATTTTTAATTAAAAATATAGTTAGCATATGATATTACATAAGTTTCAGGTGTACATCATAGTTATTCAACATTTATATACATAAAGAAGTGATCACCATAAGTCCAGCAACCATCTGACACCTTACCACGCTATCACAATATTACTGACTATATTCCCCTGCTGTACATTACAACCCCATGACTTATTTGTTTGTTTTTGTTTTTGTTTTAAAAAAATTTTTTTATTGGGGAATATTGGGGAACAGTGTGTTTCTCCAGGGCCCATCAGCTCCAAGTCATTGTCCTTCAATCTAGTTGTGGAGGGTGCAGCTCAGCTCCAAGTCCAGTCGCCGTTTTCATTCTTTAGTTGCAGGGGGTGCACCCACCATCCCATGCAGGAATTGAACCGGCAAGCTTGTTGTTGAGAGCTCATGCTCTAACCAACTGAGCCATCCGGCCGCCCCTCCAGAAGCTCAGCAGCAGCTTGTTGTCTTCAATCTAGTTGTGGAGGGCACAGCTCACTGGCCCTTGTAGGAAATCAAACTGGCAACCCTGTCGTTCAGAGCTCGCGCTCTAACCAGCTGAGCCATCTGACTTCCCCTTATTTGCTTTATACCTTGAAAATTGGATCACTTATTGCCCTTCACATTTCCCCCTTTTTAATTTTTCAGGTATAGTTGACATTCAATATTATTTTTTATTGATTTTAGATGTAAGAATGTGGTTGGACATTTATGTAATTTAAGAAGTGATCCCCCTGACTAGTCTAGTACCCACCTGGCACTATTCATACTTATTACCATATCATTGACTATATTCCCTATGCTTTACTTTACATCCCCATGATTATTTTGTAACTACCAATTTGTACTTCTTACTCCCTTCACCTTTTTCACCCTGTCCCCCAACCCACTCCGATCTATCACACCAATAAATCAAGTACACATCTGACACTATACGTAGGTATTACAATATTATTGACTATATTCCTTATGCTATACCCTACATCCCCATGACTACTTTGTAACAACCAATTTATACTTTTTAATCCCTTCCCTCTTTTCACCCAATACCCTAAATCCCCTCCCATCTGGCAACCATTAAAATGTTCTCTGTAGGTATGAGTCTGTTTTTGTTTTGTTTATTTTGTTCTTTAGATTCCACAATCACATTGCACCTGTCTTTCTCTGTCTGGCATATTTCACTCAGTACAATACCCTCCAGGTCCATTCATGCCACTGCAGATGGCAACACCCATTCCCTTCCATAGCTGAACAATATTTCACTGTACATATGTACCACTGACTCTATCTGTTCTTTATTGATGAAGAACCAGGGTGCCTACACATTTTGGGCATTGTAAAAATGCTAAAATGAGCATAAGGATGCATATGTCCCCTCAAAGTAGAGTTTTGGATTTCTTCAGATAAATACCAGGAAGTGAGATTACTGGGTCCTTCTTTGTCTCTTCTTATAGTATTAATTTTAGAGTCTATTTTGTCTATTATAAGTATTGCTACAACAGTTTTTTTCTTTTCATTTCCATTTCCATGAAATGACTTTTTCCATCCCTTTATTTTCAGTCTCTGTGTGTCTTTCAATCTGAAGTGAGTCTTTTGTAGGCAGCATATGTAAAGGTTTTGTTTCCTTATCCATTCAGCCACCTAATGTTTTTGATTGGCGTATTTAATCCACTTACATTGAAAGCAATTGTGGATAGATAAGTAGTTATTGACACTTTATTATTCATATTTTTTTAATCTTTTTTCCATCTTAAAGAAGTCCCTCTATTATTCCTTGTAATACTGGTTTGGTGGTGATGAACTCCTTTAGCTTTTTCTTGTCTGGGAAGATCTTTATCTGTCCTTCGATTTTGAATGATAGCCTTGCTGGGTAGAGTACCCTTGGTTGTAAGTCCTTGTTTTTCATCACTTTGAATATTTTGTGACAATCTCTTTTGGCCTGCAGTTTCTGTTGAGAAATCATCAGACAACCTTATGGGAGCTCCCTTGTTGGTAACTAACTGCTTTTCTCTTGCTGCTTTTAGGATTCTGTCTTTGTCTTTCACCTTTGCCATTTTAATTATAATGTGTCTTGGTGTGAGCCTGTTTGGGTTCATCTTTTTTGAGACTCTCGGTGCTTCCTAGGCTTGTATGTCTATTTCCTTTGCCAGGTTAGGAAAGTTTTCAGTCAAATAGCTTCTCAATACCTTGCTTTCTCTTTTCTCCTTCTGGTAGCCCTATGATGTGAATGTTGTTATGGTTGATGTTGTCCCAGAGGTCTCTTAAACTGTCCTCATTTCGTTGGATTTTTTTTTTCATTTTACTGTTCTGATTGCGTGTTTTCTGCCACCTTGTTTCGAAATTGCTGATTCGATCCTCTACTTCATCTAGGTGATTTCTTCTAGTGCATTCCTCATTTCAGTTATTGTATTCTTCACTTTTGACTGGTTCTTTTTTATGGTTTCTATGTCATTTTTTATGCTTTCTATCTATTTGTTGAAGTTCTCACTAAGTTTGTTAAGCATCCTTATAACCATCATTTTGATCTCTGTCTCTGGTAGGTTGCTTGCCTCCATTTTGTTCACTTATTTTTCTGGAGTTTTCTCCTGTTCTTTCATTTGGGACATATTTCTTTGTTTCCTCATTTTGGCTGCCTCCCTGTGTTTGTTTCTATGTATTAGGTAGAGCTGCTATGTTTCCCAATCTTGTTGGGTGACCTTATGTGGTAGGTGTCCTGTGTGGCCCAGTGGCACAGTCTCCCTGGACATCTGAGCTGGGTGCTCCAGGAGTGTTCCTTGTGTGGGTTGTGTGTGCCCTCCAATTATAGTTGATCCTTGACTGATGTTAACCTTGAAGCTGACTGGCTGTGGTGTTTGGCCATGTTCACAACTTATGGGGGCTTAATCCACAGAGTGGGATTTGCCCCACTGGGCTCTCATGTCTGTTGAGATGGCCCTTTGTGTGTGCTGCTTGTGGGGCTAATTGTGTGGTGCTCTGCTGTGGTCTGAATCCAACCTCCAAGTATGCTAGTTTTGGGGCTTCTTGGGAGGGGCTCCAGTGCAGGCCCAGGTCAGCCACTACTTGTGATTGGCTGGAGAGTACCTGGTAGGAGGTACAATGTAATCCATGGTTGGTTGCTGCCTGTGCTGTACTTGGAGGCACATGGGAGATGCCACACTGTGAACCAAGGACATCTGCCACTAGTACTGGGTCTGGGGTAGCTCCACAAAAAGTCAGGACTCTCCAAAGCCTGCTGCCACTTGCTGGTTCTTATAAGGATCAGCCACTGATAAAGCCTCCAGCAGTAAGTAAGTTCCATGAGGCAGGGTCTCAGTGAGTCAGCAGGGTGGAGCACTGGAGCTAACCAGGCCAATCAGATTCAGATTTGGCCTGGGATCCAGCAGAGGGACGGTGACTCTGGGGTTGTCAGAGACATAGGGGGAGAGATGGAGTTGTGTAACTTTGGGGTGAGGACTGCAGGGACAGTCCCCATTTTCTGTCCCCATTTTCTGGGGGTGGGCTCAACACAGGAAAGATGGTGACTACCTCCTGGTCCCACTAAAGGAAGGCCCCATGAGGAAAATGGGGACTGTCCCTGCAGTCCTCACCCCAAAATTACACAACTCTGTCTCTCCCCCTATGTCTCTGACACCCCCAGAGTCACCGTCCCTCTGCTGGATCCCAGGGTGAGTGACTGTGAAGGCCCTTTAAGAGGATGTCTGGGTTTCCTGCAGCCTTCTGTCTCACCCAGATGATCGCAATCCCTACTGTTTTTCACAGCCAGATGTTGTGGGGACTCCTCTTCCCTGCAGTAGTACTCCAGGCTGGGGAGGCTGGTGTGGGGCTGGGGTCCCTTGCTCCTTTGCTCCTCCATGGGGAACTTCTGTGGCTGAGATCTCCCTACTAATTTTCCTCTGCCACGTGGAGGTTTGGGGCCCGCCCATTTTGTGTCTCCACTCCCTCCTATTGGTCTCAATGTGGCTTCTTCTTTATATCCTTAGTTATATAACTTCTGTTCAGCTAGACTTCAGATGGTTCTCCAGGTTGATTGTTCAATAATTTAGTTATAATTTTGATTTGTTCACAGGATTTGGCAAGTACAGCATTTATTTACTTCTCCATCTTGGATCTCGTGGATCTCTGATATTTTATTTCTTGATACAGATGTCATGATTTCCTTTGAAAGAGCTTGTTTGTCTGTGCCATTGAGTTGTGGGGAAATGTGAGGGATATGTTGGGATCCAGAGAGTGGAGATTAGAAGGAGCTTGGTAAAAGGCACTGAGGTGTTGCGTGGTGTAGGCAGATCCATCTTTAATGTACCTGAGTTTGGTCCATTTTGGAGTAGTATGTCTTTTCTGAAGGCTGAACTGGATTCAGTGCTGGCTCTATTCTTCTGCCATGGTGAATAATTACAGAGAGTAACTGTCTAAGATATGGAGCTTGTGAAAGAGCTTTGGCTAGACTGATACCATCAGAGAAAAGCTGCTTTGGAAACAACAGGCAGAGGAAAAAGGGGTCAGCTAATTGGAATTAATTGTGTTAGCCTTGGGCATCTGCTTGGCATGATAAATTTACCCTTGGCATTGAGCCAGCCAAAGAGCTGGAATGGCAGCTGGAGTGTAACTGTGGTAGGAGGAGAGTCCTACTTTTCCTGTGGTGTATTCAAGTGAGACAAGCCAATGGGGCTTGGAGGCTGAATAGCTTTCTTTGCTCAAAATAGTTCTTTCCCTGCCTAAGGCAACATGCCATTTCTGTGGGTGGTTGTAGATGCACTCATGGGGCAATAACCAGGGAAATGTTTATAATCAACCACTTCAGAGGTGGCAGGGTGAACTGCTGCTAATGAACACCTCACCATCATTTACTTGCCACACCAAAAGTAGGCAGAGACAGGTCTGGCTGCCCAGAAATTTTCTTTTCTTCTTCTTTTTGGACCTCTCTCATCATCTTTATATTCAAGGATTTTTAGGGGAAAACTTTGAGAGTTGGTCACCAGAATGAAGCACTAAGGAGGGTTGCCAGACCTGCTGAATTAATGAACCCTCTAGGTTGCTTGGAGCTCCTTGATTTTCATTCGTCCACACTTAGGTCCACAGGCCTTTCAGAAGAGTTTGACTTGTTCTTTAACCTTTGCTATCCCATGCCAGACTGGAGTACATTCCATCACTTTTGATCATTCTTGCTTGGCAGGCCATGCTTTCTGAGTCTCATACTCAACTGCTGGAGACACACCCATGAGAGGCAGCTCCAGAAATGCAACAGCCCGTGTTATGTTCTATGGGCAGTAGGAATGGGGGCTTTATGGGAAATGCTAGTGCCTGCTGTATTCAACTTTCACTTTTAGCCCAAACAGCCTATTCTATAGTCCCCTTCTCAGGGAACTAGGCTCATATTGTGTTTGTGTGTGTGTGTGTGGGGGTACTGTTTGGACACCTCACCCAAGAGTGGTCCCTACCTAGGCTTGCAGCAAGAACTTTGCCTAAGAGTGTCCTTACCAATCAGCCAGGTCATGAAGGCAATGCCCTCTGGGATTTAGACTAGAAAACATCAAGAGGCTTAGTCATTTGGTAGGTAGAGAGGCATAGGCAAGAGGGCAGAGACCATGAGAGATAATGTGACACATGAGAAAGAGAAATGGTGGAGAGTAGCATGTTCCCACAGAAACCTTAGTTCCTGATGACTTTCATCTTCCAAGCTCTTCCTCTCACTTTTTAATTTTAATTATTTTTTATTATGGAAATTCTCAAACATATGCAAAATTAAAGACAGTAGTTCAATAAACCCCATGTACCCATCATCCAGCTTAAGCAATTACAATGGGCAATCTTGTTTTATCTAATTCCCACCCACTCCCTCCTCCCATGCCCTGGAGCACCAAAAGCAAAATAGCTTTATTGAGGCATAATTTACAAGCTATAAAATTAATCCACTTTTAGTGTAAAACTCAATGGCTTTTAGTAAATTTACAGTGTTGTACAAATATCATCACATCTAGTTTTAGAACATTTTTATGACTCCAAAGAGATTCCTTGAGCTTATTTTCCCAGACTCTCTTTCCCACCTTGAGCCCCCTGCAACCACTAATTTGCTTTCTGTCTCTATAAATTTGCCTTTTTGGAAAATTTTATATAAATGGAATCATAAAATATGCAGATTTTGCATTTAGCTTCTTACACTTAGCATAATGTTTTCGAGGCTATGGTACATGCTAGTAGTTCATGCGTTTAAAAAAATTATTGAGTAGTATTCCATTGTATGGATATACCACTTTTTGTTTATCCATTTACCAGCTGATGGAAATTTGGGTTGTTTCCGCTTTTTGGCTATTATGAATAATGCTGTTATAAATGCTATTATAAATATTCACCCCTAGAACATTTTGAAGCAAACCTTTGATATCATCCTTTCATCTGTAAATACTTCAGTATGCATCTCTAAATTAAGCACAGGAACCTTTTAAAAAGGCAACCATAAACACAGTGCCATTATCACATGTAAAATAATTAACAATAATTCTTTAATAGCATAAATTTTCCAATGAGTATTAAAATTTTCAGTTAACTCTTAAATGCCATAGGATATTTTTAAGTTATACAGTTTGTTAGAATTAGGATCTAAAATAAGGTCTACACACTGATATTCTTGATATATACCGGGTGTGCCAAAAAAATGTATACAAGTGGACACTTTGGTCAACGTTGCTCAAGCAGTAGTTTGCAGTAGTCAGAAGTGTCTGGATGCTGATGGTAACCACTTTGAGCACCTCTTGTAATTACAGAAGTCAAAGGTGACTTGTATTCATCATTTGTTATCGGTATATATTATTACAATTTTAATACAGTTTTTTCCTTTCTTAAAATGTGTATACATTTTTTTGGCACCCGATGTATATTTAAGCCTTTTTTTACCTACAGGTTCCATTTCTTCCCTTTTTCTCGCTCTCAAATTTATTTGTTAAAGAACTGAGGTGATTTGTTCTGTACAGTTTCCCAGAATCTGGATCTTGTCAATTGCATCCCTGTGATGTCTTTTAACATGTTCCTCTGTCCTTTGTAAATTGGTAACTGTAAATTGATAGTTGGATCAATGCTTGATCAGATTCATATTTGCCTTTTGGCAAGATTCATAGAGGGTGCTATGTGCTTCCATCAGGAGATGCATGATGTCTAGTTGTTTCTCTCTTTGTGATATTAGCAGCCACTGGGGATCATTAACTAGATTTGTTTATTTGCGAGGTGGACCCTTTTCTGAATGGAGCCTGAATGAGATTCTCTCTGTTCTTTTCAACTCAAAACAGTTAGCTAGCCTGCAAACTCATGTTCAAGCTGAGGTAGCAGCTCAGCATGGTGGGGTAGACCTGGAAACTCTGGAGCTTTGGCAGGTGTGTGCACTTTGGTTGGAGCTATTTGGGTGGCACACATGGTCGAGTAAGAAGCCCCAACTCTTTAGGCCTTCTACTGTGTCTTAATCAGTTTGGGACGCTATAACAAAACAGAAATTAAACAGCAGAAACTTATTTCTCCCAGTTCTGGAGGTTGGGCAGTCCAAGATCAAGGCACTAACAGATTTGGTGTCTGGTGAGGACCAACTTCCCGATTCAGACAGCTATCTTCTCACTGTGTCCTCACATGGTGGAAGGGATGAGAGAGCTCTCTAAGGTCCCTTTTATGACACTAATCCCATTCATGTGGATTCTACCCTCATGAGCTAATCACCTCTCAAAGGCTCCACCTCCAAATATCACATTGGGGGTTAGGATTTCAACATATGAATTGTGAGGGAAGCACAAACATTCAGTCCATAACGCCGCATCTCTCCAGTTATTGGGTTCTGTAATACCCATATTGCCTTGTTGCTTTCCCAATTTCCACATTCCCCCACACCTTCTGCCTTTTTCATCATGTTTCCTCATCAGTTCTCCCTTCCTCCCCGTCACTGCCCCCCTTTCCATTTCTTACCAGTAACAGCCAGTTTGGGTACTATATTATGAGGGAGAGGGAGAGAAGTCCAGCCTGCACATCTGATTGCTACACAACACCCTACTCTAAGCACATCCTAGCAAATGGTGGAGAAGATGGGAATTTGCCAGATGGCAGTGTTTCCTATTAGTATTTGTCTTTCCATAGAATAGATGAGATAGATGAAACAGGGATCCAGATGAAGAGAGGATGCAGTGAATATTTCATTGTGCAAAGGAAATGATTCACATTTACACAATTACTGTTGTATTTTTATAAACTATACCTGTCAGCAGGCCTCACTGTTTCAAATAAACAAACCTAAAAACTAGAAGAAAAAGCAAACAGGGCCACCTTGTTTGATTGGTAGAAAGTGTTAGACGTAAGCAGCAGAGATGCAGCCACAGCTCCTTGAGGGCTGCTTTGTGCCCAGTGCTGACATGGCCTTTGAGGATGGACACACACACACACACACACACACACACACACACACACACACACACGAGAATCAGAGAACAGGAGATGGAAACAACTAAGTTGCTACAGGATGGTTCCTACATTAAGTGCTGGTGTGTGTGTGGGGGGAGGTCAGACAGAAAAAGCTAATGTGGGCTGAAGGAGCTGGCACAGGCTTCTTGAAGGAGGTCAGCATCAGCTGTTCATATCAATATGCTTAGTGATACCTTTGGACCACCAGATGCTTTTCCATTCCTCCATGCACAGAAAGCATGTCTTGCAAATGCTGGCGAGAATCCATGCCTGAGAGTCTGAAAGAAAAGGTTCTGAGTGTCTGTGGCTCCTGTTTTGTTCAGTCACCTCCTAACCCAAGTGGGGAAGGTTTTCTTCAATCAGTTTGAGATACAGCATTCAATGGGCACCAGAGGAAGGTTTGGGGGTTATTTCCAAAGTGAAAAGGAATTAGAGCCTGAGTTATTTTTATGAACTCACACGCATACTTTTAGCTCCAATATTTCTTGCTGGCTTGAAGAACTGTGTAAGGCATTTGGACAGCTGTGTTCCCCATCAGGGAGGCAGTGCAGGCAGTGAAAAGAACATAGTTTCTGTGTGAACTTGGACAGGTTCTATAAACCTTCTGAGTCGCAGTTTCCCCATCTGTAAAGTGGGGGCTAAGAATGCCTCATGGGATTGTTTTGAGGATGAAATAAGATGATTGATGTGAAAGTACTCAGAGCAGCACTGGCAAGTAGTAGGTGCTGTTTTGATGGTTATGATGCAGTTCTGTGGCTGTCCATACAGGAAGCCTCTCCTCGGTGTGTGGCATCTTTGCATCTTTGAGTTGGTATGTACCTCAGGACAAAACCAGCTCTGGGCATTGTGAGGTGCCTCAGGATAGGGTCTGACAGCAATTGCTCATCCTTGGCAGTTTCAAAATGACATTTGGTTGAGCTCTCGTAGGTGTTATGGATGCTTCCGCCTCCTTCATTTGCGTTTTGCTGGGTTGTCATCAGACTGTACCTGATAGATGTTCCTGAGAAGTGCAGGCGCCTCCGGTAGGCTGCACAGGGAGACCTGGCGGCAGTGCAGGGCAAGAGCTGCGGTTTGGACGGTCTAGTTAAAACTCGCTCTCCCACCCTCCAGTATGCCCCCAACTCCTAGCCGGTGACCAGCCCGCAGCAAAAGCAAGCTGTGCGCACTGCGCCCTCTGGTGCCCCAGAGCTGTCACTGCGCGGATGCCCGCATCCCCAATCCTCCCCGACACCCCAAGGGTGATTGTGAAAAACCCTGGCACGGCCGCGTGCCTCCACCTCCACTTCCAGGTGTCTCAACTGGACCCAGAGGACGCAGACCCGGGAGCGTTTCACGTCTTTTATTTCTTTAGCAAAACTGCCTAAAACGGGTCACTCTCTGGGCGTTTGGCTTTGCCGCGTCTGCCCCCGAGGGTGCCTCCTCCTGATCGCAGCGCCTGCAACACAGTCCAGCCAAGGTTACTACCTCTCCCTAACCGAAACGCGGGTGCAGGTCACCGCTTAGACAGTGTCACTGCCAGCGCCCATCTCGCAGCGCCCTAGACTCTGCCATCTGATGCGCTGCCACCGTTTTCGTTTGGGGAAGCACTCAAGGGAGAAACGGGAGCTCATCTCTGTGGCAGTCTATTCGTAACTAAACGTTCTCTGCAGCCCCGGGCACAGCCCCATCTCTTCGGAAGCTAGGAAGCTGCCCGCGGTCAAGTGCGGGCGCTGCAGTTAAAAAACCCAGTGTTCGTTCGATCAGAGGGAGAAATCGATTTCCACCCCCGAGCAGCTTCTATTGCTTGGCAAACTATTAAAGTAAACTGGATTTAACAAAGGGAAAATAAATTTGCAAGGGCCTGCTGTGCTGAAATGTGAGTTGCTATCAGCACCGGCGCTTAATGAGGACTGAATTATCATTAACACGTGGACAAAATTTATAGTGCATCATTAATACTTTTGAAAGACAATATTCCAGGCGTAGTCTACTTCTTTCTTCTGCAAATGTGGATGGGATTGAAAATGCGTGTCTGGATCGGCTGCGCATTTTGAACGGCAATCTAATTATCATTCATTTCTGATTTGGGCCATGGGGCTTGTAACACGGGCCTTCATTTTCCCCTTGCTGTGTGTTCTCAATGCCCACGAGGTTTCTCTCTGCTCTCTCCTAATGAGTTGTATCATTGACTAGCAGAGACTGTGAGGATATGTGTTTCTCCTTTCAAATGTTAAAATGTTTTTCATGGCAAAAGTAAGAAGAGAATTATTATTGTCTTAATTATGGCATTATCCTCTCTTAACTGAGTTTTTCCCCTTCCCCTCCCCTTTTATATAAATTCGGCAGGACAGGTTTATCACAAGTAGAACGTTCCAATTCAGTACCCATCACCAAATGTGTTTTATGTGAAAGGCAGATCTGTAAGAGGTTGGAAAGAGAAAATGATGAGAAACACAATTGCATGTCATTTCAAGAAAATCCAAAGCTCACAGAAGCACTCACATTGTGTGGAGCTTCTTAAATGTCTGTTCTCCTTCTTCTTTTTTTTTTCCTGACAGTTCCCCCTTATTTTTAATTTTATTGTTGCACATATGCAAAGTTCAAAGTTCAAACTTGATTTCTTCTGCCAGTGTTCAAATGCTTGCTTCCCTCTGTAACTGTGCAACCTCTTTGCCAGGGGAATAACTGGGAGGGAATATCAGGCTAAGTATGGAAGAAGATTCCCACTGCTCAATACTTAGCAGAGGCCCATATACCTTCAATTTTAGAGGGAAGTGGTCAGGACCTCTCAGAGAAGTAAGCAGAGAGTCCAAGGGGCCAAACTCTGCTTCCTTAGTTTGTTTTGTGTACTTAGTCTTCTTGGAAGATTGTGCTGCTTGATAGACTTCAGGCTAGATTGCCAGAAAGGGCCATTGGATATTTTCATGGTATTGCCAGCACTTTTCAAGGTGGAAGGGATGAAGAGAGTGCCCTGTCCCTCCTGTTTCCCTGATCTTGATCTCTAGGCCCAATGGTGGGGAGCTGGACCAGCATGAGGTCGCTGGGGGAATCTAAGAATTAAAGTTTGCAATCTCAGTTCTGCCAAGTGCTAGGACTGCAAGTGTTCCCCTCGATTCTGAGCTACAGTTTCTTCTTATGGTAAGGCCAACGACAACCTGTAGGGCTGCGTGGAGATCAGAGGGGTTCATCAAGTGGGAGAGTTCAAGTTATTGTTTATCTTTCTGCTTTGTTGGGACTGTGAATCCTGAGAAGTTTTTGTTTGTTTGTTTGTTTGTTTTTGTGTGTGTGCGTAAGGAGAGAGGGCAGAGGGAGAAAGACGTCTTCTATTAGAATTCCTTTCGCATAGGAATAGTGAAGCACAGTGACTCCTAGGAAAGAGAAAGAGGAGCATTCATGTCCATGGGGGCGAATGCCAGGGTGAGCACTGTGATAGAATGGAAATATATTTGAGTTTATAAACTCATGGGAAAGGCTGGATTAAAGAATTGAAGACTTATCCAAAAGCTGTCAAGATGCTGAACCATCATCAAATCTTCCAATAAGGCATAAGGAAAACAATCTCCAAAACAATGAGAAGCACTGAAACTGGGGCAAGAAGAATGGAAGTTAGGGAGAAAATGAAACCTCATTCTGTGGAAATACAGTATTTCTGAAGAGCCCCGCCTGGGAGCACAACCTTGTTGATGGGTGGATGGTGCACTGGATGTCTGTGGAGGTTCCTTTTCACTTCACATTCTCACATAAATACAGATTTCTGTTTTTTGTTTTTTTTCATTGGAAGCTGAAATTGATATCTTCTGTGTAGGATTAGACTGAAAGAAAAGAGATTTTCAGAATTAAAGTTCCTCCTTCCCTGAACAGTATTAGCAGCCCTGGAATGGATTTTATTCTGAGGGAAGCTTTTTATTCATACACTCATTTACAGACACACACCATCAAGAAGACTTTAATTTTCACAAGGCAACAAGCAGTTTTGGTTGCTATGGCATTTGTCAATATCACTTTCACTATATTACTTCTTACAGATATTTCTATAAAGTCTACTCAGGATTTCAATCCTACTGCTGCTACTGTTTTTTGTTGTTAGTCAAATGTATGATGGTTATAGTATTAACAAAGCTTTCTTGGGCAACACCAATTCCCCTTTTCAAGTATTAACAATACCAGGGTAGCAGTGGCATTGCAGTTTTTTAAAACTCTATTAGGATTTCTGTACAAATGCCAACTTTGAATGTTGCATTCTTTTTTGCCTGGCTAGGAAAGTAAGCTTTTGCAAATATATTTAAGGGGAAATTAATCTGTAGCTAAGTGGGAGTGGGGAAGGTGTGTGACATGTTATATAAGCTTCTAAAATGTCTTCTTCTCTCATAGATACAATTGCAAAAATCCCCTTTTGTGACTAAAAGTCAGTTTCTTCTGGAGGTGGGGTTAGCTTCCATTAGAAATGTGATGGTATGTTTTATATTAGTTATTAATTGATAGAATCTGTTTTGTGGTTGCCCTGAAAAGGGTAGGATCAACTCTTCACCGCAAATTGATTTTAAAGTCAAGATTAATAATTCCCCACATACCCCAAGATGGGATGCAGAAGCTATTACATCATGAGGCTTTCTGGGGACAGCAGGGCAAGTTCCCAAGCAGGTCCACTTAATTTCAACGAAGGAAGGGGCTAGTGGCTTTGGTTTTATTGTGGTTAGGGCATGGGGTAGGGGTGAGATTTCCCATGCATGGGCTGAGATTTTGATGGTTTGAACTTCACCACTGTCATCAAGGGTGGGGATCACCCAGGATTTCTTATGGGCTTGCTCAAATGTGGGGCAAAAAGAAAAGAAGGAGTGAAGCTTGGAAACTGCCAGTAATCAAACATGAAAAATAGAGTCAGACTCTTTATTACAATTCACCTCTGATGTTTCACTGTTGCCTGCATTGTGCCATGTTATATTTAATTGAATTTGAATTTTTTAAAGTAAGCCATTATGGTGCTCTATTAGTTCTGCAGCCTGAGACCAGTAAGACCCTTGGCTGGCTAAGTGAACATTCTGTTGAATACCTTGTTTGTAAGTCCAGCATTGCATATTCTGAGAAGTGAAATGAAGGCCTGTTCACTATCAGTGATGTCTGGAACTCTGAAGAGTATAAGGAGTGCTTTGCTGAGACCTTGCATTGCGGTTGCGGTGTTAAATATATGCAAAGACATTTGTGAACTTGATTGATATTTTGGGTACCTATGAGGCAATACATTCCCAGAGTTCTTTACCCCAAAGGAACAACCTTGGATAAGGAATTGTTCTTGCCATTGGTCAGACCAGATGGTCAAACCATTGGCAGTGGCCCAAGCCTATAAAAATGTGCCTATGGGACCAGTTGTTGGTCAAGGTATCCTCTATTGCTAAGATGACTGCCTAAAGTTTGGCCAATTTTGCTGACATTTGGGTCCTGTCCTTCATTAAGGACATCCAGGTTAGACGACAGACAGCAGTAGCTCTCCAGCAGTACAAACTCCCTTTTCCAATCAACCAGTTGATCCCCAGGGGTTCCCCAGGTGGTCATTGAGTCTGGGAGAGGGGTAGTTTTCATTCAGCACCATTGGATCTGTCAATGGACTGAAGACAGGGAGGCCACCCATTCCTATAGGTGGGATATGCCAGAGGGCCTCAGTTTGACTCCAACATGTAAGTATCATTTTCATTTCAGTAATGAGAAGTGCTGCGTCCATAATCAAAAGCATACTGGGCAATTAACTGGGTCCAGAGAGTTACCTGTTGAGTGTCTCTATCTTCAGAAGAACCCTGTATGTAACCAGCATTTATTGCTCTAATGGCATGTAGCATAGGTCTAAGGAAAATAGATTTTTTTTCCACCAGAAAGCAAGTTTTTGTCTGTTTGTTTGTTGTTTGCATAGAGAACTATGGTCATTATAGGTGGTCCAGAGACTCTAAGGGGTATGAGAAGAGGTGGCTAAAGTCTCTACTGTTAGGAATTTCTGGGGGACACTAATGGGTGTGCCTATTGTCTTGCAATTTGGATAGATTCTAGAGCCTTTTGTTGAAGGCAGGCTTATTCAAGATGTGCTGATTTGTAAGTAACAGCATAAGTGGGCTTAAGTAAAATTTGTAAACAAGGAATATGTTGCCCTCAGAACCCAAAGAATGTCTAAAAGACATTTGGCTTATTAATGATGTGGGTGCTGAGAGGGTCCATAGTTGTTTCTGCACAGTATCACTAATGGAGTGTCCTCTGGCTGGCTAAATGATTCCCAGGAATTTAACCAAAGGGTGAGACCTTGTACTCTGTGTGGAATGATGGCTCATCACCTTTTGTGATCTCCTTTGTGAATATTTATATGTCCTGAATGAGTATGTCAAGTGACTCTCCTTGGAGGAAGATATCATCAGTGTGATATCATACTTGTTCTCTTAAGGAAAGCTGGATGCAATTGAGATCTTACTTGCAAAGATTGTGTGCAATAGCAGGGTTGTTGAGATACTCTATGTGTTGCTGGATAAAGGTGTATTATTCTCTTTGAAGATGACGGCAAACTTCAATAGAGAGACTATTGAAATAGGCATGGAATAGAACATATTTATCACATCTATAATAGCAAAACATTTTCCAGTTGTCAATAGGATGGAGTCAGTAATTTCAATAATATTAGTTATAGGAGCTGTGTAGTAAAGAATTTAACTTTGCCCAAAGACAGATCCAGCCTTTGCTCTTGGCTTCTTGGAGGTAATATCTAAGACCTTGACATGCCATGCCTGATTAGAATATCTTTGTTTGCTTCAGGGCCTTGGGCCATACCAACAGTGTGATTTAGGGTAGAGGCTTTGGGTCATGGGGTATCAGATGTCCTCTTGAGGGGCTGGAGGTTAAGGTAAGCCACATGGACAGCCAGCCAGGTTTATGTGATCAAGCCGCAATAAAGACTCTGGATTCAAGGCTTAGGTGAGCTTCCCTGATTGGCAGTACTCCATGTGTATTGTCACATATCAAATGCCAGGACAGTAATGCTGTTCATGACTCTGTGGAGAGAGGACAACTAGAAGTTGCACACTTAGAACTTTCCTGGACTTTGCCTCATGCATCCCTTCCCTTGATTGATTTTAATCTGTGTCCTTTCTCTGTAATAAACTATAACTGTGAAACTGTGAGTATAACAGCTATCAGTGAGCTCTGAGTCTTTCTAGTGAATTATCAAAGCTGAGTATGGTCTCAAGATACCTAAACTTGCAATTGGTGTCAGAAGTGAAGGAGGTCTTGTGCAGTGTGTTCCCTCTAACTCTGGAGGAGCCTCAATCATGTGTACCATGGACTTAAGGTTGAAGCAATCCACCGTTAGGTACTACTTATATTTATCAGGCTTGAGTATTGGACAAATTGAACTATTAAAGGGTGAGACAGTAGGAACAATGATCTCTTCCTTCAGTAGGTCTTGTATAATTGGTCTTATTTCCTCTAGGCCTTGTTCTAATCTATATTGGACCATATTAATGATTTTTTAAACAGCAAGGAGGAGGTGCATGTGGTTCCATTTTTGTCAAGCCAATTGTAGATGCTAACTATTTAATTTTATTTCAGTTTATTACTCATTGTGTCAGAGCATCCATGCCCACTATGGGATATGTTAGGGCAATGGGCACCGTGACCATGGAGAACTTAGCTAAGGCAGTAGTTCTGGTTATTAAGGTGAGGCATACCTGTTTGTCCTCTATTTTATGTTTGGTAACAGTTGTAAGGATATAGAAGATACTTTGTTTAAATTTAGTGAGCCCCCCCCCAGGTATAACTGTAATTTTTTTTTTTTTAATTTTATTTTATTAAATTTATTGGGGTGACAATTGTTAGTAAAATTACATAGATTTCAGGTGTACAATTCTGTATTACATTATCTATAAATCCCATTGTGTGTTCATCACCCAGAGTCAGTTCTCCTTCCATCACCATATATTCGATCCCCCTTACCCTCATCTCCCACCCCCCACCCCCCGCCCCCATTACCCTCTGGCAACCACTAAACTATTGTCTGTGTCTATGAGTTTCTGTTTCTCATTTGTTTGTCTTGTTCTTTTGTTGTTTTTGGTTTAACTGTATCAATTAAGGCCATGAAAGTTTGCCAATTCGTGCATTTCAGCAGATGTTAAAATTAATTTAGAACCTATGTTTTAGAAGTGCAAAAGCCAATCAGCACCCTTTTATCTTTCTGTTTCATAAATTATTTTAGTAAAATTTGGATATACAATTCAGTCAAATTGTAGGCCTTTGTTTCAGCTTCTCTCCCCTGCCCATCAAGTTTTTTTCATTGTTGTCTTGTTTCATTGTTTTGTTTGTTTTGGTGGTTACTGGATATATCTCATGTTGGGGGGCTCCTCTCTACCCTGGTCATGTCTATAAATTTCTTCCTCCAGATAATCCCAAATCAGTATTATCATAGTTAGGAACTTTTCTTATGGCAATTATTGTTTTATTGGGTCTAGAGACTCTGGGCTTAAGTTGAGTTTGAGTTAACCTCTTGGCATGTTGATCAGCTGTGTCAATCAGTGGAACCCATAGTCTTTATTGGTCCATTTTACAATCATCCAATAAAGTGATGGTATCCTCTGGCTCTTTAAGAGGGGTAGGGATGCAGCATATAGGGTAGCTTTTCATAGGATACCCACGGGAGTACCATGGGTGTTTCCCCTGTAATCCTGAGGATCAGGATCTTTGTTGCACCAGACACTTTTAGGGTCCAAGAGAGTTATTTGTTTTTAGGAGTGTGACCTTAGCAATCCACATGGTGACTATTCTTCCTCACACCAGTGGTGTCATGTTGGGTGTCATGGGGGGTCTCTGGTACCACTCCCCACATAAGACTGCAGGATATGGTGAGGCCAAAAAGGAACACCCACGGAGCCATAGATAGGGGAGTCATACCACTATAGTCTTGCTGGCGGCTGGGTTGGAGACACAGGAAGCAGGAGCCATACGATCTGCAACCCGCTGTCTGCTTCTCTGCCAACCAATCTCGCTTGCTAACTGCAATCCTCTGTGCTAACTGCAATCCGCCTCTCTGCAATCCACAATCTACCATCCGCCCTTGCTAGCTTAGCCACGGCAGTTATATTAGTGGCTAATGGCTAACCGGTAACAGCTGATGGCCAACTAGTCACAGCTGATGACCATCTACTATCTGAGCCAACACCTTTCCACGTGAGGCCGAGGGCCTGAAAACTGCTCTCTGGGACTCTGTCCCCTCAAGTGGTCATCCACAACCATCATATTGCATGTTATTAGTTTTTTCCTGAACACTATGGAATAGGACCAATGCCTAGTTGAAACATACAGCCAAAAATCACAGGGTAAGTGTTGTTCCTCTGAGTCTAGCATCAGTCATAACTTGCAGAAATTGAAACACATGATTCAATCTGAGACAAATAGGTCCAGGCTGCGATACGCAACCCAGGGCCACTCTAAGGAGGGTCCCAATCCCATACTATTGTGACTAAAAGCAAAGCTTCTGACTTGTGTAGGTTAATTCAGTAACTGAAGCTCACTGGGACTTGTTAAATGCAGCAACAACTCCAATACAAGCTCACTGACAGGCAGCAGCACAGTTCAAAGAGTACACTAGGCTGCAGGAAGTAGGCAGAAGCTCAAAGTGTATACAATACTTGCCAACAGGCTGAGGAGTGAGTCAGTAAGCTGAAAGCAATAGGAGAAAGACCTCCAGGAGGTGGTGGTCATCTCTTAGACTATACTGCTCTCAGTACCAATTGCCTTGAGATTCCTCCATGGAGGGCAGTATCATGCCCCCTACCCACACCCAAAACTGGGTTGAATCTTGAGGCTGATGATGTCACATATACACCAAGAGGGCATGAAAAATTTTGTTGTTCACATCATGAGGCTTTCTGGGTAGAGTAGGGCAAGCATTCAAGCTCATCAACAACTTGAGTGAAGGGGGTGGGGTGAGTGGTTTTGGATTTTATTGTGGGTAAAAAATGGGGCCCGGGTAAATGTTCCTGCATGATGGTTGGGGTGTTCTTGGTTTGAACTTCCTCATCAGTACCAAGGGAGAGAGTACCCAGGCTTTCTTAATGGTTTGCTAAATGTGGGGCAAAAGGGGAGAAAGGGAAAAGAGCTTGAAAGCTGTCAACAGTCAAAAATAAAAAAATGGAGCTAGACTTTTTGTTACCATCTTTTTGTCACTTCACATGATATATTGCATGTATGAGTACAGTTAATGGGGGAATGTAAGATCAATAAAATGATAAAACTGCCAAATTACTTCAAGGGAAAATATCACATATTGAGTTGAGAGGATATCAGTTGGGAGGCAAAACTGATCACACACTATAGAAGCAGAAACGGAGCTCTGGAATGAAATGACTTTGGCCAAAGCTAAAGAAAATGGAGCATTCCTTGGCTGTGCTGTGGTTGGTTCCTGGGGGCTTCCAAACTGTTGAGAGAAAGTAAACACTATCCAATTTAATAAATTTTCAAGTAAGGTAAAGTGTCTTAAAAAGTTATTTGTTTACGCATAATCCTCATGCTCCTTGTGTCCTTGACTCTTTTCCCTTCTTAAGCTAATAAACTCATTTTGCAGTAGCCAACTTGCTTTCTCTCAAGCTGCACTGTCCAATATGGTGGCTGCTAGCCATGGATAGCTGTTGAGAACTTGGAATGTGGTTAGTATAAATTGAGTTGTGCTGTAAATGTAAAATATAAACTTAGGTTTTGTATTCATTTATTAGGGCTACTATAAAAAAGTACCACAAAGTGGGAAGCTTAAATAATAGAAAAATTTTCCTCCCTATTTAGAGGCTAGAAGTCTGAGATCACAGTGTTGGCAGGGTTGGTTTTTTTCTGAGAGCTGTGAGCTCTGAGGGAGAATCTGTTTCATGCCTCTACCCTAGCTTCCGGTAGTTTGCTGGCAGTCTTTGACATTACTTGGGTTCTGCTACATCACCTCAATTTCTAGCTTTCTTTTTACGCGGCCTTCTCTCTTTGTGTGTGTCTGTCTCTGTGTCCATATTTCCCCTTTTCATAAGGATAATAGTCATATTGGATTAGAACCCACCCTAATGACTTCATCTTAACATGATCATCTGCAAAGACCCTACTTCCAAATAAGGTCACATTCACAGGTACTGGGGTTTAGGACTCCAACATCTTTTTGGGGGACACAATTCAGCCCATAACAGATTTCAAAGACTTGGTATGATAAAAAATGTAAATCATTTATTTAATAATTGTTTTGTTCATTACATGTTGAAATCAGAATATTTTGTATATATTTGGTTAAATAAAATATACTATTAAAATTAATTATACCTCTTTCTTTTGACTTTTTACAGCATAGGGAATGTAGTCGATAATATTGTAATAGTTATGTACAGTGTCAGATGGGTAATAGATTTATTGGGATGATCACTTTGTGAAGTATGTAAGTGTCTAATCATTATGTTGTCTTATACACTTGAAACTAATACAGAGGGTGCCAAGAAAATGCATACCCATTTTAAGAAAGGAAAACTGTATTAAAATTGTAACAATCAATATATACTGACAACAAAAGATGAATACAAGTCACATTTGACTTCTGCAATGACAAGAGGTGCTCAAAGTGGTTACCATCAGCCTCCAGACACTTCTGATTATGGCGACCTACTGCTTGAGCAACGTTGACCAAAGTGTCCACTTGTATACATTTTTTGGCACCTCCGGTATAATATTTTATGTCAACGGTAATTGAAAAATAATTTTTTAAAAATTAAAATAAAACATGGTTACTAGAAAATTTAAAAATTACCCATGTAGCTTGCATTTGTGACACAAATTATATTAGATAGGACGTCTTTGAAGCAGAGGTTGGCAAATTATGGCCCAGACACCAAATCTTGCTCACTGCCTGTTTTGTGAATAAAGTTTTACTGGAACACAGCCGTGTGCATTCATGTATGTATTGGTTGGTTAAAGTGTGGGTGCTTTCATGGTACAACAGTAGATTTGCTGAGGTGTAACAGAGATCATATGGCCTGCAAAGCTTGGAAACCTACTATCTGGCCTTTTACAGAAAAAGTTTGCTGACATTTGCTGTAAACAATGGCTCTGATCCTGTCACAGCTCTGCTCTAGAACTAACAATGTCTCCCCATTGGAGACCCTCCAGCCAGCCCACCTCGACCCCCTCATGCGTCACTCTTCTCACTGATCATCAGAAAGCACACTCTTTTAGGCCAAGAGCTGGGCCCTTGCCTCCTCTTGTAGATCCTACACTGCTTAGTAACAGTCTGGTGCTCTAGGACCATTAAGAGATGTTCATAGAATTAATTGTAAATGTCTGTGGCACTTGGTTAGCAGGCAGGGTGTGCAGAGAAGTGACTTTGAACAGAGCTGAGCTTTACTGGGCTTCTTTTACCTCTCATCAGAGGTGTGAAGGAAAACCCACATTGAGGCAGTTCCAGGTTCCATCTGCAGGTACTGTAGTAGGGTCCTCTAGGTTTGAGCTAATACTGCTGCTTTTGATAACTGCAGCTATCATTTATTGGGAGCTTGCTATGTGCCAGGCCTTTTGCTAACAGCATTATTTCATGTAATTTTCCCAAGCAGGGAAGGTTGGTACAGTCAGTTCTGCAATAATTCTTGTTTTGAAAAATGTGAATTTGTTCTAATGTGATTTATATATTAGGGAACAATTTGAGCCTAACATGAACTTTGTGTTTGCTTATGTGCAATTTCTTCCATGAGAAGCACTAGGTGAACCAAGGGAACTGGACTCAGTTGAACTGAGTCACATAGGAGTACAATACACATGTACACACATGCAGTTGCATGCACACAGGCACTTCACACATCTGCTATCTCTCTCAGTTCACCCTGTGTGATATGGGCCACACCCATCCACATCTGCTGTTATGACTTTCTGTCTGATTCCAGATCATCCTACTTCGACCACTTCACAAGAACTCACAAGCTACAACTCTTCTAAAAGCCATTGCCACAAGCAAACTTGTGAACGTGTCACATTTATTGTAGTATTTATGTATTACTTAACTATTTAACATGTATTAAGCTGTGATACTGTTTTTATTAAGTTCCTATCTTTTTATTGTGTTGTGTCAAAGATTTTGAGTGCTGTGCCTCTAAACTCATTTTCCCATAATCCCTGTGGCATTTAATACACAGTTTTGCACAGCACAATGATTTTTACATACATTGCATTATAACAGAACTGACTGTACTATAATTACACGACTACGAGGTTTTAGAGCTGGATTTTGAATCCAGATCTCTCTGATTCCATAGCTTGCTTAACCTCTAAAGTACCCTGCTGTATTGATTTACAGCCTATAAAAGAAACTGTATTTTTGGCTATGAGTCTTTAAAACAAAAATTGGAGAGGTCTGGTGGAATGTAGGCAAAAGCCTTTAGTTTACTTCTTGTGATGTTTTTGTTTTGTGTTGTTGTTTTTCGGGGGGGTTAACAAATTGACCTCAGGGTTTTGTTGCTTTCCACACTTCTCCAATTTCTGTACTGAGGGTGTGTGTGTGTGTGTGGGGGGGGGGTTGGTGGGAATATTGGAACGGCAAGTGAACAGGAACCTCTTATGGCAGGCTGGAGAATAAATCAATTCTCTCCTTGCCTGGAGATACAAACATAATGGAAAGTTCTGGGCGTCATAGGAGACCATAAAGTGAGTCAGCAAATCAATGCTGGTTTGTTTTTTGAAAGCTAATGTGATGCTGTGATGTGTAATAATAACAGGAATACAACCTGCAGGAATCATAAAATAACTCCTTAGCATTGACCAGGGCCTTATTAGAGTGGTGTGATCAGCTTGGGGTCTATAATTGAGGAGGAAAGTGAAGAAGTCACACAGAAAAAAACAGTGCTGTTCTGGCTTATCCCTGAATCCTGTGTGCTACAAGGACTCTGCACACAGTCTTTTCCCCCCAACTCTCGCAGTGGGTGTTTCAGTGATGTCATGCTGAGCCTATAGGCTCTGAGAATGGTAGATAAGGGTAGGGAATGGGGTGGAGGATGGTTTTCCAGGAGGCAGAGAGCCTAGGTGACGAATGCAAAACAATGGGTTAGACCAAGGTAAGCCAAACAGCCAGAGACTAGGCAGGACAGCTGCAAAGGGACACAAAATAACTCAAACCTCTCCCAGAAAGCATTGTTTACACTTACAGCTTGGAGTCGGGCTGGGTTTGGCAAAGGAGGATCAGAGTTTGCTTAACCTCTTAACTATATTGCTAGGTTAAAATGGCAGGAGGTGAATCTGCCCCCAGGTGCTGAGCGTGGGATCAGGACCAAGGACTGGACTCGATGGCTAAGAAATCTGAAATCCTTGGTTGGTTTAAAAAAAAAAAAAAAAAAAAAAAAAAAAAAAAAAAAAAATATATATATATATATATATATATATATATATATATATATATATATATTAAACAATATGAATACAAAAGCAGTACATAATTATTGCAGGAAATTTGGAACATAAAGAAAAACAAAAGAAGAAAATACCAATTCCTTCTTATCTTACCACCCAAAGAGATACGGTTTGGTAACAAATTGATGTGTTTTCTCTCAGTCTTTTTTCCGTATGTTTGCAAAAACAGGCATGAAGTATTACTATATTGTTAAAAAGCTTAGGCTCTGGAATCAGACTGTCTGGGTTAGAATGCTACCTAGCTCTAGCATTCAGTAACTATGTGTTCTTGAAGAAAATCACCTATCCTCTCAGATTTTCAACTTTCTCATCTGTAAAATTTGGGATAATGCCAGTAACTGTCTCACAAGGATTATGGTAAAGATTACATAGGGTACCTATGCCATGTAAAGCTTTAGCATATAGCTTGATATATTGTGAGCGTTTTGGTCATTCAGTGACTATATTATATGTGCTATATTGTATATTATATATGATATATATTCATTTAGTGATTATTTAGTGAGCCAGCACTATTATATGCCGGACACTGTTCTAGGCACTGTGTACACAACAATAAACAAACAATGTGCATATTATATATGTAGTTTTGTGTTTTGTTTTATCTACTTAAATTGTATCATGAGCATTTCCCCATGTCATTAAATATTTCTTGAAAATACTACTTTCATTGATTGCATAGTATTCTCTTATATTAGTTACCCACCCCTCTATTCTTGGACTTTTTGATTGTCTGTTTTATTAACCATTAAAGTTGGTATCATTGTACATAATTATTTTTCTGGATTCTTTCCACCCACCATAAGATCAATTTCTAAAAGGGGCATTGATGTATCAAAGGCTTATGATGCAGATAGTGAAATTACTTTTCAGAAAGGTTTTCCCAATTTCCATCATCTTGGTTAGCTTTCTCCCTCTTCCTATTGTTGAACTTTTATAAAGAAATTTTTTAAGGCCTTGAAGAACTTTATTTTATGTTCTCTGGTGTGAGTAGCATCTGTGGAGAAAAGGAATAGTGTGGGGCATTCTGAGTATGAACCGTTTTCTAGCATAGTCAGTCTGGGACTGCTCTGCCACAGTGGGTTGTTGGTAATGTGCCGAGCAAAGGAAAGGTGAAATTGTCCTGTGGGCCTTTCTTGCCATCGTCCTTCTCTTTTGGTGTTGTTCTCCTACCGCATGGGCTAGTGGGTTCACGTGAAGGAAGCAGATGTATTAGACATGTCACTAATACTTTATCGGGAACTGGGTGGATGTGTCAGGAATGCTGGCATTTAAGAGACTCAGGAACCCAGAGAAAGAAATTATACTGTTGATATTTGAGGAACTTGGGCACCGTGATGGGAGAGAGGCACTCTCTGGTGCGTCATATTATAGCATGTAAGCAATTGCCTTCTCTTTGAATGAAAGTGAATGAGATATTGTCTCTGCCTCAAGGAACTTTCACGCTAGTAGGGAAGATTAAAAAAGTACCCATAACTGTACTCCAGGTAGACTGTGATACATGTCTGAAGAGAAAGCTGATATGATTTCCTAATGGATGGTAAGAACCCTCCCATAGGTGTTGGGTTGTGTTTTGTGGAACACCCAGATAAAGCTGTGTCCCCAGGGTCATTATGTATGATTGTGTAGCTTTTGTTGTATACAAAGACACCTGGCTTAATTGCCATGGGATATGAAAGACAGTGGCATCCGTGATAACTTCCCCTCTTTCATTTCTGATTTTGTTTATTTATGTCTTTTTTGCCTTTTATCTTAGTGAGTCTAGCCAAGGGTTTGCCAGTTTAATTAATCTTTTCAAAGAACCAGCTCTTGGTCACATTAATTTTTTCTATTGTCTTTTTGTTCTGTATATCATTTAGTTCTGCTCTGATTTTTATTATTGCCTTCCTTCTGCTGACTTTGGGTTTCATTTGTTCTTCTTTTTCTAGTTCTTTAAGGTGTAACATGAGGTTATCTATCTGGGATTTTTCTTGTTTCTGGAGATAGGCCTGTAATGATATAAATTTCCCTCTTAAAACTGCTTTTGCTGCATCCCAAAAATTTTGGTAGGATGTATTTCCATTCTCATTTGTTTCTATGTCTCTTTTGATCTCTCCTCTTATGTCTGCTTTGACCCAGTCGTTCTTTAAAAGCATGCTGTTTAATCCCCACATATTTGTGGTTTTTCCTGCTGTCTTTTTGCAGTTGGTATCCAATTTCAAAGCCTTGTGATCAGAGAATATGCTTGGTATGATTTTAGTCTGCTTAAATTTGCTGAGGCAAGTTTTACGTCCCAATATATGGTCTATCCTTGAGAATGTTCCATGTACACAAGAAAAGAATATATAGTCTAGTGTTCTAGGATAAGTGCTCTATAAATGTCAATTACGTCCATTTCATCTAATGTGTCATTTAGGGCTGCTATTTCGTTATTTATTTTTCTGTTTGGATGATCTATCCATAGCTGTCAATGATGTATTTAGGTCCCCTACTATAATTGTGTTTTGGTCAATTTCTCCTTTTAGTTCTGTTAGTAGTTGCTTGGTATATTTTGGTGCTCCCTGATTGGGGGCATAAATATTGATGACTGTTATGTCTTCTTGTTGTATAGTCCCTTTTATCATTATGAAATGTCCATCTTTGTCTCTTATTACCTTTTTTATCCTGAAGTCTGTTTCATCTGATATCATTATGGCTACATCTGCTTTTCTCTGGATACCATTTGCTTGGAGTGTCAATTTCCACCCTTTTGCTTTGAGTCTATATTTGTCCTTGTAGTTTAGATGTGTCTCTTGGAGGCAGCATATGGTTGGGTTTAGTTTTTTGATCCAATCTGCTACTCTGTGCTTTTTCATTGGTGAGTTCAGTCCATTTACATTTAGGGTGATTATTGATATGTGAGGATTTCCTATCATTCTATCTTTGGTTTTCTGGTAAGACTTTTTCCCTATTGTTTCTTTGCATTTTTGTTGCTGTCTGTTATTTCAGTGTGGTGGTCTTCTATGATTTTTTCTTTTGTTTCTTCTTTTATTATGTTCCATATTTCAGTTCTGGATTTTTTTGAGTGGTTACCATTAAATTTATGTAAAAGAAAGTTCCATATTTAGAGTATTCCATTTTCTTCAGCATGCTTACTTTCTCCATTTCCTTATGTCAGTTCATACCTTTACTCTCCCCCCTTTAATGTTTTGTGGGTTTATTTTCACAAATTATCCCTATTTATGCTCATCAAATAGCCTCCTTCAGTATTTCTTGTATTTCAGGTCATGTGTTAGAAAATTCTCTCAGCTTCTGTATGTCTGGAAAGGTCTTTATTCCTCCTTCATATCTAAAGGATATGAAGGAGGAATAAATTCTCTTTCAATACTTTGATTATTTGATTCCACTCCCTTCTGGCTTGTAGAGTTTCTGCTGAAAAAATCTGATGATAATCTCATGGGCTTTCCTTTGTAGGTTACCGTCTTCTTTTCCCTGGCTGCCTTGAAGATTCTTTCTTTGTCATTAATTTTTGACAGTTTCAATACAATGTGCCTTGGAGAAGGCTTGTTGGGATTGAGGTAATTAGCTGTTCTATTTGCTTCTTGGATTCATGCATCCAGTTGTTTCCACAAGTTTGGGAAGTTCTCATTGACTATTGATTTGAGTATACTCTCTGTTCTCTTCTCCCTTTCTTCTCCTCCTGGTATGTCCATTATTCTTATATTGCTCTTCCTGATGGAGTCAGAAAGTTCTTGTAGAGTTATTTCATTTCTTTTAACTCTCAAGTTTCTCTCTTCTTCCATCTGTGTCATTTCCAGATTTCAATCCTTGATGTCACTGATTCTTTCCTCCATCTGGTCAACTCTACTACCTAAGCTGGCTGTTTCATTCTTCATCTCTTTTATTGAGTTCTTAATCTCCAGAAATTCTATTTGGTTCTTTTTTAAAATTTCATTATCTTTGGTAAAATGTTCATTTTGTTCTTTGATTGTGTTTCTGAGTTTATTAAACTGCCTCTCTGTGTTTTCTTATGTGTTGTTGTTTCTTTAGGAACAGCGATCTTGACTTCTCTGTTACTTAAGTCACATATTTCCATGACTTTAAGTTCATTTTCTGGACACTTTTCATTTTCTTTCTGAGCTATCTTGTTACCTTGGTTATCCATTGCAATTAATGAATTGTTATTTCTCTTTTTAGGCATCTACAGGAGTGGGTTCTACAACAGATTGAGAGAAAGAGGTCTTTTCTTTTGGTTTCCTGTAGGTATTAGTAGAATGTTTTATTTTCTCTCTGACTGCAGTCTTTTATTCTCTCTCACACTGTAGTGTTACATTTTCTCTGCACTCTTCCATCTTCTCACACAATGGGAAGATTTCCTGGAAGGTAGGCTTCTCCTCTGTGAACAGTTCACCTGGGTCACAGGGCACCACCTCTGTGGGGAGATGTGGAGAACTTCTGAATTTCCAAAGCTCTTCTTGCACCAGGTTCAGAGCCTGTGTGTTTTAGGGACTCTATTTACTCCTTCAGGGATCCACCCAGATAGGTGGGGACAGGGGCAGGGTGGATTGTGAAATGTGGCCCAGAGCAATGACAGCGACCACCACCACAGCCAGTCCTGCACCCGCGGCTCTGTCTCTTTCGCCGGAACAAGTCGGGCTGTGAGTCTGTAGCTATGGGCCACAGTTCTCAGAACTGCAAATATTCTGTTCTGTTGACCTGACACTGCTACTGCTCCACTTCTACCACTGGTAGGGTGCGGCTAGGCTGTGTGCCTATGCCTTCCATTCTCTGCTTGGCAGTTAGGGCTTAAACCACTCTTTTCACCCTTCTTCCCTCAGTCTTTGCTCCAACGTCTCTGCTGTGAGCGTTGGGTTCAGCTGTGTTATATGCTGATCCCTCAGGCGGGACTGTGGGCCATAAGGGGAGTCTGAGTTCTTCCCTCTCCCGTGACTGGTAACTCCAGAATGCAGTGAGCTTGGAGCTCTGAGCTAGATCTGCATCCTGCATCGGTGCAGCCCCTGTCTCCATACTTATTGCTTCCATCCTCCCCTGCTCACACAATTTGCCCACCTTTAGGTGATTTCAGTTGCACTCCTCTTAGTATTGCCTGTCTGCTGTGCAGGGAATCCTTTGTGGAATTATAATTGTTCAATTTGTTGTAAATTCCAGGGGAGATTTCAAGAGGCTCACCTCAGGCCTCCATTTTTATCCTTGCCCATCTTCATACACTCTTGATGGAAATGTAAAATGGTACAATCACTTTGGAAAAAAATCTGACAGTTTTATATTTAACTAAGCATATACCTCCCCTATAACTCAGAAATCCTGCTTCTAGGCATTTTCCCAAGAGAAATGAAGTGGAAGCATATTTCCACAAAAACACTTGTAAAACAATGCTCATATCAGCTTTCTTGCCTGCAACTAGAAATGACCCAAGTGTCCATCGGCTGGTGAAGGGATTAACAAATTATGGTAGACTCATGTATTGGCGTTCAAATGAGCAATAAAAAAGAATGAACAACTGCATAGATGAATCTTTATGAAAGTAAGAGAAATCTTATCCAAAAGAATACAGTGTTATATGTTTCCATTTACATGAAGTACTAGAATAGGCCATGATGAGAATAATCAGACCAGTAATTGTCTCTGAGGGTGGTGTGTGTGTGTGTGTGCGTGCGTGCGTGCGTGTGTGTGTGTTGACTACAAAGGGGCATGGGGAAACTTTCTGGGGTTATTTAAATGTTCTTTATCTTGATAGAGATGTGGGTTATCCTGGTGTGTGCATTTGTCAAAAATTATCGAATGGTATACACCTAAGATTTGTACATTTCCCTCTGTAAATTTTACTTATAAAAAATCATATAGAAGAAACAAGGGATGGACTTGGGATGTGACTTCCCATGAGCAATTGCAGTGAGTTGGGTACCGTAGAGCCCGGCTAAGCCCCTCCCTTATACCAGCAGCTTTGATTTACTGTTGCAACTGATGACCTCTGGGATCCCTTAGTGGGAATTGCCAAGGAAGCAAGTGGTTTCTCTTTGGCAAGAAAATCATCTTCATTGACCTGATCAAAGCTACCTATTTCAGTTCAGAGAGAGTCTATTGTTCAACTGGGACCCACAAGAACTATTATTCTTGCTTTGTTCTTAAAATATGGCAAAAGGCACTAGGAAATTGACTTTATTTCTGAGGTGAGAAATTTCCTGAGTGAGTCTAAATCACTACAGTTCTCCCTGGATCTGCTCCTGTGCTCTCTTCCCAGTTTACTGTTCTCTCCCACTTTGAACAAAGCAATTGTTAGACTTCTAATTTGCCTGATGACTTTCTATTATGATCAGTCCAAATACAAAGAGGGAGAAAGCTCTTACTGTTGAATAATTATTTTCAGTAATTAGTAGGGCTGGAGAGTATGAAATGACTTGCAATATTTGTGGCTTAATAGCATGACTCTGCCTTATTTGCAACTCCTCTCAAGTGCAAAAGTTCACAGTCCTGAAGGCATACTCATTATATAAAAACAACAAAAATAGCTTTCTGAGAAATAGGTAGTCTTATGAGAGATACAGCCCAGGGGAAATTGGGGAAAATGCAACCCGTTTAAGAACAGCCCTGTTTATCTTTGAGATTTTTTTCTTTTAATGCCATGACTGTTAATGAATGATCAAAGATGTTCTCTTTGCAGTGCAATTTTTCTCCTGCTTGTTCCAGAAGGGAAGCCAAGAGGCCGAGGAATTGGGTGAGTTTACAGTAATGTGGTAGGGATTACACATTGTGATTATGATGTCAGGCTGGTGAATTTCAGATTGGAGTCAGCAGAACCTGAGTCTGGATTAACCCCAGTAGTTTTCAATGGATGCAAAGGAATGTTCCTTTGGTTAACACGGAGCGCTTCTCTTTCAGTACAATCTGACAGTCGGTATTCGGTATTCGCATTGACAGGATCAAAGAGCTTGACTTGAAAGTGCTGCGTGTTAATGGCCCAGTGAGATGGGGGTCCTACTGTGGCCATTCTGATAGTTTCTCTGTCTCCTATCCCCTACATTAACTACAACTCCCTTTCTTATTTAGCCATATGATACTGATGTGTAGCCATATGATACACATCAGTCTCCAGAGGGAGTGCTAGGAGTCAGGAAGCCTGGGCCTATCACATACCAGCTGTATTACTTGAAGCGATAACCTTCTATGTCTTAGCCTCATCATCTAGAAAGTGGAAGAAGAAGTACCTGTCTTGTCTCCTCCATCCAAGGTCATTCTGAGGAGAAACATGGAATAACAAGTGGCAAAGTAATTCATGAAAATATAATACAGACACAAGCTGGTTATCATCTCTGTGAAATGATAGTCTCATATACAGTGTGTACATGAACAACCGATGACAATGGGTTATTGGTTGGTTATTCATGCTGAATTGGGCATAAATATTTTTGGGCATAAATATTTTTGTAGAAAATAACCATAATGAAATTGTTTAGTCATGGCTTGAATTAATTGCTATCCAGTATACATCTGTGAGCCCCTGGAGGGGTAAAGGCAATTCTATTGCCAGATGGGTGCTAGGATTTGAATGGCCAACAGCCAAGTAGCTGCCAGTTGATTGTTTACATGTAGTAAAGGAGTCATGCTACATACATATTCTATTCCATCTCTCTTGTGCTTGTTGGTAAAAATGTGATTTCATTTGGGGAAGCAGGAAGAAGTCTGCATGTCAACTGGAGGTATTTGATGCCTGGGGAGAATGAGACAGGCATTTAGATGAGGGGGTGTACCCAGCTCTGTGTCAAAGGAGTTGGTAAACTCTTCCACTCAGTCCAATTGGAAGGTGAGGTTGATGGTTAACCAATTGCTTTGCTTAATAGATAAGTACCACATGAGTGGAAGAGGCATGCTTAAAGGAATCAGAACATAACAAACTATCATTACTGCTAAAGCATACTCTGTACGATCCAAAGTGTCTTTGTATATTAGAAAGCACTTCGTGATCTTGCAGCTTCCCCAGCAACCACATGAATTTAGGTTATCACTACATCGTAGATTAAACTGATTTAGAGTCTGTGTGCATTGTAGAGCACTTTGTAGAGTCCCATCCTCTCATCTTGATTTTGAGTGTAACAACAACCCTGTGTAATAGATACTGTGATTTTCTACATTCTACTGATGGGAAACAGTTCAGAGTGGTGCAGCGACTTGCTTCAGGGTCACAAAGCTAGAAAAGAGAAGACCCAGAACTCAACACAGGTGACAATGACAAGAGTTCTGGGGTCTAGTGTGCAGAACAAGCCAACTTCAGCTGTATTACAGACTGTGGGAAAGATATATTGGTACTTTAAAAGAACACATATTTTCCTAAAGAACAGGGAAAATTATTACTGTTGGTTTTGACATTTGGCCAATATTAGGGGTTATACAAGCACTATTACCATTATTCCAAAGGATTTAACTAAGTTCTAGTGACTTCATTCTTTCTCCCCTTCTCTCTGTCTGCCTCCCTGCTCAGGCCCACCTTTTCTAAGAATGAACGCAGGGTGTCATTAGAGAAAAACTGACTAGCTGCTTATGCTGGTCCATTCAGGCATTTGGGACTGTCCCAGAAATGGGAAAAGAAAAAAAAGCCAAATTGAGTGCTCCTTTTGACCAGTGAGGTTCATCATCAATAAGTAGTTGAATGTCTTCTGTGCAAGTAAGGGGGGAAGTACTTACAGAGTACTTTTCTGAATTAATGGTGGAAGATAGTATTGATAATGTTGTCACGCTAACTGAGAAATCTCTTAGCAATGACAAAAGACAAAAGACAAAAGGACTATATTCAGCTCATATTGATTTTACTGAAGATGTACACATACCTGCCCAATTATTCTAAATATCTTACAGGCTTAAGAATAGATTTTTGTTTTACCTCATAATCATAAAACTTCATTAAATCCAAGTGTGTGTTCAGCAGCCCTCCCAGGTCTGTACTCATAGCTGTTACTCACAAAGTCTTTCATCAATGCATGTGGCAAATGATCATCAATTGGTATTTAGATTTTTTTTATTCCCCTGTAGAATGGGCACACAGGTAATTTGCAACAATATCCATGTAGAATATTGAACTGATGAAGCGTTTGACCTAAAGGGTAATTAGGTGTCTGCTGTATTACAAAGGAAAGGAATTCTCTAACCAATTGTGCAAGTGCCACAGCTCTCGTGGCTTGCCTTTGGGGCCACTGATAGGTTTGGGAACGTCATTAGAGGTGGTTTCACCTCTTGAACTTCTAAACGAATCTGTGGCATTTTGAAGAGAGGTGCAGGGGTTAAAATGAGAATCTTGTCTCAGTTAATACCAGACAAGCTCATGTAAAATTACTTTTCTTCAAACCTGATGTTTCCACAAAGTTCAGCAGCTGCAAATTCAGCCTTTGAGAGGGATTGCGTTCAGGCTCTGTTATTCATTAGTGGCAGGCAACCTGCTGAAAAAGATGGCAATTTGGGAATTTTCTCTGTGGCTGGCAGTCCCCAGAATGCTGGGGAAAATGCAAATTCCTCATTATAAATTTGAATTTACATGGTATCCACTGTCATGCAAGGTGTCATGCAGGGTGTCATGCAGGGTCTCTGGTCCCGCTTCCCACATAAGAACGCAGGATATGGTGAGGCCAAAAAGGAACACTCACGGAGCCATAGATAGGGGAGTCAGACCACTATAGTCTCACTGGCAGCTGGGTTGGAGACACAGGAAGTAGAAACCACATTATCTGCAACCTGCTGTCCGCTTTTCTGCCAACCAACCAACCCCATTTGCTAGCTACAATCTGCCGTGCTAACTGCAATCGCGCTTGCTAGCTCAGCCACCATCTTCTTGCTAGCCCCCATTTGCTGCTAGCGTAGCCATGGCAGTTATATTAGTGGCCAGTGCCTCACTGGTTACAGCTGACAGCCAGCTAGCCACAGCTGATGGCCATCCAATCACAGTTGATGGCCATTTACTACCTGAGCCAGCACCTTTCCACGTGAGGCCGAGAGCCTGGAAACTGCACTCCTGGCTCTGTCCCCACACCCACCAAGAAGCAAATTCACCAAAAATCAAGATCCCCTACTGAAAGAAAATATTAATAATATGGCAGAGGAAAAAGGATCCGCTTCCATAGTCAGCCATTCAGCCTTCTAACCTAGGGCCTCCTGTTTCTATTTACAAGCAAGGAAAGCTGAATTCATTTAGGGTTATAATGCTACATTAGTATTGCTAAAACATTTTTTTGATGCAGATGGATTCTGTCGATGGAGAAAATGTGCAGCAAGCACAGGTAATGTTTATGGATGTTGCTCACTTTCTAGCAGTGCTTCTTACAACATTTCACTGCCTTCTAAAATGATTTGGACATTGTCATGTGCTCAGCTTACATGTGAAACAATTTTTTCTCCCTTGAGGAATATTAAAAGCCAGACTTAGGAGGAGAATGACTAAAGAGCTCTTAGAGGCTTGCATACTCACTAGTACAAGTAAAGAATATTTGACTGAGCCTTAACTCTGATAAAGGCAGCCTGCTAAGAGGCAAAACCCTGGGGAAGAAATTGAGCATTTCCAGTTCATGTGGGAATGTGAATTTTGCTCACTAATGAGAATAATATAGACACATTTTGTGTAGAATATGATTTTCACACCAGATCCTCAGTTGGGTGTCTCAGCTGGGTTTGCTTGAATTTGTTACCTTACAAAGTTAAACACAGGTCTAAGGCAGTCCCTAAGACTCTGTTAACCGAGAGAAACACCTTACACCAGCTTCTGGAGGTCTGTGAGAGTTACTTCAGATGGCTGTCAGAGGCTGGAGAGAGATGTGACAACCTGGAAATGAAAGGTGAGAAAAGGAAAGTGGTGGAGTGTTTCAAAAGCCCAGTGAGCCTCCAATGAATTGCCCCAAGTGATTGCTCCCTGGATTATTCACAGTGCGATTTTCAATGGAATCTTAGGGCAAATGCTAGACTTCACTAACACCTATGACAAATGGCTCAATCCCCAGTTTGCTATATTTAAAAAGAAGATCATGAAACCATTCCCTCCCCTACCCCTGCCATTGCTTGTTGATTATAGTACTCCCAGGCATTTCAAAGGCAATATATAATCCAAGGGATATAACACAACATTTAATTGCAGCAACAATCCCATTCAGAATGGCTTTGGGTTTTCTTTCATATTTGCTCAAGGGCTAGCCACAAGTTGGCCATCACTTGCTCAGGCTATTTTGAGGTACCCCTTTCTTTGCAACTCCCACATCCAGGTCTCATTGCTTAGACCAGGGAGGATGTTAGGTTGGTTTAATATCCTCAGCACCAAAATAACAATTCCTCTTCGTGTCATTTGTGGCACTCAAATGCAAAAATCTTGACACTTCATGAGAGTGTTAAAGTGACATGTTATTTGCATGAAGGTGATTGATCCATGAAACATATATCTTACTTAGCAATGTGGTTTGGTATATCAAGCTTATGTTGAGATGATTACTTCCTGAGCAATAAATATGCTGGAATATATTATCAGTAGGAGCAGGAGAGACAGCTTGAAATGGGTATTTAAAGGTGGTGGCAAGAAAGACCAACTGGCAGCTGGGTTGCCATTGCCCATTTGTCTCTCCAAGCAGCCACCTGGCTAAGGGGCTTGCTCTCTCCTCTCGCAGACATACATCAGACAGAGTAGGAATTGAGTTATATACTAACGACGATTAATTACTCCTGGAGTAAACGGTTCCAAGCAAAGGAGAGCTGCAGTGAAAAGTAGTTTCCTGTTTCACTATGAATAAACCACAGAGAGCCAGTTGGATTCTGGCCATTCCAAATTAAAGGCCAACTAGCAATTTGTTTCCACTGATACCCTTTCCAGGATCTATGAATGTCTGCTGGGAGAATGCAGACTTTCTGAGACTTATCATTACATTTAGAGGGGAAAGTTCACTTGTTTTCTAATTCAGAAAAGAACTTCATTCCTTGTTGCCTGTTTGCCATGAAATTTGGGAAACCAGATGCTAGAGGTTGGGGAAGAGGAAGCAACCCAATTATCAAATTGCATTCAGAGCCTGTCACACATTCCTTTGAATCTCCTCAGTGGTGACAAATCTTTGTCCTCTCAGAACAGGCTATATTTGAACTAACAGCTAAAAGTCATTAGAGCCCACACTGGTGAATAAGGTGGGTGAAAATGCTCGACAATGAATGTTTTGGATTTAGAAATGAGCTGTGTCTCTCTAGAAAGGAGACAAATTTTCCTGTGTGGCTCCAAAGTGAGGTTTGAAGGAAGTTCTGATAAAAAGAACTGCAGAAATATTGGAACATTTGAGCACTGTATATGTCCTTGGAATGTTTATATCCTCCCATAGGTGCAACTCAGAGTGTCATCATTCATTTGCACACAAAAGTCCTGGTCAATAGATTGGAGGAGGGGGGTTATCACTTTGTCAGGGGTGAAATGTCTAACTATTACATGTTTTGTACACCTGAAACTAAAAAAAATATAAGTCCTTGTGGCTGGTTAAAAATAGAGATCACATTTTAATTTGTTGTCATACATTATGTTAATGTGGATTATCATACCTGGAGTTCTTTATAATATTTGTCCAATTTTGGAAACACAATTCTTAGTGGTGTCATGGGAAAGCAGAAAGACAATTGGCTTTGGAATTAGACATACCTAGTTCTACTTACTATTTGTGTTAGGTTTTGACTGTGTGTTAGGTTTTGATTTACCTTTCTTCATCTGCAAGTGGGATAAACAGTATCAATTTCACAATACTTTTTATGAGTAGTAAAGGAAACCCTGTACATAAAAAATTTAGAACCATCCCTGGCACATATTAGGGGCTCGATAAATTGTAGCAATTATTATCATTACTATCATTTTTATTACTACTACTATTAGTATTATTGCTATTACTACAATTAAGCAGATATCCAATGGTAGAGAAATTATTAGGAGACTATTTTGTAAGTATTCGCTGATAGGATGGAATTGGTCTAGGCAGGAGATAAGGGAGTGGAGGAAGGACAGGTAAGGTTATGGGTAGATGATGAGTCTAGGGACATTTTGAAGATAGAATGAAGGTGATTTGGGCTCGCCCATCTCCATCTGTTTCTGAGCTTTCCATTTGTAGCAGGATATAGTTGTTTATTGGGGAAGTTGGTAATTAGAAATTTGTTTAGAGTTTATTAAGCAAATGGGTAGAGGTGAAAAACAATATTGATGTTCTCCTCAATTAGGCTGGAAATATTTAAGACATTTAGACAATTAACTGTCTTGTTTACATGAACACTATGATAAATTAAAACATTCCAGACTGGCCAGAAATCAACACACACACACACGATCAAGGTGAAATTTTCATCAGAACTGAGTTTTTTTTCCTCTCAGATGCTTTATACTTACCAATTTCATGCTGTTTGGTCACTTTTGCCTTGGAATCGCCCCTCCCCCCCTTTTTTTTCTGGTGAGTTTCACAGTAATGAGAATTTTTGAAGGTAGGCTCTGGGGTTTTAAATATGTATTAAGAACATATTTCATATGCATATAGTGACTCAGTTGATCCACAAGCTTAGTCAAAAGCTCCCATGGAATGACTCTGAGAGAGCTACTGGTAATAAGGGGATATGGTAGAGATGAGCAGCTGAAAATTCCCCTGTGCCATTCCTTAGAAGAAGTTGAATATTGCTAAATACCAATTGAAAAGCAATTGATGGGAAAATGCTTGTTTCATGCACTTCTGCTTCCTTAGCCTCCTTCCCTGAAGTAAAGCTCACTAGCAGGATTTATAAATAAGAAGCTGCAGAAGTCATGCCAGTGGAAGAGAGACATGTGTGTTGATTGGCAGGCCTTCGTTTGAAATGAAAGGCACTGTGGGAGATGCCTAGGGCTCTTGGATTCATGCCGCCCCACCAAGGCCTTCTGATACTGTGGAATCTGCATCTTCTTTTTTTTGTTGTTACTTTGAGATACTTATTTTTTCTTAAAATTTCAGTTAAAATTATTTTTAATTACACTAAATTTAAAATTATTATAAAATATACTTTTATTTTATATTAATTTCAGTTGTACAACATAGGGTTAGACATTTGTATAATTTATGAAGTGATCCCCCAATTAATCTAGTACCCACCTGGAACTATACATAGTTATTACTAGATTATTGACTATATTCCCTATGCTTTACTTTACATCCCCCTGATTATCTTGTAACTACCAATTTGTACTTCTTAATCCTTTCACCTTTTTCACCCACCCACCCAACCCCTCTCCCATCTGGTAACCATCAGTTTGTTCTCTGCATCTATGAGTCTGTTTCTGTTTTATTTTTTTTGTTCTTTAGATTCCACATATAAGTGAGATCATATGGTATTTGTCTTTCTTGGCCTGCCTTATTTCACTTAGCATAATGCTCTATAGGTCCATCCATGTTGTTGCAAATGGTAAGATTTCATATTCTTTATAGCTCAGTAATATTCCATTGTATATATGTACTATATCTTCTTTATCCAGTTGTCTATTGATGGGCATTTAGATTGCTTCCATATCTTGGTTATTGTAAATACTGCTGCCATTAACATAGGGGTGCATATATCTTTTCGAATTAGTGTTTTGGATTTCTTTGGATAAATACCCAGGAGTGGAATTGCTGGGTCATAAGGGAATTCTCTTTTTAATTTTTTGAGGAACCTCCAACCGTTTTCTGTAGTGGCTCCACCAATTTGCAATCCCACCAAAAGTGTACAAGGATTCCCCTTTTTCTGCATCCTCGCCAAGACATGTTGTTTGTTGATTTATTGATGATGGTCATTTGGACAGGTTTGAGATATTTATCTCAATGTGGTTTTAACTTGTATTTCTCTGATGATTAGTGACGTTAAGCATCTTTTCATATGTCTATTGACCATTTGGATGTCCTGTTTAGAGAAATGTCTATTCAGATCTTCTGCCCATGTTTTAATTGGATTGTTTAGTTTTTTTGTTGTTGAGTTGTATGAGTTCTTTATAAATTTTGGATGTTAACCACTTATCACATGTATCATTGGTGAATATCTTCTCTTATTCAGTAGGTTGTCTTTTCATTTTGTTGATGGCTTCCTTTGCTGTGCAAACACTTTTTAGCTTCATGTAGTCCTATTTGTTTATTTTTTTTTCTTTTGTTTCTCTGGTCTGAGGAGATAGATCAGAAAAAATATTGCTAAGAACAATGCTTGAGAGTTTACTGCCTATGTTTTCTTCTAGGAGTTTTACGGTTTTGGATCTTACATTTAAGTTTTTAATCCATTTTGAGTTTATTCTTGTATGTAGTGTAAGAAGGTGGTTCAGTTTTATTTGTTTGCATGTATCTGTCCAGTTTTCCCAGCATCATTTACTGAATAGACTGTCTTTACCCCACTGTATATTCTTCTGTCCTTTGTCATCACAGATTAAATTACCATATAGGCATGGGTTTATTTCTAGACTATCTATTGTGTTTTATTGATCTACGAGGTCTGACAATGAAGTTCACGAACTCATCCAAGAAAAAGTGCTACTTACCTCATTGCTGAATATCACTATGTTCACCTTCGAAGTACTCCCAGTGGGAAGCTATGCACTGATGCCAGCACCTAGTCCATCCTTCAAAGCAACTTTGGAACTCTTTTTCTGGAATGGCCTTCAGAGCTGTTGTGGTATTACCCTTGATGTCCTGAATGTCATCAAAATGTCTTCCTTTCAATATTTCCTTTATCTTTGGGTAAAGAAAGAAGTTATTGGGGGCCAGATCAGGTGAGTAGGGAGAGTGTTCCAATACAGTTATTTGTTTACTGGTTAAAAACTCCCTCACAGACAGTGCAGTGTGAGCTGGTGCATTGTTGTGATGCAAGAGCCATGAATTGCTGGCAAAAAGTTCAGGTCATTTTCGTCTAACTTTTTCATGCAGTCTTTTCAGCACTTCCAAATAGTAAACTTGGTTAACTGTTTGCCCAGTTTGTACAAATTCATAATGAATAATGCCTGTTATCAAAAAAGTTTAGCAACATCATTTTGACTCTTCATTTGGACTGATAGAACTTTTTTGGTTGTGGAGAATTGACTGACTTCCATTGTGCACTTTGACGCTTTGTTTCAGGGTCGTATTGGTACACCCAAGTTTCATCACTGTTGAAAACACGGCCCAAAACATCATCTTGACTCTCCAAAAGGTCTTGGCAAACTTCGACTCTCCTTTGCTTTTGTTCATTGGTGAGCTCCTTTGGGACCATTTTGCACACATCTTTCTTATGCCAAGATTTTCAGTTAAGATTTTCCTGTTTCTCTATTGATGTGTACTTTGTCTGCTATGATTCTCACAGTCAGCCAATGATTTTGACATACAATTCGATGAATTTTTGCAATGTTTTTATCAGTTCTGCTCATTACTGGACACCCTGACCTCTCTTCATCAATAATGTGTTGTCTCCCCTCAGAAAAATGTTTAATCCATTTGCACACTGCCATTTTCTTCATGGTGTTAATCCCATAAACTTGGACTAACATGTCACTGATTTCACTTCCACTCTTGCCAAGTTTAACAAGAAATTGAATATTTGTTTTTTCAGACAGTGTCACGATAGTACACAAAAACACACAACAATAATGAACGCCACTCAGCAAGACACTGCCAAACGTCGTCATGAAGACAGCTGTGAGACACTGATATACCAAGGTTATGAAACCTTACTGAGCTGCTTGTACAGTGCTGCCAATGTAAGTGCACAGTGGCAAGTTTGCGAACTCAATTGTCAGAACTTTCCTTCCTTCCTTCTTTCTTTTATTATTATTATTATTATTTTATATAAATTGCCCCTCTCTTCATTTTGAATGATCTCTTTATGTGAGGTTCTTTGAAAGTGAGGTTACCAGAGGGTAATGGGGGAGGGGGATGGTAGATGAGGGTAAAGGGGATCAAATATATGGTGATGGAAGGAGAACTGACTCTGGGTGGTGAACATAAAATGGGATTTATAGATGATGTGATAAAGAATTGTATACCTGAAACCTATGTAACTTTACTAACAGTTGTCACCCCAATAAACTTTAATTAAAAAAAGGCCAGTTAGTAGGTTGTAAATCAATGTTAGTTGAATTTCAGTTTGTAATCTCTCTCTCTCTCTTTCTTTATTTTCTTTCTTTCTCTCATTCCCTCATTCCCTTTCTCGCCTTCTTTCCTTCCTTCCTTCCTTCCTTCTTATTTTCCTTCCTTCCTTCCTTCCTTCCTTCCTTCCTTCCTTCCTTCCTTCCTTCCTTCCTTCCTTCCTTCTTTTTCCACATGTAGGCTTGTCCCACTCATTTTCCCTCTGTATCTACCAGCATTGTCACAATTTTTGTCTGAGACCTATGACAGATATATAGGTGTACAAGAAATTCAGGCAGACAAGAAAATACCTGCTCTTAAAATTGTTGTGCATGCAGGAGAGCAATAAAAAGCCTAATCTTCAGAGCTTCCCTTTTTTCAATGTTCACCATGTCCTGGGAAATGCATGTGTCTTGTCTCTTTTAATCCTCAGAAGAACCCAGTGTGGTAGGTACCATTATTAGCATTCGTATTGTACAGATGGGAAAATTGGGATTCCAAAAGTTATGCAATGTGCTCAAGGTCACACAGTTAAAATGGGGTGGACCACTCTGTTGGACCCGATGTTTAGGGATTTCTCTCTGACCCAAATTCCTCGTTTTAAGTACTAAAACCTGCTCATTGAATATGTGTAAGTTCTGCCTTGCAAGCTTGCTTAGAACAGAGATTCTGGATACCTTGGGGAGTTTATTTCAAAAGGCTGAAACAAATCTACAGCTGATTACTAGCCTCCTTCTTGCAACTCTGGAGACTTGGCCCTTTAGTGGAAAGCAGGAGTGTGAGCACAAATATATCCAGCTACAGATGCTTCATGGCTGTGCAGTGACAGTTAAAAGAAAAAAAATAAGCTCTAGAGAAACCCTAGCAGGTAGGGTCTGGAAATTATCTTTGAACTGACCTCAATTTACTCCTCTCATTGTACCAGTGAAGAAACTTAGGCTGAGAAAATGCCAGCAATGTTATTAGGTGAGTTAGTGGCAGATCTAGGACGTGACTCTGGGTCTTCCAACTCAGAACTCTGTCCACTTGAGAATGCTGCCTGACTTTTCCCTGGGATATTTATTCTTTCTTGAGCATCATTGCTAGTGACAAGAACTGGTGGCAGCAGTTGGAGCTGGAAGTGGATGGTTCTGCACTTTGTTAAGATGGAGAGCAAATAGAAGTGGGAACTGTTTCTCTGAGCTTACTTTGAGGAGCTGGAGTCTAAGGCATTAGTGCTAATTACAGTAATTTTGCTGTGTTGATATGGTGTTATCGGTTTGACTCAGTTGAAGAACTTAGGAAGGTGTAGAATGTTGTCATAATGTGGCCATTTTATGCTGGTGACTGATATTTAAATATACCCTGTAGTACAAATAGAGGTGCATATGGCCATCTCAGGCAAGTCCCAAGTGACTCTTGTCTCTGTCACAGGATCTAAGCACATTTGGGCACAATTATCAACATTTTTCTTCTAATGACTCTGATTAATCTATACATATAGTTGAGCGTACTGCTTATTAACAGTCCCCATGTGAACACTTCACACAGGTACTTTGATTTCCCCTGTCGAATGTCATAAGGTTTCCAGAGAAAGTTCAATACAGCTCTGCAAACAGAATTGGAAAAGATAAACTCACTAAGATCCTTCCTGGACATGTTTGCATTTCATTGCATATGTGTATCCCTCCCCACTCTCACAGCATCTTATGAAAAAGCCTCCCTACCTTGGAAGAATACAAAAGCAAGTCTAGGGTGATGGGGGAGCATTTTGTAAGGGCCTTTTCATCCTGACTTTTGTATTTACACCTCACTTCGTTTCAACCTCTGGATGGCTGGGCCTGTACTAATTGGTACAGCTGGTTCACATTTAAATGAGCTGAGTAGCAGGTGGAGTAGCTGATGGGGGACAAGACCTCAGGGAAATCCAGGGATGTGGCTGCTGGGGAGGGGAAAGAATTTTGTGTATCCTGAGTGTTCTAAAGGCTACTAACCAGGAGGAGTAAAGCTCCCCTTCTCCATGCCCTGCCAGTCCTTGGTGCTCACAAAGCCACCCATATTCCTTCAGCAACCCTTACAACCTAGGGCCATCAAACTCCATTGGCACAGCCAATTGCAAATAACGCTGACTATAGAAGCCCTTTGAAAAATCAAGTTTCTCTAAGATGGTAGTACCATTGTGGTTGATGAACAAAAAGACACAGAAAAAATTAATGTGACAAAAGTCCATTGCATTCCTATATACTAAGAATGAAATCTCAGAAAAAGAAATACAAAACAAAATTCCTTTTGCAATTGCAGCCAAAAGAATAAAATACCTAGGAATAAACTTAAACAAGGATGTGAATGACCTATATGCTGAAAACTCTAAGACATTTTTAAAAGAAATTGAGGAAGACACAAAGAAATTGAAATACATTCCGTACTCATGGACTGGAAGAATCAACATAGTTAAAATGGCCATATTACGCAACGCAATATACAGATTTAATGCGATCCCCATCAAAATCGCAATGGCACTTTTTAAATAAAGAGAACAAAAAATCATCAGATTTGTTTGGAACCACAAAAGACTCTGAATAGCCAAAGCAATCTTAAGAAAAAAGAACAATACTGGAGGTATCACACTCCCTGACTTTGGCTTGTACTACAGGGCTACAATAATCAAAACAGCATGGTACTGGCAGAAAATCAGACTCATAGACAAGAGGAATAGGATTGAGAACCCAGAAATAAAACCACATAAACATGGACAGATAATTTTTGACAAAGAATCAAAAAACATTCAAAGGAGAAAAGACAGCCTCTTCAATAAATGGTGCTGGGAGAATTGGATAGCCACGTGCAAAAGAATGAAACTGGACTGCTATTTGTCACCATGTACCAAAGTTAATTCAAAATGGATCAAAGACTTAAGCATAAGACCTGACACAATAAACTGCATAGAAGAAAACATAGGTACTAAACTTATGGACCTTGGGTTCAAAGAGCATTTTATGAACTTGACTCCAAAGGCAATGGAAGTAAAAGCTAAAATAAACGAATGGGACTATATGAAACTTAACAGCTTCTGCACAGCAAAAGAAACCATTGACAAAATAAAGAGGCCACCAACTGAATGGGAGAAGATTTTTGCAAACAGTACCTTTGATAAGGGGCTGGTATCCAGAATATACAAGGAACTCATGCAACTCAACAACAAAAAAACAAACAACCCAATTGAAAAATGGGCAGAGGACTTGAAGAGACATTTCTCCAAAGAGGACATACAAAAGGCAAATAGACATATGAAAAGATGCTCAACATCACTAATCATCAGAGAAATGCAAATCAAAACCACAATGAGATATCACCTCACCCCAGTCAGAATGGCTATCATCAACAAGACAAATAGTAACAAATGTTGGAGAGGCTGTGGAGAAAAAGGAACCCTCATACACTGTTGGTGGGAATGCAGACTGGTGCAGCCGTTATGGAAGGCAGTGTGGAGGTTCCTCAAAGAATTACGAATAGAATTGCCATATGACCCAGCAATCCCTCTCCTGGGTGTCTACCCAAAAAATCTGAAAACATTTATAGATAAAGACACGTGTGCTCCAATGTTCATTGCAGCTTTGTTTACGGTGTCCAAGACATGGAAACAACCAAAATGTCCTTCGATAGATGAATGGATAAAGAAGTTGTGGTATATATACACAATGGAATACTATTCGGCAGTAAGAAAAGATGATATAGGAACATTTGTGACAACATGGATGGATCTTGAGAGAGTAATGCTGAGCGAAACAAGTCAGACAGAAAAAGCAGAGAACCGTGTGATTTCACTGATATGTGGTATATAAACCAAAAACAACAAAAGAACAAGACAAACAAATGAGAAACAGAAACTCATGGACACAGACAATAGTTTGGTGGTTGCCAGAGGGTAAGGGGGGCGGGGGGTGGGGGGTGGGAGATGAAGGTAAGGGGGATCGAATATATGGTGATGGAAGGAGAACTGACTCTGGGTGATGAACACACAATGGGATTTATAGATGATGTAATACAGAGTTGTACACCTGAAATCTATGTAATTTTACTAACAATTGTCACCCCAATAAATTTAATTAAAGAAAAAAAATCAAAAAAAGAAAAAAAAAAAAAAAAGAGAAAGAAAAATGGGCAGACGACCTGAAGAGACATTTCTCCAAAAAAGACATATAAACGGCAAATAGATATATGAAAAAAATGCTCAACATCACTAATCATCACAGAAATGCAAATAAAAACCACAATGAGATATCACCTCACCCCAGTCAGGATGGCTATCATCAACAAGACAAATAGTAACAAATGTTGGAGAGGCTGTGGAGAAAAAGGAACCCTCATACACTGTTGGTGGGAATGCAGACTGGTGCAGCCGTTATGGAAGGCGGTGTGGAGGTTCCTCAAAAAATTACGAATAGAATTGCCATATGACCCAGCAATCCCTGTCCTGTGTATCTACTCAAAAAATCTGAAAACATTTACACATAAAGACACGTGTGCTCCAATATTCATTGCAGCTTTGTTTACGGTGGCCAAGACATGGAAACAACCAAAATGTCCTTCGATAGATGAATGGATAAAGAAGTTGTGGTATATATACACAATGGAATACTATTCGGCGGTAAGTAAAGATGATATAGGAACATTGGTGACAACATGGATGGATCTGGAGAGTATAATGCTAAGCAAAATAAGTCAGAAAAAGCAGAGAACTGTATGAGTTCACTGATATGTGGTATATAAACCAGAAACAACAAAAGAACAAGACAAACACAAATGAGAAACAAAAACTCACAGACAATAGTTTAGTGGTTACCAGAGAGTAAGGGGGCAGGGGGTTGGTAGATGAGCATAAAGGGGATCAAATATATGGTGATGGAAGGAGAACTGACTCTGGTTGGTGAACACACTATGGAATTTATAGATGATATAATAAAGAATTGCACACCTGAAATCTATGTAATTTTACTAACAATTGTCAGCCCAATAAATTAAAAAAAAATTGTAAAGAAAAAATAAAGAAAGGAATGCCACCTAGAAAAAAATGTAGTGGAATAGATTGCTGCGTCTTATCCCTGGCTGCACATTTGAATAACCAAGGGAGTTTTTAATAGATGGTAATGACTGAGTCCCAGTCCATGCCAAATCAACTAGAATCTTCCCAGCTGATTCTATTATAGTTTATTTATTTTAATAAGCATTTATATAGTGCTCACTTATGTGACAAACACTGTTCTAAGTGCTTTAGAAATGTTAGCTTGTTTAATCCTCATTAAAGCTTTATGAAGAATGTACTACCCCACTTTAAAGATGAATAAACTGAGGGCCAAGTTTCCTGTCTAAGGTCAAACAGGCATTTTGGCTCTAGTGTCTATGCACTTCACTCCCTTACTATGCATTAGATGATCTCTAGGGTCTGATAGAGCTCTAGCATTCAGCTTCTACAAGTTTCCAAACTCTATAACTGAGGTTTAAAGTTGGGAGAAAACAGAAAGTGGAAGAGGTTAAATGCTGCTGGGTATCTGATACTTTGATGTGGCATCTTGTGTGGTGGCAACATGGTGAGGCTGTCCTTGGGCCTCTTTTGCTCTTCCTTCTCAGACTCCTTAGTGGGCTTCCTTTTCATTCTTTCCTTAAATATTAATGTTCCCTTGGGTTTTATGTTCAGCTTCAGTCTTTTCTTGAATCCCAAAATTATACAGACAGTTGCTTACTTTACATTTCCATCTGGATATCTTATGTGCACCTCAGATTCAACATATCTAAGATGTATGTCATGTCGAAAACTGTTCCTTGTCCCATGGACTGGATCACAGTGAATGACATCACTATCTACTCAATCACCCAAACTAAAAATATAGGAATTGAGACTCCTCCCTGCCATTCATCTCCTAGTTCTTTGAATTTGAGATGACTCCCAAATCTCTAGCCCATACCTTATTCCTCAGCTACAAGTTCATAAATCCAGTGTCTACTTAACATTTCTACCCGAGTGACTGATTCAACAAGTCGAAAACATGACTTACCATTTATCACCCTCATAAAATTTGCATCCCTTATTCATTGGTTGGGTGTATGAGATGAGGGAGAAGGAGAGCACAAAGTTAAAATTCAAGTTTCTTAGACCTTTGGCTTAGAGTTGCCATTCACTGTGAAGGGGAAGATTGAGGAAAGGGCAGGTTTATTGGTATAGTCGAGTTGGGGGTGGAGATTGCGAGCTCGGTTTAATTTGTGATCCAAGTAGAGATGTCAAGTAAGCAGTTGGATACTTACTTGGACCCTGGAGTTAGGGCAGAAGTTGGGGCTCAAAATATAAATTTGAAAATCGTCTTTGTAAAGATTTTCTTTCTTGCTAGATGAGATCAACTATGGAGAAAATGTAGAAAAATAAATATGTTTCAGGTGTACAATTCTGTAATACATCATCTATATATCACATTGTGTGTTCACCACCCAGAGTCAGTTTTCTTTCCATCACCATATATTTGATCCCATTTACCCTCATCTACGCAATTTTACTAACCATTGTTATCCAAATAAACTTTAACTAAAAAAAATAAGAAAAGAAAAGAGGGTCTAGGACTCAGTCCCGGGTAATGTCAACATTCATAAGTTGGGAAGAGGAGGAGAATGAGCCTTATAAAGAAGAAAGAGAGGCCAGAGGGGTAGAAGAAAATTCTGGGGAAGGAGGTGTCCCATAAGCCAAGGGAGGAGAGAATTTCAAGAAAGAGGGAGCAGTCACTGGGTCAAATGCTGCTGAGACATTGAGGACTGAAAATTAACCATTAATTCAACAAAACTGAGAAGGGCTGGAGAGAAGAGCATGGATATGGAGAATGAAGCAGGAAAGCCCAGGCCCTTAAGAGGAATAGGAATTAATTAAATTTACCTCGAGTGTAAAGTATATGAAGGGGATGTGGTAAATAAGGTTGAAATGTTGATTAGAAACCAAGCAGTAGAAGGTTAGGGATGTCAGGCTAAGGTACTTTATTTTGTAGGCAGCATGGGGCAGGGAAAGGACATCAACAGGTGCTTGAGCAGGGAGTGGCATGATCAGACGTGCAGTTTTGGAAGATGAATCTGGAGACAGATCATGAGAACTTGTTTTCCTCTGAAGTGGGAAAGGCAGTAAATATCTCTCTTTCTTTTGGACAGATAATAAAGAGTAGAAAAATCTGTTCAAATATTTGGCAGAACAGATGGGGTCTTATTCTTTCACTGCTCTACAGAGCTTCAGTATAGCCACAGTCTTAGGTGAGTGCTGGGCAGCATCCTGGCTCTTATTTGTTTTCAAGCAGCAGTTGAAAGCGTGAGGCAGATACACGTCCCTTTCTAGGCCTAGATCTGATGGAGAGACACTAAGATCATGGGGAAAGTAACATATTTTGTCACTGAAGTCCTTATTTTAACTTTCCTTGTTTTTTCTGCATTACAATAATATATTTTAGGTCCTTAAACCCAGGATAGTTATTACAGCCAATTACAGTAGCAATTTTCCCCAAGATACTGACTTTGTTCTCCAAATGGCACATTCATAATTACATTATTTTTATGCATTGTCATAAAATACTGAGTTATCTAATATATCACTGACAAGAGGTAAGTTTTAGAGAATTTAAAATAAATTGGTAAAAAAGGTAAATTTCTTATTATTATTCTTTTAGAACCCAAACAGCTATCACCCGCGATTGAAAATCATATCTGACTGTCTAGTATCTGCATTAGGGTTTGAAGTGAGGGAACTGGAGAAAAGAGCCCCAACTCATGTTTTGTAATTTTTTTTGGAATAACTTTTCTGCATTATCCTTTGGGAATATGGCCGTGCTCTTCTGTGCTGGAAATGTTTTGGTCTTCTGTTTTCCCAGCAGAGGCCCATCTCTTCTGTTTCTGATTCATGTACTTAATAACATTGCCAAATAATATCTCTGAAGTTTAAGCTAATGCCATCTGGGGACTCTGCTTAAAACCTAGACCTTTGGTGGGAGAAATGGAATGAGATACAATAATTTTCTATTAGTGTGTAGAAATGAGCATTTGTCTGTAATTTACAAGGAATAACTGTAAGGTCATGAGATTGATTTTGACTTTTGAGCTTGGGAGGCTGTATAGGCTGCAACTAAGGATGCTTCCATTCCTCAAATGCCAGCTAGTAGCAAGCTTTATTTGGAATCTGCCTTCAGAGTCAGTTTATGAACCAAACAAGAGAACCAGGCCTTATTACTTTTGAGTCACAAGTGGTGTTTTAACCAACCACCCTTGGCCCTCTCAGCTTCTCTCTGCAGCCCCAATAGATCTGGTTCCAAATAACTTATGACTGTTTGCAAAATATTAATCTCACTGTCAAAGGATGAAGATGTGGAGGATTGGGCTGAAGGTCCTGGAGGCAGTTTCGTAGGAGGTGTTCACACACTTTAGATCCTCTCTGGAGCTTGGAGGACCTCCCAAGTGGGTCAGCATAGCAAAATGAACATTCATGTCAATGGCGAAGGTCTTTCCTTTAGAATTTCACTTTCCTTTAGAATTTAAAAAATGTAATAACCTTATTGCTTTTTTACCTATTATAAAAGTAGTCCATGTTCATTGTGGAAATTTTAGAACAACAGAAAAACATAAGAAGAAAATAAAATTTATTAATAAACCCTCCCATCCAGAGATAGTCCCTGCTAACATTTTGGGGGTTATTTTCCCAGACATTTTTATAGACATAACACACACACGAATATCTATCCATCATTAAATCCTGTTAATTTTACTTTTTAAATTTATGTTTGTGTCTTAGTTGTATGTCCACAGTTACTACCAGAACCAAACGTCTCCTTTTCGCACTTGGACAACTGCAATAGCTTCCTAACTGGGATCCCCGCCTCCACCCTTGCCCTTCTCCAAATCATTTCCCCTTCTGTGGCCACTGTGACCTTTTTGAAACACAAGTAAAATCATCCTCTATCCTTCTCCTTAAAGCCCATCTCAAATATTCTTACTGTTGTTAAGATAAAGGCAAAACTTCAATGGCCTACAAGAACCTTATGATCTGTCTACTATCTTCAGCCTTATCTCATGATAGTCTCCCTACCATTTCTACACTCTAGTCACTCTGGCCTTCTGTAATTTCCTCAGCCTATTATACATCTCAGAGCCTTTGCCCTAGCTATTTCCTAGAATACTCTTTTATGCTGATTCCTCAAAGAGATCCTCCTTGATCACGCTGTCTAAATCAGGCCCTCCTTGTTATCATCTCATTTGCCCCCGTGGCTGAATCTGATTAATACCTACCCTACCTGCCTTGGTCTGTTAGGAGTTTTTCAAATTGGGAACAAAGGGAAAACACAGTTGGAACTGAGCAAAATTTACTGTCAAAGTTCTGACTTGCTCCCACACCTCTTCTAAGTTCTGTCTCCTCTGAGCCTTCACTGGTCTCCTGCTGTATCTTACTGGTCTCCAATTTACTCTAGCCCATTTCCTGACATGATCCCAGAGTTATGTAAGTTTTTGTCCTCTGACATCTAAATTCTGTTCTCTATTTTGTCTATTGGCACTTGGCTTTTCTTTCCTGGGAATTCCCAGAAATCTTGGGAAGGCAATGTGATTTCCATAATTAATAGAATGGGAGTTGAATATTCATACAATGATAAACTTCTCAGCAATAAAAATGAATGAAATACTGATACATGCAATAGCAGCAACAACATGGATGAATCTCAAAAATATGTTGAGTGAAAGTAGAAAGACATAAAAGATTACAGACTCTGATTATAAGAAGTTCTAGAATAAGCAGAAGTCATCTTTGGTGAAAAAAATTGTAACAATGGTGCCTCTTGTGGATGACTAGGGACTGACTAGGAGAGGAGGCATGAAGAAACTTACTAGGGTGATAAAAATATTCTACACCTTGTTAGAAGTTTTCATTATATAGGTTTATGCGTTTGTCAAAGCTCATTGAATGGTACACTTAAGATGTGTACATTATACCTTACACAAATTTTAACCTAAAGAAAAAAACCATAAACAAATGTTAAACTCTAGTTAAAAGATGCATGCTGTAGTGTTTAGGTGTGAAGTGTACTGATGTTTGTAATTTGCTTTGAAATGCATTAAAAAATGAGATAGATTGATTGACAGATAGATATGTGATAATGTAAATATATCAATAACTATTGCATAATATTGGTGATGAATATACCATATATTGCCTTGTATAATGTGTACTTTTGTGCCCAAATTTTTGAGGATGCACATTATACATGAGTAGTACTAATTCCGTATCTATATAAATGTTTTTAATTATTTTATTTATGCTTATGAGTTAAAAGTGTAACTCTAGAAATCAATAACAATATCCAAATGCAAAATAATACCCTGCAATATAATAATCAGTCTTGTTGAACTTATGACAAACTTGCAACGACGACAAAGAGTTCTTGGCCTTCTATGATGTGTAACTATCATAAATTTGTTACAAGTACATAACATTTCTTGTACCTTTTATGTGTACTTGTGTTTTGTAATTATTTGTTACATAAAATTTCTTGTACCATAATATGTTAAAAAAATAAATGCTAAAATTCCTTTATAATACAAAAAAGTACCTCATGTAAACAAATAAAAATTTGAATTAAAAAATTAAAACAAAAGATTTTTTCTTTGAACATTTGGGCCAAAAATGTGACTGTGCATTATACGTGGGAGTGCATTATACATGGCAAAATACAGCATGTGTGTGTTAATTGTACAATTCTTTCAAATTTTTCTGTATTTTTGATATTTTTATTATAAAAATACTGGGGGAAATGCTCTAGACTAAAAATCTCTCTGTACTGTGAAATCTTTGGTGAAATAAATAATTATAGGGTACTGGAAGTGATTTCCACCTAATTTGTCTGCTTTAGAATATAGAGGGTATTTTGAAAGTAAGGTCCACATCTAATGGGTGTATAGGTAAGAAACAAGGTCTTAACAGAATTCTTATACCAGTCTTGGGATGCTGGGAGCCAGGGAGGTATTTTGCAAATAAATAAGGAACAGAAACTAAGATGTGTGTATATGTGCAGAGGGGGATTAGAGATTCCTGACTCAGAGTCCAAACTACCTAAAACTGAGGCTTCTCCTCTACATAAACACCAGGTTCCAAGTGAGATGAGTGAATCTATCAAAGGCACTCACCTTACAACCTCAGAATAGGATTGTTTCAGAAGCTAGGAGACCAGTTACCTTGAACTTTAGGGTAACCTGCCTGCACTTCTCTAGCTAGGAAAGATAGGAGGGAACAAAAATGGTAAGAGTCTCTGAAAAGTCTTTCCCTGATTATTAACATCCTGGGAATTCTGCTAGACTGTAGGCCAGGGAAGCATGAGGGCAGACAGTCTGTCTTGTTCAACACAGTTGCCTTGGGACTCAACACAGAGCCTGGCATCATATTTAGCACTCAACAAATACTTGCTAAGTATATGAGTGCTTGACTAAATGAATAAAGTCTGTTGATTCTTATGTAGCTAACTTCTATTCATCTTTCTGATCTCAGGTTAGTTGGTACTTCCTCTGGGAGTCAGTCCCTGAGGGTCCCCCTTTCCATCCTAGACCATGTGTAGCCCTTCTTTTTTATACTTCTGTTGTTGTTCTAAATTTCAGTGCATTTAAAAATTACAGTTTAATGTCTGTCTACCCCACTTGTTTTAAGTCCCATGAGGACATGGGTGGTGCTTGTCTCAGCTACCACTTTGCCCCTAGTGGCCAGTATAGGTGATCCATAGATTCAATGAATGGGCACAGTCCTTTCCTGATCTGAATAAGTTATCCTGCGATGTGTTAGCACTCTGCTTTTCCTAGCGGAAATTTAAGATCAAGATAACAAGAGTCATGGCTTCTAACTCTTTGTCACCTTCACTTTGCTGGGCACAGAACAGGCGTAAATCAAGCACAGTTCATGATGGCTGGAATCATCACACACAACAATGTTTCTTCTGGCTGGGAATAGCTGACTCTGAGGTTTTGCCTACAATACACAATGGCCAAACCACTTTAATAAGGATTAAACCAGCAGATGTAAATATCCGTGGCCTTGTTGGACTGACAGAATGCTTTTTAATGGATCATGTTCAACTTCTGCGAAGCCAGGCTCAGTCAACTTAAGAAGAAGTTAAGTGGAGATAGTTGTCCACCAAAATGGTTTGTGCCCCCTTGGTTCTCACCTTTCCCCCTGAAAATCCCAGCTATATGTAAGAGTGGTTGAAAACTTGCCTGAAAGCTCCCAGGTAGCTGGGGACAGAAGCTGTAGAATAAAGTTGCCTCTTAAAACTGCAGTCCAGGAGAGGCCTGAGGATTGGGGACCATTTGCCCACGTTTTGGCTATAGGCACTGTCCTGCCATGTGGCCAGTGGCCAAAAAGAGTGCAGGTGGTAGAGCTGCAAACAGAATGCCTTCTGGGTCCAGGAAGACATCCTGCTTATGCTGTGACAGGAACAGATGCCGACACAGACTAGTTCCTAATGTAAATGAAACTAGGGGCTGTGAGACAAGGCTGCTTGAACCACTCTTAATTTCCCTAATGGTCTGCTACCGTGTGCCATGTGGAGCCATACACATAGAAAAAGACAGTTTGTGCCAAAAAAGATATTACTGTTGAAAAGACACTAATAAGACTTTCACTAATAAGACTTTCGCTTAGGATTTTTTCTTCTCCCAACTGAAAACAAATAACTTGAGTAATAAGTATATCCTTGATTATGTAGGACGATCATAATATAACTTATTGTCCAAACTATAACCCTTTTGAAAGTGAAAGAAGACACTGTTACTAATTATGCTGGATTACAAACATAACCTGGGACTATCCCAGGCAATCTGAAATGTGTGTGGTCCTTCCATCCTTGACCATCATCTTGGATAAGTTATAAAGCTCTCCTGAATCCTGGCATCCAACAATGTGGAAAGTTTAGATGGTTGATAAACTGCAGATCTAAGAGAGTGTGGACATCAGTCATACAGCCATGGAACCAACAGATGAAGAGCAACTGCTGGGTGGGCAGGGCTCTTAGGTTCTGCCATCAATCACATCTTACACACACAGAGGTGCATGCACAAATGACAGCAGCCTCATCTTCAAATGTAATAATGGTAGTTTACCATCATTGAGCATTTGCTATATGCTGGGCATTATATGAAGTACTTCTCATGCCATAGGCCATACTACATATTTTTTTATATTTATGCCTTACATATGGAAAGGTTTTGTATTTAGTGATTGCTTGTGTATTTACTATCTTATTTGATCCTCACATCAATACAGGGGTGTATTTACTGTTCCAATCACCAGATAAGCAACCAAGGCTCAGGGAGATAAAATAGCTTATAAATAACTGCTAGACTGGAAATTAAATCCAAGTATGTTCAATTTCAAATTTATATGCTTTTTGTATACTATACCTGATTAATGTATTAATTTAACAAATATTTGCACATGAGTTCTATATGCCAAGCACTGTTCTAGGTGCTAGGAATACAAAAATGTATTGGGTGGTGGGCTCAAGCTATAAGACAAGACAGAAACAAACATTCTCTGTGTCAGAGAACTTATCCTATAGGAAGAGAGGTAGGCACACAAATACATCATTTGAATACAATAGGCTAGATACCATATTCCATTTGTATCATATTTTTTGAAATATGAAATCCATAGTAGCATTATATGACATTTTAACATAATGTGAACTAAATTTATATATTATTTTATATTTTATAAATAAATGTGTGGGGTATTACAGAGTACTGTGGCAGTACAGCAGAGGGGAAGTAGGAAAGTTTCACAGAGAGGATGACATTTGAGATGGGCTTTGAAGGGTACTTAGGAGTTTGTCAGGTGGAGAATTGAGGGAACCAAGCCCGCTCTAAGCAGAAGGAATAGACTGTGCAAAGGCACAGGGAAGAATGGGACATGTCTGGGGAACACCAAGCAGGTTGGAGAGTCCTTCTCTGTGAGAATGGCCCATTTGAGTATTTATAGGTGAATTTATGTGATATCTAGGGTTTACTTTAAAACACTCCAGAAAAATAAAAGTGTGTGGGGAGGGAAGGAGAGGGAATAGATGAAACAAGAATGGTATAAAGTGGATAATTTTGAAGCAGGATGATAGGTATAGGGAGATTAATCTTACTATTCTTTCTACTTTTGTGTACATATAAAAATTTGCCTAATAAAATTCGAAAAGAACAACAAAAAGAAGAGATTTGGTGTAGCTATGACAAAGTGAAGGTGAAGGTGAGAGTCCTGAGGTGAGGCTGATGAAACAGATGGGGATGGGGGGGTGGAGAACACTGGAAAGTCCTTAAGTGCCAGGCTAAGGAGTTGGGACTTAATTTAATAGGTAATAGGGAGCCACGAAAGGATTTTAATCATGAGATTAACATATTTACTGTGTACTGTAAAAAAATCATTGACCCTGTATAGAGAACGGATTGTGAGGCAGGAGGTTAGGCAGTGGGAGAAACAGGTCCAGGTGAGGGATGATGGGGACCTGTACAACTAAGGAAACAGAAGTCCAAGTTATGGACTTTGGATTTTATTTTAAGTGCATTGGGAAGCCATTGAGGGTTTTAGGTAGGGATGTAATATGATCTGATTTACATGTGAAGTGTTCTTTTTCAAAATTTATTGGGGTGACAATTGTTAGCAAAATTACATAGATTTCAGGTGTACAATTCTGTATTACATCATCTATAAATCCCATTGTGTGTTCACCACCCACTCAGTTCTCCTTCCATCACCATATATTTGATGCCCCTTACCTTCATCTCCCACCCCCCAACCCCCTTACCCTCTGGTAACCACTAAACTATTGTCTGATCTATGAGTTTTTGTTTCTCATTTGTTGGTCTTGTTCTGTTGTTGTTTTTGGTTTATATACCACGTATCAGTGAAATCATATGGTTCTCTGCTTTTTCTGTCTGACTTATTTCGCTTAGCATTATACTCTCCAGATCCATCCATGTTGTCACAAATGTTCCTATATCATCTTTTCTTACTGCCGAATAGTATTCCATGGTGTATATATACCACAACTTCTTTATCCATTCATCTAACGAAGGACATTTTGGTTGTATCCATGTCTTGGCCACCGTAAATAAAGCTGCAATGAACATTGGAGCGCACGTGTCTTTATGTATAGATGTTTTCAGACTTTTCGGGTAGTTACCCAGGAAAGGGATTGGTGGGTCATATGGTAATTCTATTTGTAATTTTTTGAGGAATCTCCACACTGCCTTCCATAACGGCCGCACCAGTCTACAGTCCCACCAACAGTGTATGAGGGTTCATTTTTCTCCACAGCCCCGCCAACACTTGTTACTATTTGTCTTGTTGATGATAGCCATTCTGACTGGGGTGAGGTGATATCTCATTGTTTTTTTTTTTTTTTAATTTTATTTTATTAAATTTATTGGGATGACAATTGTTCGTAAAATTACATAGATTTCAGGTGTACAATTCTGTATTACATCATCTATAAATCCCATTGTGTGTTCATCACCCAGAGTCAGTTCTCCTTCCATCACCATATATTCGATCCCCCTTACCCTCATCTCCCACCTCCCACCCCCCACCCCCCTTACCCTCTGGCAACCACTAAAATATTATCTGTGTCTATGAGTTTCTGTTTCTCATTTGTTTGTCTTGTTCTTTTGTTGTTTTTGGTTTATATACCACATATCAGTGAAATCACATGGTTCTCTGCTTTTTCTGTCTGACTTATTTCGCTCAGCATTACTCTCTCAAGATCCATCCATGTTGTCACAAATGTTCCTATATCATCTTTTCTTACCGCCGAATAGTATTCCATTGTGTATATATACCACAACTTCTTTATCCATTCATCTATCGAAGGACATTTTGGTTGTTTCCATGTCTTGGCCAATGTAAACAAAGCTGCAATGAACATTGGAGCACACTTGTCTTTATGTATAAATGTTTTCAGATTTTTTTGGTAGATACCCAGGAGAGGGATTGCTGGGTCATATGGCAATTCTATTCGTAATTTTTTGAGGAATCTCCACACTGCCTTCCATAACGGCTGCACCAGTCTGCATTCCCACCAACAGTGTATGAGGGTTCCTTTTTCTCCACAGCCTCTCCAACATTTGTTAGTATTTGTCTTGTTGATGATAGCCATTCTGACTGGGGTGACGTGATAGCTCATTGTGGTTTTGATTTGCATTTCTGTGATGATTAGTGATGTTGAGCATTTTTTCATATGTCTATTTGCCATTTGTATGTCCTCTTTGGAGAAATGTCTCTTCAAGTCCTCTGCCCATTTTTCAATTGGGTTGTTTGTTTTTTTTGTTGTTGAGTTGCATGAGTTCCTTGTATATTCTGGATACTAGCCCCTTATCGGAGGCACTGTTTGTAAAAATCTTCTCCCATTCAGTTGGTGGCCTCTTTATTTTGTCAAAGGTTTCTTTGGCTGTGCAGAAGCTGTTAAGTTTCATATAGTCCCATTCGTTTATTTTAGCTTTTACTTCCATTGCCTTTGGAGTCAAGTTCATAAAATGCTCTTTGAACCCAAGGTCCATAAGTTTAGTACCTATGTTTTCTTCTATGCAGTTTATTGTGTCAGGTCTTATGCTTAAGTCTTTGATCCATTTTGAATTAACTTTGGTACATGGTGACAAATAGCAGTCCAGTTTCATTCTTTTGCACTTGGCTATCCAATTCTCCCAGCACCATTTATTGAAGAGGCTGTCTTTCCTCCATTGTATGTTTTTAGCTTCTTTGTCAAAAATTATCTGTCCATATTTATGTGGTTTTATTTCTGGGTTCTCAATTCTATTCCATTTGTCTATGTGTCTGTTTTTCTGCCAATACCATGCTGTTTTGATTATTGTGGCCCTGTAGTACAAGCTAAAGTCAGGGAGTGTGATCCCTCCAGTATTGTTCTTTTTTCTTAAGATTGCTTTGGCTATTCAGGGACTTTTGTGGTTCCAAACAAATCTGATGATTTTTTTGTTCTATTTCTTTAAAAAATGCCATTGGGATTTTGATGGGGATTGCATTAAATCTGTGTATTGCTTTGGGTAATATGGCCATTTAATTATGTTGATTTTTCCAATCCATGAGCACGGAATGTCTTTCCATTTCTTTGTGTCTTGTTCAATTTCTTTCAAAAATGTCTTATAGTTTTCAGCATATAGGTCCTTCACATCCTTGGTTAAGTTTATTCCTAGGTATTTTATTCCTTTTGCTGCAATTGCAAAAGGAATTGTTTGTTGTATTTCTTTTTCTGAGATTTCATTGTTAGTACATAGGAAAGCAATGGACTTTTGTACATTGATTTTGTAGCCAGCAACTTTACTGTATTCGTTGATTGTTTCTAATAGCTTTTTGGTGGAGTCTTTAGGGTTTTCTATATATAGCATCATGTCATCTGCAATGAGTGATAATTTAACTTCTTCATTCCCAATTTGGATGCCTTTTATTTCTTTCTCTTGCCTGATTGCTCTGGCAAGGACTTCCAACACTATGTCGAAAAGCAGAGGTGATAGGGGACAGCCCTGTCGTGTTCCTGAAAGTAGAGCAAAGGGCTTCAGATTTTCACCATTAATTATGAGATTAGCAGAGGGTTTGTCATATATGGCCTTTATTATGTTAAGGTATTTTCCCTCTATACCTATTTTAGTAAGTGTTTTAATCATAAATGGATGTTGTATCTTGTCAAATGCTTTTTCTGCATCAATTGATATAATCTGTCGTGCGGGACGGCCTGCGGGGTCTCTGCTCCCGCTCCCCATACAAGAACGCAGGACATGGTGAGGCCAAAAAGGAACACCCACGGAGCCATAGGTAGGGGAGTCATACCACTTTATTCTCTCTGGCGGCACTATACTCTCACTGGAGGCTGGATACACACTGTCCGCAAACCGCCATCCACGCTTGCCAGCCCAGCCGCCATCTTCTTGCTAGCCCCATCCTTCTTCTCTTTCTCTCCCTTTTTCTCTCCTAGCGTAGCCACAGCAGTTATATTCGTGGCCAATGGCTCACTGGTTACAGCTGACGGCCAACTAGCCACAGCTGATGGCCATGCAATCACAGTTGGCCATTTACTACCTGAGCCAACACCTTTCTATGTGAGGCCGAGAGCCTGGAAACTACTCTCTGGGGCTCCGCCCCCACACTCCACCCCTACAGGCTCTCGCCTCACAATCTACGCGACAAGTGTCTTCCGCGAGGGGACCTGTGCGAGGAGCCTGGGGGTGAATGCAATATCCTCGACACAGCCAAGCTCTCTGGGCACAGCCAGGGTTTCTCAGGGCACCACCAGTGCTTCTGGGCACGGCCAGACTTCCTGGACTTCTTAGGGTACCACTAGTTTCCCCGGGCACAGCTAGGATTTCTCAGGGCACCACCAGTACTCCTGGGCACTGCCAGACTTCCTGGACTTCTTAGGGTACCACCTGTCTTCCCGGACACAGCCAGGGTTTCTCAGGGCACCACCAGTACTCCTGGGCACTGCCAGACTTCCTGGACTTCTTAGGGTACCACCTGTCTTCCCGGACACAGCCAGGGTTTCTCAGGGCACCACCAGTACTCCTGGGCACAGCCAGACTTCCTGGACTTCTTAGGGTACCACTAGTTTCCCCGGGCACAGCTAGGATTTCTCAGGGCACCGCCACTCTCTCTGGGAACAGCCACACTTCCTGGACACAGCCAGGGCTTCTCAGGGCACCACCACTCTCTGTGGGCACAGCCACACTTCCTGGACACAGCCAGGGCTTCTCAGGGCACCGCCACTCTCTGTGGGCACAGCCACACTTCCTGGACACAGCCAGGGCTCTCAGGGCACCGCCACTCTCTCTGGGAACAGCCCGACTTCCTGGGCACAGCCAGGGTATCTTCAGGGCTCAGCCAGACCTCTCAGCGCACTGCCACTCTCTCCGTGCCTCTCAGGGTACCCTGCTGGAACAACAGCGACTCACAATCAAGGTGCTTACATATTCTCAATGGTGGCCAGTCAAGAGACAAAAGCAAATATCCCCCAGTTCCACTAACAACAGTTCCCAAACAAACAGTCAAGCGGTCCATTAAATTAGGGATGGAAGGCAATTCCCCATAGTCCATAGTCATTCGCCAGGGCTGTCCTGGGGGTGAGGGACGACCTTGACCTCACCCTCATCTCCCACGGAGGACTCAGCAAGCGTTACCTCCTGGGACTATAAGTCCTGCATCCAGGCTGCCTGAGCAGGAACTTCCCCGGCCCACAGGGCTGCAACGACCTTCGCTTTCTCCGGCCTGTGCTGGTTGGGGAACCGTCCACATCTTTCCACCTCTCCACGGGGCTCCATCTCTGCAGCAGCTGCATGGCTTTTCCTGTGCTGGTGGGAGAACCGTCCACGTCCTCCCACCCCTCCACGGCATTCCAGCTCTCCGGCAACTGCTCCTCCTGGTCTTCCAGAGACTGAGTGTTCACATGCACAAACTGCTCCACCGTCCTTTGGAGAGTTTTGGCTGGCACCATACCCTGCTCGCTGCGCCATTTGTCGTGCGGGACGGCCTGCGGGGTCTCTGCTCCCGCTCCCCATACAAGAACGCAGGACATGGTGAGGCCAAAAAGGAACACCCACGGAGCCATAGGTAGGGGAGTCATACCACTTTATTCTCTCTGGCGGCACTATACTCTCACTGGAGGCTGGATACACACTGTCCGCAAACCGCCATCCACGCTTGCCAGCCCAGCCGCCATCTTCTTGCTAGCCCCATCCTTCTTCTCTTTCTCTCCCTTTTTCTCTCCTAGCGTAGCCACAGCAGTTATATTCGTGGCCAATGGCTCACTGGTTACAGCTGACGGCCAACTAGCCACAGCTGATGGCCATGCAATCACAGTTGGCCATTTACTACCTGAGCCAACACCTTTCTATGTGAGGCCGAGAGCCTGGAAACTACTCTCTGGGGCTCCGCCCCCACAAATCATATGATTTTTGTCCTTTATTTTGTTTATGTGATGTATCACATTGATGGATTTGCGTATGTTGAACCACTCTTGTACCCTGGGGATGAGCCCAAATTGGTCGTGATGAATAATCTTTTTAATGCATTGTTGTATTCGATTTGCTAGAATTTTGTTTTGGATTTTTGCACCTGTATTCATCAGAGATATTGGTCTGTAGTTCTCTTTATTTGTGTGTTGTCCTTACCAGGTTTTGGTATCAGGGTAACGTTGGCCTCAAAAAATGAATTAGGGAGTACTGTGTCTTCTTCAATTTTTTGGAAGAGTTTGAGCAGGATTGGTATTAGATCCTCATTGAAAGTTTGGTAGAATTCACTAGTGAAGCCATCTGGTCCCAGACTTTTGCTTTTTGGAAGGTTTTGGATGACTGATTCAATTTCGTTACTGGTGATCGGTCTGTTTAGATTTTCCAGTTCTTTATGGTTCAGCCTTGGAAGGTTATATGTTTCTAAGAACTTGTCCATTTCTCCTAGGTTATTGAATTTGGTGGCGTATTGTCCTCTATAGTATTGTTGGATGATCCTTGGTATTTCTGTGGCATCTGTGATAACTTCCACTTTTTCATTTCTGATTTTGTTAGTTAGTGTCTTCTCTCTTTTTATCTTAGTGAGCCTAGCCAAGGGTTTGTCAATTTTGTTAATCTTTTCAAAGAACCAGCTCTTTGTCACCTTAATTTTCTCTATTGTCTTTTTGTTTTTTGTTTCATTTTGTTCTGCTCTGAGTTTTACTATTTCCTTTCTTCTGCTAAACTCGGGTTTCATTTGTTCTTCTTTTTCTAGTTCTTTAAGGTGTAACATGAGGTTATTTATTTGGGATTTTTCTTGTTTCTTGAGATAGACTTGTATATGTGCTGCTGAAATGAGCACAAGATAGGCTGGTACTGATATAAATTTCCCTCTTAAAACTGCTTTCACTGCATCCCAGAAATTTTGGTAGGATGTGTTTTCATTCTCATCTGTTTCTATGTATTTTCTGATCTGTCCTCTAATTTCTTCTATGACCTGGTCGTTCTTTAAAAGTATGTTGTGACTTCCGGAAAAATGGCGGCGTGAGGTGAGCCTCTGTAAAGCTCCCCTGGAATTTACAATGAATCGAAAAACAAAAACTCCACAAAGGACTCCCTGCACAGCACACAGGCAAGACGAAGAGGCCCACTACCGACTGAAATCACCTACAGGTGGGAGATTCGCGCGAGAGCGGGGGGAGGAGGAAAGGGAGAAATGCGCGGAGACAGAGCCGCGCGGGCGCAGGACGCAGACCTAGCTCAGTGCTCCGAGCTCGCTGCTTCCCGGAACCACCGCAGCTGCGAGTGAGGGAAGAACTCGGCCTGCTAGGGCTCCGCCAGGGCTCCACAGGGCTGAGGGGACAGCATATAACATGGCTGAACCCAACACTCACGGCAGAGACCTCGGAGAAAAGACTGAGGGAAAAAGGCTGAAAACGGTGGTTTAAGCCCGCACTGCGGAGCAGAGAACGGAGCCTTAGGCACTGAGACTAGCCGCCCCCTCCCTCCCCTCCCAGAGCTCGCCCCGCCCCCATCTGCCCGGTGCTAGAAGCGAAACAGTAGCAGTATCAGATCAAAACAACAGAAAATTTGCTATATTTGAGAACTGTGGCCCACAAACACAAATTCACAGCCCAACTAGTTCCAGCAAAGGGGAGAGCTGTGGAAGCAGGACCGGCTGTGGTGGTGGTCGCCGCCATTGCTCTGGGCCACCTCTCACAGCTCACCCCGCCCCTGGCCCCACCTATCTGGGCGGACCAATGCAGGAGTAAACAGAACTGCTGAAACATACGGGCTCTGAATCAGGAGCTGGAAGAGCTTTGGAACATCAAAAGCTCTCTGCATACCCACCGGGACACTGCGCCCTGTGACCTAGACGAACTATTAACAGAGGAGAAGCCCGTCTCCCAGGGAATCCCCCCATTGTGTGAGAAGCAGGAAAAGTGCAGAGAAAACAGCACTACCGTGTGGGAGAAGAAAAATAAATTGCAGTTGGAGAAATAATAAGATATTCTACCAACAAGTACTGGAAAACAAAAGAAAGACCTTTTCCTAACAACCTGTTGCAGAAGTCACTCCTGTAGATGTCTAGGAAGAGAAATAGTAAACCAGTAATCGCCATGAATAACCAAGGCAACAAGATAGCTCAGAAAGAAAGTGAAAAATCTCCAGAGAAGGCACTTAAAGATACAGAAATATGTGACTTAAGTGACAGAGAATTCAAGATTGCAGTTCTGAAAAAACTCAACGAGATACAAGAAAACACAGATAGGCAGTTAAATGAACTCAGAAACTCAATCAAAGAACAGCATGAGCATTTTACGAAAGAGATTAAAATCTTAAAAAAGAACCAAATAGAATTTCTGGAGATTAAGAACTCAATAGAAGAAATTAAGAATGAAATAACCAGCTTAGGTAGTAGAGTTGACCAGATGGAGCAAAGAATCAGTGACATCGAAGATAGAAACCTGGAAATGACACAGATAGAAGAAGAAAGAGACTTGAGACTTAAAAGAAATGAAAGAACTCTACAAGAACTTTCTGACTCCATCAGAAAGAGCAATATAAGAATAATGGGCATACCAAAAGGAGAAGAAAGAGAGAAGGGAACAGAGAATATATTCAAACAAATTGTCGATGAGAACTTCCCAAATTTGTGGACAGAACTGGACCCTCGAATCCAGGAAGCAAATAGAACACCTAGTTACCTCAATCCCAACAGACCTTTTCCAAGGCACATTGTATTGAAGCTGTCTAAAATCAACGACAAAGAAAGAATCCTCAAGGCAGCCAGGGAAAAGAAGACGGTAACTTACAAAGGAAAGCCCATTAGATTATCATCAGATTTTTCAGCAGAAACTCTACAAGCCAGGAGGGAGTGGAACCAAATATTCAAACTATTGAAAGAGAGAAATCATGAGCCAAGAATACTATATCCAGCAAAGATATCCTTTAAATATGAAGGAGGAATAAAGACCTTTCCAGACATACAGAATATATGGTGATGGAAGAACTGACTCTGGGTGATGAACATACAATGGGATTTATAGATGATGTAATACAGAATTGTACACCTGAAATCTATGTAATTTTACTAACAATTGTCACCCCAATAAATTTAATTTAAAAAAAAAAAAAAAAAAAAAAAAGAAGCTGAGGGAATTTTCTAATACACGACATGCACTACAAGAAATACTAAAGGAGGCTATTCGACCACCATCAACAGGGACAATTTGTGGCAACCAAAACTCAAAAAGGGGGAGAGTAAAGGCCTGAACCGGAATATGGGAATGGAGAAAGTAAGCGTGCTGAAGAAAATGGAATACTCTAATTATCAAACTTTCTTTTACATAAACTTAAGGGTAACCACTCAAAAAAAATCCAGAACTGAAATATATACTGAAATAAAAGAAGAAACAGAGGGAAACATCATAGAATACCACCATACAGAAATAATAGACAACAATAAAAAGGCAAAGAAACAATGGAGACACAGCCTTACTAGAAAAGTAAAGATACAATGACAGGAAATCCTCACATATCAATAATCACCCTAAATGTAAATGGACTGAACTCACCAATAAAAAGGCACAGAGTAGCAGATTGGATCAAAAAACTAAACCCAACCATATGCTGTCTCCAAGAGACACATCTCAGCTACAAGGACAAGCATAGACTCAAAGTGAAAGGGTGGAAATTGACACTCCAAGCAAATGGTACCCAGAGAAATCAGGTGTAGCCATAATGATATCAGATGAAACAGACTTCAAGGTGAAAAAGATAACAAGAGACCAAGATGGACATTTCATAATGGTGAAGGGGACTATACAACAAGAAGACATAACAGTCATCAATATTTATGCCCCCAATCAGGGAGCACCGAAATACACCAAGCAACTACTAACAGAACTAAAGGGAGAAATTGACCAAAACACAATTATACTAGGGGACTTAAATACATCATTGACAGCTATGGATAGATCATCCAAACAGAAAATAAATAACGAAATAGTAGCCCTAAATGACACATTAGATGAAATGGACATAATTGACATTTATAGAGCACTTCATCCTAAAACATCAGACTATACATTCTTTTCTAGTGTACACGGAACATTCTCAAGGATAGACCATATATTGGGACATAAAATCAGTCTCAACAAATTTAAGAAGATTGATATCATTCCATGCATATTCTCTGATCACAAGGCTTTGAAATTGGATATCAACTGTAAAAAGAAAGCGGGAAAAAACACAAATACATGGAGATTAAACAACATACTTTTAAAGAAGGACTGGGTCAAAGAAGAAATTAGAGGAGAGATCAAAAGATACATAGAAACAAATGACAATGAAAATACATCCTACCAAAATTTTTGGGATGCAGCGAAAGCAGTTTTAAGAGGGAAATTTATCTCATTACAGGCCTATCTCAAGAAACAAGAAAACTCCCAAATAAATAACCTCATGGTACACCTTAAAGAACTAGAAAAAGAAGAACAAGTGAAACCCAAGGTCAGCAGAAGAAAGGAAATAATAAAAATTAGAGCAGAACTAAATGAAATAGAGAACAAAAAGACAATAGAAAAAATTAATGTGACAAAGAGCTGGTTCTTTGAAAAGATTAACAAAATTGACAAACCCTTGGCTAGACTTACTAAGATCAAAAGAGAGAAGACACTGATTAACAAAATCAGAAACGTAAAAGGGGAAGTTATCACGGACACCACAGAAATACAAAGGATCATCCAAGAATACTATGAAGGACTATATGCCACCAAATTCAACAACCTAGAAGAAATGGACAAGTTCTTAGAAACATATAGCCTCCCAAGGCTGAACCATGAAGAACTGGAAAATCTAAACAGACCGATCACCAGTAACGAAATTGAATCAGTCATCCAAAACCTTCCCAAAAACAAAAGTCCGGGACCAGATGGCTTCACTAGTGAATTCTACCAAACCTTCAAAGAGGATCTAATACCAATTCTGCACAAACTGTTCCAAAAAATTGAAGAAGAGACAGTACTCCCTAACTCATTTTATGAGGCCAACATTACCCTGATACCAAAACCTGGTAAGGACAGCACAAAAAAAGAAAACTACAGACCAATATCTCTGATGAATACCGATGCAAAAATCCTAAATAAAATTCTAGCAAATCGAATACAACAATGCATTAAAAAGATTATTCATCACGACCAAGTGGGGTTCATCCCCGGGGCACAAGGATTGTTCAACATACGCAAATCCATCAATGTGATACATCACATAAACAAAATAAAGGACAAAAATCATATGATTATATCAATTGATGCAGAAAAGGCATTTGACAAGATACAACATCCATTTATGATTAAAACACTTAATAAAATGGGTATAGAAGGAAAATACCTTAACATATTAAAGGCCATATATGACAAGCCCTCTGCTAATCTCATAATTAATGGAGAAAAACTGAAGCCCTTTGCTCTACGTTCAGGAACACGACAGGGATGTCCCCTATCACCTCTGCTTTTCAACATCGTGTTGGAAGTCCTTGCCAGAGCAATCAGGCAAGAGAAAGAAATAAAAGGCATCCAAATTGGGAATGAAGAAGTTAAATTATCACTCTTTGCAGATGACATGATGCTATATATAGAAAACCCTAAAGACTCCACCAAAAAGCTATTAGAAACAATCAACGAATACAGTAAAGTTGCCGGCTACAAAATCAACGCACAAAAGTCCATTGCCTTCCTATATACTAACAATTAAATCTCAGAAAAAGAAATACAAAAAACAATTCCTTTTGCAATTGCAGCAAAAAGAATAAAATACCTAGGAATAAACTTAACCAAGGATGTGAAAGACCCATATGCTGAAAACTATAAGACATTTTTGAAAGAAATTGAAGAAGACACAAAGAAATGGAAAGACATTCCGTGCTCATGGATTGGAAGAATCAACATAGTTAAAATGGCCATATTACCCAAAGCAATATACAGATTCAATGCAATCCCCATCAAAATCCCAATGGCATATTTTAAAGAAATAGAACAAAAAATCATCAGATTTGTTTGGAACCACAAAAGACCCCGAATAGCCAAAGCAATCTTAAGGAAAAAGAACTATAATGGAGGTATCACACTTCCTGACTTTGCCTTGTACTACAGGGCTACAATAATCAAAACAGCATGGTATTGGCAGAAAAACAGACACATAGACCAATGGAATAGAATTGAGAACCCAGAAATAAAACCACATAAATATGGACAGATAATTTTTGACAAAGAAGCTAAAAACATACAATGGAGCAAAGACAGCCTCTTCAATAAATGGTGCTGGGAGAATTGGATAGCCACGTGCAAAAGAATGAAACTGGACTGCTATTTGTCACCATGTACCAAAGTTAATTCAAAATGGATCAAAGACTTAAGCATAAGACCTGACACAATAAACTGCATAGAAGAAAACATAGGTACTAAACTTATGGACCATGGGTTCAAAGAGCATTTTATGAACTTGACTCCAAAGGCAATGGAAGTAAAAGGTAAAATAAACGAATGGGACTATATGAAACTTAAAAGCTTCTGCACAGCAAAAGAAACCATTGACAAAATAAAGAGGCCACCAACTGAATGGGAGAAGATTTTTGCAAACAGTGCCTCCGATAAGGGGCTAGTATCCAGAATATACAAGGAACTCATGCAACTCAACAACAAAAAAACAAACAACCCAATTGAAAAATGGGCAGAGGACTTGAAGAGACATTTCTCCAAAGAGGACATACAAATGGCAAATAGACATATGAAAAAATGCTCAACATCACTAATCATCAGAGAAATGCAAATCAAAACCACAATGAGATATCACCTCACCCCAGTCAGAATGGCTATCATCAACAAGACAAATAGTAACAAATGTTGGAGAGGCTGTGGAGAAAAAGGAACCCTCATACACTGTTGGTGGGAATGCAGACTGGTGCAGCCATTATGGAAGGCAGTGTGGAGGTTCCTCAAAGAATTACGAATAGAATTGCCATATGACCCAGCAATCCCTCTCCTGGGTATCTACCCAAAAAATCTGAAAACATTTAGAGATAAAGACACGTGTGCTCCAATGTTCATTGCAGCTTTGTTTACATTGGCCAAGACATGGGAACAACCAAAATGTCCTTCGATAGATGAATGGATAAAGAAGTTGTGGTATATATACACAACGGAATACTATTCGGCGGTAAGAAAAGATGATATAGGAACATTTGTGACAACATGGATGGATCTTGAGAGAGTAATGCTGAGCGAAACAAGTCAGACAGAAAAAGCAGAGAACCGTGTGATTTCACTGACATGTGGTATATAAACCAAAGGCAGCAAGGGAACAGGACAAACAAATGGGAAACAGAAACTCGTGGACACGGACAATAGTTTGGTGGTTGCCAGAGGGTAACGGGGTTGGGGGGCGGGGGGTGGGAGATGAGGGTGGGGGAGATCGAATATATGGTGATGGAAGGAGAACTGAATCTGGGTGAAGAACACACAATGGGATTTATAGATGATGTGATGCAGAATTGTGCACCTGAAATCTATGTAATTTTACTGACAATTGTCACCGCAATAAATTTAATTAAAAAAAAAAAAAGAAATATAAATAGTTATAAATATTATTATATTTTTTTTTCCTAGTGATGATCACAGTAAAATTTTATTTATCTGGTTCTGAAATATAATTTCCCTAAAGTATGATAAATATTCATGAAAAATGAGCATAGAGATCAGAGCTTTTACAAATTTGTATAAAATATTTGGGATGTTTTAACTTTAAACATGCATAAATTTGTATTTTGCTTTCCTTTTTGGAGCAGCATTTTTAGAAAGCCAGTAGGAAAATGTAGATCTTAGAGACTATCATTGTCATCTACACAAAATTTCACTGTTAAGTTTCCATGTGCTTATATTGTTTATTTCAAAATGGAAGAATTCATGGGAATGATGTGTTTTGAATCAAGAATAAAATTGTGGTGGGGTAAAAAAATAAAAAAATAAAAAAATGAAAAATAAAAGTATGTTGTTTAATCTCCATGTATTTGTGTTTTTTCCTGCTTTCTTTTTGCATTTGATATCCAGTTTCAAAGCCTTGTGATCAGAGAATATGCATGGTATGATTTCAATGTTTTAAATTTGCTGAGACTAGTTTTAGGTCCCAATATGTGGTCTATCCTTGAGAATGTTCCATGTACACTAGAAAAGAATGTATAGTCTGATGTTTTAGGATGAAGTCCTCTATAAACGTCAATTATGTCCATTTCATCTAATGTGTCATTTAGGGCTGCTATTTCATTATTTGTTTTCTGTTTGGATGATCTATCCATAGCTGTCAATGATGTATTTAGGTCCCCTAATATAGCTGTGTTTTGGTCAATTTCTCCCTTTAGTTCTGTTAGTAGTTGCTTGGTATATTGCGGTGCTCCCTGATTGGGGGCATAAATATTGATGACTGTTATTTCTTCTTGTTGTATAGTCCCCTTTACCATTATGAAATGTCCATCTTTGTCTCTTGATACTTTTTTCACCCTGAAGTCTGTTTCATCTGATATCATTATAGCTACACCTGATTTTCTCTGGGTACCATTTCCTTGGCGTGTCAATTTCCACCCTTTCACTTTGAGTCTATGCTTGTCCTTGTAGCTGAGATGTGTCTCTTGGAGGCAGCATATGGTTGGGTTTAGTTTTTTGATCCAATCTGCTACTCTGTGCCTTCTTATTGGTGAGTTCATTCCATTTGCATTTAGGGTGATTATTGATATGTGAGGATTTCCTATCATTCTATATTTAGTTTTCTGGTAAGGCTGTGTCTCCATTGTTTCTTTGCCTTTTTGTTGTTGTCTGTTATTTCTTTGTGGTGGTATTCTATGATGTTTCCCTCTGTTTCTTCTTTTATTACAGTATATATTTCAGTTCTGGATTTTTTTTGAGTGGTTAACCTTAAGTTTATGTAAAAGAAAGTTTGATATTTAGAGTATTCCATTTTCTTCAGCACGCTTACTTTCTCCATTCCCATATTCCGGTTCAGGCCTTTACTCTCCCCCTTTTTGAGTTTTGCTTGCCACAGATTATCCCTGTTGCGGTGGTCAAATAGCCTCCTTTAGTATTTCTTGTAGTGCAGGTCGTGTAATAGAAAATTCCCTCAACTTCTGTATGTCTGGAAAGGTCTTTATTCCTCCTTCATATCTAAAGGATATCTTTGCTGGATATATTATTCTTGGCTCATAATTCCTCTCTTTCAATAGTTTGGATATTTGAGTCTAGTCCCTCCTGGCTTGTAGAGTTTCTGCTGAAAAATCCAAAGTTAATCTAATGGGCTTTCCTTTGTAGGTTACCGTCTTCTTTTCCCTGGTTGTCTTGAGGATTCGGATCCTGGATTTTAACCAGTTCAGTCTGACTTCAGAACCTTCTGTCTACTGCCCATTACCTACCTGCCTAGGATCTCAGGCTAGCCTACAAAAGGCTGGCTTATTATTGTATTGATTCATGAGTTAAATCACTGCTATAATGTACCCCCTCAAATTTTAGGACAGCAGAAAAATACAGTAGTCATTGAAAACCATATTAAAATTATTTTTGCTTTTAAGAACATTTTTGCTGGGAGACAGGGAAATGGAGTTGGTGGGAGATAGATTATTTATTAATGAGAAATTGTTCCTGGGGCACCCAAAGCAATATTTCTTAGCCTGATGCTGTCAAGTCAGTATTGTCCAACAAACTGGCTTCTTCAGTCATTGTTGCTCCCTACAATGTGGAGTCCTGGGACTCAATTTCATCATTCACTAGGATACTTCCTGAAAGTGGTTAGGCCAGCACAATCTGATTTCCTTTTGTTCATGTTGATAAGTGATGGAAAGGCTGAACAAGCACTAAATCAGTTGTTTCACATGCTTTAAGCCTGGTTTTAAGTTACTTTCTGTGTGCAACAGTTGAGCCTATACTTACTTGATGTGGATACAAAAGTTTTTCCATGGAAACATGTTGAGTTTATTAGAGACTCTCCCAGGATAGGACAACAGTTTGGATTATTTAGCAAAACATTTGAAACCAAGTACTATGTGCTAATGATTTGTATAAATGTGATGATTAGATAAAAGGGGCTTTTTGGCGTTATGCTTGAAAACACTAATTAAATTCACATCAACAAGTCAACATATTGGTATCATATGGATTCAAACACTTTGGGAATGCTTCTTTTGTTTCAATACCATTAATTAAATTCACACATTTTGCTGATATTGAAGGATTACCTTAAAACACAAAAGTCGAAGCTTTGAGCAGCACTTCTGAGTGTATTTCCACAGAGCTGAGTAAATTAGAACAGTTTTTCCTTTCAAAGAGCTAATTGTCTAGAATTTTCAAAATTTCACTGCAGATAGTGAACAGTTTTATTTCTCAACAAATTCAATCCAAATGATGCATGCTTTTACTTAACCACTACAGGCTTAACTGCAGTTTTAAATTATTCTCAATGCAGAGGCAATAAAATATTTCAGTAAATATGTCTCAGAGGAGAAATTAGGAGGGAAAAGTGCAAGTATTTCCAGTAGCCACTGTTTGAGGTCACTGTTGGAAACCACAAGGCACATGCCAAAGAATTATGACCCGCCATGTGCAGTATTTTTCAGTTAGGAGTTTATAAATATCTCAAGGGCCTGAAGAAATGTCTCCAAACAGAAATGAGTAAACCCTACAGGGATACTTCATTTAAAAACTAAATTATCTATGGCCTTGTCAACAAAATTGGATTTCTCTCTATTATTATGTTGTTTCCACTTATGATTGCTTCAGAATGGAAATCTAGGGAGAAAAAGCACATGTGTAGAGTCTTCAAGATGGCTTTGCCTTAGCAACAGAAGGTGCTTGCTGAAATGAAGGAATTTGTCCTTCATTCAGTTCTTCTCCTTGCCTTTGGCTCCCAAAACCATGAGTTGCAAATGGCCATATGGATTTGCTCATTTTGCTCAGCTTCAAAAGGTAATCCTAGCTTTAGAACACTAAGGTAGGGAATTAAATTCACCCAAGTGGATATTGATCTAGTGATAATTGTGTGCTGGTAAGGTGGTGGGGAAGGAAGCAGAGTGGTGGAGGTGACAAGGATAAAGAGATAAATGAGAGGTAGTTCCTGCCATCTCAAATAATTGCTAACATGTATTGAATGCACCCAATGCACCAGGCACTGTTCTGAGCACTTAAAAACCCATTACTTAATTCAGTGACTCTATACATAGGTACTACTTGTATCTTCATTATACAGATGAGAAAACTGAGGCCCAGAGAAATTGAGTAACTGTGGTTCTTTCTCATTCTCTTTTGCTGGTGCATCTTCCTGACCTCCTAAGTCTATAGTGCCCCAGGGCTTAATCTTTGGACCTCTTTTTGGTCTAGACTCACTGCACTGATGATTTCATTTAGCTTCATGGTTTTAGATATCACCTATTTGTCTAATAGGCATCTTAGTCTTATGTCCTAAGTGGGCTTCCTGATCATCCCCTTCCCCTAAAAGTACTCCTTTCCTGATATTCACAATCTGAGTTCTTGGGAACTCCATTCTTCCTGTTCTTAGGGTACAAACATTTTTCTTACATCTTAAAAATATATCTAGAATCTGACTATTTCTTTCCATTTCCATGACTGCTATTTAGCTTGAGCCACTGTCCTCTTGTGCCTGAATTACTACTATAGCTTTTAATTGGTCTCCAAGCTTCTTCTCTTGCCCCCTATTGCTGCATAATAAATTAGCATCTTAAAGCAACACTCATGTATTATCTCACAGTTCTCTACATCAGAAATCCAGAGGACTTAGCTGAGTTTGCTGCTTAAGATCTCACAGGCCAAAGTCAATATGTCAGCCAGACTGAATTCTTATCTGGAACCTCTGAGGAAGAATCTACTTCTAAGCTGATTCTGGTTGTTGGCAGAATCCACATACTTGTGGCTTTAGGTCCAAGGTCCCCATTTTCTTGCTGGCTACTGGCTGAGGGGGTCATTCCTTAAGGCCACCCACATTTCTTATCATGTGGTCTTCTCCATCTTCAAGACAGCAACAGCACACCAAAATCCCCTTGTACTTTAAATCTCTCTGAATTCTTCTGGTAACCAGTCAGAGAAAACCCTCTGTTTTTCTCACTTGATTGGGTAGGCCCACCCAGATAATGCCCATATTTTAAGGTAAATGGATTTGGGACTTCAATTACATCAGAAATTATTTCCCCAACTATACCCAGATTAGTGTTTGATTGAATAACCAGGAGATAGAAATCTTGGGCATGGTGGTATATATTTAGAATTCTGCTGTTTACACTCACAGTCTCTCCTCTACACAGCAGCCAGTGTGATCCTGTTCAAATGCAAGCCAGATCCTTTCATTTCTCTACTAGGTGTGATCAAACAATATGGTGAATGTTTAAATTAAAAAAAAAATATTACAGTAAAACGCACATTGCCGTTAATCCCCCTCAAAATACTCCCCCTCACTTTAAACGCACTTATCCCATCGTTCTTGTCACTTTTTGAAGCAGTTTTGGAAGGCCTTCTTCGTGAGTGTCTTTAGTTGTGCTTTTGTAGCTGCCTCGATGTCCTGAATTGATTCAAAATGTTTACCTTTCATGGTCATTTTGACTTTGGGGAAAAGCCAGAATTTGCATGGTGCCAGATCCGGTGAATAAGGTAGATGAGGACACACTGTAATGTTTTATTTGACAGAAATTGCCATACCAGATGTGATGTGTGACACAGAGACTTTCCATTGTGATTACAAAATATGGTGAATACTGCTGCCTAGTGCCATCCAATGGAAAGGCAGGGATCTTCCATATGGGAAACAGCACGTTGAACCTTAGTAACAGTGTGTGATGTTTCAACTTGTGCAGTGCAGTCAGTCAGGTGTGAGCTACGGTTGAGAGAATGTGTGTTTTAAAGTGTGGCATAAATCATCCTCCATCACGACAATGCTCTGTATCACACATCGCTTCTGTTATATGGCAATTTCTGTCAAATAAAAACATTACAGGGTGTCCTCATCCACCTTATTCACTGGATCTGGCACTGTGCAACTTCTGGCTCTTCCCGAAAGTCAAAATGATTCAGGACATATAGGAGGCAGCCATGACAGTACAACTAAAGACACTCATGAAAGAGGACTTCCAGAACTGCTTCCAGAAAGTGACAAAAACAATGGGATAAGTGTGTTTGAAATGAGGGGTAGTATTTTGAGGGGGATTAATGACAATGTGTCTTTTACTGTAATAATTTTTTAAAATTTAAACATTCACCATATTGTTTGATCACACCTCATACTTAAAATCCTCCATTGACTCCCCAGCTCCGTTCAGAGTCAAAGCCAAAGTTTTTCCCATGTCCCACAAGGCCCTTCATGATCTGGACTCAGCCCCTTACTACCTTGACTTCATCAACTACTTTCTCCTTCACTTAACCCTCTCCTCATTTATTTTCCCTCTAGCCATACTTGAATGCTTCAAGTATCATCCCACTTCAGAGCCTTTGTTCATGCTGTTCCTTCAGCTTGGGATGACTTTCCCCTTGATAACCATGTGAGTAGTGGCTTCATTACCTCCTTAAGATTTCTCTTCAATTGGCATCTTTTCTGCAAGGACCTTCTTGACAACTCTATTTAAAATGCACCCCTATACCATGCTTTCTACTCCCCCCCTTCATTTTCCCCCAGGTCTCTTATTACTGTCTAATATAAAGTATGTAAATATATAAAATACGTTCCACTCTTATCTTGTTTACTCTCTCACAAGAGGCTTTGTTCAGTGCTATATAACTAGCACCTGGTACATTGTCTGGAAAATAGCAGCACTCAATAAATATGTATTAATTGAATGACTAAAGGAGTTTGCCTAAGGTCACACACACTAGTAAATGACAGAGTTGGAACTTGAATGTAAAATACCTGCTGCCATTAGAGCTCAGAGTCTGATAATGGTAAGGGTGAGGATATATAAGGTTAAGGACTATAGTACCTAAGGTGTTCCAAGGGAAATACCACAGAGAAAGCATCAACCAAGGATTCTGGAATTCCTAAGGAACATGAAGCTAGAAATTCAGGCTGGGGCCAGCATGTGAAGTCATATCTGGCTGGGGGACCACAAGTATCATTATAACACAGAAGAGAAGACGTACAGAGATGTAGAGGAGAAGGTAATTTGAAGATGGAGACAGAGATTAGAGGATCATGAAGCCACAAGCCAAGGAAATGCAAGGAATGTCAGGCAGCCACCAGAAGCTGGAAGAGATGCTCCTATAGAGATTCCAGGTAGAGTGTGGCCATACAAGCACCTTGATTTCAGACTTCCAGCTTCTATAACTGTGAGACAATAAAGTTCTATTGTTTTAAACCACCAAGTCTGTGGTAATTTGTTATGGCAACTGCAGAAAACTACTGAATGAGATTTGAAGGATGGGTAGGATTGCTGTGGATTCTGTGCTGCACTCCCTCAATCCTCTCTTGGGTCTGAAGGACTTGTTCACCCAGCTTCTGGGGTTCTGCTGGATGCCAGTCTTCAGTTGCCAGCCCTTTATAGGAATTACCTCTGTTGGAGGGGAAAAGATCAAGCCTCTTTTCTGAGGACAGCTTACATCCGATGATGAGTCAACATGGGGGTTGTATTAGGTATCAATTGATGTGTAACAAATTAATAGACACTTACTGGCTTCAAACAATGCACATTTATTACCCCCACAGTTTCTGTGGATCAGGAGTCTGGGCGTGGCCTAACTGGGTTCTTTGCTTAGGGTCGTAAAAGGCCACGTTCAAGTTGTCAGCCAGGTTGCATTCTCATCTGGAGGCTCGATGGGAACAATGTACTTCCAAATGCTTGCCAACATCAGGGCACTAAGTTAGATACTGGGAATCACTTTTCTCCAGTTTCAGAGCTTGAGATGTTCTGGACCACTCAGATGATTCTAAATACTGCTGAAATCCATACAAGGTATGGTTTATTACCAGTTTATGCTTATGCCACCCAATGTTTAGTCTTTTGTGGTTCCAACACTAGATGAAGGGAAGTTTACAGAGCTTCCATTCTCTGCAGTTCATGGACACCAACATTTGTTTCTTTAGCACTGTCAAAATGCCGTTCACCTTGCAGACACTTTTATTTTGGCAGAATCCCCGTGGGCAAAAGTGGATCAAACATCTCTTTGGGTTTCCTGATCCAAGCTTGGATCTAGGCTTGGTAATTCTACACTCTTTTATTAGCTACTTGGTAATTTTAGGATTTGTTTTTGTTTTGTTTGTTTTTTACGATTTTCCTTGTCTTAAAATAATTGTTTTACATATAATAGTTTAGTGGTTACCAGTGGGTAAGGGTGGGTGGTAGATGAGAGTAAAGGGGATCTAATATATGGTGATAGAAAGAGAACTGACTCTGGGTGGTGGACACACAATGTGATATATAGATGATGTATTACAGAATCGTACACCTGAAATCTATGTAAATTTACTAAAAATGGTCACCCCCATAAACTTCATTTAAAAAAAAAATTGTTGGGGAGGCTGGATGGCTCGGTTGGTTAGAGTGCGAGCACTTAACAACAAGGTTGCCGGTTCAATTCCCACAGGGGATAGTGGGCTGCAACCCCTGCAACTAACGACCGAAAAAAGCGACTGGACTAGGAGCTGAGCTGCGCCCTCCACAACTAGATTGAAGGATGACTTGACTTGGAGCTGATGGGCCCTGGAAAAACACACTGTTCCTCAGTATTCCCCAATAAAAAAATTGTTGTATTTTTCAATTACATGCAATATTATTAGTTTCAGGTGTACAATGTAGTGATTAGACATTTTTAAAACTTATGAAGTTATTACCCTGATAAATCTAGTACCCATCTGACACCATACATAGTTATTACAATACTATTGACTACATCCCCATGACTACTATGTAACTACCAAGTTGTACTTCTTTATTTAATGTATTTTTTATTAGTTTCAGGTGTATAAAACAACATAATAGTTAGACATTTACACCTTTCACAAAGTGGTAACCCCCCAAATCTACTACCCCTCTGACATCGTATACAGCTGTTGCAATACCATTGACTATATTCTCTATGCTGTAGTTTACATGCCATGAATACATATATATATATATATATATATATATATATATATATATATATATATATACACACACACACACACACACACACACACACACACACACACACACACACAGTGCAGTGGTCAAGCATCTACACAGTCTATGAAGAGATTCCCCTGATAAGTCCAGTACCCACCTAGCATCCTACATAATCTTTACAACATTATTGATTACATTCCCTTATACTGTATTTCATATCCCCTTGACTATACTGTGACTACTGATTTGTACTTTCTAATCCCTTCACCTTTTCCCCCATTCACACCCCCTCCCATCTAGCAACCATCAGTTTGTTTCTCTATATCTCTGAGTCTATTTCTGTTTTGTTTGCTCATTCATTCTCTTCTTTAGATTCCATATATAAGTGAGATCATATGGTATTTGTCTTTCTCTGTCTGACTTATTTCACTTAGCATAATATTCTCTAGGTCCATCCACATTGTTGCAAATGGTAAGATTTCATACTTTTTAATGGCCGAGTAATACTCCATTGTATAAATGTACCACAGTTTCTTCATCCAATTGTCTATAGATGGGCATTTCGGTTGTTTCCATATCTTGGCTATTGTGAGTAGTGGTGCAATAAACATAGCAGTGCATGTATTTTTTTCAAATTAGTGTTTTGGATTTCTTTGGATAAATACCCAGGAGTGGAATTAGTGGGTCATAAAGTAGTTCTATTTTTAATTTTTTGAGGAACCTCTGTACTGTTTTCCATAGTGGCTGCACAAATTTGCAATTTTACTAACAGTACACGAGGCTTCACTTTTCTCTACATCTAAGCCAATACTTGTTGTTTGCTGATTTATTGATGATAGCCATTTTGACAGGGTTGGTGTCTCATTGTGGTTTCTATTTGCATTTCTCTAATGATTAGTGATGTGGAGCATCTTTTCATATGTCTATTGGTCGTCTATACATCCTCTTTAGAGAAATGTTTCTTCATGTCCTCCACCCATTTTTTAATTGGGTTGTTTGTTTTTTGGTGTTGAGTTGTATGAGTTTTTAAAACAAATTTTGGATATTAACCCCTTATCAGATGTATCATTGGCAAATATCATTTCCCATTCAGTAGGATATGTTTTTGTTTTATTGATGGTTTCCTTTGCTGTGAAAAAACTTCTTAGTTTGGTGTAGTCCCACCTGTTTATTTTTTTCTATTCTTCCCTTGTGCGAGAGGATATATATCAGTACAAATATTACTAAGGGTAATGTCTGTGAGTTTACTTCCTATATTTTCTTCTAGGAGTTTTATGGTTTGGGCTCTTACACTTAAGTCTTTAATCCATTTTGAAATTATTTTTGTATATGGCATAAAAAGGTGGTCCAGTTTCTTTTTTTTTTTTTGCATGTATCTGTTTAGTTTTCCCTGCACCATTTGTTAAATAGACTGTCTTTACCCCACTGTAAATTCTCGCTTCCATTGTCACACATTAAATGACCATATAGGCATGGATTTATTTATGGGCTCTCTATTCTGTTCCATTGATCTATGTGTCTATTTTGATGCCAGTACCATTGCTGTTTTGAATACTATAGCCTTGTAGTATGATTTGATGGCAGCTAGTATTATACCACCCACTTTATTTCAATTTCTCAAGATTGTCATGGCTATTTGGGGTCTTTTATGGTTTCATATAATTTTTAGGATTATTTGTTCTAGTTTTGTGAAAAATGTCACTGGTAATTTGATAGGGATTGTATTGAATTTATATATTGCCTTAGGTAGTATGGCATTTTAACTATATTCATTCTCCATATCCATGAGCATGGTATATGTTTCCATGTATTTGTATCTTATTTAATTTCTCTATTCAGTGTCTTATAATTTTCTGAGTACAGGCCTTTTACTTTGTTAGTTAAATTTATTATTATTATTATTCTTTATTTTTTAAATTTATTGGGGTGACAATTGTTAGTAAAATTACATAGATTTCAGGTGTACAATTCTGTATTACATCATCTATAAATCCTATTGTGTGTTCACCACCCACAGTCAGTTCTCCTTCCATCACCATATATTTGATCCCCTTTACCCTCATCTCCCACCCCCCATCCCCCCTTACCCTTTGGTAACCAATAAGCTATTGTCTGTGTCCATGAGTTTTTGTTTCTCATTTGTTTGTCTTGTTCTTTTGTTGTTTATGGTTAATATACCACATGTCAGTGAAATCACATGGTTCTCTGCTTTTTCTGTCTGACTTATTTCGCTCAGCATTACACTCTCAAGATCCATCCATGTTGTCACCAATGTTCCTATATCATCTTTTCTTACTGCCGAATAGTATTCCATTGTGTATATATACCACAACTTCTTTATCCATTCATCTATCGAAGGACATTTTGGTTGTTTCCATGTCTTGGCCAATGTAAACAAAGCTGCAATGAACATTGGAGCACATGTGTCTTTATGTATAAATGTTTTCAGATTTTTTGGGTAGATACCCAGGAGAGGGATTGCTGGGTCATATGGCAATTCTATTCGCAATTTTTTGAGGAACCTCCACACTGCCTTCCATAACAGCTGCACCAGTCTGCATAACCACCAACAGTGTATGAGGGTTTCTTTTTCTCCACAGCCTCTCCAACATTTGTTACTATTTGTCTTGTTGATGATAGCCATTCTGACTGGGGTGAGGTGATATCTCATTGTGGTTTTGATTTGCATTTCTCTGATGATTAGTGATGTTGAGCATTTTTTCATATGTCTATTTGCCATTTGTATGTCCTCTTTGGAGAAATGTTTCTTCAAGTCCTCTGCCCATTTTTCAATTGGGTTGTTTGTTTTTTTGTTGTTGAGTTGCATGAGTTCCTTGTATATTCTGGATATTAGCCCCTTATAGGAGGCACTAGTTGCAAAAATCTTCTCCCATTCAGTTGGTAGCCTCTTTATTTTGTCGATGGTTTCTTTTGCTGTGCAGAAGCTTTTAAGTTTCATATACTCCCATTTGTTTATTTTAGCTTTTACTTCCATTGCCTTTGGAGTGAAGTTCATAAAATGCTCTTTGAACCCAGGTCCATAATTTTAGTACCTATGTTTTCTTCTATGCAGTTTATTGTGTCATGTCTTATGCTTAAGTCTTTGATACAATTTGAATTAACTTTCATGCATGGTGACAAATAGCAGTCCAGTTTCATTCTTTTGCACGTGACTCTCCAATTCTCCCAACACCATTTATTGAAGAGGCTGTCTTTCCTCCATTGTATGTTTTTAGCTTCTTTGTCAAAAATTATCAGTCCATATTTATGTGGTTTTATTTCTGGATTCTCAATTCTATTCCATTTGTCTATGTGTCTGTTTTTCTGCCAATACCATGCTGTTTTGATTATTGTAGCCCTGTAGTACAAGCCAAAGTCAGGGATTGTGATACCTCCATTATTGTTCTTTTTTCTTAAGATTGCTTTGGCTATTCGGGGTCTTTTGTGGTTCCAAACATATCTGATGATTTTTTGTTCTATTTCTTTTAAAAATGCCATTGTGATTTTGATTGTGATTGCTTTGAATCTGTATATAGCTTTGGGTAATATGGCCATTTTAACTATGTTGATTCTTCCAATTCATGAGCACGGAATGTCTTTCCCCTTCTTTGTCTTCTTCAATTTCTTTCAAAAATGTCTTATAGTTTTCAGCATATAGGTCCTTCACAACCTTGGTTAAGTTTATTCCTAGGTATTTTATTCTTTTTGCTGCAATTGCAAAAGGAATTATTTGTTGTATTTCTTTTTCTGAGATTTCATAGTTAGTACATAGGAAAGCAATGGACTTTTGTACGTTGATTTTGTAGCCAGCAACTTTACTGTATTCGTTGATTGTTTCTAATCACTTTTTGGTGGAATCTTTAGGGTTTTCTATATATAGCATCATGTCATCTGCAAAGAGTGATAATTTAACTTCTTCATTCCAAATTTGGATGCCTTTTATTTCTTTCTCTTGCCTGATTGCTCTGGCAAGGACTTCCAACACTATGTTGAAAAGCAGAGGTGATAGGGGACAGCCCTGTCGTGTTCCTGAAAGTAGAGCAAAGGGCTTCAGTTTTTCACCATTAATTATGAGATTATCAGAGGGCTTGTCATATATGGCCTTTATTATGTTAAGGTATTTTCCTCTATACCTATTTTAGTAAGTGTTTTAATCATAAATGGATGTTGTATCTTGTCAAATGCTTTTTCTGCATCAATTGATATAATCATATGATTTTTGTCCTTTATTTTGTTTATGTGATGTATCACATTGATGGATTTTCGTATGTTGAACCATCCTTGTGCCCCGGGGATGAACCCCACTTGGTCGTGATGAATAATCTTTTTAATGCATTGTTGTATTCGATTTGCTAGAATTTTATTTAGGATTTTTGCATCGGTATTCATCAGAGATATTGGTCTGTAGTTTTCTTTTTTTTTTTTTTTTGCCGTCCTTACCTGGTTTTGGTATCAGGGTAATGTTGGCCTCATAAAATGAGTTAGGGAGTACTGTCTCTTCTTCAATTTTTTGGAAGAGTTTGAGCAGGATTGTTATTAGATCCTCTTTGAAGGTTTGGTAGAATTCACTAGTGAAGCCATCTGGTCCAGGACTTTTGCTTTTGGGAAGGTTTTGGATGACTGATTCAATTTCGTTACTGGTGATCGGTCTGTTTAGATTTTCCAGTTCTTCACTTTGAGTTTATGCTTGTCCTATTCATGGTTCAGCCTTGGAAGGCTCCATTTGCTTGGAGTGTCAATTTCCACCCTTTCACTTTGAGTCTATGCTTGTCCTATTCATGGTTCAGCCTTGGAAGGCTATATGTTTCTAAGAACTTGTCCATTTCTTCTAGGTTGTTGAATTTGGTGGCCTATAGTCCTTCATAGTATTCTTGGATGATCCTTTGTATTTCTGTGGTGTCCGTGATAACTTCCCCTTTTACGTTTCTGATTTTGTTAATCAGTGTCTTCTCTCTTTTGATCTTAGTAAGTCTAGCCAAGGGTTTGTCAATTTTGTTAATCTTTTCAAAGAACCAGCTCTTTGTCACATTAATTTTTTCTATTGTCTTTTTGTTCTCTATTTCATTTAGTTCTGCTCTAATTTTTATTATTTCCTTTCTTCTGCTGACCTTGGGTTTCACTTGTTCTTCTTTTTCTAGTTCTTTAAGGTGTACCATGAGGTTATTTATTTGGGAGTTTTCTTGTTTCTTGAGATAGGCCTGTAATGAGATAAATTTCCCTCTTAAAACTGCTTTCGCTGCATCCCAAAAATTTTGGTAGGATGTATTTTCATTGTCATTTGTTTCTACGTATCTTTTGATCTCTCCTCCAATTTCTTCTTTGACCCAGTCATTCTTTAAAAGTATGTTGTTTAGTCTCCATGTATTCGTGTTTTTTCCTGCTTTCTTTTTGCAGTTGATATCCAGTTTCAAAGCCTTGTGATCAGAGAATATGCTTGGTATGATTTCAATCTTCTTAAATTTGCTGAGGCTATTTTATGTCCCAATACATGGTCTATCTTTGAGAATGTTCTGTGTACACTAGAAAAGAATGTATAGTCTGATGTTTCAGGATGAAGTGCTCTATATATGTCAATTATGTCCATTTCATCTAATGTGTCATTTAGGGCTGCTATTTCATTATTTGTTTTCTGTTTGGATGATCTATCCATAGCTGTCAATGGTGTATTTAAGTCCCCTGGTATAATTGTGTTTTGGTGAATTTCTCCCTTTAGTTCTGTCAGTAGTTGCTTGGTATATTTTGGTGCTCCCTGATTGGGGGCATAAATATTTATGATTCTTATATCTTCTTGTTGTATGGTCCCCTTTCCCACGGTGAAATGTCCATCTTTGTCTCTTGTTATCTTTTTCACCCTGAAGTCTGTTTCATCTGATATCATTATGGCTACACCTTATTTTCTCTGGGTACCATTTGCTTGGAGTGTCAATTTCCACCCTTTTACTTTGAGTCTATGCTGTACTTGTAGCCTAGATGTGTCTTTTGGAGACAGCATATGGTTGATTTTAGTTTTTTGATCCAATCTGCTACTCTGTGCCTTCTTATTGGTGAGTCAGTCCATTTACATTAAGGGTGATTATTGTTATGTGAGGATTTCCTGTCATTCTGTCTTCAGTTTTCTGGTAAGGCTGTGTCTCTAATGTTTCTTTGCCCTTTTGTTGTCGTCTACTATTTCTGTGTGGTGGTATTCTATGATGTTTCCCTCTGTTTCTTCTTTTATTACAGTATATATTTCAGTTGTGGATTTTTTTTGAGTGGTTACCCTTAAGTTTATGTAAAAGAAAGTTTGATGTTTAGATTATTCCATTTTCTACAGCACACTTACTTTCTCTGTTCCCATATTCCAGTTCAGGCATTTACTGTACCCCTTTTTATGTTTCAGTTGTCACAAATTGTCCCTGTTCATGGTGGTTGAATAGCCACCTTTATTATTTCTTGTATTGCAGGTTGTGTGTTAGAAAATTCCCTCAGCTTCTGTATTTCTGGAAAGGTCTTTATTCCTCCTTCATATCTAAAGGATATCTGTGCTGGACATATTATTCTTGGCTCATGATTTCTCTGTTTCAATAGTTTGAATATTTGGTTCCACTCCCTCCTGGCTTGTAGAATTCCTGCTGAAAAATCTGATGATAATCTAATGGGCTTTCCTTTGTAGGTTACTGTCTTCTTTTCTCTGGCTGCCTTGAGGATTCTTCTTTGTCGTTGATTTTAGATAGCTTCAATACATTGTGCCTTGGAGAAGGCCTGCTGGGGTTGAGGTAATTAGGTGTTCTATTTGCTGCTTGGATTTGAGGATCCAGTTCTGTCCACAAATTTGGGAAGTTCTCATCGACAATTTGTTTGAATATATTCTCTGTTCCCTTCTCCCTTTCTTCTCTTTCTGGTATGCCTATTATTCTTATATTGCTCTTTCTGGTGGAGTCAGAAAGTTCTTGTAGAGTTCTTTCATTTCTTTTAAGTCTCAGGTCTCTTTCTTCTTCCATCTGTGTAATTTCCAGGTTTCTATCTTCGATGTCACTGATTCTTTCCTCCATCTGGTCAACTCTACTACCTAAGCTGGTTATTTCATTCTTAGTTTCTTCTATTGAGTTCTGAATCTCCAGAAATTCTATTTGGTTCTTTTTTAAAATTTCAATCTCTTTCATAAAATGCTCATGTTTTTCTTTGGTTGTGTTTCTGTGTTCATTGAACTGCCTTTCTGTGTTTTCTTGCGTCTCGTTGAGTTTTTTCAGAGCTACAGTCTTAAATTCTCTGTCATTTAAGTCACGTATTTCCATATCTTTAAGTTCCTTTTCTGGAGACTTTTCACTTTCTTTCTGAGCTGTCTTGTTGCCTTCGTTATTCATGGCAATCACTGATTTATTATTTCTCTTCCTGGACATCCACAGGAGTGGCTTCTGCAACAGGTTGATAGGAAGAGGTCTTTCTTTTGTTTTCCAGTACTTGTGGGTAGAACGTTTTATTTTCTCTCCAACTGCAGCCTTTTTTTCTCACTCACATGGTAGTGCTATGTTTTCTCTGCACTATTCCAGCTTCTCACACAATGGGGGGATTTCCTGGGAGACGGATTTCTCCTCTGTTCATAGTTCGCCTGGGTTACAGGGCACAGTGTCCCGGTGGGTATGCGGAGAGCTTTTGAAGTTCCAAAGCTCTTCCTGCACCAGATTCAGAGCCCGTATGTGTCAGCAGTTCCGTTTACTCCTGAAGGGATTCGCCTAGATAGATGGAGCCAGGGGCGAGGTGAGTTGTGAGAAGTGGCCCAGAGCAATGGCGGTGACCACCACCACAGCCGGTCCTGCTTCCACAGCTCCCTCCCCTTTTCCGGAACTAGTTGGGCTGTGAATCTCTGTCTGCCATCCGTAGTTCTCAGAACAGGAAATTTTCTGTTCTTTTGATCTGACACTGCTACTGTTCTGCTTCTAGCACCAGTCAGGTGGGTGTAGGGTGAGCTCTGGGAGGGTAGGGAGGGGGCGGCCAGTCTCAGTGCCTAAGGCTTCCACTCTCTGCTCGGCAGTGAGGGCTTAAACCACCGTTTTCAGCCTTCTTCCCTCAGTCTTTTCTCCGAGGTCTCTGCCGTGAGCGTTGGGTTCAGCCTTGTTGTATGCTGTCCCCTCAGCGCTGTGGGCCATAAGCGGAGCCCTAGCAGTGCGAGTTCTTCCCTCTCCCACAGCTGTTGTAGTTCCTGGATGCAGCGAGCTTGGAGCACTGAGCTAGTTCTGCGTCCTGCACCCATGTGGTTCCGTCTCCACACTTCTCCCTTCCCTTCTCCTTCACTCGCAGGATTCGCCCACCTTTAGGTGAATTAAGTAGTGGGCCTCTTCGTCTTGCCTGTCTGCTGTTCAGGGAGTCCTTTGTGGAGTTACAGTTGTTTGATTTTCTTGTAAATTCCAGGGGAGATTTACAGAGGCTCACCTCATGCCGCCATTTTGATCTCCATTCATTGATTCTTTAATACATTTGTCTAACATGTTTGGCTCTTCCCATGTGTCAGGTACAGTGTTAGGTGTTGGGAAATAATACGGATGAATCTCAACAAATCAGGTAAGCAGAATTTATCTTTTAAGTCATAACAATCTAATTGGGTAGACAGGTGAGGAAAGGTAATTTGGAAACAGTGTGATTATACTGTGATTAGACACATGCTGCTGTGATTCAATAAGTGTTTAATGTCTGTCTCTATCATTATAAGAGTGAAGAACTCATCTATCTTGTTTGTCACTGTTGCCCTAGTGCCTAGCATCACTCCTGGCACATATGATGTACTCAATAAAAAATTTTGTTATTGAATGAATGATGTGCATAGAAAACAGTTCCTTGAACAGTTCAGACAGATAAGGTTGTACTTGAAAAATTTCTCTTTCATGTTCAGAGAGGAGAGTATTTTTACAATGAGTGGATGTCTAATCAGTGAGTAAGTGAATGAATATTTGGCAAACGGTGAACCAAGGGTAAGGAGAAGTACATCCCAGTTTTACAAATATTTTCTCAATGCCAACTATGTGCCTAGGCATGGTGCTTAGAATAGCAGATACAGAGATGAATAATACATGACCTTTACCCTTGAGGATTTCCAAGTCTAGTTTGGAGACAGATAAGTAAAGAGTCAATTGCAGTACACAATGAGAAGGGGCATAAGTAAACTCAAATCAAATGTATATCATAAGCTTGAGGGCTTTGGGTGAATCTAGAGTCATTAAACATGAGTCTGAAGACATGTTCCATATTCTACCATAAGATTCAGCAGGGAGACAACTGCTCAAAGGATGTATTATATTTTTTTTGGAGAAAGTGTGATAATTTCATTATTGTTAATGACAATAGGATAGAGTAGAAAATGGAATGAAGTGCAATATCTAAATAAGCTATCATTATATATGAAATCGAGTCATTTAGTGGTTAAGTGATATTTGTTAGGAAGTCTTTTGGCAGTTGCATTTGGAAAAAGATGATCAAAAGCACACTAAGAGTGCCAGTTAATGCCATCATTATTTACTTAGTATAAATTTACAATAACGGAAATATGTTCATGAAAATAAAACATCGTTTAAAGAATGCAGTGTGATTTTCATCTTCATTGTTGTGAGTCACTTTCCTTTAAAAAAACAACAACAGATCTGTTTATCACTTTACCATAGGAAGCAAGGACTGAGTTGACAAAAATGTATAATTAGGTAGGAAAAAAAACCAATAACTATGGTTTAGAAGTTGCCACTCTGTCCTAACTACAAATAAAAAGCTGAACAAATTAAAAAATCAACAACTCTTTGTAGATCCATCGGAGAAGTGAGGTCACCGGGAAAACTGCTGCTCCCAAAATTGGAGAAACAAACAAGTGAATACAGAAAATCACAAGTTAATGAAGCAGAAACTCATGAGGTGAAACATCCACGGAAACCAGTGCCAAGGTAAGAAAACCTGAACTATAATTGATGAACTATAATTACATTAAACTCAACTGGTGGCTTAGTGTGGACAACTGTAAGAATTAAAAACTCAAGAGGGACCCAGTGATAGGAGAGCTTCCACACTTTCATGAATTTTACTTCCAGGAGCTTGACCAGGTCCTCACAATGAATATCGGATAAATCCTCATGTGCTTCTGGCAGGTGGAGGGGAAAAGAAAACAATTTTGAAATATGCTAGAGCTTAATATGTCAGTTCCTCTTCACAAGACTTGGCCTCAAGAGAAGCTGTCTTATCAGAACCTCACCTGCTAGGGTTTTGCCAGAGGCTAACTTACTTGGAGGAAGGGAAACACCTAACTCCAGCCCCTTCTATCCATCCTTTCCCACCTAAGGGTGGGGGGGGGGGACTGAGATGCACTGGTGAAGTTTACAGTCCAGGGATACATGTTCACCAAAAGTCTGTGACCTAGTTACAGGACTATAGAGCACTTGCCCTCTCCCTGTATCTTACCATGACATTATTCACAACCTATTTACCACAGTAACTTTTACTTAGTTATCTTAGCTAAGACAGCTATAACAAAATGCCATAGATTGAGTGGATTAAATAACAGGCACTTTTTTCTCACAGTTCTGGAGGCTGGGAAGTAAAGATCAAGGTGCCAGCAGATTGGGTTCCTGATGAGGACCCTCTTACTGGCTTGTGGATGGTTGCCTTCTTGTTGGGTTATTACCTGGCAGAGAGTGAGCAAACTCTGGTCTATTATTCTTCTTATAAGGATACTAATTTCATCATGGGGGGCCCCACCCTCATGACCTCATCTAAACCTAATTACCACCCAAATGCCCACTTCCAAATACCATCACATTGGCAGAAAGTGCTTCATCTTGAATTTTGAGGGGATATAAACATTCAACCCATAACACCAGTAAATTATGTTTACTTTTCAACAAAAAAAATCACAAGGCATTCTAAAAGACAAAACAAAAACAAACAAACAACAACAACCCCTCCCCCCCCCACACACACTTTGAAGAGACTGAACAAGCATCAGAACCAGAGTCAGATTACAGCAGGAATGTTGGAATTATCAGACCAGGATTTTAAAAAAAATTATGATTAATATGTAATGGCTTTAATGGAAAAAGTAGATAACATGGAAGAACAGATGGATACTGTAACTAGAGAGATGGAAATTCTAAGAAATAATAAAAAAGAAATGCTAGAAATAACAAAATATTGTCACAGAAAGAAAGAATGCCTTTGATGGGCTCATTAGTAGATTAGATACAGCTGAGGAAAGAATCTCTGAGCTTGAGGATATGTCAATAAAGACTTCCAAAATTGAAAAGCAATGAAAAAATAGAAAGAAGTAACTGAACAGAATATCCAAGATCTGTAAGGCAACTATAAAAGTTGTAACATATATGTACTGGGAATATGAGATGGAGAAGGTAGAAAATAACTGAAGCAACATCTGAAGCAATGATGATTGAGAATTTCTCCAAATTAATTCCAGACACTAAATCAGATCCAGGAAGCTCAAAGAATATCAAGTGGGACAAATGCCAAATAACAACTGCACATAGACATATTACATGCAAACTGCAGAAAATATAAGATAAAGAAAAAAATCTTAAGAAGCCAGAGTTAAGAAATACTTTACCTATAGCAGCATACATAAGAATTATAATTGACTTCTCAGAAACTATGCAAGCAAGAAGAGATTTGAGTGAAATATTTAAAGTGTTGAGAAAAGAAAAACACATATCTAGAATTCTGTACCCTGCAAAATTATCCTTCAAAAGTTAAGGAGAAATAAAGACTTTCTCACACAAACAAAAATTGAGAGAATTTGTCATTAGTAGACCTACCTTGCAAGAAATGCTAAAAGTTCTTCAGAGAGAGAGAGAGAAAGAAAACTGTATATGTCAGAAACTTGGATCTATATGAAGGAAGAGCATTGGAGAAAGAATAAGCAAAGGTAAAATAAAACCTTTTATATTTCTTACTCTTAATTGATCTAACAGAAAACAGTTCATTCAAAATAATAATAGCAACAGTATATTCAATTATGTATGTTTATGTATAAGTGAAATCAATGACAGCGAAGATACAACGGATGGAACTAAGGATTAGAGATATTTTGTTATTATATGGTACGTACTTGCACTATCTGTGAAGTGGTATAGTGTTATGTAAAAGTGGGCTTGGGCTAGTTGTAAATGTATATTGCAAGCTCTAGGGCAACTACTAAAGAAAAGTAGAAAAAAAGAAGCATGCTAAGAATGGAGAGAAAATGAAATCATAAAATGCTCAATTAAAGCTACAAAGGGTTTAAACGTACCATAATTTCTTAATCCAATCATCTACCATTGGGCATTTTGGTTGTTTCCACATCTTGGCTATTGTGAATAGCACTGCAATTAACATAGGGGTGCATAAATTTTTTCGAATTAACATTTTGGATTTCTCTGGATGGATAACTAAGAATGGAATTGTTGGCTCATAAGGTAGTTCAATTTCCAGTTTTTTGAGGTACCTCCATAGTGATTTCCATAGTGACTGCACCAATGTGCAACTATTAAACTGTTTTGTACACCTGAAACTAATTGAAAAAAATTACAGAAGGTTAAGCAATCCCACTTCTGCATATATTTCCAAAGAAATTGGAATCAGGATTTTGAAGAGGTATCTGCACTCCTACAAACAATGCAGCATTATTCATAATAGTTGAGGCATGAAAGCAACCTAAATGTTTATCAGCAGATAAATAGATAAATAAAATATGGTATATACATAAATTGGACTATTATTCAGCCTAAAAAAAGACAGAAATGCTGACATTTGTGGCAACAAGGATGGATCTGAGGGACATTATGCAAAGTGAAATAAGCCAGACAGAGAAGAACAAATACTACATGTTTCTACTTATACAAGGAATCTAAAATAGTCAAACTGATAGAAGCAGAGAATAAAATGGTGGTTGCCAGGGGCTGGGGGGAGGGGGAAGTAGACCAGTATTAATAAAAGGGTACAAAGTTTCACTAATACAAAAGAATAATTTCTAGAGATCTACTGTACATCATAGTTCCTATAGTTAACAATACTGATTCTATATTTAAATGTCTGCTAAAACAGATCTTATGTTAAATATTCTTATCACAAAAAATGCTGATGGGGTGGTCAGATGGCTCAGTTGGTTAGAGTGTGAGCTCTGAACAACAGGGTTGCTGGCTTGATTCCCATATGGGCTAGTGAGCTGTGCCCTCCACAACTAAATTGAAGACAACGAGCTGCCACTGAGCTGCCGGTGGGGTGGCCAGATGGCTCAGTTGGTTAGAGCGCGAGCACTTAACAACAAGGTTGCCTGTTCAATTCCCACATGGGATGGTGGGCTTCACCCCCTGCAACTAAGATTGAAAACGGCAGATGAGCTGTGCCCTCCACAACTAGACTGAAGGACAATGACTTGACTTGGAGCTGATGGGTCATGGAAAAAACACACTGTCCCCCAATATTCCCCAATAAAAATTTTTTTTAATGCTAATAAATAAAGAAGATGAATGAAAACTTATGGAGGTGATAGATATGATTATAGTATAGGTTGTGGTGATGTATACTTATCTCCAAACTCACTATGTCGTATATATTAAATATGTACAGCTTTTTGTATGTCAATTACACCTTAATAAGATGGTTTAAAAACCACAAAAGGCAGGGAAATTATGAAAGACAAAAATAGGAAAAAAGACCAAGGGCAACAAATAGAAAACAGGCACAAAGATGGCAGATATTAATCCAACTATATCAATAAACCCTTTAAAGGTCAGTGTCCTAAATACACAAATTAAAAGACACAAATTAAAAGACAGAGATAGTCACAGCAGATAAACAAGACCCAATGATATATTTTCTACAAGAAACCCACTTAAATGTAGAGACACATATAGATTAAAAGTAAAGTGTTGTAAAAAATAAAACATTGTAAAAAGTAAAGGGTTGTGAAAAGATAACGGTGCTAACACTAACCAAAACAAAGCACAAGTAGCTACATTAATTTCAGACAGCAGATTTCAGAGCAAGAAAGTTATCAGGAATAAAGAAGGGCATTACATAATGATAAAGAGGGTCAATACTTAGAACCCCGTCAAGATGGTGAAGCAGGAAAACGCTGTATTTGCCTCCTCCCATGACCGTATTAAAATCACAACTAAATTATAGAGCAATAAACCTGAAGAACCATCTGAAGACTAGCTGAATAGAAGTTCTATAACTAAGGCTATAAAGAAGAAGCAATGTCAAGAATGGTAGGAGGGGTAGAGACGCAAAACAGGCTAGCCCCACACCCACCTGTGGCAATTAAGAATTATTAGAGATATCAGAGTCTCCCACTAGAGGAGTGAGGGGCCCCAGCCCCAAGCTGGGTTCCCCAGCCCAGAGTACCAGGGCGGGAAAAAGGAGCCCCCACAATATCTGGCTGTGAAAAACAATGGGGATTTTATTTATCTAGGTGAGATGGAAGGCTGCTGGAAATTCAGGCATTCTTTCAAAGCATCATCACACAGAATCACTTTCTCTTAGGCACCCACCCTGGTCTCTGGTGGAGGGACAGCTGCCATTGTCCCTGTGTTGAGCCCTTCTCCTGTGCAGCCTGTAGGCAAGTGCCATTTTTTCTGTGTTGAGCCCTCCTCCCACATGGCCAAATCTGATTCTGTATTGACCTGGTGAAATCCACTCACTCCACCCTGGTGACTTTCTGGGACCTCACCGCACCCAAGTCACAGACCTCAGGAAGCACTTCTACAATGGGTAGCCAGCCCTGACTCCTGCTGCAGTCGTTCATGGACAACTATCAGGGGTTTGTGGACCCCAGGTGCATGGCAGCTAGCCTTGGAATGCTCTGAGCCATTTGCTAAGTGGTTGCGGGCTCAGCACTGGCACCAAGTCTGAATCTGAATTAACTTGGTGAAAACCACTTGCTCCACCCAGGTGACTCCCTGAGATCCCACCTCATTCAACTTGCATACTACCCAAGACTGAGCAGCTGAGCCTTACAGGAAGCTGGCAGGCAGCGGCAGGCCTTGGGGGTGCCCTGGACCTTTTGCTGAGCTGCCCCAGGCCCAGTATGATGGTAATTGGCTTCAGTTTGCAGTGTGGCCTCTCTCACATGCCTCCAGGTCCAGCACATACAGCAACCAACTGCAGATCATGTTGTGGCCCCTAGCATGTAGCCCCAGGCTAGTCACAGGCAGCTGCTGATCTTTGCCTGCATGGGAGCCCCTCCCAAGATGCTCCAGAACCAACACACACAGTGGCCAGCTTCAGACAACAACAGAGCACCACTCAATTAGCTCCACAAGTGGCACACTCAAAAAGGTGGTCTTGGCAGACACCAAAGACTGATAGGACAATCCTTCTCCCTGAGGTCAGCCACCACACAATAGCTCATACACTGTGATCATGGCCAATCCTCACAGCCAGTCAACCTTAGAGTCATTCTCACCCACTGATGTTCTGACAGCAATCAAGGCTCAACTACAACAGGAGGGCATGTACAACCCATACATGGACCACTCCTAGAGCACCTGGCTCAGGTGATTATGGATACTGTACCACTGGGCCCCACAGGTCACCTATTACATTAGGCGACCCTGCCAAGACTGGGAGACATAACAGATCTACCTAATACATAGAAAGAAAGCCAAAAAGATGAGACAAAGTAACATGTCCCAAATGAAATAACACTAGAAAACTCCAGAAAAAGAACTGAACAAAATGGAGGCAAGCAATCTACCATATACAGAGTTTAAAGCACTGGTTATAAGGATGTTCAAGGAACTTAGTGAGAACTTCAACAAAGAGATAGTAAGCATAAAAGAGGACATAGAAATCATAAAAAAAGAACCACTCAGAAATGAAGAGTACAATAACTGCAATGAAGAACACACTAGAAGGAATCACCAGCAGACTAGATGAAGCACATGATCGAATCAGCAATTTGAAAGACAAGATAGCGGAAAACACCAACTTAGAACAGCCAAACAAAAAATAATTAAAAAGAGGTGGTTTAAGGGACCTTTGTTACATCACCAAGTGTTACAACATTCACATCATAGGGTTACTAGAAAGACAAAAGAGAAAGCAAGGGATTGAGAAACTATTTGAAGAAATAATGACTGAAAAATTCCCTAACATGGTGAAGGAAATAGATTTACAAGTTTAGGAAGTGCAGAGAGTCCCAAAACAAGATGAACCAAAGGAGGCCCACCCCAAGACACATCATATTTAACATCGCAAAGGTTAAAGACAAAGAAAGAATCCTAAAAGCAGCAAGAGAAAGACACCTAGTTACTTACAAGGGATCTCCCATAAGACAGTCAGCTGATTTTTCAACAGAAACTTGCAGGCCAGAAGGGATTAGCACAAAATATTCAAAGTGATGAACATCATGGACCTACAACCATGACTACTGTATCCAGCAAAGCTAGCATTTAGAGCTGAAGGACAGATAAAGAGCTTCCCAGACAATAAAAAAGCTAAAGGAGTTCATGACCACCAAACCAGTAGTACAAGAAACGTTAAAGGGATATTTTTAAGAAGAAAAAGGGAAAAATATAAATATAATTAATAAAATGGCAATAGCTATGTACCAATCAATAATCACTTTAAATGTAAATAGATTAAATGTGCCAATCCCAAGACATAGGGTAGCTGAATGGATAAGAAAACAAGACCCATATATATGCTCTCTACAAGAGACCAACTTTAGATCACAAGACACTCCAAAACTGAAAGTGAAAGGATAGAAAAAGATATTTCATGGCAATGGAAATGGGAGAAAAGGGTGGTGTAGCAATACTCATTTCAAATAAAATAGACTTTAAAACAAAGGCTATAATAAAAGACAAAGAAGGACATCACATAATAATAAATGAATGACCAACAAGAAGATATAATCCATATAAACATTTATGTATCCAAAATAGAAGCACGTAAGTATATAAAACAAATATTGACCGACACTGGGGAGAGATTGACAATAATACAGTCATAGTAGGGGGCTTTAACACCCTAAAACCAATGGACAGATCTTCCAGACAGAAAATCAACAGGGACACAGTGGCCTTAAATGACACACTAGACAAGATGAATTTAATTGATAATTTTAGACCATTTCACCACAAAGCAAGAGAATATACATTCTTTTCAATTGCACATGGTACATTTTCCAAAATGTTGAACAACAAAACAAGTTTTAATAAATTAGAAAGATTGAAACCATATCAAGCATCTTCTCCAAGCACATTGCTATGAAACTAGAAATCAATAAAAAAAACACAAAACGCTGAAAAACACAGAAACACATAGAAGCTAAATAACATAGTAACATATTACTAAACAATGGGTTAACAATGAGATCAAGGAAGAAATAAAAAAATACCTTGAGAAAAATGAAAATTAAAACACAATGACCCCAAATTTTGGGGGCACAGCGAAAGAAGTTTTTTTTTTAATTAAAGTTTATTGGGGTGACAATAGTTAGTAAAGTTACACAGACTTCAGGTGTACAATTCTGTATTACATCATCTATATATCACATTTTGTGTTCACCACCCAGAGTCAATTCTCCTTCCATCACCATATATTTTATCCCCTTTACCCTCATCTACTACCCCCCCTTCCCCCTTCCCCTCTGGTAACCACTAAACTATTGTCTGTGTCTATGAGTTTTTGTTTCTCATTTGTTTGTCTTGTTTGTTGTTGTTGTTGTTTTTGGTTTATATATGACATATCAGTGAAATCATATGGTTCTCTGCTTTTTCTGTTTGACTTATTTCACTTAGAATATAATGATATTCTCAAGATCCATACATGTTGTCACAAATGGTCCTTTTTCATCTTTTCTTACCGCCGAATAGTATTCCATTGTGTATATATATGACAACTTCTTTATCCATTCATCTATCGAAGGACATTTTGGTTGTTTCTGTGTCTTGGAAAGAAGTTTTAAGAGGGAAATTCATATCCATACAGGCTTACCTCAAGAAACAGAACAAAAATCTGAAATAAACAATCTAACCTTACATGTAAGTGAACTGGAAAAAAGAAGAGCAAGAAAAGCCCAGAATGAGTAGAAGGATGGCAATAATGAATATAAGAGTGGAAATAAACAAAATAGAGCATAAAAAACAGTAAAAAAAATCAATGAAAGCAAGAAATGGCTCTTTGAAAAGATAAATAAAATTGATAAACCTTTAACCAGACTCATCAAGAAAAAAAGAGAGAGGACAAAAGAAACCAGAAATGAAGAGGAGAAGTGACCACTGACACCACATAAATACAAAGGATTATAAGAAAATACTATGAACAATTATATGCCAAAAAGTTTGGCAATCTGGAAGAAATGGATAAATTCCTAGAAACATACAATCTTCTAAGACTGAATCAAAAAGAAGTAGAAAATCTGAACAGACCAATTACTACCAATGAATTCAATTCAATAATGAAAAAAAAATCCCAACAATCAAAAGTCCTCAACTGGATGATTTTAAAGGTAAATTTTACCAAACATTTAAAGAAGAATTCACACTTACACTTCTCAAGCTATTCCAAAATATTCAAGAGGAGGGAAGGCTCTCAAGCTCATTCTATGAGGTCAGCATTACCCTGATTCCAAAAGCAGACAAACACATTACAAGAAAAGAAAATTATAGGATGATATCTCTGACGTACATAGATGCAAAAATCCTCAACAAAATATTAGCAATCCTAATTCAGCAATACAGCAGAAAAATCATGCACTGTGATCTAATGGGATTTATTCCTGGGATGCAAGGTTTGTTCAATATCTTGGAATCAATTAACCTGATATACCACAAAAACAAAATGAAAGATAAAAATCATACGATAACATCAATAGATGCAGAAAAAGAGTCTGAGAAAACCCAGCATCCACTTATGATAAAAACACTCAGCAAATTGGGAAGAGAGGGACCATACCTCAACATAATAAAGGCCATATTAAACAAACCCATAGCTAACATCATACTCAACAGGATAAAGCTAAAAGAGTTTTCTTTAAGATCAGGTATAAGACAAGGATGTCCCTTTTCCTTTTTCAACATAGTATTGGAAGTCTTAGGCATAGCAATTAGACAAGATAAAAAAGGCATTCAAATTGGAAAGTAAGATGAAAACCTGTCATTATCTGCAGATGATGTGATACCATATATAGAGAACCCTAAAGAACGTCCACCAAAAAACTATTAGATCTGATAAATGACTTCAGTAATGTAGCAGGATACAAACTTAATATTCAGAAATCAGTTGCAGGCCAGCCCGGTGGCTCAGGTGGTTGGAGCTCTGTGCTACTAATGCCGAATGCTGCCGGTTCAATTCCCACATGGGCCAGTGGGCTCTCAACCACACGGCTGCTGGTTCTATTCCTCAACTCCCGCAAGGGATGGAGGGCTTTGCCCCCTGCAACTAACAATGGCAACTGAACCTGGAGCTGAGATGCACCCTCCACACCTAAGATTGAAAGGACAACAACTTGACTTGGAAAAAGTCCTGGAAGTACACACTGTTCCCCAAAAAAGTCCTGTTCCCCTTCCCCAACAAAATCTTAAAAAAAAGAAAAAAGAAATCAGTTGCATTCCTATACACCAATAATGAATTATCGGAAAGAGAAATTAAGAAAAGAATCCCATTTACAATTCCACAAAAAAAATACACCTAGGAATGAATTTAACCAAGGACGTAAAAGACTTGTATTCAGAAATTATATGAAATTGAAGAAGATACAGATAAATAGATGCATATACTATGTTCACGAATAGGAAGAATTAATGTCATTGAAATGTCCATACTACCCAAAGCAATCTATAGAGTCAGTGCAATTCCTGTCAAAATACCAATGGCATTTTTCACAGAACAGGAACAAATAATGCTAAAATTTATATGGAACCATAGAAGACCCTGAAAGCCACAGCAATCTTGAGAAAAAAAGAACTATGTTGAAGGTATCATAATAACTGATATCAAACTATACTACAAGGCCATAGTAATCAAAACAGCATGACACTGGCGTAAAAACTGACACATAAATCAATGGAAAAGAATAGAGAGCCTAGAAAGAAACTCACACCAAATATGGTCAATTAATCTATGACAAAGAAAGCAAGAATACAAAATGGGGTAAAGATAGTCTATTCGATAAATCCTGTTGGAAAAAAAACTGGACAGATACATGCAAAAACTGAAACTGTGCCTGCCACCTTATTACACCATACACAAGAATAAACTCTGTCGCGTCCAGCGCAACACAGGTAGTGAGAGAACGAGAAGGGGAGGTGAAGGGTTGAGAAAGAAACAGAAATCAAGAAAGTTATGAAACAGGGGGCTAAGGGTCTCCCAGCCTCAAAGGACTGAGAGCCCCGAATCGGGCTGCCTTCTGGCTTTTATTGATATAAACACAAGGAAGTAGTATTGTTTTCTCCACAGTCTGTGAGTCTCATACATCATACCAGAAAACTGATTCAAATCAATCGCCCTTGCCTGCAAACAGCCAGAACAGAAAGTCCCATGATGTCTTAACAATTATGGTATGTGCCTCGCCAGGGAAAATCCTTTATGCTAAAACTTATTGTTAAGAATGGAAGGAGAACTGATGTTATCACATCATTGACTCACTTCCCAAGCAGGTTGTGGGAAGGAATATAGCCACATAGGCAGAAGCTCTCCTTAGCAGGGGGAAGGTGGAGGGCTGTGCCCACCTCTATTGACCCCATGAGTTCTCCTGGTGGCCCCCACATGGTTCTGCCTGGCTTGGGTTGTTCCTCCTGTGAGGAATCTTACCCGTCATTGGCTGACCAACCATCTTTTGGGGGCCAAACAGAGAGACATGAAGTGTAAGCACAAAGGTGAAGCAAAGTCCCTGAAAGAAACAGTCTCACAGAATCTTCTTTCTTTAGGGATAGGCATGAGGGGACAGATGGTTGGGCTGCTCCGTGACAACAAAATTCCAAATGGATTAAAGAACTAAATGTAAGACCATAAAACTCCTAGAAGAAAACATAGGCAGTAAACTCGCTTACATTGCTCTATAGTAATATTTCTTCTGATATATGTCCTCAGGGAAGGGAAACAAAAGAAAAAATAAACAAATGGGACTACATCAAACTAAAAAGTTTTTGCACAGCAAAGGAAGCCATCATCAACAAAACAAAAGATTGCCTACAGAATGGGAGAAGATATTCACCAATGACACACCTGATAAGGGGTTAATATCCAAAATGTATAAAGAACTCATACAATTCAACAACAAAAAAACAAACAATCCAATAAAAGAAATGGGCAGAGTACCTCAATAGACATTTGCCCAAAGAGGACAAACAGATAGCCTATACATATGAAAAGATACACAACATCACTAATTATCAGAGAAATGCAAATAAAAACCACAACGAGATATCACCTCACACCAGTTAGAATGGCTATCATCAACAAGACAAATAATAACAAGTGTTGGAGAGGCTGGGGAGAAAAAGGAACCCTCATAAATTGTTGGAGGCAATGCAGATTGGTGCAGCCGCTATGGAAGGCAGTGTGAAGGTTCCTCAAAAAAATTAAGAATAGAATTTCCATATAACCCAGCAATACCTCTCCTGTGTATCTACCCCAAAAATCTGAAAACATTTACCTGTAAAGATGTATGTGCTCTGAAGTTCATTGCAGCCTTATGTATGGTGGCCAAGATGTGGAAATAGCCAAAGTGTCCTTCGGTAGATGATTGGGTAAGGAATATGTGGTATATATACACAATGGAATATTACTCTGCCATAAGAAAAAGATGAAATAGTACCATTTGCGACAAAATGGATGGATCTTGAGATTATTATGCTAAGTGAAATAAGTCAGACAGAAAAAGTCAAGAGCCACATGATTTCACTGATATGTGGGATATAAAACTGAAAGCTACAAAGGAAGAAGACAAATAAAGAAACAAAAATTCATAGACACAGACAATAGTTTAGTGGTTACCAGAGGGTAAGGGGAGAAGGGAGTGGTAGATGAGGATAAACAGGATCAAACATATGGTGATGGATGGAGAACTGACTCTGGGTGGTGAACACACAATATGGTATATAGATGATGTATTACAGAATTGTGCACTTGAAACCTATGTATTTTTACTAACCATTGTCACCCCAATGCATTTGAATTAAAAAAAAGAAGTCAATAAAATTGAAAACAAGAAATCAGTAGAGCAAATCAATAAAAACAAAAGCTTTTTCTTTGAAAAGGGTATTGAAATCAATAAAATTCTAGCCAGGCTAGCTAAGACAAAAAGAGAGGACATAATTAGTAACATAAAGAGGGGACATCACTACAGATCCCCTGGACATTTAAAGGATAATGAAACAGAGTAGGGGAGAGAGAGATCCAAGATGGCAGAGTCGATGTTGTGCATGCCCCCTCCCATGGATACATTAAAATTGCAACTAAATTATGGGACAGTCAACCTGGAGAGCCATTTGAAGTCTAGCTGAACAGAAGTTTCATAACTAAGTATATAAAGAATAGGCCACATCAAGAATGGTAAGAGGGACAGAGATGTGGCATGGACTGTCCCCAAACCTCCAAGTGGCAGTTGAGAATCAGGATGGATACCTTGGCCTTGGAGATACCCCCCAAAGGAACAAGTGACCCCACCCCTACATCAGGCTCCCCAGTCCGAAGTCCTGGTGCTAAGAGGAGGAACACCCACAATATCTGGCAGTGAAAAACAGTGGGGATTCTGAATCTCTGGATGGGACAAAAGGCTATGGGAAACCCAGACATCCACTTAAAGTGCCCATGCACAGACTCACTCGCTCGCAGACTCTCACCCTGGGGTATGTTGGAGGGAAAGATATTTGGGGTTCGTCAGAAACATATGAGGAGAGACTGAGTTATGTGGCTTTGAGGCAAGGATTGGAGGGACAGTTGCCATTTTCCATGCATGGTGTCCTCTTCCTGTGCAGCTGGCAGGTGAGCACAATCTTTCCTGTGTTGAACCCTCACTCACACGGCCAAATCTGAATCTATTTCCCTTGAACTCCTCTCACTCCACTCTGATGACTCCCTGGGACCTTGCCTGACCCAACTTGTACAATGGCGGAGGCACTTTCTTGGGGAGCAGCCAGCCCTGTCCCCATTGCACTCTTTCATGGACAACTGTCAGGGGTCTGCAGGCCCAAGGGAGGTAACGACTGGCCTCAGTGTGCTCTGAGACTTTTGCTTCATAGCTCCAGGCTCAACACTGGCTCCAAATCAGAATCTGCATTAGCCTGGTGAACACAACTCATCCCACCCTGGTGATTCCCTGAGACCATGCCTCATTAAACTTACATACTGCGTAAGGCTTTATCAGCAGCTGAAACTTACAGAAGCTGGAAGGTGGCAGCAGGCCTCAGGGTGTCATGGCTTTTTGTAGAGCTACATCAGGAACAATACTGGTGGCAGTTTTCCTTGGTTCACAGTGTGGCCTCTCCCACCCACCTCCAGGTTTGGCACAGGCAGCAATCAACCACAGATTGCTTTGTAGTTCCTATTTGGTAGTCACCAGCAGGTCACAGGCAGAGGGTGACCTGAGCCTGCACCAGAGCCTGTCCCAAGAGGCCTCAGAATCAATATACTTGGAGGTTGGTTTCAGACCACAGCAGAGCATCACCCAATTAGCCCCACAGGGTCACACCAAAAGGGCAGTCTCAACAGGCACCAGAGCCCACTAGGGCAAATCACATGCAGTGGGATAAGCACCCACACACAAGCGGCCTGTAAGCTGTGGATGTTGCCAAACCACACAGCCAGTCAGCCTGAGGGTCATTCCACCCATTGATGTGCCAATAGCAATCAAGGCTCAACTATAACAGGAGGACACACACAGTCCATACAAGGGAACTCCTTGAGCACCTGGCACAGGTGACCATGAAGATGGTGCTAGTGGTCCCCACAGGGCACCTACTACATAAGGCCATCTGGCTGAGACCGGAAGACATATCAGATCTACCTAATACATAGAAACATACACAAAGAGGCAGCCAAAATGAGGAATCAAGAAAATACATCCCAAATGAAAGAATGGGAGAAAACTCCAGAAAAAGAACTAAATGAAATGGAGGCAAGCATTCTACTAGAGACAGAGTTCTAAACAATAGTTATGAGAATGCTCAAGGAGCTTAGGGAGAACTTCAACAAAAAGATAGCAAGCACAAAAAAAGACATAGAAACCATAGAAAGAACCAGTCAGGAGTGAAGAATACAATAACTGAAATGAAGTATGCACTAGGAGGAATCACCAGCAGACTAGATTAAGCAGAGGACCAAATCAGTGAGTTGGAAGACAAGATAACAGAAAACACCCAACTGAAACAACAAAAAGGAAAAAGAATTTAAAAAAATGAAGATATGGATGAACCTAAAGGATATTATTCTAAGTAAAATAAGTCTGAATGAGAAAAACAAATACCATATGATTTCACTTATATGTGGAATGTGAAAAACAGAATAAATGAGCAAACTAAACAGAAATATACTCATAGATGCAGAGAATAAACTGATGGTTGCTAGATGGGAGGAAAGTCGGAGGATGGGTGAGAAATGTGAAGGGATTAGGAAGTACAACTAGGTAGTCACAAAATAGTCACAGGGGTGTGAAATACAGGAAGGGGAATATAGTCAATAATGCTGTGAAGAGTATGTAGGGTGTCAGATGGGTACTGGACATAACGGGAGAATCACTTCATAGATTTATAAATGCCTAATGACTGTGCTGTACACCTGAAACTAATATAAAATGATAGTGAATATCAACTATAATACACACACACACACGAGTGTGTGTGTGTGTATATGTGTGTGTGTGTGTGTGTGTATACTGGGGGTGCCAAAAAAAGGTATACACGTGGACACCTTGGTCAACTTTACTCAAGCAGTTGTTCACCATAATCAGAATTGTCTGGATGCTGATGGTAACCACTTTGAGCATCTCTTATAATTGCAGAAGTCAAACATGAAATGTATTCATCTTTTGTTATCAGTATATATTGAGTATTACAATTTTAATAGTTTTTCCTTTCTTAAAATGTGCATACATTTCTGTCTCTATATATGTGTGTGTGTGTATATATATATGTATATATATATATATATATGTATTTGTGTGTATGCACACACAATTACTTTAAATATAAATGGATATATATATATGCTTGTGGGATGTAAAGTACAGCATAGAGAATATAGTTAGTGGTATTGTAATAGTTATGTGTGGTGTCAGATGGGTAGTAGACTTGTTAGGGTTATCACTATGTGAGGGATATAAATGTCTAATTATTATGCTTTTTGTACACCTGAATCTAAGAAAAAATGAAGATAATTTAAGACTTGATCTGGGACAACCTCAAGCATAACATTTGCATCATAGGGGTACCAGAAGGAGAAGAGATAAAGTAAGGGATTGAGAACCTATTTGTGTAAAAAAAAAAAAAAAAAAAAAAAAAAGACCGAAAACTTCCCTAACCTGATGAAGGAAATAGACATACAAGCCCAGGAAGCACAGAGTCCAAAATAAGATGAACCCACATAGGCCCCCCACCAAGACACATTATAATTAAAATACTGAAGATTGAAGACAAAGAGAGAATCCTAAAAGCAGCAAGAGAAAGGCAACTAGTTGCTTATAAGGCAGCTCCCATAAGATTATCAGCTGATTTCTCAACAGAATCTTTGCAGATCAGAAGGGATTGGCAGAAAGTATTCAACATGATAGAAAACCAGGACCTACAACCAAGAGTACTCTACCCAGCAAGGCTATCATTTAAAATTGAAGGTCAAATAAAGAACTTCCCAGACAAGAAAAAGCTAAAGGAGTTCATCACCACCAAACCAGTATTACAAGGAATATTAGAAGTACTCATTTGAAATTAAAAAAATAAAAATAAAATGGCAATAACTATACATCTATCAACAATTACTTTCAATGTAAATGGATTAAATGCTGCAATCAAAAGACACAGGGGGCTGAATGAATAAGAAAACAAAACCCTTACATATGTCGCCTACAAGGGACTCATGATTGATTGAAAGGCTCACACAGGCTAAAAGTAAAGGGACGGGAAAAGATATTTCATGAAAATGGAAACAAACAAAAAAACAAACAAAAAACAGCTGGGGTAACAATACTTATACCAGACAAAATAGATTTTAAAACAAAGGCTATAACAAGATACAAAGAAGGACCAATTAATCCCACTCCTGGGCCAAAGAAACACAAGGCACTACTTCAAAGGGACATGTGCATCCATATGTTTATTACAACATTGTTTATAATGGTCAAGATATGGAGGCAGCCTGAGTGTTAATTGATGCATGAATGGATAAAGAGGAGGTGGTACATATATACGATGAAATATTGCTCTACCAGAAAAGGGAATGGGTTCTTGCCATTTGCAGCGGAATGGATGGACCTGGAGGATATTGTGCTGAGTGGAGTATGTCAGACAGAGAAAGACAGATGCAATGTGATTTTGCTTATATGTGGAATCAAAATAAACAAACAAAACAGAAACAAACATAGAATCAGAGAACATTTTGATGGTTGCCAGATGGGATGGGATTGGGGGGGGGGTGAAAAAGAGGAGGGGATTAAGAAGTGAAAATTGGTTGTTACAAAGCAGTAATGAGGATGTAGGTTCTAGCATAAGGAATATAGTCAATAATATTGTAATAACTACGTATGGTGTTAGATGTATACTAGATTTATTGGAGTGGTAAGTAGGAGCGTGGTGGGGGCAGGATGGAAAGTTGAAGGAATTAAGAAGTACAAATTTGAAGTTACAAAATGGTCACAGAGATGTAAATAAAGCATAGGGGATATGGTCAATAACACAGTAATAACTATGTATAGTGCTAGGTGTGTACTAGACTAGTCAGGGGATTACTTAAATTATATAAATATCTAACCACTATGCTGTACACCAGAAATTAATATATAATATTGAATGTCAACTGTAACTGCAAAATTAAAAAGCGAGGGAAGGTGATGGTAAATAAGAGGTTCAAATTTCCAGACATAAAACAAATAAGTCATGGGATATGATGTGCAGCATAGGGAATATAGTCAATGACAATTGTGATAGCGTGGTACGGTGTCAGATGATTGCTGGACTTAACCATGGTGATCACTTCTTTAGGCATATAAATGTTGAATAACTGTGGTGTACCCCTGAAGCTAATATAATGTTTTCTGTTAGATATATTTTAATAAAAGTCTTTTAAAATAGTAATAAAAGAATATTATGAACAACTATATCCCCACAAAGTTGACAACCTAGATGAAATGGATCAATTCCTTGAAAGACACAATCTGTTTACATTCATGTAAGAAGAAATACACAATATAAATAGGCCCATGTCTATTAAAGAAATTGAATTAATAATTAATAAACTTTCAAACAGAAAGCATCAGGCCCAGAAGGGTTCATTCACTGGTGAATTCTACCAAACATTAAGGGAGAAATAATACCAATTCTCTACAATCTCTTCCAGAATATGAAAGCAGAGGAAATGCTTCCTAAGTCATTCTATGAGTCCAGCATTACCCTAATACCAAACCAGACAAAGACATTACAAGAAAACTACAGACCAATATCTCTTATAAGCATACATTTAAAAATCCTCAATGAATATTAGCAAATAAATTCCAAAAATGTATAAAATACATTATATACTATAACCAAGTAAGATTTATCCCAGATATGCAAGGCTGGTTCAACATTCAGAAATAAATTAATATAAGGTAGTCCTGTTTTTAATTTTTTGAGCAACATCCAAACCATTTTCAGAACTGCCATGTGACCCCGCAATTCCACTTCTGGGTATTTATCCGAAGAAGTCCAAAACACTAATTTGAAAAGATATATGCACCCCTATGATCATTGCAGCATTATTTATAATAGCCAAGATATGGAAGCACCCCAAGTGCCCATCAATAGACGATTGGATAAAGAAGAAATGGTACATGCGAGGTCTGACAATGAAGTTCGTGAACTTGTTGCAACAATATTGCTAAACTTTTTTGATATCAGAGGGATTATTTATTATGAATTTCTACCAACTTAACAGTTAGCCAAGTTTACTATTCAGAAGTGCTGAAAAGGCTACATGAAAAAGTTAGATGACCTGAACTTTTCACTAACAATTCATGACTCTTGCATCATGACAATGCACCAGCTCACACGGCATTGTCTGTGAGGGAATTTTTAGCCAGTAAACAAATCACTGTATTGGAACACCCTCCCTACTCACATGATCTGGCCCCCAATGACTTCTTTCTTTTCCTGAAGATAAAGGAAATATTGAAAGGAAGATATTTTAATGACATTCAGGACATCAAGGGTAATATGATGACAGCTCTGATGGCCATTCCAGAAAAAGAGTTCCAAAATTGCTTTGAAGGGTGGACTAGGTGCTGGCATCAGTGCATAGCTTCCCAAGGGGAGTACTTCGAAGGTGACCGTAGTGATATTCAGCAATGAGGTATGTAGCACTTTTCTAGGATGAGTTCATGAACCTAATTGTCATACTCCTATGTGCAAGATCTATATGAAGAAAACTACAAAACTCTGATGCAAGATATAAAAGAACTAAATAAATGGAGAAATTTTCCATGTTCATGGATAGGAAGACTCAATAATATCAAGATGTCAGTTCTTCCCAATTAGATCTATAGATTCAACGTAATGCCAATCAAATTCCCAGCAAGTTGTTTTGTGGATATGAAAAAACTGATTTTAAAATTCATATGAAGAGGCAAAAGTCCCAGAATAGCCACTTCAGTATGAAGGAGAAGAACAGTGTCAGAGGATCAGAGGATGGGCACTACCTGACTTCAAGATTTACTATAAATTATATTGTATACATTGTTATAGTTAAGAAAGTGAGGTAATGATGAAAAGATAGACAAGTAAATTAATAGAATAGAATAGAAAGCCCAGAAATAGACCCACATGAAATATATAGTCAACTGATTTATAACAGAGGAGTAAAGGCAACACAATGGAGCAAAGATAGTCTTTTCAAGAAATGATGCTAGAAAGACTGAGCATGCCAAATGATAGTGAGGATATGGAACAACTGAAACTCTTATATGTGCTGGTAGGAATGTAAAATGGTACGACCATTTTTGAATATATTTTTTTGCAATTTCTAAGAAAGGTAAACATACACCTACCATAAGACTAAGGCATTCCACTCCTAAGTATTTACCCAAGAGAAACAAAGACAGTTTTCCACACAAAGACCTGTGCATGAAGTTCTTCACAGATTTATTTGTAATAGCCCCAAACTGGAAATAACCCAAATGTCCATCAATAAGTAAATGGGGTAAACAAATTCTTATATATCTATACAAAGGAATACAACTCAGCAATAAAAAAGAAATGAACAGCATGGATGAATCTAAAAATCACTAAGCCAAATAATAAATTCAAGCAAAAAAGAGTATACACTGTTTAATTCCATTTATATCGAGTTATAGAAAATTCAATGTAATCTACAGAGATAGACAGCAGATCAGTGATGGCCTGGGGATAGGAGCGGAGAGAGAAATTGATTACAGAGGGTCTCAGGTAAACTTTTGAAAATGATAGAAAAGTTTGTTATATTGGTTGTGGTGGTCACATAGGTGTATATATATGTCAAAACTGATCAAATGGTACCTTTCAAATATGTTCATTTTATTGTACTTCAGTTGTACTTCAATAAAATTGTACCAAAATAAAAGAAATGGTGCTAGAACAGCAGGACGTCCACAAGTAGAAAAAAAAAGTGAACCTAAATACGGACCCTACAACTTTCACAAATATTAACTCAAAATGAATCACAGACCTAAATGTAAAATGCAAAACTATAAAACTTCTAGACTGGGAGATGTGCTTAGAGGTATGCACAGGGGAACATGAAAACCTAGAGGAGGTGCCCCAAATGGCCTTCACAGGGGACTAAGTTAAGGAGGACTTTCTGAAATGAGATGATGCTTGAGACTTGAAGGTGTACTAGGTGAGAATGTTAAGGAAGGACATTGTAAGAAAAGGTGACGGCATGAATAATGAACTGGAGGTGCCCAAATCCTGTTGTGTCAATCTACAGGGCATTTGAAACTTACTATAAGCCAGTCCAAGTATCCCCAGCAAGCTCTTTTCTTCTCCTTCACCAACATTTCATTCCACCTCTGCTCTAGCAAACTCATTGTTTCCTGTCCTTATACAAGAAAGTTTAAGTCCCTCTTCTGTCCCTTGACCGAGGCATTCCCTTCATTCATATAATATTACCCCTCCATAACACTTCTTGTCTTTTACTTTCATTATAACACTGTCTCAAGCTTTATTCATCTAGGAAGTTTCCCCCCCATTAACTCCAATTAACTCTTACTATCTCCTACCCAGTTTCATTTTAGCACTTTTAGATATGGTGCAGTGGATGTAATTGAATCCCCATCCTAGCTGTGATATTTTTAGGTTTATGGCCCTTAAGAAAGTTCCTTAAAATCCTAATTACTAATTTAATGTAGTGCTGGTGAGGCTCTAAAAAGTTCAAAGATGTGAGGTGGTTAGCACAGTGCCCGGCACAGAGTAAATCCCAAATAAACAGGCTTTATGATTCTTGTCATTGTTGATCATTGTTCACAAATTGTTTCAAGTGCATATGTTTTTTTTTTTGTTTTTGTTTTTAATTTTATTTTATTAAATTTATTGGGGTGACAATTGTTAGTAAAATTACATAGATTTCAGGTGTACAACTCTGTATTACATAATCTATAAATCACATGGTGTGTTCACCACCCAGCGTCAGTTCTCCTTCCGTCACCATATATTTGATCCCCCTTACCCTCATCTCCCAATCCCCACCCCTCTTACCCTCTGGTAACCACTAAACTATTGTCTGTGTCTATGAGTTTTTGTTTCCCATTTGTTTGTCTTGTTCTTTTGTTGTTTTTGGTTCATATACCAGATATCAGAGAAATCGTATGGTTCTCTGCTTTTTCTGTCTGACTTATTTCGCTTAGCATTATACGCTCAAGATCCATCCATGTTGTCATAAATGTTCCTATATCATCTTTTCTTACAGCCGAATAGTATTCCATTGTGTATATATACCACAACTTCTTCATCCATTCATCTATCGAAGGACAGTTTGGTTGTTTCCATGTCTTGGCCACCGTAAACAAAGCTGCAATAAATATTGGAGCACACATGTCTCTATGTATAAATGTTTTCAGATTTTTTGAGTAGATACCCCGGAGAGGGATTGCTGGGTCATATGGTAATTCTATTCGTAATTTTTTGAGGAACCTACACACTGCCTTCCATAACGGCTGCACCAGTCTGCATTCCCACCAACAGTGCATGAGGGTTCCTTTTTCTCCACAGCCTCTCCAACACTTGTTACTATTTGTCTTGTTGATGATAGCCATTCTGACTGGGGTGAGGTGATATCTCGTTGTGGTTTTGATTTGCATTTCTCTGATGATTAGTGATGTTGAGCATTTTTTCATATGTCTCTTTGCAATTTGTATGTCCTCTTTGGAGAAATGTCTCTTCAAGTCCTCTGCCCATTTTTCAATGGGGTTGTTTGTTTTTTTGTTGAGTTGCATGAGTTCCATGTGTGTTTTGGATATTAGCCCACGATTCGAGGTACTGTTTGCAAAAATCTCCCATTCAGTTGATTGCCTCTTTATTTTGTCGATGGTTTCTTTTGCTGTGCAGAAGCTTTCAAGTTACTTATAGTCCCATTCATTTACCTTAGTTTTTACTTCCCTTGCCTTTGGAATCAAATTCATAAAATGCTCTTTGAACCCAGGTCCATAAGTTTAGTACCTATGTTTTCTTCTATGCAGTTTATTGTGTCAGGTCTTATATACTTAAGTCTTTGATCCATTTTGAATTAATTTGGTACATGGTGACAGATAGAAGTCCAGTTTCATTTTTTGCACATGGCTTTCCAATTCTCCCAGAACCATTTATTGAAGAGGCTGTCTTTTTTCCATTGCATGTTTTTTGCTTCTTTGTCAAAAATTGTCTCTCCATATTTATGTGGTTTTATTTCTGGGTTCTCAATTCCATTCCATTGGTCTATGTGTCTATTTTTCTGCCAATACCATGCTGTTTTGATTATTGTAGCCCTGTAGTACAAGCTAAAGTCAGGGAGTGTGATACCTCCAGTATTGTTCTTTTTCCTTAAGATTGCTTTGGCTATTCGGGGTCTTTTCTGGTTCCAAACATCTGATGATTTTTTGTTCTATTTCTTTAAAAAAATGCCATTGGGATTTTGATGGGGATTACATTAAATCTGTATATTGCTTTGGGTAATATGGCCATTTTAACTATGTTAACTATGTTGATTCTTCCAATCCATGAGCATGGAATGTCTTTCCATTTCTTTGTGTCTTCTTCAATTTCTTTTTAAAATGTCTTATAGGTTTCAGCATATAGATCTTTCACATCCTTGGTTAAGTTTATTCCTAAGTATTTTATTCTTTTTGCTGCAATTGCAAAAGGAATTGTTTTTTGTACTTATTTTTCTGAGATTTCATTGTTAGTATATAGGAATGCAATGGACTTTTGTACATTGATTTTGTAGCCGGCAACTTTACTGTATTCATTGATTGTTTCTAATCGCTTTTTGGTGGAGTCTTTAGGGTTTTCTATATATAGCATCATGTCATCTCAAAGAGTGATAATTTAACTCTTTCATTGCCAATTTGGATGCCTTTTATTTCTTTCTCTTGCCTGAATGCTCTTGCTAGGACTTCCAACACTATGTTGAAAAGCAGAGGTGATAGGGGACAGCCCTGTCGTGTTCCTGAACGTAGAGCAAAGGGCTTCAGTTTTTCTCCATTAATTATGAGATTAGCTGAGGGGTTGTCAGCCATGGCCTTTATTACGTTAAGGTATTTTCCTTCTATACCTATTTTATTAAGTGTTTTAATCATGAATGGATGTTGTATCTTGTCAAATGCTTTTTCTGCATCAATTGATATTATCATATGATGTTGTCCTTTATTTTGTTTATGTGATGTATCGCATTGATGGATTTGCAGATGTTGAATCATCCTTGTGCCCCGGAAATGACCCCCACTTGATCATGATGAGTAATCTTTTTAATGCATTGTTGTATTCGATTTGCTAGAATTTTGTTTAGGATCTTTGCATCTGTATTCATCAGAGATATTGGTCTGTAGTTTTCTTTCTTTGTGTTGTCCTTACCAGATTTTGGTATCAGGGTAATGTTTGCCTCATAAAATGAGTTAGGGAGTACTGTTTCTTCTGCAATATTTTGGAAGAGTTTGAGCAAGACTGGTATTAGGTCCTCTTTGAAGGTTTGGTAGAATTCACTAGTGAAGCCATCTGGTCCAGGACATTTGCTTTGGGGAAGGTTTTGGATGACTGATTCAATTTGGTTGGTGGTGATCTGTCTGTTTAGATTTTCCAGTTCTTCATAGTTTAGCCTGGAAGGCTATATGTTTCTAAGAACTCAGCCATTTCTTCTAGGTTATTGAATTTGGTGGCATATAGTCCTTCAGAGTATTCTTGGATGATCCTTTGTATTTCTGTGTCATCCATTATAACTTCCCCTTTTTCATTTCTAATTTTGTTTATTTGTGTCTCCTCTCATTGTATCTTAATGAGTCTAGCCAAGGGTTTGTCAATTTTGTCAATCTTTTCAAAGAACCAGGTCTTCGTCCCATTAATTTTTTCTATTGTCCTTTTGTTCCCTATTTCATTTAGCTCTGCTCTGATTTTTGTTATTTCCTTTCTTCTGTTGACCTTAGGTTTCATTTGTTCTTCTTTTTCTAGTTCTGTATGGTGTAATGTGAGGTTATTTATTTGGGATTTTTCTTGTTTCTTGAGATAGGCCTGTGATGATATAAGTTTCCCTCTAAGGCTGCTTTCACTGCATCCCAAAATTTTGGTAGGATGTATTTTCATTGTCATTTGTTTCTATGTATCTTTTGATCTCTCTTCTAATTTCTTCTTTGACCCGGTCATTCCTTACAAGTATATTGTTTAATCTCCATGTATTTGTGATTTTCCTGCTTTCTTTTTGCAGTTGATACCCAGTTTCAAAGCCTTATGATCAGAGAATATGCTTGGTATGATTTCAGTCTTCTTAAATTTGCTGAGGCTCATTTTATGTCCCAATATATGGTCTATCCTTGAGAATGTTCCATGTACACTAGAATAAAATGTATTGTCTGATGTTTTAGGATGAAGTGCTCTATATATGTCAGTTATGTCCATTTCATCAAATGTGTCATTTAGGGCTGCTATTTCATTATTTATTTTCTTTTTGGATGATCTGTCCATAGCTGTCAATGATGGATTAAGTCCCCTAGTATAATTGTGCTTTGGTCAATTTCTCCCTTTAGTTCTGTTAGTAGTTTCTTAGTGTATTTCGGTGCTTCCTGATTGGGGGCATAAATATTGATGACTCTTATGTCTTCTTGTTGTATAGTCCCCTTTATCATTACGAAATGTCCATCTTTGTCTCTTGTTACCTTTTTCACCCTGAAGTCTGTTTCATCTGATATCAGTATGGCTACACCAGATTTTCTCTGGATACCATTTGCTTGGAGTGTCAATTTCCACCCTATCACTTTGAGTCTATGCTTGTCCTTGTAGCTGAAATGTGTCTCTTGAAGACAGCATATGGTTGGGTTTAGTTTTTTGATCCAATCTGCTGCTCTGTGCCTTTTCATTGGTGAGTTCAGTCCATTTACATTTAGGGTGATTATTGATATGTGAGGATTTCCTGTCATTCTATCTTTAGTTTTCTGGTAAGGCTGTGTCTCCATTGTTTCTTTGCCTTTTTGTTATTGTCTATTATTTATGTGTGGTGGTATTCTATGATGTTTCCCTCTGTTTCTTCTTTTATTACAGTATATATTTTAGTTCTGGATTTTTTTAAGTGGTTTTCCTTAAGTTTATGTAAAAGAAAGTTTGATATTTAGAGTATTCCATTTCCGTCAGCAGCTTCATTTCTCCATTCCCGTATTCCGGTTCAGGCCTTTACTCTCCCTGTTTTTATATTTTGGTTGCCACAAATTGTCCCTCTTGATGGTAGTCGAATAGCCTCCTTTAGTATTTCTTGTAGTTCATGTCATGTGTTAGAAAATTCCCTCAGCTTCTGTATGTCTGGAAATGTCTTTTTTCCTCCTTCATATGTAAAGGATATCTTTTCTGGATATGTTAAATTAAAAATATCCTGTATATATTTTTGGATATATTTTCTGGATATATTAAATTAAAGATATCCTGTAAAGGATATCTTTTCTGGATATATTATTCTTGGCTCATAATTTCTCTCTTTCAATAGTTTGAATATTTGGTTCCATTCCCTCCTGGCTTGCAGAGTTTCTGCTGAAAAATCTGATGATAATCTAATGGGCTTTCCTTTGTAGGTTACCGACTTCTTTTCCCTGACTTCCTTGAAAATTCTTTCTTTGTCATTAATTTTAGACATCTTCAGTACAATATGCCTTGGAGAAGGCCTGTTGGGATTGAGGTAATTAGGTGTTCTATTTGCTTCTTGGATTCGAGGATCCAGTTCTGTCCACAAGTTTGGGAAGTTCATTGACAATTTGTTTGAATATATTCTCTGTTCCCTTTTCCCTTTCTTCTCCTTCTGGTATGACCATTATTCTTATGTTGTTCTTTCTGATGGAGTCAGAAAGTTCTCATAGAGTTCTTTCATTTCTTTTCATTCTCAAGTCTCTTTCTTCTTCCATCTGTGTAATTTCCAGGTTTCTATCTTTGATGTCACTGATTCTTTCCTCCATCTGGTCAAGTCTACTACCTAAACTGGTTATTTCATTCTTAATTTCTTCTATTGAGTTCTGAATCTCCAGAAATTCTGTTCGGTTCTATTTAAAATTTCAATCTCTTTCGTAAAATGCTCATGTTGTTCTTTGATTGTGTTTCTGAGCTAACTAAACTGCCTTTCTGTGTTTTCTTGCATTTCATTGAGTTTTTTCAGAACTGCAATCTTGAATTCTCTGTCATTTAAGTCACATATTTCTATATCTTTAAGTTCCTTTTCCGGTGACTTTTCACTTTCTTTCTGAGCTCTCTTGTTGCCTTGGTTATTCATGGCAATTACTGATTTATTATTTCTCTTCCTAGACATCTACAGGAGTGGCTTGTGCAACAGGTTGGTAGGAAGAGGTCTTTCTTTTATTTTCCAGTACTTGTTGGTGGAATGTTATATTTTCTCTCCGACTGCAGCCTTGTTTTCTCTCTCACACAGTACTGCTATGTTTTCTCTGCACAATTCCAGCTTCTCACACAACGGGGGGATTCCCTGGAAGACAGGCTTCTCCTCTGTTGATAGTTCACTTGGGTCACAGGGCTCAGTGTCCCTGTGGGTATGCGGAGAGCTTTTGAAATTCCAAAGCTCTTCCTGAACCGATTCAGAGTCCGTATGTTTCAGCAGTTCTGTTTACTCCTGCAGGGATCCGCCCAGATAGGTGGGGCCGGGGAGGGGTGTGAGTTGTGAGAGGTGGCCCATAGCAATGGTGGCGACCACCACTACAACCGGTCCTGCTTCCATAGCTCCCTCCCCTTTCCCGGAACTATTTGGGCTGTGAATCTGTGTCTGCCATCCACAGTTCTGAGAACAGCAAATATTCTGTTCTTTTGATGTGAAACTGCTACTGTTTAGCTTCTAGCACTGGGCAGGTGGGGGCGAGGTGAGCTCTGGGAGAGTAAGGAGGCGGTGGCTAGTCTCAGTGCCTAAGGCAGGTGTGTCCAAACTTTTTTCAATGTTTTTCACCAAGGCCATATTTGGTAATATACACAAACAGCCGGGCCAGTCACTTGAGGTGAAGTACATATTGCGTCACCTGGTTTATTTAAGTAAACTAAATATAGTTTTGGAATTTGCTGTGGGCCAATAAAAAATGGATTGCAGGCCGCAGCTGGCCTGTGGGATGCAGTATGGACACCCCTGGCCTAAGGCTTCTGTTCTCTGCTCGGCATTGAGGGCTTAAACCACCGTTTTCAGCCTTCTTCCCTCAGTCTTTTCTCTGAGGTCTCTGCCGTGAACGTTGGGTTCAGCCATGTTATATGCTGTCCTCTCAGCCCTGTGGGCCATAAACGGAGCCCTAGCAGTTCAAGTTCTTCCCTCTTCCACAGCTGCAGTAGTTCTGGGATGCAGTGAGCTTGGAGCACCAAGCAAGGTCTGCATCCTGCGCCTATTCGGCACTGTCTCCGCACTTCTCCCTTCCCTTCTCCCCTGGTTGCACGATTCGCCCACCTTTAGGTGAATTCAGTAGTGAGCCTCTTCGTCTTGCCTGTCTGCTGTGCAGGGAGTCCTTTGTGGAGTTATAGTTGTTCGATTAGTTGTAAATTCCAGGGGGGATTTACAGAAGCTCACCTCATGCCTCCATTTTGATGACGTCTCAAATGTCAATTTCTTGCTTGCTTAACTGACCTGATTGATTAAATTCAACACTCTATTTCTGATGACATATTTTTCACGAATTTAACCCAATTATTAATTTTACTGATGGATGAGAATCTTTCATTTGAATTGTGAGCCAATCAAACATGGATTTATTCAATGCCAATCATTAACTTAGGTTCAGGGATGCAAATATTAATAACAGTAATGACCATGTGGGGCAGGAAGTGTGATCCCCACTGAGAAATGAAGAAATTAAGAATCAAAAAGGGTTAAAATGCTTCTCATGGTCTCATATCCCATACCTAATGAGTAGCAGAAATAGAATCAGAAATCAGGCTTTCTGCCCTGTAGTTTTGTGCTCTTCTCACATCTACATGGCCTTTCTAAAGCCCTTTCATGGCCCTCTGAGGACTTCTAGTTTGGAAGGGGAGAGCATAAAAAGCCAGGAAGGCGTGCCTTAGTCTTTTATATCAGTTACAGATTGTCAGAGAATCTATAATACTCAGAAGGTTAATTGCACATCTCAATTGCCCACGCTACTGCCTTAGTGCTGTCACTCACTAAGGGGTCTCCAGGGAGACAGTGCACATTCTGGCAGTCAGCTCTTGACACCTTCATCTGGATATTTATACTAAGATTACAATGCTAGGTTCATTCCCTCAGCTTCAAGGTGTTGTTTTTATATAAATCTGTTTCGCCCTTTGTTCACGGGAAATTGAAAATGGGCTCCAGTTTCACCACACCACAATGCTCCCAGAGTTGGAGGACTGAAAGCAGAAAGAAGGTCTGAAGAAATACAGCCTTTGTATCCACTGACAATTATAAATTCTGGGGTCATATTAAATAGACAACCTATTGTGCATCTAGGAACTGTCTGTATCCACCACATGTTATTTCCCCTTTGTTAAAAGCCAATGCTGAGAATGACCGAGTTGAGGTGAGAAGGAAGTTGTTGGAGGCACAGTAATTAAGAATAAGACCTAAATTTGAATACCCATTCTGCATTTCCCTGGCATTTTGAATTTGTGCAGGTACTTAGCCTCTATTAATTTCAGTTTCTTTATTTGTCAAAATACTAGTTCTTTTTATTTTGGGGGAATGAAAAGGGGTTAGCCACAGAGTGAGAGAGAGATTAAGTTTAAGGAACCAGTGAAGGTAAAAGCAAATGATGATGGCAAGGGGTTGGGGAATTTAGAAAGGCAAGTGACCAATAGCTCCACAGACAACTGAGGAAAATGCAGAAGAGACATTTAGATTAGGCCAGAAGTAGGCCACTGAGAACCTGAGCAGTTTCCATGGAATGTTGAAGAGAAGATCCAGATTGCATGAGCTTGAGAAGGTAATGGGTGGTCGAGAAACAAGACAGTGAAATTTCTTTCTTCCAGTCGTGAAAGGTGGGATCTGTAAGAGCGGTAGCTAGTTGGTGTTGTGATGACTATGCACTAGGGAAGTTGGCCGACTTCTTGCTTCTCAGTGCAACTTCTAGATCTTATCTCTTTTCCCTTTCAGAGACTCTGTGTCCTTATTTGAAAAAGACAAAAATTCATTATTGAGTTCATATGTTTTAGGATACGAAGGAGATATGCATGTAAAATACTTGGCCTACAGTATGAAACAACTCAATAAATATTAGATGCTATTATTGCATTATTGTTTTAGAGCTCTAGAAGTACGGGTTCATTAGAAAAGGTTAGAGGTGATAGTGACTCAAGAGTGGAAGGTACAGGACTCTGGCAATTAAAACTGCCAAATTCTGTGCTGTTGGGCCTATAGTAAGGAGCAAGACAAACATTGGTTTTTTTTGTTTGTTTGTTTTTAAAAATGTCAATATCTTATCTATAGCCAACTAAAAGTTATTAGCCTTTAACTTGCCTGGCATTAAAGAAGCTGTTATCAATGAGGTTTTTTTTTTTTTTGTTTTTTTTTAATTTTTCAAGTATAGTTGACAGTATAATTTTACAGTAGTTTCAGGTGTACAACATAGTAGTTAGACATTTATAGAGTTTATGAATAATTCTAGTACCCACCTGGCACTACACATAGTTATTACAATATTATTGACTATATTCCCTATGCTGTACTTTATATCCCTGTAACTATTTTGTAACTATAAATTTGTACTTTTTAATCCCTTCACCTTTTCCACCCAGTTCCCCAAACACCCTCCCATCTGGCAGCCATCATTTTGTTCTCTGTATCTATGAATCTGTTTCTGTTTTGTTTGTTCATTTATTTTGTTCTTTAGATTCCACATGTAAGTAAGATCTTATGGTATTTGTCTCTCTGTCTGATTTCTTTCACTTAGCCTAATACCCTCTAGATCCACCCATGTAGTCACAAATGATAAGATTTCATTTTTATTTATGGCTGAGTAGTAGTCCATTGTGTATATGTACCACCTCTTCTTTATCCTATCATCTATTGATGGGTGCTTGGATTGCTTTCATACCTTGACTATTGTAAATAGCACTGCAGTGAATATAGGGGTGCATATATCTTTTTGAATTAGTGTTTGGATTTCTTCAGATAAATACCCAGAAGTGGAATTGCTAGGTGATAAGTTAGTTCTATTTTTAATTTTTTGAGGAACCTCCAAACCGTTTTCCATAGTGGCTACACCAATTTGCAATCCCACCAACACTGCATAAGGATTCCCTTTTCTCTGCATCCTTGCCAACACTTGCTGTTTTTTGGTTTACTGATGATAGCCATTCTGGCTTGTGTGTCTATTTCCTTTACCAGGTTAGGAAAGTTTTCAGTCATTGTTTCTTCAAGTAGGTTTTTTTAATTTATTATTAGTTTCAGGTGTACAAAACAATGTAATAGTTAGACATTTATCCTTTATATCCCTCACACAGTAATAACCCCCCTCTTCCCATCTACTACTACTAGCCATTACATTTCCACTGTCTCTATTCCTAATGCTGTACTCCACTTAATATATATATATATATATATATATATATATATATATATATATATATATATATATATATGTAATTATAGTTGACATTCATTATTGTTTAGCTTCAGCTTCAGGGGTACAGTGCAGTGATCAGGCATCTACATCATCCCTGAGGTGGTCTCCCTAATGAGACAAGTGTCCATCAGATACCCTGCAAAATCTTTACAGCATTATTGATTACATTCCCCAAATTGACTTTTGTATCCCCGTAGCAATCTTGTGGTTACCGATTGTGCTTTCTAATCCCCTCACCTTTCCCCTTATCCCTACCCCCCTCCCATCTAGCAATCCTCAGTTTTCCCTCTATGTCTCTGAGACTGTTTCTGATGAGTTCATTCATTTATTCTTCTCTTTGAAGAAACATTTTTCTAAAGAGGACATACAGACGGCAAACAGACATATGAAAAAACGCTCAACCTCATTAATCATTAGAGAAATGCAAATAAAAATCACAATGAGATACCACTTCACCCCAGTCAAAATGGCTATCATCAATAAATCAACAAACAACAAGTGCTGGTTAGGATGTGGAGAAAAGGGAACCCTTGTGCACTGTTGGTGGGATTGCATATTGGTGCAGCCACTATGGAAAACAGTATGCAGTTATCTCAAAAATCTGAAAATGGAACTACCTTATGACTCGACAATTCCACTACTAAGTATCTATTAAGAGAAATCCAAAATTCTAATTCGAAAAAATTTATGCACCCCTATGTTTATTGCAGCACTATACACAATAGCCAGGACATAGAAACAACCGAAATGCCCATCGGTAGATGACTGGATTAAGAAACTGTGGTACATTTATACAATGGAATATATGCAGCCATAAAGATGAATTAAATCTTACCATTTGCAACAACAATATGGATGGCCTAGAGAACATTATGCTAAGTGAAATAAGTCAGACAGAGAAAGACAAATACCATATGATCTCACTTCAAATAGGTTTTTAATCCCTTGCTTTCGCTCTTTGCCTTCTGGTACCCCTATGATGCGAATGTTGGTACACTTGATGTTGTCCCACAGGTCTCTTAAACTATCCTCATTAAAAAAAATTTTTTTTCTGTTCTGATTGGGTTTTTTCTGCTACCTTGTCTTCCAAATCTCTGATTCGATCCTCTGCTTCATCTAGTCTGCTGGTGATTCCTTCTAGTGCATTCTTTATTTCAGTTATTGTATTTTTCACTTTGGACTCATTCTCTTTTCTGGTTTCTATATCCTTTTTTATGCTTGCTATCTCTGTGTTGAAGTTTTCTGTAAGCTCCTTGAGCATCCCTGTAACCATTGTTTTGAACACTATATCTGGTAGGTTGCTTGCCTCCATTTCATTTAATTCTTTTTCTGGAGTTTTCTGCTGTTCTTTCACTTGGGATGTATGAAGTGTGATAAAAAAAATTGTGGTGAATGTTTAAATTTTAAAAATTATTACAGTGAAAGACACATCGCCATTAATCCCACTCAAAATACTCCCTCTTGCTTTGAACACACTTTTCTCATTATTCTTGCCACTTCCTGGACCAGTTCTGGAAGTATTCTTTTGTGCATGTCTTTAGTTGTGCTGTCATGGCTACCTTGATGTCCTGAATCAATTCAAAATGTTTACCTTTCATGGTCATTTTGACTTTGGGAAAGACCCAGAAGTGTCATGGTGCCAGATCTGGTGAACAAGGTGGATGAGGACACACCATAATGATTTTTATTCAACAGAAATTGCCATACCAGAAGTGATGTGTAACATGGAGCCTTTCCATTGTGATCATAGCATACAGTGACTGCTGCTTCCAAGTGTCATCCAATGGAAAGGCAGGGATCTTCAATATGAGAAGCAGTGCATCAGACTTTAGTAACAGTGTGTGACAAGTTTCAACTTGTTTGGAGCAGGCAGTCAGGTGTGAGCTATGGTTGATAAAAGGTGTGTTTTAAAGTGTGCCGTAAATCATCCTCCATCATGACAATGCTCCGTGTCACACATTGGTTCTGGTATACAGCAATTTCTTTCAAATAAAAATATTACAGTGTGTCCTCATCCACCTTATTTACTGGATCTGGCACTGTGCAATGTCTGGCTCTTCCTCAAAGTCAAAATGATTCAGGACATTGAGGCAGCCACAAAAACACAACTAAAGACATGAAAGAGGATTTCCAGAACTGCATCAGAAAGTGGCAAGAATGATGGGATAAGTGTGTTCAAAGTGAGTGGGAGTATTTTGAGGGGTATTAATAGCAATGTGTCTTTTACAGTAATACATTTTTTTAATTTAAACACTCACCATATTATTTCATCACACCTCATATTTCTTTGTTTCCTAATTTTGGCTGCATCCTTGTGTTTGTTTCTATGTATTATGTTGATCTGCTACATCTTTTAGACTTGGCTGGGTGGCCTTATGTAGTAGGTGCCCTGTGGGACCCAGTGGCACAGTCTCCCTGGTCACCTGTGCCGGGTGCTTGAGGAGTGTCTCCTGTGTGGCTTCTGTGTGCTCTTCTAATACATTTGAGCCTCAATTATTATTGGGACATCAGTGAGTGGGATTGACCCTCAGGCTGACTGGCTGTGGGATTTGGCCACATCCATAGCTTATGGACTGCTATATGAGGGCTTACCCTGGGGAGTGGATTCATCCCAGCAGGCTCTGGTGTCTGCTGAGGCCACCATTTGGGCTTGCTTCTTGTGAGACTACTTGGGTGGTGCTCTATTGTGGTATGAAGACAACTTCCAGTTATGTTGGTTCTGGGGCCTCTTGGGAGGGACTCTGGTGCCAGATCACATCACCCACTGCCTGTGACCAGCTGAAGACTACCTGGTGGGAGCTACAAAGTGATCTGTGATTAGTTGCTCCCTGTGCTGGACCTGGAGGCCTGTGGGAAAGGCCATACAGTGAACCAAGGATGGCTGCCACCAGTACTGGGCCTTGGGTAGCTCCACAAATAGCCCAGTACATCCTGAGGCCTGCTGCCACCCGCTGGCTCCCATAAGGCTCAGCCACTGATAAAGCCTAGTGCAGTGCTAGAGTTGGGTGAGGCAGGGTCTCAGGGAGTCATTTGGGGTGGGATGAGTGGTGTTCACCAGGTTAAAGTAGACTCTAGTTTGGTGTCAGTGCTGAGCCTGGAGCTACTCAGCAAAAGTCTTAGAGTGCACCAAGACCATCCACCACTTGCCTGGGGCCTAAAGACCCCATGAATTGTCCATGACCATGAAAAAGTGCAATTTGGGTGGATCTGCTGGCTCCCCAAGAAAGTGCCTCTGATGGTTTGTCAGTTAGGTGGGGCTGGGTCCAGGGGGTAAACAAAGTGGAGTGAGAAAAGTTCATCAGGCCAATGCAGATTCAGATTTAGCCACGTGAGGGAGGGCTCAACAAAGGAAAGATGGTGCCTGCCTGGTGACTGCCCAGGAAGAAGATTCTACACAGGGAAAATTGCAACTGTCCCTCCAGTCCTCTTCCTGAAGTCATACAACTCAGTCTCTTCCTGTATGTCTTGAACACCTCCTGAGTCACTGCTGTTTTTCCAGAGCCCAGGGTGCGTACGTGAGAGTGAATGAGTCTGTGTGTGGGTCCTGTAACAAGATATCTGGTTTTCCTGCAGCCTTCTGTTTCACACAGATAGTCGGAATCACCACTGTTATTCACAGCCAGATGTAGTGGGGGCTCCTCTTTCCAGCACCTATACTCTGGACTGGGGAGGCCACTGTGGGGTTGGGGACCCTCACCCCTACAGAGAGGGCCTTCATGGCCAAGATATCCCTCTCAATTCTCATCTTCCACATGCAGGTGTGGGGCCAGCCCATTCTGTGTCTCTGTCCCTCCTACCAGTCTCAATGTGGGTTCTTCTTTAGATCCTTAGTTACAAAACTTCTGTTCAGCTAGACGTCAGATGGCTCTCCAGGTTGATTGTTCTATAATTTAGTTGTAATTTTAATGTGGTCATGGGAGGAGGCAAGCACAACATTTATCTATTCCGCCATCTTGGATCTCCCCCTATTTTCTTCTTTAGATTCCACATATAATTGAGATCATATGTTATTTGTCTTTCTCTGTTGGAATTATTTCACTTAGCATAATACCCTCTAGGTCCATCCATATTGTCACAAATGGTAAGATTCAATTCTTTTTATGACTGAATAATATTCCATTGTATATATGTACCACAATTTCTGTATACACTTGTGTATTGATGAGTGTTTTGGTTGCTTCCATATCTTGGTTATTGTAAATAGCACTAAAATGAACATAGGGGTGCAAATATCTTTTCAAATTAGTGTTTTGGATTTCTTTGAATAAATACCCAGAAGTGGAATTGCTGGGTCATAAGGTAGTTCTATTTTTAATTTTGGGGGGAACCTCTAAACTGTTTGGCATAGTAGCTGCACCAATTTCCAATCCCACCAATAGTGCATGAGGGTTCCCTTTTCTCCACATCTTCACCAACACTTAATTGTTTATTTTCCTGATGATGGCCATTCTGACAGGTGTGAGGTAGTATCTTATGGGGCTTTAATTTGCATTTCTCTGATGATTATTGACGCTGAGCATCTTTTCATATGTCTATTGGCCATCTGTATGTCTTCTTTGGAGAAATGTCTATTCAGGTCTTCCACCCATTTTTCAAGGTAGTAAGAAAAGATGATATAGGAACATTTGTGACAACATGGATGGATCTTGAGAGTGTAATACTGAGCGAAATAAGTCAGACAGAAAAAGCAGAGAACCATGTGATTTCACCGATTGTTACTTTTTTTGGTGTTGAGTTGTATGAGTTCTTAATTAATGTTGGACATTAACCCCTTATTGGATATATCATTGGTGAATATCTTTTCCCATTCAGTAGGCTGTCTTTCTGTTTTGTTGATGGTTTCCTTTGCTGTGCAAAAACTTTTTAGTTTCATGTAGTCCCATTTATTTATTTTTTCTTTTGTTTCCCTTGCCCAAGGTGACATATCAGAAAAAAACATATTACTAAGAGTAATATCAGAACGTTTACTGCCTATGTTTTCTTCTAGGAGTTCTATGGTTTCGGGTCTTACATTTATGTCTAATCTATTTTGAGTTTATTCTTATATGTGGTATAAGAAAGTGGTCTATATACCACAACTTCTTTATCTGTGTGATGAACACACAATGGGATTTATAGATGATGTAATACAGAATTGTACACCTGAAATCTATGTAATTTTACTAACAATTGTCACCCCAATAAATTTAATAAAAAAAAGTGGTCTAGTTTCATTTTTTTCATGTATCTGTCCAGTTTTCCCTGGCTGATACTATTAACTGGCCTTTGAGGAAGAATCCAGAGATGGTTCAACATGCTTAATTTTTAAATGAATAAATCCAAATGTGAGTGCTCTTAGCACAGTCTCTGAAACTTACTATAAATAAAATCACTATAATAACAATATGGAGACTTTCATAACAGATCATTAGAGAAATACCATTCTCTGTCAGCAAATACAATTTAACCACTTAACAGCTAAGCTTCCTAAGATTCATAGCTGACTACAGAGCAATTAAGACTGGATTTTAATGAATACACTTGAACTCAGGGGGTTTTGCCAGGAAGAAAGGCTAAGTTAGTAAATAGTAGAAATGGCTTTTAGATTTAATTCAGAATATCACTTAGATATCTTCTGGAATAAAATACAATTAAACAAATCCCTAACTTAGGCACTAATTGCAACATGCTGTATTCATCTCCTTATCACTCACAACACTTAAATCATTCAGTTTGAGAAGTAAACTTCATGGGGAAACAACTACAGATTTTTAAATGACTATTAAACAAATGTACCAGCTATTCAACAGAAACAGGACCCTACTTCTAAACTGTGTTGATTAACTAACCAGCATGTTCTGATGAACTCTGGCAATTTGGAATTCAGCATCTTTAGCATCTGTGTCTAAAGGGGAAAGGACTAAAAGGGAAAGACCTAGGTACTGAGTGGCTCTCGTACTTGCCCAATTTTCAGTGTTATAAATCCCCCCTTTCCTATTGCTTGGAACTTCTGTACCCCATGTTTGTTAGCTTTTAACCCCACTGGCTATTTTAGGATCTTCACTGATTGCAAAATTCCATACCTAATTATTTCTGGGTGTCTCTGGGTTTTCTTCCTTAGAAACACAATTCAGGTTTGTGTGTTAGTTTGGATACTCTGGGAAGGCAAGATGGTGTTTGAATGGGAAGATAGTTATTCAGAGTAATGCCCATGTAAGATAAAGGAGAGGAGAGCCTAGAGTAGGCAAAAGGAGTCTTCAGTTTATAGTGCTAATTTGATACCTGTGAGGGGAGAGAAGGAAGGAAGGAGGAGTGGGTATGAAGAACCTCAGACATTGGTGTAGCTGTTAGAGTCTTGAACAGCCCAACAGGTACCTCTGGCAGAAAGATTTCACATGGAGGAGGTCCATGTTCAGCAAAAAATCCAGGTCCTAACACCCCCCCACACACACACACCATTCTCAGTAACTGGCTGGGGGCAGCCTGGGAAGAGAATGGCTTCAGCTCAAATGCTGCAGCAGATCTCTAGAGCACTGCACCTGGAGATTCTCAGCTAACTGCACTTCTCACAAGAGCAGCCATTGCTTCCTGGAGGGAGATCTTGGCTGCCTGAAGAATACATCTAGATTACAAGCAGTGGGCCTGCAAGGCTTCTACAGGCATAAATCTCAGGATTTGATGTTTTAAGTGACATATTTGAAAAAGGATATTCCCAGTGGTTTTAATGATTTGTGACTATATTAGAATTTAGAACAAAGCCAGCAAAGATAAATTTTCTACTGGAAAAATTTTACTATAGTCAATAGTATTCAATGTAGAGTTCATCACTAAGATTTTAAGAGGGTTACTTATTAAGTATATAAATTAAAAACCTCAGGAGTAACTGAAATTATTTGTTTCATTTAAAACAGAATTTGAAACCTCAGACATACAGAAATGCTTATAATATGCCAAGTAGCAGTCTTTTTACCATTCAAGTAGAAGGGATCCAGCCTGCTAAACACAGATAAGTTTGTAAAGGACATTCCCTTAATTACGAAAATGTTGACTCTTACTTATATGAAGGGGTTATTGCATGCCTAGGTTGTTTGTAGTACTTTAATGTTTAGAATGCCTATTTTCCATGAATCCATATGTGTGATCAAGCACAAGTTTATTTTTCTCAGACTAAATGGGAAGTGTACATTGATCAGCAAGTACACTACACTCCCCATAATTTATCACTCGTAATCCTCCAAACAGGCCCCAGGAGATAGACCTGTTTTGATGCCCATTTGATGGACACAGAAACTGAGAGTGCGACCTTAAGTAGATGGCTTAGCTTTCTTTTGATGGAAAGTGGCAGGATCTAGTTATATCAGATTCTGGACACTGCATACACAAACACTGTACCACACTGAATCTCATTATGAGTTCAAAAAAGAATTATTTATGTACAGGAAAATAATGAATCTGATAGTATCCACAATAACTTGTGACGTCTAAAAATGCCCCATTTACTCTTTTTTATTGTCGATTTTAAGTGGACCCATCTGTTCACTAAAATGAGTAAATTATAGCCTGACAAACTCCCTTAAATTGTACATTAAGTTTTGTGTGCAAGGGGACTTTTCTGGGGAGTCTATAGATTTAATGAAATTCTGAATGAGAATAAGTTATTTAGTTCTTTAGATTTCAACTGTTTAGATATTTTACTGTTATTTTTTTGTTACTGATTCTTGTTTGAGTTCATTCTGGTTGGGTAATACACACTTCACAACTGTAGTTCTTTTAAATTTATTGAGGATTGTTTTATTGCCCAGGAAATGGTCTATCTTGGTATTCTTTCCATGGGCAATTGAAAAGAATGAGTATAGGCTGTTGTTGACCAGAGTATTCTAGAAATGTTGCCTAGATCCTATTGGTTGATAGTGTTGATTTCTTCTATATCCTTGGTGATTTTTTCCTAAATGTTCTATTATTTGTTGAGAGGATATATTTACTTCTCCAACTATAATTGTGTATTTGTCTATGTTTTCAGTTTTATCAATTTTGGCATTAAGCATTTTTCAGCTCTGTTGTTTGGTGCATATACATTTATGACTACTATGTCCTCATTGTGGATTAACTGCCTTTCCATTATATAGTATCCTTTATGTCTCTGGTAATTTTCTTTGCTGGCAAGTCTAATTTGTCTGATATTAATATAGGCACTTCTGTTTTTCTTGGCATGATATATCTTTTTTATGCTTTCAAGTTCCACATGTCTATATCATTATATTTCAAGTGAATTGCTTTGGACAGTATATGTTCAGGTAATATTTTTTTAATTAAAGTTTATTGGGGTGACAATGGTTAGTAAAGTTACATAGGTTTCAGTATTACAGTATTGATGTATTACAATCCTGTAATACATCATCTATATATCACATTGTGTGTTCACCACCCAGAGTCAGTCCTTCCATTACCATATATTTGGTCCCTTTTACCCTCATTTACTACCCTCACCCCCACTACCCTCTGGTAACTACTAAACTATTGTCTGTTTATGTGAATTTTTCTTTCTTTATCTGTTTGTCTGGTTCCTTTGTTGTTTTCAATTTTATAGCCCACATATCAGTGGAATCATATGGTTCTCGACTTTTCCTGTCTGACTTATTTTGCTTAGCACAATAATCTCAAGATCCATCCATATTGTCACAAATGACACTATTTCATCTTTTCTTATGTCAAAAAAGTATTCCACTGTGTATATATACCACATCTTCTTTATCCAAATATCTGCCATTGGGATTTTGATGTGTTTGATGTGTCAAAGGACACATTGGTTGTTTCTATGTCTTGGTCACTGTAAATAAAGCTGCAATGAATATTGGAGCATATGTATCTTTACGGATAAATGTTTTCAGATTGGGTAGATACCCAGGAGAGGGCTTGCTGGGTCATATGGTAATTCTACTCAATTATTTTTAGGAACCTCCACACTGCCTTCCATAACGACTGCATCAATCCGCATTCCCACCAACAGTGTATGAGTGTTCCTTTTTCTCCATAGACTCTGCGACACTTATTATTTGTCTTGTTGATGATAGCCATTCTAACTGGGGTGAGGTGATATCTCATTGTGGGTTTTTTTTTTTTGTTTTTTTTTTCATTTCTCTGATGATTAGTTATGTTGAGCATTTTTTCCTGTCTATCGGCCATTTGTATGTCCTCTTTGGAGAAATGCCTCTTCAGGTCCTCTGCCCACTTTTCAATTGGATTTTTTTTTTCTTGTTGTTGAGTTGTATGAGTTCCTTATATATTTTGATACTAGGCCCTTATCAGAGGCATTGTTTGCAAAAATCTCCCATTAGGTTGGCAGTGCCTTTATTGTATGAATCGTTTCTTCTGCTGTGCAGAAGTTTTTAATTTGATATAAGCCCATTCATTTATTTTAGCTTTTACTTCCCTTTTGCCTTTGAGGTCAAATTCATAAAATCCTATTTGAACCCAGGGTCCATAAGTTTAGTACCTGTGTTTTCTTCTTTGCAGTTTATTGTTTCAGGTCTTATATTTAGGACTTTGATGCATTTTGAGTTAATTTTGGTAAATGGTGACAGATAGCAGTCTAGTTTCATTCTTTTGCATGTGTGTTTCCAGTTCTCCCATCACCATTTAATGAAGATGCTGTCTTTTCTTCATTGTATGTTTTTGGCCTTTTTGTTGAAAATTATCTGTCCACATTTATGTGGGTTTATTTCTGTGTTCTCAATTCTATTCCATTGTTCTGTGTGTCTGAAATTCTGCCAATACCATACTGTTTTGATTATTGTTGCCCTCTTGTACAAGTTGAAGTCAGGGAGTGTGATACCTCCAGCATTGTTTCTTTTTTTTCTTAGGATTGCTTTGGCTATTCGGGGTCTTTTGTGGTTCCATACAAATCTGATGATTTTTTGTTCTATTACTTTAAAAAATGCTGTTGGGATTTTGATGGGTGATTGCATTAAATGTGTATATTGCTTTGGGTAATATGGCCATTTTAACTATGTTGATTCTTCCAATCCATGAACACGAAATGTCTTTCCATTTCTTTGTGTCTGCTTCAAATTCTTTTTAAAATGTCTTATAGCTTTCAGAATATAAGTCTTTCACATCCTTGGTTAAGTTTATTCCTAGATATATTTTCTTTTTATTGCAATCGGAAAAAGAATTTCTTTTCTTTCTTTTTCTGAGATTTCATTGTTAATATGTAGGAATGCAATGGACTTTTGTACATTGATCTTGTAGCCTGCAACTTTACTGTATTCATTTATTGTTTCTAATAGCCTTTTTGCAGAATCTTTGGGGTTTCCTCTATATAGCATCATGTCATCTGCACAAAGTGACAATTTAACTTCTTTATTCCCAATTCAGATCTTTTTATTACTTTATCTTGCCTGATTGCTCGGGCGAGGACTTCCAATACTATGTTGAAAAGCAGACATGATAGGAGACAGCTCTGTTGTGTTCCTGAAAATAGAGCAAAGTGCTTCAGGTTTTCACTGCTAATTATGACTGCAACTGAGGTATTGCCTTTATTGTGTTTCGGTATTTCATTTTATACACATTTTATTAGGTGTTTTCATCATAAATGAGTGCTGTATTTTGTCTATTTTTTTTTCTGCATCTATTGATATAACCATATGATTTTTGTCTATAATTTGTTCATGTTGTGCATCACATTGATCGATTTGTGTATGTTGAACCACTTTATGCCCCTGGGATGAACCCTACTTGGTCATGATGTATAATCTTTTTAATGTATTATTGCATTCAACTTGCTAGAATTTTGCTTAGGATTTTTGCATCTGTATTCATCAGAGATATTGGTCTATAATTTTCTATTTTGTGTGTTATCTTTACCAGGTTTTCGTATCAGGGTAATGTTGGCCTCATAAAATGAGTTAGAGAGTATTGACCCTTTTTCAATTTTTTGAAAGAATTTGAGTAGGACAAGTATTAGAACCTCTTTGTATGTTTGGTAGATTTCACTACAGAAGCCATTTGGTCCCAGACTTTTGCTTTTGGGAAGGTTTCGGATGACTGATTGAATTTCTTTACTGGTGATCGGTGTAGTTAAATTTTTCCAATTCTTCGTAATTCAGCCTAGGAAGACTATATGTTTCTAAGAACTTGTCCATTTCATCTAAGTTATTGAACTTGATGGCATACAGTCCTTCATAGTATTCTTGGATGACCCTTTGTATTTCTACAGCATCAGTGATAACTTCCCCTCTTTCAGTTCTGATTTTATTAGTGTCTATTCTCTTTTTATCTTAGTGAGTCTAGCCAAGGGTTTGTCAATTTTATTAATCTCCTCAAAGAACCAGCTCTTTGTCACATTAATTTTTTCTGTTGTATTTTTGTTGTCTATTTCATTTAGTGCTGTTCCCGTGTTTATTATTTCCTTTCTTTCTGCTGAATTGTGCTTCATTTATTTTTCTTTTTCTAGTTATTTAAGGTGTAACATGAGGTTGTTTATCTGAGATTTTTCTTGTTTCTTGAGAATGGCCTGTAATTAAACAAATTTCCCTCTTAAAACTGATTTCGCTGCATCCCAAAAATTTTGGTACAATGCATTTTCATTCTCATTTGTTTCTATGTACCTTTGGATCTCTCCTCTTATTTCTTCTTTGACTTGGTCATTCTTTGAAAGTATGTTGGGAGACGTCATCAAAATGGCGGCGTGAGGTGAGCCTCTGTAAAGCTCCCCTGGAATTTACAACAAATCGAACAACTGTAACTACACAAAGGACTCCCTGCACAGCAGACAGGCAAGACGAAGAGGTCCACTACTGAATTCACCTAAAGGTGGGCGAATCCTGTTAGTGACGGAAAAGGGAAGGGAAAAGTGTGGAGACGGAACCACGTGGGTGCAGGACACAGAACTAGCTCAGTGCTCCGAGCTTGATGCATCCAGGAACTACCGCAGCTGTGGGAGAGGAAAGAATTCGGACTGCTAGGGCTATGCTTATGGACCACAGGGCTGAGGGGACAGCATACAACAAGGCTGAATCCAACGCTCATGGCAGAGACCTCGGAGAAAAGACTGAGGGAAGTAGGCTGAAAACGGTGGTTTAAGCCCTCACTGCCGAGCAGAGAATGGAAGACTTAGGCACTGAGACTGTCCGCCCCCTCCCTACCCTCCCAGAACTCACCCTGCACACACCTGACTGGTGCTAGAAGTGGAACAGTAGCAGTGTCAGATCAAAAGAACAGAATATTTCCTGTTCTGAGAACTGTGGACGGCAGACAGACATTCGCAGCCCAACTAGTTCCAGCAAAGGGGAGAGAGCTGTGGAAGCAGGACCAGCTGTGGTGGTGGTCACCGCCATAGCTCTGGGCCACCTCTCATAACTCACCTTGCCCCTGGCTCCACCTATCTGGGCGGATCCCTTCAGGAGTAAACAGAACTGCTGAAACATACGGGCTCTGAATCTGGTGCAGGAAGAGCTTTGGAACTTCAAAAGCTCTCCACATACCCACCGGGACACTGTGCCCTGTAACCCAGGCGAACTATGAACAGAGGAGAAATCCGTCTCCCAGGGAATCCCCGCATTGTGTGAGAAGCTGGAATAGTGCAGAGAAAACATAGCATTACCGTGTGAGAGAGAAAAAAAGGCTGTAGTTGGAGAGAAAATAAAACGTTCTACCAACAAGTACTGGAAAACAAAAGAAAGACCTCTTCCTATCAACCTGTTGCAGAAGCCACTCCTGTAGATGTCCAGGAAGAGAAATAATAAATCAGTGATTGCCATGAATAACGAAGGGAACAAGACAGCTCAGAAAGAAAATGAAAAGTCTCCAGAAAAGGAAGTTAAAGATATGGAAATACGTGACTTAAATGACAGAGAATTTAAGACTGTAGCTCTGAAAAAACTCAACGAGATGCAAGAAAACACAGAAAGGCAGTTTAATGAACTCAGAAACACAACCAAAGAAAAACATGAGCATTTTATGAAAGAGATTGAAATTTTAAAAAAGAACCAAATAGAATTTCTGGAGATTCAGAACTCAATAGAAGAAACTAAGAATGAAATAACCAGCTTAGGTAGTAGAGTTGACCAGATGGAGGAAAGAATCAGTGACATCGAAGATAGAAACCTGGAAATTACACAGATGGAAGAAGAAAGAGACCTGAGACTTAAAAGAAATGAAAGAACTCTACAAGAACTTTCTGACTCCATCAGAAAGAGCAATATAAGAATAATGGGCATACCAGAAGGAGAAGGAAGGGAGAAGGGAACAGAGAATATATTCAAACAAATTGTCGATGAGAACTTCCCAAACTTGTGGACAGAACTGGATCCTCAAATCCAAGAAGCAAATAGAACACCTAATTACCTCAACCCCAACAGGCCTTCTCCAAGACACATTGTATTGAAGCTGTCTAAAATCAATGACAAAGAAAGAATCCTCGAGGCAGCCAGGGAAAAGAAGACAGTAACCTACAAAGGAAAGCCCATTAGATTATCATCAGATTTTTCTTTTTTTTTTTTTTAAATTAAAGTTTATTGGGGTGACAAAGGTTAGTAAAGTTACATAGGTTTCAGGTGTACAATTCTGCAGTATGTCATTTATATATCACATTGTGTGTTCACCACCCACAGTCAGTTGTTAGGAATTCTACAAGCCAGGAGGGAGTGGAACCAAATATTCAAACTATTGAAACAGAGAAATCATGAGCCAAGAGTAATATGTCCAGCACATATTTTCTAACACACAACCTGCAATACAAGAAACTTTCTAACACACAACCTGCAATACAAGAAATAATAAAGGTGGCTATTCAACCACCATGAACAGGGACAATTTGTGACAACTGAAACATAAAAAGGGGCACAGTAAATGCCTGAACTGGAATACGGGAATGGAGAAAGTAAGCGTGCTGTAGAAAATAGAATACTCTAAACATCAAATTTTTTTTTATATAAACTTAAGGGTAACCACTCAAAAAAAATCCAGAACTGAAATATATACTGTAATCAAAGAAGAAACAGAGGGAAACATCATAGAATACCACCACACAAAAGGAGTAGACAACAACAAACGGGCAAAGAAACATTAGAGACACAGCCTTACCAGAAAACTGAAGAAAGAATGACAGGAAATCCTCACATATCAATAATCAACCTAAATGTAAATGGACTGACTCACCAATAAAAAGGCACAGAGTAGCAGATTGGATCAAAAAACTAAAATCAACCATATGCTGTCTCCAAGAGACACATCTCAGCTTCAATGACAAGCATAGACTCTGAGTGAAAGGGTGGAAATTGACACTCTAAGCAAATGGTACCCAGAGAAAATAAGGTGTAGCCATAATGATATCAGATGAAACAGACTTCAAGGTGAAAAAGATAACAAGAGACAAAGATGGACATTTCACAATGGTAAAGGGGACAATACAACAAGAGGACATAAGAATCATCAATATTTATGCCCCCAATCAGGGAGCACCGAAATATACCAAGCGACTACTAACAGAACTAAAGGGAGAAATTGACCAAAACACAATTATACTAGGGGACTTAAATACATCATTGACAGCTATGGATAGATCATCCAAAAAGAAAATAAATAATGAAATAGCAGCCCTAAATGACACATTTGATGAAATGGACATAACTGACATTTATAGAGCACTTCATCCTAAAACATCAGACTATACATTCTTTTCTAGCGTACACGGAACATTCTCAAGGATAGACCATATATTGGGACATAAAATCAGCCTCAGCAAATTTAAGAAGATTGAAATCTTACCAAGCGTATTCTCTGATCACAAGGCTTTGAAACTGGATATCAACTGCAAAAAGAAAGCAGGAAAAAACACAAATACATGGAGATTAAACAACATACTTTTAAAGAACGACTGGGTCAAAGAAAAAATTGGAGGAGAGATCAAAAGATACATAGAAACAAATGGTAATGAAAATATATCCTACCAAAATTTTTGGGATGCAGCGAAAGCAGATTTAAGAGGGAAATTTATCTCATTACAGGCCTACCTCAAGAAACAATAAAACTCCCAAATAAGTAACCTTATGTTACACCTTAAAGAATTAGAAAAAGAAGAACAAGTGAAACCCAAGGTCAGCAGAAGAAAGGAAATAACAAAAATCAGAGCAGAACTAAATGAAATAGAGAACAAAAAGACAATAGAAAAAATTAATGTGACAAAGAGCTGGTTCTTTGAAAAGATTAACAAAATTGACAAACCCTTGGCTAGACTCACTACGATAAAAAGAGAGAAGACACTAATTAACAAAATCAGAAACGAAAAGGGGAAGTTATCACGGTCACCACAGAAATACAAAGGATCATCCAAGAATATTATGAAGGACTATATGCAACCAAATTCAACAACCTAGAAGAAATGGACAAGTTCTTAGAAACATATAGCCTTCCACGGCTGAACTATGAAGAACTGGAAAATCTAAACAGACCGATCACCAGTAACGAAATTGAATCAGTCATCCAAAACGTTCCCAAAAGCAAAAATCCTGGACCAGATGGCTTCACCAGTGAATTCTACCAAACCTTCAAAGAGGATCTAATACCAATCCTGCTCAAACACTTCCAAATAATTGAAGAAGAGATAGTACTCTCACTCATTTTATGAGGCCAATATTACCCTGATACCAAAACTTGGTAAGGACAACCCAAAAAAAGAAAACTGCAGACCAATATCTCTGATGAATACAGATGCAAAAATCCTAAATAAAATTCTAGCAAATCGAATACAAGAATGCATTAAAAAGATTATTCACCACGACTAAGTGGGGTTCATCCCCGGGGCACAAGGATGGTTCAACATACGCAAATCCATCAATGTGATACATCACATAAACAAAATAAAGGAGACAAATCATGATTATATCAATTGATGCGGAAAAAGCATTTGAAAAGATACAACATCCATTTATGGTTAAAACACTTACTAAAATAGGTATAGAAGAAAATACCTTAACATAATAAAGGCCATATATGACAAGCCCTCAACTGACATCATAATTAATGGTGAAAAACTGAAGCCCTTTGCTCTACGTTCAGGAACACGACAGGGATGTCCCCTATCACCTTTGCTTTTCAACATAATGTTGGAAGTCTTTGCCAGAGCAATCAGGCAAGAGAAAGAAATAAAAGGCATCCAAATTGGGAATGAAGAAGTTAAATTATCACTCTTTGCAGATGACATGATGCTATATATAGAAAACCCTAAAGACTCAACCAAAAAGCGATTAGAAACAATCAACGAGTACTGTAAAGTTGCTGGCTACAAAATCAACGTACCAAAGTCCATTGCATTCCTATATACTAACAATGAAATCTCAGAAAAAGAAATACAAAAAATATTTCCTTTTGCAATTGCAGCAAAAAGAATAAAATACCTAGGAATAAACTTAACCAAGGATGTCAAGGACCTATATACTGAAAACTATAAGACATTTTTGAAAGAAATTAAAGAAGACACAAGGAAATGGAAAGACATTCCATGCTCATGGATTGGAAGAATCAACATAGTTAAAGTGGCCATATTACGCAACGCAATATACAGATTTAATGCGATCCCCATCAAAATCGCAATGGCACTTTTTAAATAAAGAGAACAAAAAATCATCAGATTTGTTTGGAACCACAAAAGACCCCGAATAGCCAAAGCAATCTTAAGAAAAACGAACAATACTGGAGGTATCACACTCCCTGACTTTAGCTTGTACTACAGGGCTATAATAATCAAAATAACATGGTATTGGCAGAAAAACAGACACATAGACCAATGGAATAGAATTGAGAACCCAGGAATAAAACCACATAAATATGGACAGATAATTTTTGACAAAGAAGCTAAAAACATACAATGGAGGAAAGACAGATTCTTCAATAAATGGTGCTGGGAGAATTGGACAGCCATGTGCAAAAGAATGAAACTGGACTCCTATCTGTCACCGTGTACCAAAATTAATTCAAAATGGATCAAAAACTTAAGCATAAGACCTGACACAATAGACTGCATAAAAGGAAACTTAGGTACTAAACTTATGGACCTTGGGTTCAAAGAGCATTTTATGAATTTGACTCCAAAGACAATGGAAGTCAAAGGTAAAATAAATTAATGGGACTGTATGAAATTAAAAGCTTCTGCACAGCAAAAGAAACCATCAACAAAATAAAGAGGCAACCAACTGAATGGGAGAAGATTTTTGCAAACAGTGCCTCCGATGAGGGGCTAATATCCAAAATATACAAGGAACTCATGAAACTCAAGAACAAAATACCAAACAACCCAATTGAAAAATGGGCAGAGGACCTGAAGAGACATTTCTCCAAAGAGGACATACAAATGGCAAATAGACATATGAAAAAATGCTCAACATCACTAATCATTAGAGAAATGCAAATTAAATCCACAATGAGATATCACCTCACCCCAGTCAGAATGGCTATCATCAACAACACAAATAGTAACAAGTGTTGGAGAGGCTGTGGAGAAGAAGGAACCCTCATACACTGTTGGTGGGAATGCAGACTGGTGCAGCCGTTATGGAAGGCATTGTGGAGGTTCCTCAAAAAATTACGAATAGAATTGCCACATGACCCAGCAATCCCTCTCCTGGGTATCTACCCCAAAAAATCTGAAAACATTTAGAGATAAAGACACGTGTGCTCCAATGTTCATTGCAGCTTTGTTTACGGTGGCCAAGACATGGAAACAACCAAAATGTCCTTCGATAGATGAACGGATAAAGAAGTTGTGGTATATATACACAATGGAATACTATTCGGCGGTAAGAAAAGATGATATAGGAACATTTGTGACAACATGGATGGATCTTGAGAGAGTAATGCTGAGTGAAATAAGTCAGACAGAAAAAGCAGAGAACCATGTGATTTCACTGATGTGTGGTATATAAACCAAAATCAACAAAAGAACAAGACAAAAAAATAAGAAACAGAAACTCTTAGACACAGACAATAGTTTAGTGGTTACCAGAGGGTAAGGGGTTTGGGGGGTGGGAGATGAGGGTAAGGGGGATCAAATATATGGTGATGGAAGGAGAACTGACTCTGGTTGGTGAACACACAATGGGATTTATACATGATGTCATACAGAATTGTACACCTGAAATCTATGTAATTTTACTAACAATTGTCACCCCAATAAATTTAATAAAATAAAATTAAAAAAAAAAAGAAAGTGGGAATAGAGGGACCATATCTCAACATAATAAAGGCCATATATGATAAACCCACAGCTAACATTAAACTCAATGGGGAAAATCTAAAACCATTCCCCTGAAGATCAAGAACAAGGCAAGTTTGCCCTCTTTCTCCACTTCTGTTCAACATGGTGCAGGAAGTTCTAGACACAGCAAGCAGAGAAGAAAAAGAAATAAAAGCATCCAAATTGGTAAGGAGGAAGGAAAATTGTCATTATATGCAGATGACATGATACTATATATAGAGAACCCTAAAGAGTCCACCAAAAAACTATTAGAGCTGATAAATGAATTTAGTAAAGTAGCAGGATACAAAATTAATATTCAGAAATCAGTTGCATTTGTATATACTAATAATAAAATATCAGAAGGAGAAATTAAGAAAACAGTCCATTTACAATTTCTTCAAAGACTATAAAATACCTGGGAGTAAATTTAACCAAAGAAGTAAAAGATTTCTACTCAGAAAATTATAAGACACTGAAGAGAGAAATTAAAGAAAATGCAAATAGATGGAAACACACACCATGCTCATGGATAGGAAGAATTAATATCATTGAAATGTCCGTAATGCCTAAGGCAATATATAGATTCAATGCAATTCCTATCAAACTACAAAGGACATTTTTTACAGAAATAGAACCTATAATCCTAAAATTTATATGGAACCATAAAAGACCCCGGATTTCCTTGGCAATCTTGAGAAATAAGAACGTAGTGGGAAGTACAACGATTCCTGACATCAAATTATACTACGAGGCTGCAGTAATTAAAACACCATGGTACTGGCATAAAAAACTGACACATAGATTAATGGAACAGAATAGAGAGCCCAGAAATAAATCCATGCCTATATGGGCATTTAATCTACAACAATGGAAGCAAGAATTTACAGTGGGGTAAAGACAGTCTATTCAATAGATGGTGCTGGGAAACCTGAAGAGACACATGCAAAAAAATGAAGTGGGACCACCTCCTTACACCACATACAAGAATAAATTCAAAATGGGTTAAAGACTTAAAGGTAAAATCTGAAACCATAAAACTCCGAGAAGAGAATATAGGAAGAAACTTTACAGACATTACCCGGATTAAGATTTTCACTGATATATCCCCTTGGGCCTGGGAAGTAAGACAAAAAGTAAACATGTGGTAATAGATGAAACTAAAAAGTTTTTTTCACAGCGAAGGAATCCATAAATAAACCAAAAAGTGATCCTACTGAATGAGAGAAGATATTTGCCAATGATATATCCAATAAGGGGTTAATACCCCAAATTTATTTAAAAAACTCACTCAACTTCAAAAATCAAACAACTCAGTTAAAAAATGGACATAGGGCATGAAGAGACATTTTTCTAAAGAGGACATACAGATGGTAAACAGACATATGAAAAAATGCTCAACCTCACTAATAATTAGAGAAATGCAAATAAAAACCACAATGAGATACCATCTCACCCCAGTCAAAATGGCTATCATCGATAAATCAACAAACAGGGCCGGCCCAGTGGCTCAGGCGGTTAGAGCTCCGTGCTCCTAACTAACTCCGAAGGCTGCCAGTTCGATTACCACATGGGCCAGTGGGCTCTCAACCACAAGGTTGCTGGTTCAACTCCTCGAGTCCCGCGAGGGATGGTGGGCTCCACCCCCTGCAACTAAGATTGAACACGGCACCTTGAGCTGAGCTGCCGCTGAGCTCCCGGATGGCTCAGTGGGTTGGAGTGCATCCTCTCAACCACAAGGTTGCCGGTTCAACTCCCACAAAGGATGGTGGGCTGCGCCCCCTGCAACTAGAAACGGCAACTGGACCTGGAGCTGAACTGCGCCCTCCACAACTAAGACTGAAAGGACAACAACTTGACTTGGAAAAAAGTCCTGGAAGTACACACTGTTCCCCAATAAAGTCCTGTTCCCCTTCCCCAATACAATCTTAAAAAAAATAATAAAAAAATAAATAAAATAAATAAATCAACAAACAAGTGCTAGCGAGGATGTGGAGAAAAGGGAACCCTTGTGCACTGTTGGTGGGATTGCAGATTGGTACAGCCACTATGGAAAACAGTATGGAGGTATCTCAAAAATCTGAAATGGAACTACTTTATGATCCAGCAATTCCACTCCTAGGTATCTAACCAGAGAAATCCAAAACTGTAATTCGAAAAAATTTATGCACCCCTATGTTTATTGCAGCACTATACACAATAGCCAAGACATGGAAATAACCGAAATGCCCATCGATAGACAACTGGATTAAGAAACTGTGATACATTTATACAATGGAGTATTATGCCGCCATAAAGAAGAATGAAATCTTACCATTTGCAACAATAAGGAGGGACCTAGAGAACATTATGTTAAGTGAGATAAGTCAGACACAGAAAGACAAATACCATATGATCTCACTTATATGTGGAATCTAAAAAAAAAGAATAAATGAATGAACCAATCAGAAACATAGAGGAAAAAGTGAGGGTTGCTACATGGGATGGGGGGGGGGAAGGTGAGGGGATTAGAAAGCACGATTGATAAACACAAGATTGCCACGGGGGGCTGGCCAGGTGGCTCAGGCGGTTAGAGCTCCATGCTCCTGACTCCGAAGGCTGCCGGTTCAATTCCCACATGGGCCAGTGGGCTCTCAACCACAAGGTTGCTGGTTCAGCTCCTCGAGTCCCGCGAGGATGGTGGGCTCTGCCCCCTGCAACTAAGATTGAACACGGCACCTTGAGCTGAGCTGCCGCTGAGTTCCCAGATGGCTCAGTTGGTTGGAGCGCATCCTCTCAACCACAAGGTTGCTGGTTTGACTCCCGCAAGGGATGGTGGGCTGTGCCCCCTGCAACTAGAAACGCAACTAGACCTGGAGCTGAGCTGCGCCCTCCACAACTAAGACTGAAAGGACAACAACTTGAAGCTGAATGGCACCCTCCAAAACTAAGATTTGAAAGGATAACAACTTGACTTGGAAAAAAGGCCTGGAAATACACACTGTTCCCCAATAAAGTCCTGTTCCCCTTCCCGAATAAAATCTTAAAAAAAAAAAAAGAAAGATTACCACGGGGATACGAAAGTCAATTTGGGGAATATAATCAGTAATGTTATAAAGATTTTGTAGGGTATCCGATGGACACTTGTCTCATTAGGGAGACCACCTCAGGGATGATATAGATGCCTGATCACTGAACTGTACACCTGAAGCTGAACAATAGTTTATGTCAACTACAAGTATATATATATGTATGTGTATATATATATACACACACACATATATACATATATATACATATATATACATATATATACATATATATATATATATTTCTTTTATTTTTACAAGAAGTGGAGTCTAGCATTAGGAATAGAGGCAGTGGAAATGTAATGGCTCTGTGCGATGTCAGAGGGGTAGTAGATGGAGGGAGGGGGGTTATCACTGTGTGAGGGATATAAATGATAAATATTTAACTATTACATTGTTTTGTATACTTGAAACTAATAAAACATGTAAAAAAAACTGTCACTCACTAGAGTGCAGCATAGACACTCAAAGTTCAACGTTTATAACAGCACTCAGGTTTACATGAGACAGAAATCCAGGCTCTATGGTTTTACTACATATCTAGAGAATTTCTTGTGGTCTCACATGTCCTGAATGCTAGTGTGGAGTTGCTATTGACAGTTGTACAGTTATAAAAAATAACTAAAATTGTTACTTACCTTTTATCTTTTAGAGAAAGTTGAAAAAAATCAGAACCGGATGGAGAAGGGTGGAGATTAGAGAATGAGTCTAGAGGGGCAAGTAGAAAATTTCCAGCAGAATATTAATTGTTCTGATCATTTTGACCATATATGCTCATTGTAGAATAAAATTCAATTACTATGAGGAGTAAGAAAACAAACATGTGCAATATCACCATTAATATTTTGGTAATCATTCTTTTATGAATCTCTCTCACTTTCTTTCTCCATACACGCACAACACTGTATATATATATATACATATATATATATATATATATATATATGTATATATATATATATTTTCTCTTTATATAAATATATATCTCCATATTCATATAACCATATACAAACGTACATACCCATACAAAGTTTTCTTGTTAACCTTTTTGAGAAATAGAGTAATATACATAGACTTCTGCATCTTGCTTTTCTCAGTCTTTAATAACCTGTGGAAATCCCTTCAAATCCATTGGTCTAGCTCTTATCCTCTCTCTGTCTTCTCTCTCTCATTTACACATAATATTTCATGGTGTAGATGTATAAGTACCTAAATTTATTCTATCATTTCTCTAGTGACAAGCATCGATTTATTTTTTTTAAAATTGCCACTGGGAACATTGAAATAAACATTCTTGCATGTATTTGGTGCTCTATATTCATGTTATCTTTTCTGAGAAGTGGGATTGTTGAGTAGAAGGGCATGTACATTTTAAATTTTATAGCTACTGCCAGATTGTTTTATCAAAAAGCTTTAATGATTTATGCTTCAACTAATACATATAAGAGAATCAATATTGCTACATTTTAAATTGTTGCTGATCTGATCAACATAATGTGCTATGTCAGTATTACATTATTTTTCATTTCTCTTACTACTAGTGAGTTGGAACATTTTTCCATGTTTGTTGTCCATTTGGATTTGCTTTTTTCTGAGTTGAGCATTCATAGATCTTGCCCATGTTTTATGAAATTTTTTATCTTGTTCTTTTCCGTTTTAAAGAGCTACCTGCAAATGATGTCATGAATTCATCTGTCATTCTTGTTGTAGATATTTTCTAAATCTATGATTTACCTACAATATGTACTTTGTTTTATATTGGGTTTACCCTGCGTGTTGGCACTCTTAATTAATTTGATATTTTTACACTTTGCATTTGATAAGATGTTTGCAGGCTGTTTTCCTTTTCTTAAAATATTTTTATTAAAATATAGCTAACATACAATATTATGTTAGTTTGAGGGGTTTACTATAGTGATTCATAATTTATGTACCTAAAGAAGTGATCACCATTATAAGTCCAGCAACCATTGACACCATGCTATGCTATCACACTATGATTGACTATATTCCCTCTGCTGTACATTACATCAGGTGTACATTATAGGTTAGAAGTTTACATAATTTAAGAAGTGATCCTCCTGACTAGTCTAGTACCCATCTGATACCATACATAGTTATTACAATATTATTAACTTCCTTACGCTGTACTCTACATCACCTTGACTACTTTGAAACTACTAATTTGAACTTTTTAATCCCTTCCCCTTTTTTCACCCACTCTCCCAACCCCCTTCCTATCTGTCAATCATCAAAATGCTTTCCGTATCTATGAGTTTGTTTATTTTTTCTTTAGAATCCACATATAAGCGAAATCACATTGTGTCTGTCTTTCTCTGTCTGACATCCTACACTCAGCACAACACCCTTGAGGAACACCTAGCTGCCACGGACCGCAAGAACTCATTCCTTCCCATGGCCAAGCAATATTACATTGTATATATGTACCACTTACTCTTTATCCATTCATCCATCAACGGACACCCAGGCTGCCTCCATATCTTGGCTATTGTAAATAATGCTGCAAAAAACATGGATGCACATGTCCCCTCAAAGTAGCATTTTGGGTTTCTTCAGATAAATACCCAGAAGTGGATAACGGGATCCTTCTTCGTCTCTTGTTATAGCCTTTGTTTTCAAGTCTATTTTGTCTGCTATAAGTGTTGCCACCCCAGCTTTTTTTTTTTCATTTCCATTTTCATGAAATATCTTTTTCCTACCCCTTTACTTTCAGTCTGTGTGTATCTTTCAATCTGAAGTGAGTCTCTTGTAGGCAGCCTATGTAAGGGTTTTGGTTTTCTTATCCATTCAGCCCTCCTCTGTCTTTTGATTGGAGCATTTAAGCCATTTACATTGGAGATTGTTGATGGATATGTAGCTATTGTCATTTTATTATTCATAACTTTGATCTTTTTTTTTCCGTCTTAAAGAAGCCCCTCTAACATTATTTGTAATACTGGTTTGGTGGTGATGAATTCCTTTACCTTTTTCTTGTCTGGGATGCTCTTTATCTAACCTTCGATTTTAAATGATAGCTTGCTGGGTGGAGTAATCTTTGTTATAGGTCCTTGCTTTACATATGTTGAATAATTTGTGCCAATGCCTTGTGGCCTGATTTCTGTTGAGAAATCAGCTGACAATCTAATGGGAGCTTCCTTATAAGTTGCTAGTTGTCTTTCTCTTGCTGCTTTTAGGAGTCTCTTTTTGACTTTAACCTTTGCCATTTTAATTATAATGTATCTTGGAGTGGGCCTGTTTGGGTTTATCCTGTTTGGGACTTTCTGTGCTTCCTGGACTTCTATGTTTATTTCCTTCACCAGGTTAGGAAAGTGTTCAGTCATTCTTTCTTCAACTATGTTCTCATCCCTTGCTTTCTCTCTTCTCCTTCTGGTACCCCTATGATATGAATGTTGGTATGCTTGATGTTGTCCCAGAGATCTCTTAAATTACCCTCATTTCTTTGGATTCCTCTTTCTTTTTACTGTTGTGATTAGGTGTTTTCTGCTACCTTGTCTTCCAACTCACTGATTTGATCCTGTGCTTCATTTAGTCTGCTGGTGATTCTTTCTAGTGCATTCTTCATTTCAGTTATTGTATTCTTCACTTTTGACTGGTTCTTTTTTATGGTTTCTATGTCCTTTTTCATGCTTGCTATCTCTTTGTTGAAGTTCTTACTAAGTTCCTTGAGCATCCTTAAAACCATTGTTTCGAATTCTGTATCTGGTAGGATGCTTGCCTCCAATTCATTTACTTCTTTTCTGGAGTTTTCTGTTGTTCTTTCATTTGAGATATATTTCTTTGTTTTCTCATTTTGCCTGTCTCTCTGTGTTTGTTTCTATGTATACATAGATCTGCTATGTCTCCCAGTCTTGGCCGGGTGGCCCTATGTAGTAGGTGCCCTATGGGGCCGTGGCACAGTCTCTCTTGTCACCTGCTCTGTGTGCATCAGGAGGGTCCCTTGTGTGGGTTGTGTGTGCCCTTCTGTTACAGTTGAGCCTTGATTGCTATTGGCATGTCAGTGGGTGGGACTGACCCTCAAGCTGGTTGGCCGTGGTGTTTAATCACATCCACAACTTATGGGCTGCTGTGCAGGGTCTTACCCTACTGAGCGTGATTCACCTCAGCAGGCCCTGGTGCCTATTGACACTGCCCTTTGTGTATGCTGTTTGTGGAGCTAATTGCATGGTACTCTGATATGTTGTGATGACAACCTCCAAATATATTGGTTCTGGTTCCAGTGCAGGCCCAGATCACCCAATATCTGTGACCAGCCAGGGATTACCTGGTAAGAGTTACAAAGTGGTCTGCAGTTGTTCATTGCCTGTGCTAACCTGGAGGTGCATGGGAGAGGCCACACTGAGAATCAAGGACATGTGCCATCAGTACAAGGTCTGGGGTAGCTCTGCAAAAAGCCAGGACACCCTAAGGCCTGTCGTCACCTGCCAGCTCCCTTAAGGTTCAGCTTGTGATAAAACCTCATGTGGTAAGCAAGTTGGGTGAGGCAGGGTCTCAGGGGGTAACTGGAGTGGGAAGAGTTGTGCTAACCAAGTTCAGGTAAATTCTGGTTTCATGCCAGTGCTGAGCCTGGAGCTACTCAGGAAAAGTCTGAGAGCATACTGACTCCAGTGACCACCTGCCCAGGGCCCAGGTAATTGATAGTGTTCTTAGAAAGAGTGCAATGAGATTGGCGTTGGCTGCTCGCCGAGAAAGTGCCTCCAGCATTGGAGGGCTTGGGTGGGGTGGAGTCCCAGTAAGCTTACAACCAATTCAGATTCAGATTTGGCCATGGGCTTGGGGGGAGGGCTCAGCACAGGAAAGATGGCACCAACCCACTGGTTGCACAAGAGAAGGATCGCACACAAGGAAAATGGCAACTATCCTCCATCACTGGCCCTGTAGCCACACACCTCAATCTGTCCCCTGTGTGCCTCCGACAGCCCCCGAGTCATGGTCTCTCCACTGTAGCCCAGGATAAGTGCCTGTGAGTGAGTGAGTCTCTGCACAGGCTATTTAAGAGGATGTCTGGGTTTCCCGCAGCCTTCTGTCCCACTCAGATGGTCGGAATCTCCACTGTTTTTCACAGCCGGATGTTTCTGGGGTCTCCTCTTGCCGGCACCAGGACTCTGGGCTGGGGAGCCTTCTGTGGGGCTGTGGCCCCTTGCTTTTCTGGGCAAACCTCCACAGCTGAGATATCCCTCCTGATTTTCAACTGCCACACGGAGGTTTGCAGCCTGGCCTGGCCCCTCCTACCATTCTTGATGTGGCTTATTCTTTATATCCTTAGTTATAAAACTTCTGTTCATCTAAAATTCAGGTGATTCTCCAGCTTGATTGTTCTATAATTGAGTTGTAATTTTAATACGTTCACAGAAGGAAGCAGGCACAGTGTTTATCTACTCCACCATCTTAGATCTCTCCTTCCAGCCTGTTTTTCTTTAAGGAGATATTCTGATTGACTTGCATTAGGATTTTCTGATCAAGAGAAAACTTTCTCTAAAAGCATACATTTTGCACGTCGATTTCTAAATCCCTCTTCTTTTGCGATCTAATTCAGTGCATTAGTTGAGTAATGTTTGGCTAAATGTAATACACCCAAAATAAAATGGGCTTATGCAGGAGAGTTTAGTTTTGTCATAGATAAATATCTGAGCTGCCTTGGTGACCTTACTAGTCTGGTTCTGTCCAGTACCCAGTTTCCTTCCTTCTTTTTGCCTAGCTTTCCTAAGGATGCCATCATCATGCTCACAATCATGTTTTTATTCCTGCCAGTAAGAAGGAACAAAACAAGGGAAGAGGTACTTCTTTTTTTAAGGGCACAAGCTGGAAGTTGCAAATCTCACTTCTTTTCACAGATGATGGGCTAGAATCTTATTGAATAGCCACACTTATCTGCAAGATGGACTGGGAAATACAGTTTTTATGCTGACTGGCCATATACCTAGGTGAAAATTAGAGATTCTATTACTATAGAAGCAGTGGTGAACTAGCAGTCTCTACATATTCTAAGCACTACCATAGAATACCTCAGCATTTAGGAATCTAAGAGAAAAACCCTCCTAACCACAATCCTCTACTGATTTCTTGTTTCATCCATTATTTGTTGTAGCTCCTCTCCTCCCTTTTGCATAATTGGTAACTAAGAACCTTAGGGAAAATATGGAGTGATTATGTAAGCAAATATGGTTATTTTAAAACCTTTATTATAGAAACACTCTAAAATATACAGAAGTTTATTGAACATTATAATGAATCCCCTGTACCTATCATCCAGCTTCAACAATTATCAACTCACATGCAATCTTGTTTTACCTATAACTTATTCACTCACTTTTGAGATTATTTTGAAGTAAATACTATGCATCATATCATTTCATATAAATACAGTCTTTTTTTAGATTTCTTCAGAATCTCACCTAACATTTTTATTGAGGTAATATTAGTTAATAACTTTATATAAATTTCAGGTGTACAACACTATAATTGTATATCTGTACACACAATAGTGTGCTCACTCCTAAAAGTCTAGTTTCTATCCATCACCATATATTTGACCTCCCTTTATCCTCTTCATTCTGTCCCCATCTCACTTCCCCCTCTTGTAACTGCCAATCTGTTCTCTGTATCTATGAGTTTGTTTTTGTTTGATTTGTTCATTTGTTTTTTGTTTTATAATCCATATCTCAGTGAAATAATACTGTTTTTGTTCTTTTTCATCTTATTTCACTTAGCATAATACCCTAAAGATCCATCCATGTTGTTGCAAATGACAATATTTCATTTTTTTATGGCTGAGTAGTAAATACAGTAATTTAAAATCTTGTTTTTCTTTAAAAACAGCTTACTTATGAACTAGAATGGAGAAAGTTAAAAGATCCAGAGATGTGGTTATCAAGGATAAATTTGGACTATCATGCACCTATAGCAATAAACTCACTTAAGCAAATCTTTATTAAACACTTATTTTTCACATGGCTAGCTCCTGCTCATTTTTTAGGTCTTGGCTAAATGTCACCCTCTCTTATTCCCTTTCATAACACACTATTCTTTTCTTTTGTAGCACTTATCACAGTTTATAATTACTTTATTTGTTTACTTTTGTGTCTCTTCCATTAGAATATAAGCGCCACAAAGATAGGGACTAGCATAATGGTGGGAAAACAGTAGGACTTGAATACATACTTATCTAAAGAAGAAAGAACAAAGGAAAAGAAAGAATGAACAAACAATCCCAGGGTCTTCATTAGTTGTAGAATAGAAAGGGATGATAGAGATTACTACAATGGGGAGCCTGCCTGTCAGAGACTACCACCTCAGTAAAGAAGACAGCCATACGAGCAACTCTAACACTCATTTATTCATCTATTAAATGAAAATTTATTGCACATCTATTATGGGTATGGGCCTATCTAGAAAGGCAGACTGTGGTATTGCTAAAATGTACATAGATAGGGTGATGGAAAGAGGAATTTCATCTGGAGGCGGCGGGATTCAAGCAGAGCTTTGAAGAATGAGTAAGAAGAACATCAACATGGGGAAAGGCAGAGAGGATAGAAAGACTAAAGGCCAAGAGGTTTAAAAGATTAGGACATATTCAGAGTCTTATGACATGCAATCACTGGTGTCAATTTGTAGTTTTTATACCACCATTTTAAAGATATGAATAATGGGAAATCATAATGGGGGTTGCTACTCGGGAATTATAACTTTTTAAAATGAAGGATTTCGAAATGAAGAGTCTAATGACTTTTTACCGAGTGTGATCTTTTCATTCTCTCATCAACAGCTGTTTCTTTATTTGGATAATGATTATACTGACAATAACATAATACCTGAGGGTAGAGTCATGGAAAATTAAAGAGTCTGTGGCTTTCACTAGGACTTGAGTCCTTGGTCAAGTAGAAGAACTACTTCTGTTCCCATGTGTGGCAGATTAAAAATGGTCAAAAAGTCATTACTATTTCTCCTATAAGAAGGCAGAGTCTAATTCTTCTTCCCTTGAAAAAGTCCTAGTGCCTTGCTTGACCAATAGAATGTAGTGAAATTAACATTCTGGGACTTCTGCCACTAAGTTGCAAAAAGCCTTGCAACTTTCACCTGGGTTTCTTGGAACCCAGAACTCTGCTTTAAAGCCCAATAAGGCCTGTGGAAAAGTTCATGACGAAAAGAAAAGAACTCTAGCTGAGCTCCCAGATGGCAGCCACCACCATTTTGCCTGCTTTGTGAATGTGTCATCTCGAAAGTGGATCCTTCAGCCCCAGTTGGGCTGTCTCAGCTAGTGCCACATAAACCAGTAACAAGCCATCCTTACTGAGCTCTGCCCAAATTGCAGAACGATAAGAAAAAGAGATGAACTTCCGGAAAAATGGCGGAGTGAGGTGAGCCTCTGTAAAGCTCCCCTGGAATTTACAAAGAATCGAACAACAAAAACTCCATAAAGGACTCCCTGCACAGCAGACAGGCAAGACGAAGAGGCCCACTACCGACTGAAATCACCTACAGGTGGGAGATTCGCGCGAGTGGAGGGAGGAGGAAAGGGAGAAGTGCGCGGACACGGAGCCGCGCGGGCGCAGGACGCAGACCTCGCTCAGTGCGCCGAGCTCGCTGCCTCCCGGAACTACCGCAGCTGCGGGAGAGGGAAGCACTCGGACTGCTAGGGCTCCGCTTGTGGCCCACGGGGCTGAGGGGACAGCATATAACACGGCTGAACCCAACGCTCACGGCAGAGACCTCGGAGAAAAGACTGAGGGAAAAAGGCTGAAAACGGTAGTTTAAGCCCGCACTGCCGAGCAGAGAACGGAGCCTTAGGCACTGAGACTAGCCGCCCCCTCCCTCCCCTCCCAGAGCTCGCCCCGCCCCCACCTGCCCGGTGCTAGAAGCAAAACAGTAGCAGTGTCAGATCAAAACAACAGAAAATTTGCTATTTTGAGAACTGTGTACCTCAGACACAAATTCACAGCCCAACTAGTTCCGGCAAAGGGGAGAGACCTGTGGAAGCAGGATCGGCTGTGGTGGTGGTCGCCGCCATTGCTCTGGGCCACCTCTCACAACTCACCCCGCCCCTGACCCCACCTATCTGGGCGGATCTCTGCAAGAGTAAACAGAACTGCTGAAACATACGGGCTCTGAATCAGGAGCTGGAAGAGCTTTGGAACATCAAAAGCTCTCCGCATACCCCCCGGGACACTGCGCCCTGTGACCTAGACGAACTATAAATAGAGGAGAAGCCCGTCTCCCAGGGAATCCCCCCATTGTGTGAGAAGTTGGAATAGTGCAGAAAAAACAGCACTACCGTGTGGGAGAAGAAAAATAAGTTGCAGTTGGAGAAATAATAAAACATTCTACCAACAAGTACTGGCAAACAAAAGAAAGACCGCTTTCTATCAACCTGTTGCAGAAGTCACTCCTGTAGATGTCTAGGAAGAGAAATAGTAAACCAGTAATCGCCATGAATAACCAAGGCAACAAGATAGCTCAGAAAGAAAGTGAAAAATCTCCAGAGAAGGGACTTAAAGATACAGAAATATGTGACTTAAATGACAGAGAATTCAAGATTGCAGTTCTGAAAAAACTCAACGAGATACAAGAAAACACAGATAGGCAGTTAAAGGAACTCAGAAACTCAATCAAAGAACAGTATGAGCATTTTACGAAAGAGATTGAAATTTTAAAAAAGAACCAAATAGAATTTCTGGAGATTAAGAACTCAATAGAAGAAATTAAGAATGAAATAACCAGCTTAGGTAGTAGAGTTGACCAGATGGAGGAAAGAATCAGTGACATCAAAGACAGAAACCTGGAAATGACATGGATGGAAGAAGAAAGAGACTTGAGACTTAAAAGAAATGAAAGAACTCTACAAGAACTTTCTGACTCCATCAGAAAGAGCAATATAAGAATAATGGGCATACCAGAAGGAGAAGAAAGAGAGAAGGGAACAGAGAATATATTCAAACAAATTGTCGATGAGAACTTCCCAAATTTGTGGACAGAACTGGACCCTCGAATCCAAGAAGCAAATAGAACACCTAGTTACTTCAATCCCAACAGGCCTTCTCCAAGGCACATTGTATTGAAGCTGTCTAAAATCAACGACAAAGAAAGAATCCTCAAGGCAGCCAGGGAAAAGAAGACGGTAACATACAAAGGAAAGCCCATTAGATTATCATCAGATTTTTCAGCAGAAACTCTACAAGCCAGGAGGGAGTGGAACCAAATATTCAAACTATTGAAAGAGAGAAATCATGAGCCAAGAATAATATATCCAGCAAAGATATCCTTTAGATATGAAGGAGGAATAAAGACCTTTCCAGACATACAGAAGCTGAGGGAATTTTCTAATACACGACCTGCACTACAAGAAATACTAAAGGAGGCTATTCGACCACCATCAACAGGGACAATTTGTGGCAACCAAAACTCAAAAAGGGGGAGAGTAAAGGCCTGAACCGGAATATGGGAATGGAGAAAGTAAGCGTGCTGAAGAAAATGGAATACTCTAAATATCAAACTTTCTTTTACATAAACTTAAGGGTAACCACTCAAAATAAATCCAGAATTGAAATATATACTGAAATAAAAGAAGAAACAGAGGGAAACATCATAGAATACGACCACACAGAAATAATAGACAAAAACAAAAAGGCAAAGAAACAATGGAGACACAGCCTTACCAGAAAACTAAAGATAGAATGACAGGAAATCCTCACATATCAATAATCACCCTAAATGTAAATGGACTGAACTCACCAATAAAAAGGCACAGAGTAGCAGATTGGATCAAAAAACTAAACCCAACCATATGCTGTCTACAAGAGACACATCTCAGCTACAAGGACAAGCATAGACTCAAAGTGAAAGGGTGGAAATTGACACTCCAAGCAAATGGTACCCAGAGAAAATCAGGTGTAGCCATAATGATATCAGATGAAACAGACTTCAAGGTGAAAAAGATAACAAGAGATAAAGATGGACATTTCATAATGGTGAAGGGGACTGTACAACAAGAAGACATAACAGTCATCAATATTTATGCCCCCAATCAGGGAGCACCGAAATACACCAAGCAACTACTAACAGAACTAAAGGGAGAAATTGACCAAAACACAATTATACTAGGGGACTTAAATACATCATTGACAGCTATGGATAGATCATCCAAACAGAAAATAAATAACGAAATAGTAGCCCTAAATGACACATTAGATGAAATGGACATAATTGACATTTATAGAGCACTTCATCCTAAAATATCAGACTATACATTATTTTCTAGTGTACACGGAACATTCTCAAGGATAGACCATATATTGGGACATAAAATCAGTCTCAACAAATTTAAGAAGATTGAAATCATACCATGCATATTCTCTGATCACAAGGCTTTGAAATTGGATATCAACTGTAAAAAGAAAGCGGGAAAAAACACAAATACATGGAGATTAAACAACATACTTTTAAAGAAGGACTGGGTCAAAGAAGAAATTAGAGAAGAGATCAAAAGATACATAGAAACAAATGACAATGAAAATACATCCTACCAAAATTTTTGGGATGCAGCGAAAGCAGTTTTAAGAGGGAAATTTATCTCATTACAGGCCTATCTCAAGAAACAAGAAAACTCTCAAATAAATAACCTCATGTTACACCTTAAAGAACTAGAAAAAGAAGAACAAGTAAAACCCAAGGTCAGCAGAAGAAAGGAAATAATAAAAATTAGAGCAGAACTAAATGAAATAGAGAACAAAAAGACAATAGAAAAAATTAATGTGACAAAGAGCTGGTTCTTTGAAAAGATTAACAAAATTGACAAACCCTTGGCTAGACTTACTAAGATAAAAAGAGAGAAGACACTGATTAACAAAATCAGAAACATAAAAGGGGAAGTTATCACGGACACCACAGAAATACAAAGGATCATCCAAGAATACTATGAAGGACTATATGCCACCAAATTCAACAACCTAGAAGAAATGGACAAGTTCTTAGAAACATATAGCCTTCCAAGGCTGAACCATGAAGAACTGGAAAATCTAAACAGACCGATTACCAGTAACGAAATTGAATCAGTCATCCAAAACCTTCCCAAAAGCAAAAGTCCGGGACCAGATGGCTTCACTAGTGAATTCTACCAAACCTTCAAAGAGGATCTAATACCAATTCTGCACAAACTCTTCCAAAAAATTGAAGAAGAGACAGTACTCCCTAACTCATTTTATGAGGTCAACATTACCCTGATACCAAAACCTGGTAAGGGCAGCACAAAAAAAGAAAACTACAGACCAATATCTCTAATGAATACCGATGCAAAAATCCTAAATAAAATTCTAGCAAATCGAATACAACAATGCATTAAAAAGATTATTCATCACGACCAAGTGGGGTTCATCCCCGGGGCACAAGGATGGTTCAACATACGCAAATCCATCAATGTGATACATCACATAAACAAAATAAAGGACAAAAATCATATGATTATATCAATTGATGCAGAAAAAGCATTTGACAAGATACAACATCCATTTATGATTAAAACACTTAATAAAATAGGTATAGAAGGAAAATACCTTAACATAATAAAGGCCATATATGACAAGCCCTCTGCTAATCTCATAATTAATGGAGAAAAACTGAAGCCCTTTGCTCTACGTTCAGGAACACGACAGGGCTGTCCCCTATCACCTCTGCTTTTCAACATAGTGTTGGAAGTCCTTGCTGGAGCAATCAGGCAAGAGAAAGAAATAAAAGGCATCCAAATTGGGAATGAAGAAGTTAAATTATCACTCTTTGCAGATGACATGATGCTATATATAGAAAACCCTAAAGACTCCACCAAAAAGCTATTAGAAACAATCAACGAATACAGTAAAGTTGCCGGCTACAAAATCAATGTACAAAAGTCCATTGCCTTCCTATATACTAACAATGAAATCTCAGAAAAAGAAATACAAAAAACAATTCCTTTTGCAATTGCAGCAAAAAGAATAAAATACCTAGGAATAAACTTAACCAAGGATGTGAAAGACCTATATGCTGAAAACTATAAGACATTTTTGAAAGAAATTGAAGAAGACACAAAGAAATGGAAAGACATTCCGTGCTCATGGATTGGAAGAATCAACATAGTTAAAATGGCCATATTACCCAAAGCAATATACAGATTCAATGCAATCCCCATCAAAATCCCAATGGTATATTTTAAAGAAATAGAACAAAAAATCATCAGATTTGTTTGGAACCACAAAAGACCCCGAATAGCCAAAGCAATCTTAAGAAAAAAGAACTATAATGGAGGTATCACACTTCCTGACTTTGGCCTGTACTACAGGGCCACAATAATCAAAACAGCATGGTATTGGCAGAAAAACAGACACATAGACCAATGGAATAGAATTGAGAACCCAGAAATAAAACCACATAAATATGGACAGATAATTTTTGACAAAGAAGCTAAAAACATACAATGGAGCAAAGACAGCCTCTTCAATAAATGGTGCTGGGAGAATTGGATAGCCACGTGCAAAAGAATGAAACTGGACTGCTATTTGTCACCATGTACCAAAGTTAATTCAAAATGGATCAAAGACTTAGGCATAAGACCTGACACAATAAACTGCATAGAAGAAAACATAGGTACTAAACTTATGGACCTTGGGTTCAAAGAGCATTTTATGAACTTGACTCCAAAGGCAATGGAAGTAAAAGCTAAAATAAACGAATGGGACTATATGAAACTTAAAAGCTTCTGCACAGCGAAAGAAACCATTGACAAAATAAAGAGGCCACCAACTGAATGGGAGAAGATTTTGGCAAACAGTGCCTCCGATAAGGGGCTAGTATCCAGAATATACAAGGAACTCATGCAACTCAACAACAAAAAAACAAACAACCCAATTGAAAAATGGGCAGAGGACTTGAAAAGACATTTCTCCAAAGAGGACATACAAATGGCAAATAAACATATGAAAAAATGCTCAACATCACTAATCATCAGAGAAATGCAAATCAAAACCACAATGAGATATCACCTCACCCCAGTCAGAATGGCTATCATCAACAAGACAAATAGTAACAAATGTTGGAGAGGCTGTGGAGAAAAAGGAACCCTCATACACTGTTGGTGGGAATGCAGACTGGTGCAGCCGTTATGGAAGGCAGTGTGGAGGTTCCTCAAAGAATTACGAATAGAATTGCCGTATGACCCAGCAATCCCTCTCCTGGGTATCTACCCAAAAAATCTGAAAACATTTAGAGATAAAGACACGTGTGCGCCAATGTTCATTGCAGCTTTGTTTACGGTGGCCAAGACATGGAAACAACCAAAATGTCCTTCGATAGATGAATGGATAAAGAAGTTGTGGTACATATACACAATGGAATACTATTCGGCAGTGAGAAAAGATGATATAGGACCATTTGTGACAACATGGATGGATCTTGAGAGAGTAATGCTGAGCGAAACAAGTCAGACAGAAAAAGCAGAGAACCATGTGATTTCACTGATATGTGGTATATAAACCAAAAACAACAAAAGAACAAGACAAACAAATGAGAAACAGAAACTCATAGACACGGACAATAGTTTAGTGGTTGCCAGAGGGTAAGGGGCGTGGGGGGGGAGGTGAGGGTAAGGGGGATCGAATATATGGTGATGGAAGAACTGACTCTGGGTGATGAACACACAATGGGATTTATAGAAGATGTAATACAGAATTGTACACCTGAAATCTATGTAATTTTACTAACAATTGTCACCCCAATAATTTAATTAAAAAAAAAAAAAAAAGAAAAAGAGATGATTGTGTTCTTTAAACCACTAAGGGATCATGTAGTTAGTTAGTTCTGTGTTCAAGCAGTTCTACTCCAATGGCTGCTACCAGTATGCCACTATGTTGCTGATTATACCACTTCTATCATAACCCCTTTCAGATATGGATTGTAAATCTCTGGGATAATTTTATAAATTACAAAAGAAATGTAAGTTTCACATAGTAAAATTAGGCATCTAGAGAAGAAAAAAATCACCCATTGTGCCACGATGTATGATAACCACAATATCTTTGTGCATAGCATTCTAGATATCTTCCTGCACATGTATTTGCACATATATATTTTTAAATAAGAGCATAACATACTGGCTGCTTTGAAAACTAATGTTTTCAATGAACAACATATCTACAAATTTTTTTATTACCAATAAATATAAATCTGTAGTTTTATAACTAATGACTATAGTATTCCATCTCATGACAATAAAATAAAATAATTGTGCTTGTTGGGCATATGGGTTCCTTCTAATTTTTCACTCTTACAAAAGATGCTTCAATGAATATCCATTTGTATTACACCTAAATCTTTTCACACATTTTTTTCTTTAGTATTATTCAAAGAAGTTGATCATTGAGTCAATGAACATACACATTTTAAGGCTTTTTATTCCAAGCCAAGCTGTCTAGGTCCCTGTTTTGTATGAAGTGTACACGTCTGTTGGAATGTACAACCAAGTGAGGAAAAAGATGGAAACCAGACCATTTTGAGAAGTGTGAGTATGAAGTACGTGTTTACATGAATGGATGAAATTCAAATTGAATCTAAATCCCCTGTATCAAATCAGAAGTGTCTATATTGCATCTCTCAGACTTAATGTGGATGCATGGCTGAACACTTGAATGATGACCCTGAGAGAGCCAGGTGATATCAAGTCTGGGCTAAAAGACAGATTATTTGCAGCAAGAACATGCTCTTAGTTTAAGTGGTCAAAGTGCACATCAAATTGAAATTATTTTCAGACTGAAATCATGTGTTCCTCATGAGAAGACTATTAATAAAAATTAATGCCAATGTCCTCTGGGAGAATCTGGGATTCAAGAGAAGAGGGAGATACCAGTAGCAGGCAATGCCAAGGCTCCAAAATAAGATAAAAGAGGAGCCTGAGAAAAGAATTTAAGAAGACTTCTCATTCCAGATACCCTGCATTTCTTCACCTTCAAGGGAGCTTGGGCTATTGGCCACTGCCAGCCTCAATGCACATGGCAACTCTGAGTGTTAACAGATGGTCTAGTAGGAATCACGTTGGAGCACGCATGTGCACATGGTTGCAACGTCTACTCAATCTGTAAATCAGTATTGTTTGTTCATGATTTGGTCTAAGCTCTGAAACCTCATGAGGAAGGGCGCATTTGCTTGGTCTTTTGATTTGACAAGGTTGAGGATAACCTGCACAATGAATTACTAAACATGTAGGACTGTGACTGCGTCAAATCCTGTTATAACTAGATGTTATTCTAACTAGTAGTCCTCAATCCATTGCAAATCTAGATAATTCAAGCTTTGTCATGGCAGTAAGACTAAGGCACCATTAAGTTCTCTTCCAGCCTCGAAGTTCTATGAGTCTATGGACATATCTGCATACAAGGTCAGACAATTAAGTTCACGAACTCATCCTAGAAAAAGTGCTACATACCTCATTGCTGAATATCACTGTGGTCACCTTTGAAGTACTCCCCTTGGGAAGCTATGCACTGATTCCAGCGCCTAGTCCACCCTTCAAAGCAATTGTGGAACTCTTTTTCTGGAATGGCCATCAGAGCTGTCATTGGATTATGCTTAATGTCCTGAATGTCATCCAAATGTCTTCCTTTCAATATTTCCTTTATCTTTAGGTAAAGAAAGAAGTCATTGGGGGCCAGGTAAGGTTAGTGGGGAGGGTGTTCCAATACAGTTATTTGTTTACTGGCTAAAAACTCCCTCACAGATAGTGCTATGTGAACTGGTGCATTGTCGTGATGCAAGAGCCATGAATTGTTGGCGAAAAGTTCAGGTCGTCTAACTTTTTCACGCAGTCTTTTCAGCACTTCCAAATAGTAAACTTGGTTAACTGTTTGTGCAGTTGATACAAATTCATCATGACTAATCCCTCTGATATAAAAAAACAACACCAAAAACGTTAGCAACATCATTGCAACAAGTTCACGAACTTAATTGTCTGACCTCGTATGATTTGATAAAAAATGGAGAACATCTGGCAAGCCCATGGCTTTTCCATGGCATTGATGGAGATTTAGTGTGTACATGTGGGTATCTGTCCATTGATTGGTGAGGAAAGGCTTTTCCTTGAGGCTGGAAATAACTCTTTGCCTAACAGAAAAGCAAAAATAAGGAATAAAGGAATCAAGAGGAAAATAAATACTTGAGACTTGAGGGTGGAGGTCTGTGGGATAGAGCCTTGTTTCCCAGCAAAATGAACTTAGTAGTAGAGCATTTGGGAGTTACTAAGGCAATCTGGCTCATAGCTGGAACAACAGGTGACCTCTGTATGGTTCCCAGATCCCACAAAGAGATGATCAGTTGAAGAGTTGAAGTGAGAAAGTCAGGAGAGCATGCAGAAGCAACAAAGCCAGAGTGGAAAGACTCTTGGCTTATAAGAAGAGGAATTTGGAAGCGTGGGAGGTAGGGGAGTGTGCCAGCTTTATATACTAACTACTGAACAAATGTTAAATATTGCTTGCTGTGAATTAAACTTCTCAATATAAATCTATGCCAAGAATTGAACAAGACATGGTATATGGGCCAAAAATATTTAATTTAGTGTAATAGTTATGCCCAGGTATGATACACATTAAAGTAGAATATTCATAAAATTCTTACTTTGGGTATTTTGTGGTAGTCAAAGACAGCCAAAAGTGTGTGTGTGTGTGTGTGTGTGTGTGTGTGTGTGTTGCTTCTCAAGAGGGTTAGAGGCATATGTTAGAGAGCCCATTACCCCAAGGTTGAGGCTATAGTTGAGAAAGAATAGTCAGAAGTGCCCCTCCACCTTTACCTTCTGGTAACCACTAAACTATTATCTGTGTCTATGAGTTTTTGTTTATTTATTTGTCTTGTTCCTTTGGGAGAAGTGGGTAGTAGAAGAGGGTAAAGGGGGTCAAATATATAGTGATGGAAGGAGAACTAACTCTGGGTGGTGAACACATAATGTGATATATAGATTATGCATTATAGAATTGTACATTTGAAACCTATGTAATTTTATTAACCATTGTCACCTCAATACATTTAATTTTTTAAAAAAAGAAGAGTCAGAAGTCTTGCCCCACAACATTAATTCAAATAACATTTATTGTATAACTACTGTGTACCAAATGCTGTCTTGGGCCCCATTATTTACATAGGTGAATAATATCTGTTTTTTGGTCTCTGAGGGATGCAAAGTCAGTGGGTTAGACAATGGCAATACAGTGTTATAAATAATGATAGAGGTTACCTATCATTAGGGTAGGGTTTTATCCTACCCAGGGGTGATGGAGTAAGGGAAAAACCCTCTTGTATGGTAGGGTGAATAAAAATCTTTTAATGAAGAAATGATATAACCAATTGGAGGGAGGGAGGTTAACTGGGCTAGCCACTAGGGGGTGTGTGAGTTGGGGTATGCAACTGAAAATCGAGGAAAGGGGATCTTGTTGGTGGCTTCTGGTAGCAGACGAGACGTTTTTCTTTTAAATAGGAAACCAGAGTGAGGAGAGTTTTTCTGCCCTCATCTCTCCAGGCAAATCGACAGGTATTTGATAATTGAGGGGAAATTCTGAGGATGTTTCTGAGGATGTTCTTGAGGTGAGGCATCTCACTAATGTGGGTCCCACTGAAATTAGGCTAGGGACACATGGGTAGAGCTATTGGTGAGAGGAGAGAGTTGGCAGCATATCACTGGCAGCAGGACATGTGACAGGGACAACAGGGAGCCCAGCACAAGAAGACTCCTGCTTCTCTAGTTATCAGAGAACATGTAAGGGATCAGTGTGATGAGGAAAGCTTCAGTTTCCATGTATAATCTAATTTTTGTCAAAGTAACCCCATTTTATATCCTGCTGTAACTTTAATTTCTCTAGGCCTCTCTAGTGTGTGGGTACTAATGGGGTTGTAATAACAGAGACAATTTGAATGCCTTTGGCTGGTGCCTCCATCCACATAGTGCTACACTTCATGGTCCTGTCCCCATCAAGTCTAGATTCAGGGGTCCCCAGGCAGACTCACATGTACTCACACACAGGCCTCTCATGGTGTTCCACTTCAGGCTCTAGAGTATGTTTTCTACTAAACTTGTGATTAGAGTGTTTTTAAAAAGAGGTTATTTCTATTTAATTTTGTGTGTAATAATGGTGATTTTTGTCTAAAAATAATTCTGTATCCTGACATACTTATGGATAAGGTTATATAATGTATAGGATTTACTTCAAAATAATGTGGGAGAGTGAGGTGGATATGGGTATACATAAAACAACATTGGCCAGTTGATAATGGTTTAAGTTGATGATAGGAACACAGAGGTCCATTATACCATTCTGTGCATATATATATGCATATATATTTACATATATATATATATATATATATATATATATATATATATATATATGTATTTATATATATTTGAAATTCTTCACAATAAAAGAGAGGAGGAATGTCATATGAGTTGACCAGAATAACATATTCCTACATAGCTTGTTGAACCAAGTGAATCAGGATTCAGGATTTTTAATTTTCTGTCCCCAACAGTAGCCTGGACTCTTTTGCAGAACTTATTTAATACAAGAGTTACACCAAAGTAAGTTAAACACCAACCCTTAAAAAAGTGAGGAAGAAGTATTACATGTATCAGAAGATGAGAAAACTAGAAGGATCCTGGAATAAGAACTTCAAACTAAGTCTCCAAGATCTACCTCAAAAGGGGAAAAATACACCCCCAAGATTCTACTGAGAGACTACCCGGAACACATCTCCCCTAATAGCCGATCTCAATGGCAAGGAAAACTTCATTGATCTAGTGAAATTTTAAATGCTCAGGTGTAAAACCACTGTAGTAGCAGAATATAGCATAATGGCTAATTGCAATTTTATTTTGTGGCTATACTGACCAGCCACCCAGGGTAAATCTAAGTACTTTGCTGATGTCACATTTAGTTCTCACCACTAGAATGCAGGTGAGCAGGTAAAGTACCTGATGCAACCTCCTTCAAATGCTACAGTTATCTGCCATACTCGGGGCCAAATCTTGCCTTGTGTGCTCCAGCACAGGAGGTGGTACCTCTCCCAGTATCTTAAATAGAGTGGAAGTGCCCCAAGCTCAGCACTAAGAGATTCCCTCAAAGTGCTTTCATGCCCATTGAGAGTTAAGATTGCAAATGTTCACATGATTAGTGTGATCTTCTTGTCCAGTTCCCAACAACAGTTGTATAGGGGTGTGGGCATGGTGAAGATGTGGCTGGATTCTGAAGCAATGTTTGTGATGAGAAAATAAATTTCTAAAAATACCAAATGATAAAAATCCTCTTGTTACTTTAGACCTCTTATGAATGCCACCTTGGTTCTTCTCTCTTCTCCCACCATTGCTGACCTGATTGCTCTCCCACAGCATTTGGAACATTTGAAGGGTAGTTTCCTGCATATTTAGTGGTCGGTAAGGAAAGAGGTTTGCATAGTCAGAGTCTGTGGTGAAATGAAGTTTACAAAACTGTTAGTTACAAATCAGGACCATGCCCGAGGGGCTATATCAGTAAAAATCTTACTCCAGGTAATGTCTGTAAAGTTTCTTCCTATATTTTCTTCTAGGAGTTTTATGGTTTCAGATCTTACATTTAAGTCATTAATCCATTTATTCTTGTACATGGTGTAAGGAGGTAGTCCAGTTTCAATTTTTTGCATGTGTCTATCCAGGTTTCCCAGCACCATTTATTGAATAGACTATCTTTACCTCACAACCAAAATGCCCATCGGTAGACGACTGGATTAAGAAACTATGGTACATTTATACAATGGAGTATTACACAGCCACAAAGAAGAATGAAATCTTACCATTTGCAACAATATGGATGGACCTAGAGAACATTATGTTAAGTGAAATAAGCCAGACAGAGAAAGACAAATACCACATGATCTTACTTATATGTGGAATCTAAAGAAAAGAATAAATGAATGAACTAATCAGAAATAGTCTCAGAGACATAGAGGAAAAACTGACGGTTGCTAGATGGGAGGAGTGGTGGAGACAAGGGGGAAGGTGAGGGGATTAGAAAACACAATCGGTAACCACAAGATGGCCACAGGGATACAAAAGTCAATTTGGGGAATGTAATAAAAAATGTTGTAAAGATTTTGTAGGGTATCCGATGGATACTTGTCTCATTAGGGAGACCACCTCAGGGATGATGTAGATGCCTGATCACTGCACTGTTCACCTGAAGTTGAAACTGAACAATAATGAATGTCATCTACAATTATATAAATATATATAAGTGGAGTATAGCATTAGGAATAGAGGCAGTGGAAATGTAATGGCTGTATACGACGTCAGAGGGGTAGTAGATGGGGGGAGGGGGTTATCACTGTGTGAGGGATATAAATGATAAATGTTTAACTATTAAAACAAACAAACAAACAACAACAACAACAACAACAAAACAACTCAGGACCATGGAAAGGGAAACGGCACTCTAAGCTGCCTGATCTTCCAGACATCTCTGCTCAGGCACCTTACAATAGCTATGAAGCAAAATCTATTTGTCATCTCAGTAAAGTGACAGCTGCCTATCAGAGTAAAGCTTAACCTTCTACAAATTAGTTTTACAGAGGAAATATTTCAGGTCTCAACACATTATCCAATAACATTTAAAAGAGAAGATTATCAAAGGATGAATAATTTGACAGAAGGCCCCAGTTGTAAGATCATTTCAGTTGACTGTCTGATTTCCTGGCTATTCTGCTCCATAAAACAGGGTTGTGCAAGGATGTGGAGGAGGAGCAGTTTGTCCCCCTCTCCTGAGATTGCTCAGGAGGCAGTAAACAGCTGGTGGGGGAAGGGAGAGGTTGTGAGTACCCACAAGGAGGTGACAGGAAGAAAGTTGGGACACTGAATCCCACCCATAAGAAAATAATTTTGAAAAGAGGAAATTGCTTCTCTTGGTTTCTTTCACCAGTTTTGGAGTCTCATAAGCTTGTAAGAAAACTGTTAAAGATGACTGATCTCATGTAGCCTACAATCAATTAGGTATGAAGTTGTTTCCTAGAAGTTCTAATCCCAACAGCAGAGACCCACCTATCATCACTTTTCTGGCTCCTTCAGCAATCTGTACTCTCTTTACACACTCATTATCTGGTGTGGTGGTAATTTATTTGTCTCCATGTCTGTTTTCTAGCTAGACTGTGCACTCCAGGGCAGATATCTTATCTAATTAATCTCTGTATCCTCAGCACTTAACACAGTGACTGAAATAAAGTAATAATTCCTTAAATATTTTGCAGTGGATGGATGGGTCGATGGATGGATGGATGGATGGATGGATGGATGGATGGATGGATGGATGGATGGAGGGATGGAATTAAATAGAATGCCATTCTCTCCATTAGTTACTAGAGTTACATGTGGGTAGATGGATTGTTTCTGTTCAGGATCTAAGCTTCTCTACTGTGGAAATCTAACAAATATTTAGTTAAACTCAGGAGGCATGTGAGCAATTACTATGTATTATAACACTTCTAGGAAGAAATACAAGATATGTTTCCTGTCCCCCAAACCGCTTACAATGTCATTGGCATACAAATGAAAAAACCTGTGAAATATTCAAGCAAAAAGGGAAGACGGTGTTATACCAAAGGCCCCATTGTTGATATTAAGTTCTACAGGAATTTGGAGAAATGAGAGGAGAATATAGGCCAAAGTAGAACAACCACAACAAGCAGAGATGAAGGTAAGGCACAGGAGCAAATGTAAGGTAGTGGGCATTTATGGCATCTCTATATAACAATTCTCCTTTTTCCTGGAAACTGCCCCTCCCACTCCATCCACATGATTCTCGCAAGTCTCTCACTTCAGCTGGGCATATTGGATTCTTCCCTATGGGATTTTAAACTAGAATAAATAGATTCAGTATCTGTCTGTTGGCAGACATAAGAATTGGTAAAACTGAATATGTGTTGCTGGTCATGATTTTTACCATGTAAAGAATGGTGATATGCAGTGAAAGCGAATGAAACTGAAATAAATGCAGATGCTGGGGTGCGGAGAGAGGTGAGAGAGAGATGGTGAGATGGTGTTTCCTTAGGGTCAGTTGTTTCTGAGATCCAGTGGTGTCCCTGCACTTTCCTCAGCTTTATCCCAGTATCTTTTTAGTAATTTCCCTTTTTCTTGGTCTAAGCTTATCCAAGTTGAGATTTTGTTATGAACACACCCAGAGTATAGACTAATAAATGTACCGTTTACTGAATAAACAGTGCATTTTCAGAGTGGCTTATTAATTTTCTATGTCTAAAGGGTAGGGTGTATGGGAGTAAGTGGTGGAGCCACTGAAGTATTTAAGCAAAAAAGTGCTGTTCTCACATTTGTTGTTGGGAAAATCACTGGTGGAAATATTCAAGATGGGGTTGGGGCGGGGGGAAGACTGGAAATAGGGAAGCTGGTTGTCAGAAAAAACCCTCTAACTTCTAATTTTGCTTCAGCTAGTAAGAGTCAAGTGTCAGAGAATAAGAACTTAGATTATTTAAAAAAATACCTTAGGAAATAAACTAAGCAAAGTGAAATTGATTACCATCATTGGGACCATGCGCGTGCATGTGCACGCGCACACACACACACACACACACACACACACACAAATTTCACACCAGAACTTGATAGGAGTACACTCAAAACTATTTGATATCTTGTTTTAGGTCATTTTATTATTATTTTTTTAATTTTTAAAAGATTTTCCATACCAGAGGGTAAGGGGGGCGGGGGGTGGGAGGTGGGAGAAGAGGGTAAGGGGGATCAAATATATGGTGATGGAAGGAGAACTGACTCTGGGTGGTGAAAACACAATGGGATTTATAGATGATGTAATACAGAATTGTACACCTGAAATCTATGTAATTTTACTAATAATTGTCACCCCAATAAATTTAATAAAATAAAATTAAAAAACAAAAGTCCTGGAAGTACACACTGTTCCCCGATAAAGTCCTGTTCCCCTTCACCCCTCCCCAAAAAAAAAGAACCCATTGTGTTCCCTGGCCAAGTAATGTTCCACTGTACATATGTACCACCTACTCTATCCGCTCATACACTGACAGATACCCAGGCTGTCTCCACATCTTGGCCATCGGAAACAATGCTTCAATGAACATATGGATGCTCATGTCTGCTTGAAGCGGTATTTTGGGTTCCTTCACATAAACACCCTGAAGTGGGATTAATCTATCCTTCTTTGTCTCTTGTTATGGTGTTTGTTTTAAAGTCTATTTTGTCTCATATAAGTAGGGCTACCCCAGCTTTTATTTTTCATTTTCTTCTCTTTTCTTTTTTTTTTTTATTAAAGTTTATTGAGGTGACAATTGTTAGTAAACTTACATAGATTTCAGGTGTACAATTCTGCAATACATCATCTATACATCACATTGTGTGTTCACCACCCAGAATCAGTTCTCCTTCCATCACCATATATTTGGCCTAATTTACCCTCTTCTAGAATCCCCCCATCCCCCTTACCCTCTGGTCATTTCCATTTTCATGAAATATATTTTTCCCCTCCCTTTACTTTCAGTCTGTGTGTGTCTTCCGATCTGAATTGAGTCTCTTGTAGGCAGCATATGTTAGGGTCTTGTTTTCTTATCCATTTATCCACCCTATGTGTTTTGATTGGAGCATTTAATCCATTTACATTGACGGTAATTGGTGTTTTTTTTGTTTGTTTTGTTTTTTAGAGATAAGACTTATCCTTTTTTTCTTTGCTTTCTTTTTTTTTTATTAGTTTCAGGTGCACAAGACAAAGTAATACTTAGATGTTTGTCATTTATATCCCTCACACTGTGTGAACCCCCATCCACTATCCCTCTGACATTGCACAGAGTCATTATATTTCCACTGTCTCTATTCCTAATGCTGTACTCTGCTCTTGTAAGTGTATATATATATAAAATTATAGTTGGCATTCATTATTGTTCAGCTTCAGGTGTACAGGGCAGTGATCAGGCATCTACATCATCCCTGAGGTGGTCTCCCAAATGGGACACATGTCCATCAGATACCCTACAAAATCTTTACAACATTATTCATTACGTTCCCCAAATTAATTTTCAAAACTCCGTGGCCATCTTGTGGTTACCAACTGTTTCCTAATACCCTCACATCCCCCCTTATCCCCACCCCCCCACCCATCTAGCAACCCTCAGTTTTTCCTCTATGTCTCCAAAACTGTTTCTGATTCGTTCATTCACTTATTTTTTTCTTTAGATTCTGCATATAAGTGAGATCATATGGTATTTATCTTTCTCTGTCTGACTTATTTCACTTAACATAATGTTCTCTAGGTCCATCCATGTTGTTGCAAATGGTAAGATTTCTTTCTTCTTTATGGCTACGCAATACTCCATTGTATAAATGTACCACAGTTTCTTAATCCAGTCATCTACCGATGGGCATTTCGGTTGTTTCCATGTCTTGGCTATTGTGTTATAGTGCTGCAATAAACATAGGAGTGCATAAAGATTTTTGAATTGGAGTTTTGGAATTCTCTGGATAGATACCTAGGGGTGGAATTGCTGGATCATAAGGTAGTTCCATTTTCAGATTTTTGAGATACCTCCATACTGTTTTCCATAGTGGCTGCACGAATCTGCAATCCCACCAATAGTGCACAAGCATTCCCTTTTCTCCACTTCCATGCCAGCACTAGTTGTTTGTTGATTTATTGATGACAGCCATTTTGACTGGGGTGAGGTGGTATCTCATTGTGGTTTTTATTTACATTTCTCTGATGGTTAGTGAGGTTGAACATTTCTTCATATGTCTGTCTGCCATCTGTATGTCCTTGTTAGAAAAATGTCTCTTCATGTCCTCTGCCCATTTTTTTTTTTATTAAATTTATTGGGGTGACAATTGTTAGTAAAATTACATAGATTTCAGGTGTACAATCCTGTATTGCATCATCTATAAATCCCATTGTGTGTTCCTCTGCCCATTTTTTAATTGGGTTGTTTGTATTTTTGGAGTTGAGTTGAGTGAGCTTTTTTATAAATTTGTTATATTAACCCCTTATCAGATACATCATTGGCAAATATCTTTTCCCATTCAGTAGGATCCCTTTTTGTTTTATTGATGGTTTCCTTTGCTGTGAAAAATCTTTTTAGTTCGATGTAATCCCATATGTTTATTTTTTCTCTTACTTCCCTGTCACTAGGGGATATGTCAGTAAAAATCTTACTCCGGGTAATGTCTGTGAAATTTCTTCCTATATTTTCTTCTAGGAATTTTATGGTTTCACATCTTACATTTAAGTCTTTAAGCCATTTTTAATTTATTTTTGTATATGGTGTAAGGAGGTTGTCCAGCTTCATTTTTTTGCATGTGTCTGTCCAGGTTTCCCAGCACCATTTATTGAATAGACTGTCTTTACTCCACTGTAAATTCTTGCTTCCATTGTCGTAGATTAAATGGCCATACAGGCATGGATTTATTTCTGGACTCTCTATTCTGTTCCATTGATCTATGTGTCTGTTTTGATGCCAGAACCATGCTGTTTTGATTACTGTAGCCTTGTAGTATAATTTGATGTCAGGTATTGTTATACCTCCCACTTTGTGCTTATTTCTCAAGATTGCTGAGGATATCCGGGGTCTTTTGTTGTCCCATATAAATTTTAGGATTATATGTTCTATTTCTGTGAAAAACGTCGTTGGTAGTTTGATAGGAATTGCGTTGAATATGTATATTGCCTTAGGCAGTTATGGACATTTTAACTATATTAATTCTTCCTATCCATGAACATGGTATGTGTTTCCATCTATTTGTATCTTCTTTCATTTCTTTCTTCAGTGTCATAATTTTCTGAATACCGATCTTTTACTTCTTTGGTTAAATTTATTCCCAGGTATTTTATAGTCTTTGGAGCAACTGTAAATGGGATTGCTTTATTAATTTCTCCTTATGATGTGTTATTATTGATATATAAAAATGCAACTGATTTCTGAGTATTAATTTTGTATCCTGCTACTTTACTAAATTTATCTATCAGCTCTAATAGTTTCTTGGTGGAGTTTTTAGGGTTCTCTATGTATAGTATCATATCGTGTGCATATAATGACAATTTTACTTCCTCCTTACCGATTTGGATGCTGTTTATTTCTTTTTCTTGTCTGATTGCTGTGGCTAGAACTTCCAGCACTACGTTGAATAGAAGTGGAGAAAGTGGGCAAACTTGCCTTGTTCCTGATCTTAAGGGGAATGGTTTTTGCTTTTCCCCATTGAGTATGATGTTAGCTGTGGGTTTATCATATATGGCCTTTATTATGTTGAGATATGATCCCTCTATTCCCACTTTCTTAAGGGTTTTCATCATAAATGGCTGCTGGATTTTATCAAATGCTTTTTCTGCATCTATTGATATGATCATGTGGTTTTTGTTTTTCATTTATTAATGTGGTGTATCACATTAATTGATTTGCAGATGTTGAACCACACTTGCATACCAGGGATAAATCCCACTTGATCATGGTGTATGATCTTTTTAATGTATTGCTGAATTCTGTTCGCTAATATTTTGTTGAAGATTTTTGCACCTATGTTCATTAGCGATATCGGCCTGTAGTTTTCTTTTTTTGTGGTGTCTTTGTCTGATTTTGGGATCAGGGTGATAGTGGCTTCGTAAAAAGTGTTTAGGAGTCTACCCACCTTCTGGATTTTTTTGAAGAGCTTGAGGAGAATAGGTGATAATTCTTTTTTGAATATTTTGTAAAATTCACTTGTAAAGGCATCTGGTCCAGGGCTTTTGTTTGTTGGGAGATTGTTGATTACTGATTCAATTTCCATGCTGGGAATCAGACTGTTCAGGTTTTCTGTTTCTTCTTGAGTTAGCCTTGGAAAGTTGTACGCCTCTAGAAAATTGTCCATTTCTTCCAGATTGTCAAATTTGTTGGCATATAGTTGCTTATAGTAATTTCTTAAAATTTTTTGTATTTCTGCAATGTCTGTTGTCACTTCTCCTCTTTCATTTCTGATTTTATTAATTTGGGTCCTCTCTCTCTCTTTTTTAATGAGTCTGGCTAAAGGTTTGTCAATTTTGTTTATGTTCTCTAAGAACCAACTCTTGGATTCATTGATCTTTTGTATTGCTTTTCTGGTTTCTATTTCATTTATTTCTGCTCTGATCTTTATTATCTCTTTCTTTGTACTCCCTTTGGGCTTATTTTGCTGTTCTTTTTCCAGATCCCTTAAGTGTGAAGATAAACTGTTGATTAGTGATGTTTCTTGTTTCTTTAGGTAGGCCTGCAATGCTATGAATTTCCCTCTTAGGACTGGTATCGTGGCATCCCATAGATTTTGGGTCGTCGTGTTTTCATTTTCGTTTGTCTCGAGATATCTTTTGATTTCTTCCTTGATCTCCTGCTTGACCCATTCATTATTTAGTAACATATTATTCAGCCTCCATGAATTTGTGTATGTTCCAGTTTTTCTCCTGTAGTTCATTTCTAATTTCATAGCACTGTGGTCAGAGGAGACAACTGGTATGATTTCAATTTTCTTAAATTCATCAAGACTTGTTTTGTGGCCGAACATATGGTCTATCTTGGAAAATGTTCCATGTGCGCTTGAGAAGAACGTGTATTTTGCAGCATTGGGGTGAAATGCTCTGAAAATATCGATTAAATCCAAGAGGTCCAATGTATCATTTAAGGCTGTTGTTTCCATATTGATTTTCTGTCTGGAAGACCTGTCCCTTGTTGTCAGAGGTGTGTTGAAGTCCCCTACTATGATAGTGTTACTGTTGATCTCTGCCTTTATGTCAGTCAATATCTGTTTTATATATTTAGGTGCTCCTATGTTGGGTGCATAGATGACGAGGGTTATGTCCTCTTGTTGGATCGATCCCTTTATTATTATATAGTGACCATCTTTGTCTTTTAATATGTTCTTCATTTTAAAGTCTATTTTGTCAGATATAAGTATTGCAACTCCAGCTTTTTTCTCATTTCCATTTTCATGAAATATCTTACTCCAACCCTGCACTTTCAGCCTGTGTGTGTCTTTTGATCTGCGGTGAGTCTCTTGTATACAGCATATACAAGGGTCTTGCTTTCTTATCCACTCAGCTACCCTATGTCTCTTGATTGGAGCATTTAATCCGTTTACATTTAAAGTGATTATTGAAAGGTACATAGTTATTGCCATTTTAAAATTTGTTGTTAGATTGTTTTCATCTTTCTTTTATTTTTTTATTTATTTTTTATTTTTTTAAATTTTATTTTGTTAAATTTATTGGGGTGACAATTGGAATACTATTCGGCGGTAAGAAAAGATGATATAGGAACATTTGTGACAACATGGATGGATCTTGAGAGAGTAATGCTGAGCGAAATAAGTCAGACAGAAAAAGCAGAGAACCATGTGATTTCACTGATATGTGGTATCTTTCTTTTGTTTACAGAAGTACTTTTAGTATTTCTTGCAATGCTGGCTTGGTGGTAATAAATTCCTTTAGCTTATTTTTTTCTGGGAAGCTCTATATCTCTCCATCAACTTTAAATGATAACCTTGCTGGATAAAGCAATCTAGGTTGTAGGCCTTTGTTTTCCATCACTTTGAGTATCTCCTGCCACTCCCTCCTGGCCTTCAATGTTTCTGTAGAAAAGTCTTTTGATAGTCTTATGGGAGTTCCCTTGTATGTAACCCTCTGTCTTTCTCTTGCTGCTTTTATGATTCTCTCTTTGTCTTTAATCTTTGCCATTTTAACTATAATGTGTCTTGGTGTGGACCTGTTTGGGTTTATCCTGGTTGGAACTCTCTGCACTTCCTGGACTTGTATGTTGGTTTCCTTCATCAGGTTAGGGAAGTTTTCGGACATTATTACTTCAAATATGTTCTCAATCCCTTGCTCTTCTCTTCACCTTCTAGTATTCCTATGATGTGCATGTTGTTGCGCTTGATGTTATCCCAGAGGTCTCTTAAACCTTCTTCATTAACTTTTATTCTTTTTTCTTTTAGTTGTTCTGTTTGGGTGATCTCTGCTAACTTGTCTTCTAAGTCGCTGATTCGATCCTCTGCTTCATCTAACCTGCTGTTAATTCCTTCAAGTGAGTTCTTTATTTCGGTAATTGTGTTCTTTAGTTCTAACTGGTTGTTCGTTATGATTTCGACATCCTTCTTTATGTCGTCTCTAAGCTCCTTAAACATTCTTATCATCAGTGTTCTGAACTCTGTCTCTGATAGTTTGGTTACCTCTGTTTCATTTGGTTCTACTCTGGAGGTTTCTTCCGTTCTTCTATTTGGAACATGTTTCTTTGTTTCCCCATTCTGGCTGATTCTCTGTGTTTGCTTTGATGTATTAGGTAGATCCCCTAGAGTTCTTAGTTCTTGCTGGCTTATCCTACGTAGTATGTGTCCTTTATAGTTGACTTGCACTACTTCGTTCTTCTCCTCTGCGTGTGCTCCAAAGGTGACTCTTGTGTTGTGTATATTGTCCTGTTAAAGAAGATCTTTAATTTCTTTTCGCTTGTGAGTAGGTGGGGTTAACTCCTAGGCTGGCTAGTTGTGAGACTTGGCTCTGCCCACCGCAGGGTGTTCTGCTGCATGAGGGTTGACCGCTTAAATGTAGTTTGGCCTCTCTGGGCTCTTGTGCCTGTAGAGAATTCCCTCTAGGTGTGTCACTTGTAGGTCAAACCCAGTAGTACTCTGGTTTGGTCTGGAGTTGGCCTCTGGATATGTTGAATCTTGTGCCTCTTAAGCTGGGCCCTGCAAGTAATCCTTGCATGAGTCTCTTAGCTCTTCTGTGTGATGAACAGAGAATCCTTCGATGGGTTATATGTCCTGTTTGTGATAAGATCCGGAGGAGAACTCAAAAAGTGTGCCCCGCTGCCGTCATTCCTATGACATCACTCTAAGACTTATTATCCTTTTGAAGTTTACTTTCTCTTTTCCCTGAAACACACAATGGACTGTCCCTTCCTGGAATGCTTTCTACTCTCAGCTTCGGTGCCTGGTTTGTGTTCCTGCAGCCTCAGCAGCTACGTCTTCCCTGTTTCCAGTGCTGCCTTGCTCTCCACTTGTCAGTTCCCTGGGTTCCTTTCTGGACCGCCTTTGCTTCTCTAACACTCTCATTTAAAGCCCTGGCTGAGGGCCATTCCAGATCACCATGTGGCCCCAAGAAGTATATTTTGTTGGTCTCTAAGTCTCCTCTCCTCTCCTCTCTAGCTCATTTTGCTATATCCATAGCAATCTCCTATGACTTCTGCCAAATAGAAAGCGTAATGTTAACACATTGATTTGCTCATCATAAACTCAACACAACTGGTTTATAAATTTGGGCTCCAGGCAAATCCAGAAGCAAACCTTCCTAGTTTCCTAAAAGGGATGCCAGCCTAACCCAAAGCCACAAACATGGTAGGGCTCACATTGAAAGTATTTGTTGATAGGTACGCAGTTATTGCCATTTTATTATTCATGTTTTCTATCTTTTTTTTTTTTTTTCATCTTAAAGAAGTTCCTCTAAGATTCCTTGTAATTCTGGTTTGGTATTGATGAACTCCTTTAGCTTTTTCTTGTCTGGGAAGCTCTTTATCTGTCCTTTGATTCTAAATGATAGCTTTGCTGGGTAGAGTAATCTTGGTTGTAGGTCCTTGATTTTCATCACTTTCAGTATTTCATGCCAATCTCGTCTGGCCTGAAAAATTTCTGTTAAGAAATCAGCTGACAGTCTTATGGGAGTTCCCGTGGAGGTAACTACCTGCTTTTCACTTGCTACTTTTAAGATTCTTTCTTTGTCTTTAACCTTTGGGATTTTAATTATGATGTGTGTTGGTGTGGGCCTCTTTGGGTTTATCTTCTTTGGGACACTTTGTGCTTTCTGGGCTTGTATATCTATTTCTTTCACCAGCTTAGGGAAATTTTCATCGTTATTTTTTCAAATAGGTTTTCATTTCTCTGCTCTCTCTCCTCCTTCTAATACCCCTATAAAGTGAATGTTGGTAAGCTTGATGTTGTCCCAGAGGCCCCTTAAACTATCCTCATTTTTTGAGATTCTTTGTTTTCTTATTGCTGTTCTTTTTGGGTGTTTTCTGCTACCTTATCTTCTAAATTGCTGACTCGATCCTCTGCTTCATTGAATCTGCATCTAATCTGCTTCCCTCTAATGCATTCTTCATTTCAGTTATTTCTTACTGGTTCTTTTTCACATTGTTTATTCTCCATTTTTATGTTTCCAATCTCTTTGTTGAAGTTCTCCCTGAGTTTTTGAGCATCCTTATAAGCAGTGTTTTGAACTCTGTATCTGGCAAGTTGCTTGTCTCGATTTTGTTTAGTTCTTTTTCTGGAGTTTTGTTCTATTCTTTCATTTTGGACATGTTTCTTTGCCTCCCATTTTGGCTGCCTCCCTGTGTTTGTTTGTATGTATTAGGTAGGGCAGCTATGTCTCCCAGTCTTAGTAGAGTGGCCTCATGTAGTAGGTGTGCTGTGGGGCTCAGAGGTGCAGTCTTCCTGGTCACCTGGGCCAGGTACTCTAGGTGTGTCCCTTGTGTGGGTTGTGTGTGCCTTCCTGTTGTAGTTGAGCCTTGGTTTCTGTTTGCTGTCATTGGGAGGGATTGATCCTTGGACTGATTGGCTATGAGGACTGGCTGTGACAACATTGGAGAAGCTGTTGTGCAGGGTCTGACCTTATGTAGCAGGATTCACTTTAGCAGGGCTCTGGTACCTGCCCAGTGCATCCTTTTGAGTGTGTCGACCCTGGAGGTGGCTAGGTGATGCTCTGGATGGGTCCCAAGCTGGCCACCAGGCTTGCCAGCCCTGAGGCCTCCTGAAAGAGGCTGCACAACAGGCCAAGTTCAGCCATAGCCTGTGCCCTGCCCAGGGCCACCTGGCATAAGCCACAAAACAATCCACAGATGCCTGCTTACTGTGCTGGACTTGGAGATGCCTCAAGAAACCAAACCATAAACCAAGGCCCACTCTCATTCATGCCAATTGTAGGACTGCTCAGCCAGAAGTACAGGATATACTGAAGCCAGATGCTGCTTGTTTGTGTTTTGTGAATCTTTGAGAGACTTTAGGAAAGTCTGTAGCATGAGCCAAGGAAGGCCATTTATACAGAAAAGCCACTGGAAGCAGCTTGTGTGGGCTCTCAGTTAATCAGGGCAAAGAACAATGTTAGCCATGTTGTTAGCCAGGTTGAGAGAGACCCAGACATGTTAGCCACCTACATTGTATGCCAAGAGAGGAGAAGGCTCAACAAAGAAACAATGGCGTCTGCCAGCTCCTCCATCGAGGAGAAAGCTGCCCCTCCAGCCGTCGCCCTGGAACCAAGCAATTCAGTTCTTTTATTTATTTATTTATTTATTTATTTATTTATTTATTTATTTATTTTTTATTGGGGAACAGTGTGTGTTTACAGGGCCCATCAGCTCCAAGTCAAGTCATTGTCCTTCAATCTACTTGTGGATGGCTAAGCTTAGCTCTGAGTCCAGTTGCTGTTTTCAATCTTTAGTTGCAAGGGGCGCAGCCAACCATCCCATGCAGGAATTGAACTAGCAACCTTGTTGTTAACAGCCCGCACTCTAACCAACTGAGCCATCTGGCCACCCGTCTGGAAGTTGAGCGACAGCTCGTGTTCTTCAATCTAGTTGTGGGTGGCACAGTTCACTGGCTCATGTGGGAATCGAACTGGCAACCTTGTTGTTAAGAGCTTGTGCTCCAACCATCTTAGCCATCCAGCCACCCTGACAATTCAGTTCTTCCCCATATGTCCCTTGCACATTTTGAACTGCTGCCCCAGTGTTGGAACTCAGAACAAGTGAGTCTGTCAGAGAGTAAGTCTGTGCATCGGCCCTTTAAGAGGAACGCCTGGGACTGCAGCTGCCCTCTGTCTGACTCAGCCACAATTTCTGCTGGTTTTTATAGCCAGGTTATGGGGGCTTCTCTCCCCATCACTGGAAACCTGGGCTGGAGAGTCTGGTGTGGGACTGGGAACACTCACTTCTCGGGGCAGGGGGGATTGTTACAGCCAAGATATCCTTCCCAATTTTTAATAGTTACACACAGGTGTGGGAGCATCCCCTTCCACGTCTCCAACCCTTCTATCAGTTTCAAGGTGGCTTCTTTTATGTGTCCTTAGTTGAAGGACTTCTGTTCAGCTAGACTTCAGGCAATTCTCCATGATGGTTATTCTGTAGTTTAGTTGTAAATTTGATATGGTCCGTAGGGTAGGTAAGCACAGCATTTTTCTACTCCATCATCTTGACAAAGTCCCTCTGTTTCAGGTCATTTTAAATGCTCCTTGCAACTGCTACTCTTAAACTAAAATTGAGTTCTGGCTCTTTCTCTTCCTCCTATCTCTCTTTTTCCTATTCTGCCCCACATTCCTTCTTTTTACATTCCCTGGCTAATCCTGGACTAGGGTTACTAACTCAGGGCAAAACAGAGTCAGGTCTTAAGAAGGAGCACTCCCCTCTCAATAATCAGGATTTGTATAGAAATATCATTGTGTATTTTAATGGCACAAAGGCCAGATCACCTACTATCCAACATCTAGAGTTGAACTGCAAAATACAGAAGAGATCCAAGATTACTAATGAGCTGCCTTAGTCTGCCAAGAAGCTAACTTGATACCAGGAAAAAATTGTATTACATGTCGTCTGTTGGTAATGCTAGCCAAAGAGTTGTATAATGTAATGGGCAGTCACAATTGAAAATGACCTTCATTATGCTGAATTCATTTATCTAATGTGTCCATTTTCCCTCATCTTACATCCCGACAATAATAATAGACATGGAAATAAATCCAAATTGTGATTCAAATTTCAGAATGTGGGATTCACAGGTGTGGTGCCTTTTCTCAGCTGAACACAGGGGGTAGATGAGTAAGAAACCTAGGAGGATTTAACAAAGGGAGGACCATTGTTCAAAAAATCAGACACATGCACAGCATGGACAAGACTGTCTTACTCAAACAATAATCTTTACGTAATGCACCAAGAATTTAAGTGAGTGATATGCAGTTCAGAAAGAAACGTTACCTCTAAGGAACAAAAGCATGGCTTAACAAAATATCCTTGAGCACCTGTTTCTACCTTCTTGGTGTTGTACCTGTGTTGCCACTGGGGCCACAGAACTGTTTGGCTGCTATTCTTTTAGACTGGCTGTGTAGTTAGCAGAATGAGTGTTGGACTCAGAGTCAGGAGACCTGGGGTGTAGCTCTGGCTCTGCTACTTATTCTCTGTGCCATGTCGAGAAGTCACTTATCCCTGAGCTTCAGTTTCTGCAATTGCAAAAGGGGACTATAATCACTACATAACCTACCTTGTGGGGTTGTTAGGATCAAATGACAGAATGGATGTGGAGGGACTCTGTTAATTGTAAAAGATATTATTGTTGTCAGAGTGATTCATCTTGTTTATTTCAGAGGACATTTGAAATAGCAGAAAACCGGTGCCACAAGTCATAATTTCTACTCTAGTATAATAAGATTCCTACTTGCCCATAGCCTGAAAAGTCTCTCTCTCTCTCTCTCTCTCTCTCTCTCTCTCTCTCTCTCTCTCTCTCTCTCTCTCTCTCTCTCAGTTTTGTCCCTAAGAACTCTCAGGCTGGGTTATATCCGCTCTCTTTTCTCTCTTGCTACTAAAGTGTGTGTGATGTGTGATTTGATAAAACAGCTTTGTGTTTGATTGGGAGACTCAGGCTGGGCCAACACTATACCAAATCAGGATCAATTCAGTACAAAGTCATCAAGCCCCTTGATCTTTATACATGTAGAGACTTGCAATACCTGTTGTCTTCTACTATTCTGGGTATCAAAGGAAGCTGCCAAATCAACCTGAGGGAGTAATTTCTTAATGAGATCCCTGAAAAAATATATGAAGTGGTAGTGTTGCCATTTCCGCGCAAACAGGAACTCTGTTTCCTTTACCTAATGATGCATTCACTTGCTGATGAGAGTGCATTTTATCTTTAGTGCAGAATAGTCCTTGCTTAACAGAATAATAACTGTCCTGTGTTTTTTTTTTTACAAAGCTTCCACGTACATTATCTCACTTGAACTCATTTTATTCTAGCTACTATCTCCTTGCTCAGTCCCTTCACCAAGCTTCTAAGTGAATTTCATCATTGCTATATCATCATAATTACTTTCCAGTCATTTTCAGCTTTCTCCTTATCAACTGAAATTGTCTTAAACCTGGCCATGACTGAATACAGTTTAATTGCTAACTCCTGTGGTCTTTTCTCCATTCTCATCCTACTAAGACTCTTGGTTGTATTTGGTTCTTTTGAATTTCCTCCTGTTTCTTAACACTTTTATCTCTTGAATATTCTTCCCCATCACTCTGTGTCAATCTTCTTTGTGTGTTCATCCTCCTCTGCCCCTTGGAACCCCTTGTTCCTCAACACTTACTCCTGGCACCCTTTCCTCACTCTATGTTCTCTCATTAAGCTAACTAATCAGTTATTATGGCTTCAGTTATCATCTCTAGGTACTCATAATTAAACCCAATCAAGATCTCTCGCCCCTTATCCTCAAGCTGTAAATCCCTACTTCTAAAGGCTTTCTAGGACTCTCTAGATGGATAAGCTGTGAATACTTCCGAGCTCAACACATCCTAAACAAAATTATGTTCTCTCAAACTTTTTGTATTCCCTGTCTTGTTAATGATTCCATAATTCACCCCGTTGTCTAAGTTAGAATCCTTTACTTCTCCCTCTCTGCCTACCCCCCACATTGAATCAAACATTAGGTCCTCTCCATTTTTTCTAATTATTGCCTAAATTTGTCTTCTCTCCATAATAACTACCACTATCTTAAGTTTATGTGAGACCAACAAATAGCTTCCCTTTCACTCACTCCTGTTTTCTCTCTCTTTCCTCCAAATCATTCCCTGAAGTATGTACAAATGGCCAACAAGCACATGAAATGATGCTCAACATCATTAGTCATCAGGGAAAAGAAAATCAAAACCACAGTGGGATATCACCTCACTCCCACTAGGGTGCCTATAACAAAAAAGTCAGAAAATAACAAGCATTAGCAAAGATGTGGAGAAATTGAAGCCCTCACATATTTCTGGTGAGAATGTAAAATTATCCAGCTACTGTGAAAAACACTGGCATTTCCTCAAATAGTTAAATATAGAGTTACCATATAACCCAGTAATTTCACTGCTGGGAATATACCCAAAATAATTGAAAGCAGGATCTCAAACAGATACTTTTACACCACTGTTACAACATCATTATTTACAATAGCCAAAAGTGGAAACAACCCAAATGTCCATCCACTGATGAATGGATGAAACAATATGGTATGTCCATACAATGGGATATTATTTGGCCAAAAAAAGGGAATGGAGCACTGATCTGTGCTATAACATGGATGAATCTAGAAAAAAATTATGCTAAGTGAAAAAGTCAGACACAAAAAAACACCTGTTATGTGATTCTATTTTTATGTCCAGAATAGGCAAATTTATGCAGACAAAAAGTAGATTAGTGGTTGCTTAGGGTTGGGGCTAAAGGGCAATGGGGAATTGCAGGGTGATAGATAAAGGGTATGGGATTTCTTTTTGAGGCAATGGGAACATTCCACACTGTGATTATTTTTGCACAACTCTGCGAATATACTAAAAACCATTGAGTTATACACCTTAAATGGGTGAATTGTATGATATGAAAATCATGTCTGAATAAAGCTGTCACAAAAAAATGCTTCGTGTCCCTGTTCTCTGTGCCTGGTGTTGTACTGGATGTCCAGGGCATGGGTGAAGAGATAACTAAGACTCAGAAGCCTTCAAGGAAAGCTTGTGATGGAGGCAGATAGCAAAGTAAGCAACTATCATGATAGAATAAAAGAAAATGCTATAATAGAGCTTGGGGCTTCTGGAAGAAATAATGAATAGTTATGACTGATATAATTAAAGAATGCTCCAGCTAGGAGGCATTGAAATATTAATAGGAATTCCTCTTTGGAGAAATGTCACTCCAGGTCCTCTGCCCATTTTTTTTGGTTTGTTTTATTTTATTAAATTTATTGGGGTGACAATTGTTAGTAAAATTACATAGATTTCAGGTGTACAATTTTGTATTACATCATCTATAAATCCCATTGTGTGTTCATCACCCAAAGTCAGTTCTCCTTCCATCACCATATATTCGATCCCCCTTACCCTCATCTCCCACCCCCCACCCCCCACCCCCCTTACCCTCTGGCAACCACCAAACCATTGTCTATGTCTATGAGTTTCTGTTTCTCATTTGTTTGTTTTGTTCTTTTGTTGCTTTTGGTTTATATACCACATATCAGTGAAATCACATGGTTCTCTGCTTCTTCTGTCTGACTTATTTTGCTCAGCATGGAATACTATTTGGCGGTAAGAAAAGATGATATAGGAACATTTGTGACAACATGGATGGATCTTGAGAGTGTAATGCTCTGCCCATTTTTCAATTGGGTTGTTTGTTTTTTTGTTGTTGAGTTGCATGAGTTCCTTGTATATTCTGGATATTAGCCCCTTATAGGAGGCACTGTTTGCAAAAATCTTCTCCCATTCAGCTGGTTGCCTCTTTAATTTGTCGATGGTTTCTTTTGCTGTGCAGAAGCTTTTAAGTTTCATATAGTCCCATTCGTTTATTTTAGCTTTTACTTCCATTGCCTTTGGAGTCAAATTCATAAAATGCTCTTTGAACCCAAGGTCACTAAGTTTAGTACCTATGTTTTCTTCTATGCAGTTTATTGTGTCAGGTCTTTGAGTGGTTACCTTAAGTTTATGTAAAAGAAAGTTTGATATTTAGAGTATTCTATTTTCTTCAGCACACTTACTTTCTCCATTCCCATATTCCGGTTCAGGCCTTTACTCTCCCCCTTTTTTGTTTTGGTTGCCACAAATTGTCCCTGTTGATAGTGGTCAAATAGCCTCCTTTAGTATTTCTTGTAATGCAGGTCGCGTATTAGAAAATTCCCCCAGCTTCGGTATGTCTGGAAAGGTCTTTATTCCTCCTTCATATCTAAAGGATATCTTTGCTGGATATATTATTCTTGGCTCATGATTTCTCTCTTTCAATAGTTTCAATATTTGGTTCCACTCCCTCTGGTTTGTAGAGTTTCTGCTGAAAAATCTGATGATAATCTAATGGGCTTTCCTTTGTAAGTTACCATCTTCTTTTCCTTGTCTGCCTTGAGGATTCTTTCTTTGTCATTGAATTTAGACAGCTTCAATACATTGTGCCTTGGAGAAGGCCTGTTGGGATTGAGGTAATTAGGTGTTCTATTTGCTTCTTGGATTCGAGGGTCCAGTTCTGTCCACAAGTTTGGGAAGTTCTCATCGACAATTTGTTTGAATATATTCTCTGTTCCCTTCTCTCTTTCTTCTTCTTCTGGAATGCCCATTATTCTTTTTTTTTAAATTTTATTTTATTAAATTTATTGAGGTGACAATTGTTAGTAAAATTACATAGATTTCAGGTGTACAATTCTGTATTACATCATCTATAAATCCCATTGTATGTTCATCACCCAGAGTCAGTTCTCCTTCCATCATCATATATTCGATCCCCCTTACCCTCATCTCCCACCCCCCACCCCCCACCCCCCTTACTCTCTGGCAACCACCAAACCATTGTCTGTGTCTATGAGTTTCTGTTTCTCATTTGTTTGTCTTGCTCTTTTGTTGTTTTTGGTTTATATACCACATATCAGTGAAATCACATGGTTCTCTGGTTTTTCTGTCTGACTTGTTTCGCTCAGCATTACTCTCTCAAGATCCATCCATGTTGTCACAAATGTTCCTATATCATCTTTTCTTACCGCCGAATAGTATTCCATTGTGTATATATACCACAACTTCTTTATCCATTCATCTATCGAAGGACATTTTGGTTGTTTCCATGTCTTGGACACCGTAAACAAAGCTGCAATGAACATTGGAGCACACGTGTCTTTATCTATAAATGTTTTCAGATTTTCTGGGTAGCTACCCAGGAGAGGGATTGCTGGGTCATATGGCAATTCTATTCGTAATTTTTTGAGGAACCTCCATACTGCCTTCCATAATGGCTGCACCAGTCTGCATTCCCACCAACAGTGTATGAGGGTTCCTTTTTCTCCACAGCCTCTCCAACATTTGTTACTATTTGTCTTGTTGATGATAGCCATTCTGACTGGGGTGAGGTGATATCTCATTGTGGTTTTGATTTGCATTTCTCTGATGATTAGTGATGTTGAGCATTTTTTCATATGTCTATTTGCCATTGTATGTCCTCTTTGGAGAAATGTCTCTTCAAGTCCTCTGCCCATTTTTCAATTGGGTTGTTTGTTTTTTTGTTGTTGAGTTGCATGAGTTCCTTGTATATTCTGGATACTAGCCCCTTATCGGAGGCGCTGTTTGCAAAAATCTTCTCCCATTCAGTTGGTGGCCTCCTTATTTTGTCAATGGTTTCTTTTGCTGTGCAGAAGCTTTTAGGTTTCATATAGTCCCATTCGTTTATTTTAGCTTTTACTTCCATTGCCTAGTCCCATTCGTTTATTTTAGCTTTTACTTCCATTGCCTTAGGAGTCAAATTCATAAAATGGTCTTTGAACCCAAGGTCCATAAGTTTAGTACCTATGTTTTCTTCTATGCAGTTTATTGTGTCAGGTCTTATGCTTAAGTCTTTGATCCATTTTGAATTAACTTTAGTACATGGTGACAAATAGCAGTCCAGTTTCATTCTTTTGCACGTGGCTGTCCAATTCTCCCAGCACCATTTATTGAAGAGGCTGTCTTTGCTCCATTGTATGTTTTTAGCTTCTTTGTCAAAAATTATCTGTCCATATTTATGTGGTTTTATTTCTGGGTTCTCAATTCTATTCCATTGGTCTATGTGTCTGTTTTTCTGCCAATACCATGCTGTTTTGATTATTGTAGCCCTGTAGTACAAGCCAAAGTCAGGAAGTGTGATATCTCCATTATTGTTCTTTTTTCTTAAGATTGCTTTGGCTATTTGGGGTCTTTTGTGGTTCCAAACAAATCTGATGATTTTTTGTTCTATTTCTTTAAAAAATGCCATTGGGATTTTGATGGGGATTGCATTAAATCTATACATTGCTTTGGGTAATACGGCCATTTTAACTATGTTGACTCTTCCAATCCATGAGCACGGAATATCTTTCCATTTCTTTGTGTCTTGTTCAATTTTTCAAAAAAGTCTTATAGTTTTCAGCATATAGGTCTTTCACATCCTTGCTTAAGTTTATTCCTAGGTATTTTATTATTTTTGTTGCAATTGCAAAAGGAATTGTTTTTTGTATTTCTTTTTCTGAGATTTCATTGTTAGTATATAGGAAGGCAACGGACTTTTGTGCGTTGATTTTGTAGCCAGCAACTTTACTGCATTTGTTGATTGTTTCTAATAGCTTTTGGTTGGAGTCTTTAGGGTTTTCTATATATAGCATCATGTCATCTGCAAAGAGTGATAATTTAACTTCTTCATTCCCAATTTGGATGCCTTTTATTTCTTTCTCTTGCCTGATTGCTCTGGCAAGGACTTCCAACACAATGTTGAAAAGCAGAGGTGATAGGGGACATACCTTTCGTGTTCCTGAACGTAGAGCAAAGGCCTTCAGTTTTTCTCCATTAATTATGAGATTAGCAGAGGACTTGTCATATATGGCCTTTATTATGTTAAGGTATTTTCCTTCTATACCTATTTTATTAAGTGTTTTAATCATAAATGGATGTTGTATCTTGTCAAATTCTTTTTCTTCATCAATTGATATAATCATATGATTTTTGTCCTTTATTTTGTTTATGTGATGTATCACATTGATGGATTTGCGTATGTTGAACCATCCTTGTGCCCCGGGTATGAACCCCACTTGGTCGTGATGAATAATCTTTTTTTTTTTTTCCAAATTTATTTATTTGTTTTTTAATTAGTTTCAGGTGCACAAGACAAAGCAAAACTTAGACGTTTATCATTTATATCCCTCACACTGTGTGAACCCCCCTCCCCCCATCCACTATCCCTCTGTACGTTCCCCAAATTAATTTTCAAACCCCCATGACCATCTTGTGGTTACCGACTATTTTTCAAAACCTCTCACCTTCCCCTTATCCCCACCCCCCGCCCCTCTAGCAACCCTCTGTTTTTCCTCCATGTTTCCAAAACTGTCTCTGATTAGTTCATTCACTTATTCTTTTCTTTAGATTCCGCATATAAGTGAGATCATATGGTATTTGTCTTTCTCTTTCTGACTTATTTCACTTAACATAATGTTCTCTAGGTCCATCCATGTTGTTGCAAATGGTAAGATTTCTTTCTTCTTTATGGCTGCGTAATACTCCATTGTATAAATATACCACAGTTTCTTAATCCAGTCATCTACTGATGGGCATTTCGGTTGTTTCCAGGTCTTGGCTATTGTGTATAGTGCTGCAATAAACATAGGAGTGCATAAAGATTTTTGAATTGGAGTTTTGGATTTCTCCAGATAGATACCTAGGAGTGGGATTGCTGGATCATAAGGTAGCTCCATTTTCAGATTTTTGAGATACCTCCAAACTGTTTTCCATAGTGGCTGCACCAATCTGCATTCCCACCAACAGTGCACCAGCGTTCCCTTTTCTCCACATCCACGCCAGCACTTCTTGTTTGTTGATTTATTGATGATAGCCATTCTGACTGGGGTGAGGTGGTATCTCATTGTGGTTTTTATTTGCATTTCTCTGATGGTTAGTGAGGTTGAACATTTCTTCATATGTCTGTTTGCCATCTGTGTGTCCTTTTTAGAAAAATGTCTCTTCATGTCCTCTGCCCATTTTTTAATTGGGTTTGTTTTTTTGGAGTTGAGTTGAGTGAGTTTTTTATAAATTTGTGATATTAACCCATTATCAGATATATCATTGGCAAATATCTTTTCCTAATCAGTAGGATCCCTTTTTGTTTTATTGATGGTTTCCTTTGCTGTGAAAACGCTTTTTAGTTTGATGTATTCCCACATGTTTATTTTTTCTCTTACTTCCCTCGCGCGAGGGGATATATCAGTAAAAATCTTACTCCGGGTAATGTCTGTGAAGTTTCTTCCTATATTTTCTTCTAGGAATTTTATGGTTTCAGATCTTACATTTAAATCTTTAAGCCATTTTGAATTTATTTTTGTATGTGGTGTAAGGAGGTGATCCAGCTTCATCTTTTTGCATGTGTCTGTCCAAGTTTCCCAGCACCATTTATTGAATAGACTGTCTTTACCCCAGCGTACATTCTTGCTTCCATTGTCATCGATTAAATGGCCATATAGGCATGAATTTATTTCTGGACTCTCTATTCTGTTCCATTGATCTATGGGTCTGTTTTTATGCCAGTACCATGCTGTTTTGATTACTGTAGCCTTGTAGTATAATTTGAAGTCAGGTATTGTTATACCTCCCACTTTGTTCTTATTTCTCTTGATTGTTGAAGATATCCGGGGTCTTTTGTTATCCCATATAAATTTTAGGATTATATGTTCTATTTCTGTGAAAAATGTCATTGGTAGTTTGATAGGAATTGCGTTGAATATATATATTGCCTTAGGCAGTATGGACATTTTAACTATATTAATTCTTCCTATCCATGAACATGGTATGTGTTTCCATCTATTTGTATCTTCTTTCATTTCTTTCTTCAGTGCCTTATAATTTTCTGAGTACAGATCTTTTACTTCTTTGGTTAAATTTATTCCCAGGTATTTTATAGTCTTGGAGCAATTGTAAATGGAATTGCTTTTTTAATTTCTCCTTCTGATGTTTTATTATTGGTATATACAAATGCAACTGATTTCTGAATATTAATTTTGTATCCTGCTACTTTACTAAATTCATCTATCAGCTCTAATAGTTTCTTGGTGGAGTCTTTAGGGTTCTCTAAATATAGTATCATATCATCTGCATATAATGACAGTTTTACTTCCTCCTTACCGATTTGGATGCCTTTTATTTCTTTTTCTTGTCTGATTGCTGTGGCTAGAACTTCCAGCACTATGTTGAATAGAAGTGGAGAAAGTGGGCAACCTTGCCTTGTTCCTGATTTTAAGGGGAATTGTTTTAGTTTTTCCCCATTGAGTATGATGTTAGCTGTGGGTCTATCATATATGGCCTTTATTATGTTGAGATATGATCCCTCTATCCCCACGTTCTTAAGGGTTTTTATCATGAATGGCTGCTGAATTTTATCAAATGGTTTTTCTGCGTCAATTGATATGATCATATGATTTTTATTTTTCATTTTGTTAATGTGGTGTATCACATTAATTGATTTGCGGATGTTGAACCACCCTTGCATACCAGGGATGAATCCCACTTGATCATGGTGTATAATCTTTTTAATATATTGCTGAATTCTGTTCACTAGTATTTTGTTGAGGATTTTTGCATCTATGTTCATTAGCAATATCGGCCTGTAGTTTTCTTTTTTTGTGGTGTCTTTGTCTGATTTTGGGATCAGGGTGATAGTGGCTTCGTAAAAAGTGGTTGGGAGTCTTCCCTCCCTCTGGATTTTTTGGAAGAGTTTGAGGAGAATAGGTGACAATTCTTTTTTGAACGTTCTGTAAAATTCACCTGTAAAGCCATCTGGTCCAGGGCTTTTGTTTGTTAGGAGATTGTTGATTACTGATTCAATTTCCTTGGTGGTAATCAGTCTATTCAGGTTTTCTGTCTCCTCTTGAGTTAGCCTTGGAAGGTTGTATGCATCTAGGAAATTGTCCTTTCTTCCAGGTCGTCAAATTTGTTGGCATACAGTTGCTCATAGTAATTTCTTAGGATTTTTTGTATTTCTGCGGTGTCTGTTGTCACTTCTCCTCTTTCATTACTGATTTTATTAATTTGGGCCCTCTCTCTCTTTTTTTTAATGAGTCTGGCTAAAGGTTTTTCAATTTTGTTTATCTTATCTAAGAACCAACTCTTGGATTCATTGATCTTTTGTATTGCTTTTCTGGTTTCTATTTCATTTATTTCCGCTCTGATCTTTATTATCTCCTTCCTTGTACTCCCTTTGGGCTTATTTTGTTGTTCTTTTTCCAGATCCCTTAAGTGTGAAGATAAACTGTTGATTACTGATGTTTCTTGTTTCTTTAGGTAGGCCTGCAGTGCTATGAACTTCCCTCTTAGGACTGCTTTCGCGGCATCCCATATATTTTGGGTCGTTGTATTTTCATTTTCGTTTGTCTCGAGATATCTTTTGATTTCTTCCTTGATCTCCTGTTTGACCCATTCATTATTTAGTAACATATTATTCAGCCTCCATGAATTTGTGTGTCTTCCAGTCTTTTTCCTGTAGTTCATTTCTAATTTCATAGCACTATGGTCAGAGAAGACAATTGGTATGATTTCAATTTTCTTAAATTTATCCAGACTTGATTTGTGGCCTAACATATGGTCTATCTTGGAGAATGTTCCATGTGCGCTTGAGAAGAACGTGTATTCTGCAGCATTGGGGTGGAATGCTCTAAAAATATCGGTTAAATCCAAGTGGTCCAATGTGTCATTTAAGGCTGTTGTTTCCGTATTGGTTTTCTGTCTGGAAGACCTGTCCCTTGTTGTCAGAGGTGTGTTGAAGTCCCCTACTATGATGGTGTTACTGTTGATCTCCGTCTTTATGTCAGTCAATATCTGTTTTATATATTTAGGTGCTCCTATGTTGGGTGCATAGATGTTTACTAGGGTTATATCCTCTTGTCGAATTGATCCCTTTATTATTATATAGTGACCATCTTTGTCTTTTAATATTTTCTTCATTTTAAAGTCTATTTTGTCAGAGATAAGTATTGCAACTCCAGCTTTTTTCTCATTTCCATTTGCATGGAATATCTTACTCCAACCCTTCACTTTTAGCCTGTGTGTGTCTTTTGATCTGAGGTGAGTCTCTTGTATACAGCATATACAAGGGTCTTGCTTTCTTATCCATTCAGCCACCCTATGTCTCTTGATTGGAGCATTTAAACCATTTACATTTAAAGTGATTATTGATAAGTACATAGTTATTGCCATTTTTAAATTTGTGGTTAGATTGTTTTCATCTTTCTTCTATTTACAGAAGTCCTTTTAGTATTTCTTGCAATGCTGGCCTGGTGGTAATGAATTCGTTTAGCTTATTCTTTTCTGGGAAGCTCTTTATCTCCCCATCAATTTTAAATGATAGCCTTGCTGGATAAAGCAACCTAGGTTGTAGGCCTTTGTTTTCCATCACTTTGAGTATCTCCTGCCACTCCCTCCTGGCCTTCAATGTTTCTGCAGGAAAGTCATTTGATAGTCTTATGGGAGTTCCCTTGTATGTAACCCTCTGTCTTTCTCTTGCTGCTTTTAGGATTCTCTCTTTGTCTTTAATCTTTGCCATTTTAACTATAATGTGTCTTGGAGTGGACCTGTTTGGGTTTATCCTGGTTGGAACTCTCTGCACTTCCTGGACTTGTATGTTGGTTTCCTTCATCAGGTTAGGGAAATTTTCAGACATTATTACTTCAAATATGTTCTCAATCCCTTGTTTCCTCTCTTCACCTTCTGGTATTCCTATGATGCGCATGTTGTTGCGCTTGATGTTATCCCAGAGGTCTCTTAAACCATCTTCATTGTTTTTTATTCTTTTTTCTTTCTGTTGTTCTGTTTGGGTGATCTCTGCTAACTTGTCTTCTAAGTCGCTGATTCGATCCTCTGCTTCATCTAACCTGCTGTTAATTCCTTCAAGTGAGTTCTTTATTTCGGTAACTGTGTTCTTTAGTTCTAACTGGTTGTTCGTTATGATTTCTACATCCTTCTTGATGTCCTCTCTAAGTTCCTTAAACATTCTTATCATCAGTATTCTGAACTCTGTCTCTGACAGTTTGGATATCTCTGCTTCATTTAGTTCCATTTCTGAAGGTTTCTTCTGTTCTTTTATTTGGGATATGTTTCTTTGTTTCCTCATTCTGGCTGACTCTCTGTGTTTGCTTCGATGTATTAGGTAGATGCCCTGGAGTTCTTGGTTCTTGCTGGATTAGTATATAATGAATGTCCTTTATATTTGACTTGCACTACTTCGTTCTTCTCCCCTGCGTGTGCTCTAAAAGTGACTCTTGTGTTGTGTATATTGTCCTGTTAAAGAAGATCCTTAATTGCTTTTCCCTTGTGAATAGGTGGAGTTAACTCCTAGGCTGACTAGTTGTGAGACTTGGCTTTGCCCACGCAGGGTATTCTGCTGCGTGAGGGTTGACCGCTTAGATGTGGTTTGCCCTTTGGCCTCTATGTGCCTGTAAAGAATCCCCTCTGGGTGTGTCACTTGTAGGTCAAACCCGGTAGAACTCTGGCTTGGTCTGGAGTTGGCCGCTGGGTATGTTGAATCTTGTGCCTCTTAAGCTGGGCATGCTGATCCCTGGGAGTGCCTCTGCCGATGTAATTGCCCTGCCCTAGGCAGGCCAGAAAGGGTGGGGGCTGGGGATGGAAAGAGGGGTCTTCTCTTTCCCAGCCCAGCTGTGTCACACCCCACCCGCAGGCCAGAAACGGTGGTATCTGGGGATGGATGAGTCTCCTGTCTCCTAGGCCAGGGCAAACCACACTCTTCTCAGTCTCTTCCCTGGGCCAGAGCCAGCGGCCAGTCTTCCCATAGCCCAAACCCCAAGGCTCCTCTGTAATATGACACTGCTCTTCAGATCAGGAGCCAGTTCAAGTCTCTGGAAGGGTGGGGGTAGGATTGGAAGAGCGGGGGGAGGGGCCCAGGTATGGAGTTAATTGCCTCAAATGCTAGATATCCTGCCTCTGCGGGGGGGGGGGGGGAGAGGTCTGCTGTGGGACGCAAAGTAGAGTCTGCCACCTGGCTTTTCTGTTCTCTCTTTTGTTCTGGGAACCCCTGCGTCTCTGCAGCTGGGGATGTGGTTGCCCCGCTGTAGGCTGGCTAGAAAGGGTGGGGGCTGGGGATGGAAGGAGGGGTCTTCTCTTTCCCAGCCCCGCTGTCTTAACACTCTTCCCGCAGGCCAGAAAAGGTGGTGGCTGGGGACGGAAGATTCCCAACTCCTAGCCTCCTCCCTGGGCCAGAGCCGCCCGCCTGTCTTCCCGGAGCCCGGGCTCCAAGGCGCCTCTGTAATCTGCCGCTGCTCCTTAGTGCAGGGGCTAGATCAAGTCTCTAGAAAGGCGGGAGTAGGGTCGGAAGAGCGGGGAGAGGGGCCCAGGTATGGAGTTTGTCCTTTGTTCGGCCTAAGACTTATTGGAGATAGCTGGAGTTATTGCCTCAAATGCTGGATATGCTGCCCCTGCAGCGGAGAGGTCCGCTGTGGGACGCAGGGCAAAACGCCCACCTCCTGGCTTCCTCGCTCTCCTCCGTCCTGGGATATCCTGCGTATCTGTAGCCGTGGGTGTGGGCTGGAATTTCACAGGCACAAGTGCGGAGCAGATTTCCACAACCCAAGGGTGGGGGCTGAATTTCTACCGCCACAGGTGTGGACCGCGATTCCAACCCGCGTCCCCATCGCCGCCGCAGGTGCGGCGTGTCTCCGCTCCGCTCCCTTCCTTCTTCCCCTGCTCCGAATAATCTTTTTAATGCATTGTTGTATTCGATTTGCTAGAATTTTATTTAGGATTTTTGCATCGGTATTTATCAGAGATATTGGTCTGTAGTTTTCTTTTTTAGTGCTGTCCTTACCAGGTTTTGGTATCAGGGTAATGTTGGCCTCATAAAATGAGTTAGGGAGTACTGTCTCTTCTTCAACGTTTTGGAAGAGTTTGTGCAGGATTGGTATTAGATCCTCTTTGAAGGTTTGGTAGAATTCACTAGTGAAGCCATCTGGTCCCGGACTTTTGCTTTTGGGAAGGTTTTGGATGATTGATTCAATTTCGTTACTGGAGATTGGACTGTTTAGATTTTCCAGTTCTTCATGGTTCAGCCTTGGAAGGCTATATGTTTCTATGCCCATTATTCTTATATTGCTCTTTCTGATGGAGTCAGAAAGTTCTTGTAGAGTTCTTTCATTTCTTTTAAGTCTCAAGTCTCTTTCTTCTTCCATCCATGTCATTTCCAGGTTTCTGTCTTTGATGTCACTGATTCTTTCCTCCATCTGGTCAACTCTACTACCTAAGCTGGTTATTTCATTCTTAATTTCTTCTATTGAGTTCTTAATCTCCAGAAATTCTATTTGGTTCTTTTTTAAAATTTCAATCTCTTTCGTAAAATGCTCATGCTGTTCTTTGATTGTGTTTCTGAGTTCATTTAACTGCCTATCTGTGTTTTCTTGCATGTCGTCGAGTTTTTTCAGAACTGCAATCTTGAATTCTCTGTCATTTAAGTCACATATTTCTGTATCTTTAAGTCCCTTCTCTGGAGATTTTTCACTTTCTTTCTGAGCTATCTTGTTGCCTTGGTTATTCATGGCAATTATTGGCTTAGTATTTCTCTTCCTAGACATCTACAGGAGTGGCTTCTGCAACAGGTTGATAGGAAGTGGTCTTTCTTTTGTTTTCCAGTACTTGTTGGTAGAATGTTTTATTTTTTCTGCAACTGCAGCTTATTTTTCTTCTCCCACACGGTAGTGCTATGTTTTCTTCGCACTATTCCAGCTTCTCGCACAATGGGGCCATTCCTTCGGAGACGGGCTTCTCCTCTATTAATCGTTCGTCTAGGTCACAGGGGGCAGTGTCCCGGTGGATATGCGAAGAGCTTTTGATGTTCCAAAGCTCTTCCAGCTCCAGATTCAGAGCCCGTATGTTTCAGCAGTTCTGTTTACTCCTGCAGGGATCCGTGCAGATAGGTGGGGTCAGGGGCGGGGTGAGTTGTGAGAGGTGGCCCAGAGCAATGGCAGCGACCACCACCACAGCCGGTCCTGCTTCCACAGCTCCCTCCCCTTTGCCAGAACTAGCTGGGCTGCAAATTTGTGTCTGTGGTCCACAGTTCTCAGAACAGGAAATATTGTGTTCTTTTGATCTGACACTGGTACTGTTCTGTATCTAGCACCGGGCAGTGGGGGCGGGGCGGGCTCTGGGAGGGTAGGGAGGGGGCGGCTAGTCTCAGTGCCTAAGGCTTCCATTCTCTGCTCGGCGTTTTCAGCCTTCTTCCCTCAGTCTTTTCTCCGAGGTCTCTGGCATGAGCGTTGGGTTCAGGAGTGTTATATGCTGCCCCCTCAGCCCTGTGGGCCATAAACGGAGCCCTAGCAGTCCGAGTTCTTCCCTCTCCCGCAGCTGCGGTAGTTCCCGGAAGCAGCAAGCTCGGAGCACTGAGCTAGGTGTGCATCCTACGCCCGTGAGGCTCTGTCTCTGCACTTCTCCCTTTCATCCTCCCCCTGCTGGCGCGAATCTCCCACCTGTAGGTGATTTCGGTAGTGGGCGTCTTCGTCTTGACTGTCTGCTGGGCAGGGAGTCCTTTGTGGAGTTTTTGTTGTTCGATTCGTTGTAAATTTCACGGGAGCTTTACAGAGGCTCACCTCACGCCATTTTTCCTCCGATCCTATTGTGTCAGGTCTTATGCTTAAATCTTTGATCCATTTTGAATTAATTTTGATAAATGGTGACAAATAGCAGTCCAGTTTCATTCTTTTGCACGTAGTTATCCAATTCTCCCAGCACCATTTATTGAAGAGGTTGTCTTTCCTCCATTGTATGTTTTTAGCTTCTTTGTCAAAAATTATCTGTCCATATTTATGTGGTTTTATTTCTGGGTTCTCAGTTCTATTCCATTGTTCTGTGTGTCTGTTTTTCTGCCAATACCATGCTGTTTTGATTATTGTAGCCCTGTAGCACAAGCCAAAGTCAGGAAGTGTGATACCTCCATTATTGTTCTTTTTTCTTAAGATTGCTTTGGCTATTCGGGGTCTTTTGTGGTTCCAAACAAATCTGATGATTTTTTGTTCTATTTCTTTAAAAAATGCCATTGGGATTTTGATGGGGATTGCATTAAATCTGTACATTGCTTTGGGTCATATGGCCATTTTAACTATGTTGATTCTTCCAATCCATGAGCACGGAATGTCTTTCCATTTCTTTGTGTCTTCTTCAATTTCTTTCAAAAATGTCTTATAGTTTTCAGCATATAGGTCTTTCACATCCTTGGTTAAGTTTATTCCTAGGTATTTTATTCTTTTTGCTGCAATTGCAAAAGGAATTGTTTTTTGTATTTCTTTTTCTGAGATTTCATTGTTAGTTTATAGGAAAGCAATGGACTTTTGTACATTGATTTTGTAGGCCAGCAAATTTACTGGCAAATAGACATATGAAAAAATGCTCAACATCACTAATCATCAGAGAAATGCAAATCAAAACCACAATGAGATATCACCTCACCCCAGTCAGAATGGCTATCATCAACAAGACAAATAGTAACAAGTGCTGGAGAGGCTGTGGAGAAAAAGGAACCCTCATACACTGTTGGTGGGAATGCAGACTGGTGCAGACGTTATGGAAGGCAGTGTGGAGGTTCCTCAAAAAATTACGAATAGAATTACCATATGACCCAGCAATCCCTCTCCTGAGTACCTACCCAAAAAATCTGAAACCATTTATCCCATAAAGACACGTGTGGTCCAATATTCATTGCAGCGTTGTTTACGGTGGCCAAGACATGAAACAACCAAAATGTCCTTCGATAGATGAATGGATAAAGAAGTTGTGGTATGTATACACAGTGGAATACTATTCGGCAGTAAGAAAAGGTGATATAGGAACATTTGTGACAACATGGTTGGATCTTGAGAGTGTAATGCTGAGCGAAATAAGTCAGACAGAAAAAGCAGAGAACCATGTGATTTCACTGATATGTGGTATATAAACCAAAAACAACAAAAGAACAAGAGAAGCAAATGAGAAACAAAAACTCATAGACACAGACAATAGTTTAGTGGTTACCAGAGGGTAAGGGGGGTGGGGGGTGGGAGATGAGGGTAAGGGGGATCAAATATATGGTGATGGAAGGAGAACTGACTCTGGGTGGTGAACACACAATGGGATTTATAGATGATGTAATACAGAATTGTACACCTGAAATCTATGTAATTTTACTAACAATTGTCACCCCAATAAATTAAAAAAAAATATTAACAGGAATTCAATTCAATAAACAAAGGCTTGGGGTATTGTTGGGGCAAGGGTGGAAAAGGAGGGTCATTCCAAGTTAATGGATCAGTACATGCAAAAGAATTGAAGCCTACAGTTATCTAGTACAATCAAGGGGAAAACAAGGATTTGGATAGTGCATAAGGTGTGTAGAGGGATGTTATGAGAGGTGAATCTGGAAAGGTAGCTTGGGGTCAGGTACCTGAGGCCCTTGAGTTCCCTGGAGCTTGTAATATTTCCTGAGGTAGGACTTCATTTCACACAGCAATGATATGGCAAAGCTCTCAGTAGGAATAATAAAGTAGTATCTGTGACTGTGCCACCGACCTTGGACAAATCACTTAACCTTTCTGGGCCTCAATTTCCTTAACCTGAAAATGAAGATAATCATCCTACTCATAAGTTTGTAGTATTGATCAAATGAAAGGGGAATGTGGCAGACTCTGTTAGCTGAATAACCCAATATCTATTTCCTGTCCCTTCCTCCCTTGCTGGAATCTACAACAGAAGCTTGAAAAGCCAAATACATGCTTAGTGTACCTTGGAGCTCAAGGTATCCACATGACAGTAACATACATCTGGCTAATGATACATAAACAAAAAACTGCTGAGGGGCTACTATCAGAGTTACACTTTCCTAAAGAAGACATTACTAGTGCTGTCATCTTCACACTAGTTTGTGCTGTGAATACAGATGTGATACCTGGGACTCTAATAGCCACCTTACAGCTGAATTATTGGCCGCAATGAAGATGAAAATCCAACATGTTGAGCATGGATGGCAGTGCAGATATATCGGAAGAGACTCTGGGCTCTTGATGGCACCAATAAACGAATGCCAACAACCACCTACCTCTGGACTTACTCTTATGTGAGAAAAAAAGAACTCTATTTGTATAAGATAATTGTGGTTTCTAGTACTTACAGCCAAAATCATTCTTAACTGATACAGAGTTAATGAAAGAACTTTAGAAGCCAAAAAGTGATTTATAAAAATAAAGAATGATTTTTGGAGAAGACTTACATGATTTCAATTTTATTTTGATAACAGGGAGAAAAATAAGTTAGAGAGAGGAATTGTTGTAGGGAATGCTAGTGAGGGAGTAATGACAAGAATTCAGGCAATAAACAGTGAAGGTGCCGTGACAGTGAGGAGGAAGAACAGGAGACGGATACTAGTGATAACACAGAGGGAAAACTCATGGGACCTGGCAACTGATTGAAACTTGCAGGAAGATGCTTTTGAAGATTTTAACAGCCCTCGTGACTGAGGAAACCTATATTCGTAACATAGGAATATATTCATATAACTTTAAAGAGAATGATGATGAGTTCAGTTTTGGACGTATTGACTTGAATTGCCTGCAAACACACCTAGGAGAGGTCCTATATGCAGTTGAAAACATGGGGCTCAAAGGAGAGATGGAAATATGCATTTGGGTGTTATCAGTGTATATGTGGAAGCTGAAGCCATGGGAGTAGGTGGGATCACTCATGAGGAGTAGGTATAGTAGAGGAGAAGATGGCTAGAAATGGGGGGCAAAGCGGTATGCTTACCTTTAAATATTGGATGAAAACAGAAGAGTCAGTGGAGGAAGAGACTACGAAGCATTCAATCATTAAAAAAATATTTATTGAGTACCTACTATGTATCAGATCCTGGGTTTGAGCCTCAGCAGTCAGAGAGGTAGGAAGGGAACCAGAAGAGTGCGGTACTAGGTAGGGTGGGGAGCAGGGGTAGCTGGTCCACAGTGCTGCATGTTGCAGGAAAGTCAAGTGGGGTGAGAAATGAGGAACTCCTTTCCTCAGCCACATTCATCTGAATTCCTTTAACGGGAGTTTATTGTTAGCTGTAATAGCCTGTCTGGAAGATAAATGCTAAATTAATTTGGGAACTGACTTATAAAACTCTCAAGTGGTCTAAATCATTTAAAAGAAGTTCAAATTCTATTATGTAAGATTGAATTGATTTCTGCAGGTGGTTGTACAACCTTCTCCCCTAGAGATATGTTTGTCAAATATGGTTTCTGTCCAGTTTCTCTTAGAAGCAAGAATAGTGGTGCTGTGTGAGTAGCAGAACTCCACCAAGTCTCTCTGGTGCCTTATTCTGTGAATGTAAATTAGAGTTCTTTGCTCTGAACTCAGACCTTGGGACACTATGCTATGCTATATACACTTGATTCATGTGGTCTTTTTTTTCTTTACTTGTGTCATGAGTGTTAGTCTTGTCTCACTAAATAGACTGAAAGTTCCTTAAAGGTAGCGATCATATCTTGTTTTTTTCTTATTCCCCACAGGGCTGGGCACAGAGTAGGCATTCAATAAATATTTAAGTCATGGAGATGTAGTCAAGGTAGTTTTATTAAATGTACATTAAAAAGTTAATGTGATTTTAAATCCTAATACCACCAATCTAGCTATCTAATTTCATTTGGTATGGGGTACAATTTGGAAGGGTATAAAGAACATGCATGAGACGGGCCACTGGCTGGGAGGGAAGGCACGTGAACCCCTGTGGCTGTGGGTGCCAGGCCCCTGGAGCTGAAAAGTTTGGACTCCGAATGTCTTAGGACAGCTCCGCCCCACTGCTGGGTGCCGCCTGCCTAGCTGCTTGCTGCACTCTTCTGCTGCCTTTGCAGCCCCTCCTCTGAATGGAGTTCACACGTGCATCGCTTCATCACAGGCCCGTGGGAGCAGCATTGGGTTTATGTATTTATTTGACAAAAACGAGCTGTTGCATGATCATTGGTACCTGTATTGGAGAAACATAGCATACAAGCAAGAAGCTTACACCCTCAGTGGCAAACATTTTTCATCTCAGAGACCAAAACCTCTTGCAGTTCATTATGCCACCCTTTCTTCTCCAGACAGAAGATCCAAAAATTTGCAATCGAAGATCTCTTCATCTTATTGATAAAGCCACTAATAAGCCATAATGTCTGTCAATGTCAACTGCAGCATGTCAGGCCAGTTCTATCATTACAAGATGGCCAGTATGATCACCAAGGGTGAGGGCAAAGGAAATGGAATCAAGACAGTTATAGTCAACATGGTTGCAAAGGCACTTAATCGGCTTCCAATGTATCCTACCAAATACTTTGGTTGTGAGTTGGGAGCAAAGACCCAGTTTGATGTTAAGAATGACCATTAAAAGATGAAATAGGACAATTTGTGACAACATGGATGGATCTTGAGAATATAATGTTAAATGAAATAAGTCAGACAGAAAAAGCAGAGAACCATATGATTTCACTGATACGTGGTGTATAAACCAAAACAACAAAAGAACAAGACAAACAAATGAGAAACAAAAACTCACAGACACAGACAATAGTTTAGTGGTTACCAGAGGGTAAGGGGGAAAGGGGGGGAGATGAGGGTAAAGGGGGTCAAATATATGGTGATGGAAGGAGAACTGACTCTGGGCGGTGAAAACACAATGGGATTTATAGATGATGTAATACAGAATTGTACACCTGAAACCTATGTAACTTTACTAACAATTGTCATCCCAATAAACTTTAATTAAAACAAAAGAATGACCATTATATTGTCAATGAACCTCATGAGGAAATTAAGCTTCAAGGCATGTTGGATGGATTCATTAAAGAATTTGTCCTCTGTCCTGAGTGTGTGCGAATCCTGAAACAGAGCTGCATGTCAATCCAAAGAAGCAAAAAATAGGTAATTCTTGTAAAGAAATGCTTGACATGCATCAGAAACTCTGCACATTCATTCTCAAAATCCCATCTGAGAATAGTGACAGTGGTGCAGGAAAGAAAGAAAAGGAAAAGAAAAGTAGAACGGGCAAAGACAAGGGAAATGGCTCTATGTTCAGCAGTGAGACATAACCCCCATCAACACCAAATGAAATCAGTCCTCCACATGCTGTGGGAGAAGAAGAGGATGGTGATTGGGGGAAGGGTACACCTGAGGAAGCTCAAAGGTGCAGAATGGATGAACTAAATCAGTGACCATGCAAAAGATCTGACATGCAGCGATGATTTGGAAAGGACTGTTGAAGAGTGGGTCAATATCCCATTTGATTTTGTTAAGAAAAATAAAGAATAGGGCATTACTGACTCATCTGACAAGAAAATTGTTGCTGAAGCAGAAAAACTGGATATAAAAGCTATGGACCCTCTTGTTTTGATTGAAGTTCTTTTTAATGAGAAGATTAGGGAACAGATTAAGAAATACAGGCACCATTTCCTACAATTTTGTCACAACAAAAAAGTTCAACGGTACCTTCTTCATGAGAGTGTGTGGTAGCAATGCATCAAGTTCAGCTTATCTCCAATATTCTACATATCTTAAAGGAGATATATGACACAGACCTTTTGGAAGAAGAGGTCATCAGCCGGTCGGGAAAGGCCTCTAAGAAATATGTGTCAAAAGAACTTGCCAAAGAGATTCGTGTCAAAGCAGAACAATTTATAAAGTGGTTGAAGGAAGCAAAGGAGGAATCTTCAGGTGGTGGAGATGATGAAGATAAGAATATTGAGATGATGTATTCGAAGACTGCCAGTGTACTGAAAGTTGAAGCTGTGAAGTCTGACAACAAGGATGATGACATTGATTTGATGCCATTTAAAGGGGTAGATGCAGCCCAGCTTAACTGTGTAATGCTGAGAATCTGTTTGCATCATCAGCCAGAAGTGAAACATGTATGTGCAAAAGCTAAAATGGCTTAACATCATGCTACACTTTCTACTAAAAATGTATTGCTATGAGTGGTCTGTAATTAAGCCCAAGGAGACATCTAGGGAATCCATAGACATATCGGTGAGCAGATGTATTTTGCTTATTTATAGCATGTTTCTTTTGGAAAAATTAGTGGTGGACACATTTGGATCACATTTATACAGTTTTAAAAATAAAGATTTGGGGCCGGCCCGGTGGCTCAGGCGGTTGGAGCTCCGTGCTGCAGACTCCGAGGGCTGCCAGTTCGATTCCCACATGGGCCAGTGGGCTCTCAACCACAAGGTTGCCGGTTCGACTCCCGCAGGGGATGGTGGGCTGTGCCCCCTGCAACTAGCAGTGGCAGCTGGACCTGGAGCGGGGCTGTGCCCTCCACAACTAAAGACTGAAAGGACAACAACTTGAAGCTGAATGGCACCCTCCACAACTAAGATTGAGTGGACGACAACTTGACTTGGAAAAAAGTCCTGGAAGTACACACTGTTCCCCAATAAAGTCCTGTTTCTCTTCCCCAATAAAATCTTTAAAAAAAATAAATTAGTAAAATAAAGATTTGATTTTGCTCATTCCTCAAATCTTTGGCTCTGAATGACTTAAACTGAAATAATTGGCTCCTTTTAAAAATGTCATACCATCATTTAACATGATAGGATTCTTGGAATCTGTCAGAAATTGTTAGATGCTGAGACTGTAAAGAGGGCTTCAGCAGAATGTAAACCTAAACTTATTTGTAATACCTATGTCAGCCATTAAGAAATGCAGTACTTTTAAGTCTTATCTCTAGTCCCTCAAATTGGCATCTGGTAATGTACATTCTTACAATGCCAAGGTGAACTAATAATCAAATGACAGTGCAACACCTTTATCTTACTTAAAGTAAAAATGATTAAGTGTCCTATAAATAATTTTAAGAGCAGGTTTTGAAACTTGAACTGTGTTTTTTCAGTTCATGTACACTTGTCCCAAATTGTAGTCTTTGAAGTCATGTGTATTGCACATTGGATGAGCCAGGGGAATCAATATGTTAACAAATAAGAATTTTATGTGTATGTAGCTGTTGCTTTGTGCTGAGAGAAAACTCTCAAGCTTTGGGATATGATTAAATAGTAAGCTGTATGATTTTATTTGGGGGAAGAAGGAAAAGGTATACTTAATCTCAAGTAAAAGCAGCATAATTTTTCAGCTTTCACTCTTATGGTTTAAATTACAATTTCAAAATGTTTAGACATATTGTGCATTTTGTTCAGAGTGGATTTTCCCTGATACTATAACTTGTTCTTTAATGCCTTTTATATTTCGACACATAACTATGCTTTTTAGGTTTGGGTTGCTGTCTTGCCAAAATAAGTGTTACTATGTCTCAAACTTGATTTTTTTTCCCAAAATGTCTCATTTAAAAAGAAAGCTAAAATTGTACTTGTAAGTCAGAGCCTATTATTTTGTTGTAAGACTTAATGTTGATATCGTGCTAAGGTCCAGCTGTTTGCCACTTGAAAAAGTTAAAAATCGAGAGACAAGGTTGGTGGAAAGAAAAGCAGGTTTATTCAGAATGCCGCTGTTCTGGGAGGATGACGAGCTCCTGTCCAAAGGCTACCTCCTCCATTCCTAGACCAGTCAGAAGGTTTTATAGGAACACAAGAAGAACAAAGGAAAGGGGGAGTCAGTCAGGCAGGTCCGAGGGCTGACATTGCTTCCTGGGGTCTGGTCTGTTTTAAGATAATGTTATCTCCGGACTCAGACTCGTCCACCGTGGCCTGGGGCTTTGTCACCAGTAAAAACTGCAAGAGAGTTGTAAATTGGATTCTGGGTGTCCAGGCACCTGAGGATTAAGACATTGTCCTTTCCAGGTTAGGATTCTGCTGATTAAATAGAATAACGAGGAATGTGTAGACTTAAAAAGGGGGACAAAAGTTTTTAAGTTAATTAGTGAGGGGAGAAACTAAGAGAAAACAGCTGAATATCAGGGTAGATCTAACTGCAAACTATCTACGTCTAACTACAAGTGGCTAGATAGCGAGCTATGCAGTGAGTCAAACTGCAAACTAGCTAAGTCTAATTACGGTATTGATTTACCGAATTTCACCCTTATAATGTGTGTTTTATTCACATTGAATATAACCAGACATTCTAGTAGTCTGTGGTGATGGCCACTGAATGCAAGTGACTAGGATTTGGTCCAGCCCATCCTGGGCTTTAGATTTGAAAATAACTTCCTTGTAAATTCATTGCCCAATTAGCTGATCTAAACTACCTTGATATAGGTTCTGACTATACCTGAGAAATCATTTTCAAGGTAGAAACTTGTTGCATCTTATTCCTTTCCATAAAAAGTACACTGTGGGAATCAAGAACCATGGGGTGAGTTTTATTTGGAGTATGGGCTTACATCATTCACCCCTCTAACTACTTCTTTGTGACCCATCTCACAAATTATAAAGAGACCTCAATATTGAGGTCTCTTTATAAATTACTTCACATTGAAATTATACAAACATTTGATATAATAAAACCTTGTTAGCTTGATATTTTAAGGAATTTAAATCTAGCAATTATACTGGAGACGTAAGAGTTGATCTCCAGCTGCCTTTTGATAGAATTTGATGAGAGTGAAGCAGAAGCCATATACCTGGAGGGAATATGCTCTGTCACACCAAGGAGAAGATGTTTTTGCAAATTCACATCTCACCTAGGTTTCAAATTCTTTGCCATAGGCCAGTTTGCTTTCATTATCTGAAATTCTATAGGAGATACTGGTGGCCTAAAGCCAAGTTGCGCTCAACATACCCAGTGTCAAGCTAATGAGGTTCTGTTATAGAGGTGGTTTTTTTTCTTCTTTTTTTTTTAATCTGAAGGAAAACATGTTCAGGACTTCTCAACACTACAGAGAAAATTTTGGCTTCGACCGTGTTCACTTTGGTGCCAAACTTCCAATAGAATTCAAATCCACATAATAATTTTATTAACAGAGGCTATCCTAATAGAGGAATCCTTCACTTTGCTCTATTCAACTTTCTTAAAAATTCCTGTTTCTGACAGTTATGTTACTTGATTAAAACAATGTTAAAACTATTTTTTTAAAAAAGAAAGTGCATGAATGAACTAGCCTGTGTGGGTTGTATCTTACACTGCAGAAGAAAGCAAGAGAAAAACAGATCCAGTTTACTGAAGCTCAGCACCACTTGCCAGCAATCTCTCATATGTCTGTGGGGAAGTCTGGATTGGTGCCAAGCGGAAGGAGGATATGTCAGGCCAAAATCCACCATAATGGTTAAAGATATGTGTTTGGGATCTTTAGAGGATTCAGTCAAGAACAACAGGTGCATCAGAATCTTTTTCATAAGGGTAGTTCAATAAACATTTATTGAGCCTATATCATAAGCAGGCATATGTTTCCAGCCATAAAATAGTGACGCTCCTCAGTGTTCAATCCTAGGCTATTCATCTCTTCTCATTCTATACTCTCTCCTTAGATGATTTCATTTACAGCCTCTGCTTCAATTACCACTGATAGGCAGATGACTCATATGTTTGTATCTTCAGACCAGAACTCTACTCTAAGATCCAGACCTATACATCTAGCTGCCAACTTGACATGTCCTCTTTATAGTTCCCAGAAATTTCAATTGAAACAGGTCTTAAAAATAACTCACGCTCTCCTTTCTCTTTCTTTTTCTCTACCATCACCTTCAACCAAACCTGGCCCTCTTCTAGTGTTCTCTGTCTCAGCTGAGGACAACTTCCTCTACCTTGTTCCATGAGCCAGAAACCTAGCAGTCATCATTGACACATCCCACTCTTTCACCCCCATATTCAGTCCTTCAGGAAGTCCCAACCATTACTATGACCTGCAAAATATGGCCATAGATGCTCACTTCTCTTTGTCGCCAATGCCACAACGCTAGTTCCAGCCACCATTTTTTCTCACCTTGTCTGGACCATTGCAAGTTTCTTAATCAGTCTTTCCACTTCCACTTTTATCTCTCTCTAGTTTTATATCCACCCAGCAGACAGAGTGATTGTTTTGATATACAAATCTGATTATGGCACCACTTGCATAAAATCCTTAAATGGTATGCCATTTGTCTTAGAATAAGGAACAAAATAATTTACATAGCCTACAAAGCCCAGAATGATTCCCAAGTTTTTAACTTGGGCTTTCATTTAATATAGAAGGCAAATTTTTAAAAGTGAACCTGAACAGAATTTTGAAAGCTCCGTTAAGCATTCCATCCCATATTTATATCTTTACTACACATAACATAAGTTAACCTTTTTTTTTTTAATTCAAGTTTATTGGGGTGACAATCGTTAGTAAAGTTACATAGATTTCAGGTGTACAATTCTGTAATACATCATCTATGTCTCACATTATGTGCTCACTACCCAGTCAGTTCTCTTTCCATCACCATATACCCCCTTCTATAACTTCCCTTCCCCATTACCCTCTGGTGACCACTAAACGATTGTCTATGTCTATGGGTTTTTGTTTCTTCATTTGTTTGTCTTGTTCTTTTCTTTTCTTTTTTTTAAAATTAAATTTATTGGGGTGACAATTGTTAGTAAAATTACATAGATTTCAGGTGTACAATTCTGTATTACATCATCTATAAATCCCATTGTGTGTTCATCACCCAGAGTCAGTTCTCCTTCCATCACCATATATTCGATCCCCCTTACCCTCATCTCCCACCCCCACCCCCGCCCCCCTTACCCTCTGGCAACCACTAAACTATTGTCTGTGTCTATGAGTTTCTGTTTCTCATTTGTTTGTCTTGTTCTTTTGTTGTTTTTGGTTTTATATATCACATATCAGTGAAATCATATGATTCTCCACCTTTTCTGACTTATTTTGCTTAGCATTATAATCTCAAGATCCATCCATGTTGTCACAAATGGTACTATTTCATCTTTTCTTATGTCAAAATAGTATTCCATTGTGTATATATACCACTTCTTTACCCAATCATCTATCGAAGGACACTTTGGTTTTTTCCATGTCTTGGCCACCATAAATAAAGCTGCAATGAACATTGGAGCACACGTGTCTTTATGGATAAATGTTTTCAGATTTTTTTGGGTAGATATCCAGGAGAGGGATTGCTGAGTCATATGGTAATCCTATTCTTAATTTCTTGAGGAGCCTCCACACTGCCTGCGATAGTGGCTGCACCAATCTGCATTCCCACCAACAGTGTATGAGGGTTCCTTTTTCTCCACAACCTCTCCAACACTTGTTATTATTTGTCTTGTTGATGATAGCCATTCTAACGGATGTGAGGTGATATCTCATTGTGGTTTTGATTTGCATTTCTCTCATGATTAATGATGTTGAGCATCTTTTCATATGTCTATTGGGAATCTGTATGTCCCCTTTGGAGAAACGTCATTTTTTAATTGGATTGTTTATTTTTTGTTGTTGTTGAGTTGTATGAGTTCCTCATATATTTTGGATATTGGTTGGGACTATATCAAACTAAAAAGATTCTTCACAGCAAACAAAACCATCAACAAAATAAAAGGCAACCATCTAAGTAAGGTAACCTTTTCATGAAGACTTGGAGATTCTGTCATCTTCTCTCTTGCTGTTTACTTCACTTGTGGATATGTCAGCTTCAAGCATCCCCTTTCCTGTCTCCCTTTTAATGTATTTTTGAATACATGTGTTTGTGTGTGTGTATGTGTGTACACACACACACATACACACACACTCACATATGCTGAGGGTGCCAAAAATTGTATACAAGTGGACACTTTGGTCAGCATTGCTCAAGCAGTAGTTCGCCATTATCAGAAGTGCCTGGACACTGATGGTAACCACTTTGAGCACCTCTTGTTATTTCAGAAGTCAAACGTGACTTGTACTCATCTTTTGTTATTGGTATATGTTGGGTATTACAATTTTAATACAGTTTTCCTTTCTTAAAATGAGTATACTTTCTCTCTCTCTCTCTCTCTCTCTCTCTCTCTCTCTCTCTCTTTCTCTGTGTGTGTGTATCACATACTTTATATTTAATATATGTGTATATATATGAATTGGCTTGCATGATTGTAGAGGCTGGCTAGGCAAGTCTGAAATCTGTAAGGCAGGCCATCAGAAAGGGCAGGCTGGAATTTCTTGGATAGGAACTGCCACTACAGTCTACAAAACAGAATTTCTTCCTCAGGGAACCTTCAGTTTTGCTCTTTCAATTGATTAAATGAAGCCCATCCAGATTATCCAGAGTAATCTCCTTTATATAAAGTCAACTGATTGTAGATGTTAACCACATCTACAAAATATCTTCACAGCAACACCTAGATTAGTATTTGATGGAATAACTGGGGACTATAGTCTCGCGAAGTTGACACATAAAACTCACCATCACACTTATGAAGCAAATATTCATAGTTGACACACATTCTAGTCCATAGACTGGAGGGAGGCCTTTGGATGGTTATTGCCCTCAATGCTCATAGACTTTTTCATTTCTTTCTGGATTTACAGCCATCTTCCAGATGTTTAAAGCTGCTGGAATCACTGCCTTCAGATAACACTTGAAGTGGTTCTATGTGTTCTTGGAATTCATGCATTAAATTAAAATTTGAAACAAAAAATTTAGTTAATTATTTGGCAAATGCAGTTATAAATATATAAGCAATATGCAGAAGGCTGTAGGTCCTCAAAATCATACGGGGCCTACAATGTACACCAAAGGATGATTAGGACAAAAAGGAAGAGAACTGGAGAGCCAAGAGAGGAGAGAACTCTGGGAGTGAAGTAATAAGAATCTGTATGCCATGATTGGTCTAAATTGTTTATAGGGAACCTTATAAGAAGTATCTCATCCTTTGATATTTAAGTATTTATGTGTATCATTAGGAAGAAAACACCCTAAATTAATCTGTGAAATTGGGCATTGTGGCATGAAATTAAAGAAATGTTATGAAGAAATAATAATAACAATCACCAAGCACTGTGTTAAATGTTTTAGATAAGGATTATTACTTTTATTTCTCAGACAAGAATTTGTAAAGGTAAGAATAAATAAACCATATCATGACCCTGATGCTGTAAGTGCTTCTTAAGTAATGCTGGTGATGGAAAGAAATTCTCTGAGTAGACAAAAATAACTGAAATATAAAGTTGAAGATGTGCTGATGTTAATTTGAAAAATACCATAAAGTCTAGAAAAATATGAGCTTCTTGGTGCCAGGAAAGCTGATGACTAAATTGTGTTGGGGGACTTTGTTTGGTGGGGAGATAACACAGCAGGGAAGAAAATTAAGTAAATTTGAGGCATGTATCTCTAAACATATCAGAAAAGATGAGAATTATGTCATTAGAAAAGAACAGCGATGGTTAACTGACCCTGGCATAGCGGCCAAAGAAGTGAATGATGTTTGGTTCAGGAATCCCAGCAAGCATAATCTAGAGACACCTCTGAGTCAGCCTTGGGGTTGCTGAGACTGAAGGGTAAATGTGGGGTCTAAACCTAAAGGACCTTGCTTCTCTAATGTCTAAGGGGACTGGCTTCGGACTATAATTGGAAGCAAGGACGGGCTAGAAAGTGAAACTAGGGAGATCTGTTAGAGTCAAATCTGAAATTTGCATAGCTTGCATACAGCTAGCTTCAGGATTTTATTAGACAGCCCAGCCCCAGCTTATAAACTCCCAAATTATGAACATCCCTTATATATAAATGGCCTCCCTACCTTCAATTTTCCCCTCTGATGCTGCCAACTATGAGTCTCCTTCCCTTCCCATGACACTGGGCCCTGTCTTCCCCATATACCAATCATAGTGTCATAAATTGACCCATGCACTCATTGTCTTTTTCTTCCCCCTCTCTACCTCCCTCCCCCACCTAGGAACAACATCATTGTTCTCTGGGTTTTATTTTTCTAAAAATCTTCCCCCTTAGGGACAGCATCTTCCTCAGTTATGTTACAGTGGAGTGTGGCTCCATATTTGGGGATGAAGTAGCAAGCTGTGCTGGAACAGAACTCAACTTTGACTCAGACTCTCTTGGATTTGTGTCCCAGCTCCATCTCTCTGAGTTTCAGTTTCCTTATCTATAAAATGCAAATAATAATCCCTGTTTTGTCTACCTGAAAGGGTTTTGGGGAACAGAAAAATCAAACTGAGTTAATGGAGAAGGAAGTACTTTGCCAACTACAAACACATATACCCATATCCTAAGCAGAGATAGAAAAACACAGAGCCCAAGACAAAGACATGCTGAAAACACCAGAAACCAGGAGATAGAGAGCACACAAAATAGATTATGAAATTTTGCTTTGAGGCTTGGGGCAATATTTTTCTTGTTGTTTCTGAGTGAAAGCAATGTTCTTTTGTGAGCTGAAAACAATCCTGATCAAGGCTAGGTAAGAGCAGCGCTAGTGATGCATCTGTATTCATAAACTTTGAAGTAAAATTAGACATTAAAAAACAAAACAAAACCCAGTGCCCTCTATCTCTAAAGCCCTGGAAAAAGGCCTAATGTCATCTTCATCTTCTCCACAAAAGTCTCTACCTCCTTATTTTTCTTAATTAATTCTGGTTTACTTTAAGCTGTCTTCAAGATAAACAAACACTACTTAATGCAAGTGTATGGCATTTCACTTGCTGATATTAGAACATGATAGAGAACTGGTGCATATGTATTTTGTAAAGCATTTAAACATGCCCCTTCAAAATATACTTTTTGATGTTTAAAATAAAAAGTGCCTCCACAGTCACTTTTGTTTTTCAAAATTTAGTTTGCAAACATACAATATTCTGGCCATATTATGAGTTAAATAATAATGTGGGCTAAGCCTTGGACCCTAACCAGAAAGGCAGCATGTTGATCATAGAATACAAAATGAAGTGTCAGAACTTGGTTTGAGTCCCAGCTCTGCCACTTACTTGCTATGTGACCTTAGTTTTTGTGAAGCTCAGCTTTTTCCTTGTATAAATGAAGATGATACCTACCTTTCTGGGTTGTAGTAATGACTACAGATTATATTTAGTTTCCTATTCCTGCCATAACCTCAAACTTAGTGTCTTAAAACTACACAGATTTATTATTTTGCAATCCTGTAGGTTAGACGTCCATCCTGAGTCTCACTGGGCTAAAATCAAGGTGTCAGCCTGACTACATTCTCTTCTGATTCTCTCTCTAAAGGTGAATTTGGTCACTTGCTTTTTTTCAGGTTCCAAAGGCTTTCTGAATTATTGGCTCCTTTCTCCATCTTCACAGCCAGTAATGTTGCGTCTCTCTGATTATTCTTTCATAGTTAACATCTCCCTTCTGCCTTCCTTTCCAGTTTTCAGGACGCTTGTGATTACTCTGGACCCACGTGGATAATCTGGGATAATCTCCCCCCAAACAAAGGTCAGTTTATTGGCAATCTTAATTCCATCTGCAATCCAATCCACCTTTTCTATGTAACCTAACATATTTAAAGGTTTTAAGAATGAGAATGTAGAAATCTTTGGGGGGCAGGAGGTCATCATTCTGCAACACACACGCACACACACACCACAAATAATTTTGAACAATTTTAAATTTGCAGAAAAAGATTAAAGGTAATACAAAGAGTTCCCAGATACCCCTGGCCCATTTTCTCCTAATATTAGCATCTTACGTTACCATGGTACATTTGTCACAGTTAAGGAACCAATACCAGTATATTACTATTAACTAAATTGCAGAACTTATTAGGATTTTCACTAATGTCCTTTTTGTATTCCAGGATTCAATCTAGGATATAACATTACATTTAGAGGGCTGTTACTTTTTTTAAAAATTTTATTTTATTAAATTTATTGGGGTGACAATTGTTAGTAAAATTACATAGATTTCAGGTGTACAATTCTGTATTACATCATCTATAAATCCCATTGTGTGTTCATCACCCAGATTACTTTTAATAACAATCTTATGTACTACTATTTCTATGACAAAATATATTCCTATTTACAAGCAACTGATTTAATTTATTTTAAAATTTCCCATAGAGCCAAAATAGACGAAAATCCTTTGCATTTTAAACATTCTTTCCTCTTTCCCTCCCTCTGTTAAACATATTTATTAAGCACTTACTGTGATCTAGGTGTTCTTCTAGGCCCTGAGATACAAAAGTGAATGAAACAAACAAAAATCCATGTCCTCATTTAACTTACATTGTAGTGGAGATGGCGGTGGTGGTGTGTGTGTGTGTGTGGGGGGGGGACAGTCGGTAAACAAAACAAGTAAGGAGAATATATAGTTTGTATGATGGTGATAAAAGCAGTGAAGAAAAAGGAGTTAATAAAATGAAGAAAATAAATCAGGGAAGAAGACAGAGAAGGTTGGGTGTGTATAGAGGAATTTAAAATAGTGTAGCACGTATGCAAAGCCTGAAAAAATAGAAGAAGGAGAGAGCCACAGGGCTACCTGGGTGAAGAGCTCTCTGTGCAAAGAAAAGAGCTGGGGGCGAGTCCATAAGGCAGGAGCTGCCTGATAGGTTGGAAAAAGAACAAAGAAGCCAAGGCTACTGGAACAGAGTGAATGAGGCAATTATGTAGAGACTTAGAAGCTATTGCAAGAACTTGGGCTTTGACTTTGAGGAAAATCGGAAGCTATTGGGAAGTTTTGAGCAGAGGGATGACGTGACCTGAGTTTTCATTTTAACCAAATCAACTCTATATGCTGTGTTGAAAATAAACTGTAATGGGGCAAGGGTTGCAGGAAAACTAATTAGGAGGTTATTGCAATAATCCAGGCAAGAGATGATGGTGGTTTGGACCAGGGTGCTAGTAAGGGAGCTGGTGAGAAGAGGTTAGATTTTAATTTTATTTTGGAGGAGAGATAACAGAATTTTCTGGTAAACTGGATGTGAAGTACTTGAGAAAGAGAAGAATCAAAGGTGATACCAAGGTTTTGGACCTGAGTAACTGAAAGGATGGAAATGCCATTTACTAACATAGTGAAGACTACAGTAGGAACAGGTTTCAGCAGTGGACATGGGTGGAGAAGGTATGTCAACAGTTTGATTTTGTGAATGTTAACCTTGAGATATATCTGAGTGGACCTCTGAATATAGGAAGTTGAATACATGAGCATGAAGTTTAATGAAGGGATCTAGGCTGGAAGTATAACTTTGGGAGTTATCAGCATGGAGATGGTATTTAAAGCAATGAGACTGGATGAGATCATTAAGGAAGTATGTGTAGAGAGAATAAAGGACTAAGGAATGATCCCAAGGGGAATTTCAATATTGAAAACTGAAGGAGATGAGGATGAAACATCAGTGGAGACTGAGCAGGAAAGGCCAGTGAAGTGGAAGAAGACCAGTAAAGTATGGAGTCCTGGAGGCCAACCGAAGCAAGTATTTCCAGGGGGAAGAGTGGTATAGAGTGTCAAATGCTTTGGGTAAGTCAAGTTCAAATTGGAATGAAAGGTGACCATTGGAGTCAGCAGGGTGGAAGTCATTGATCATCTTGACAAGGGCAATTTTAGTGAAGTGGTGGAGGTGAAAGCTTAATCGGAATTGGACCGAGAGAGAATTGGGCAATACATTTGTGGAGTTTTTCTGTAAATGGGAGGAGAGAAATAGGTAGTAATTGGAAGGTGACATAAAATTAAAAGCATTTTTTAAGATGAGATAAATAACAACATGCTTGTATACTGATGGGATGATCCAGTAAAGATGGAAAAACTGATGATGTAGGAGAGAGATAAGAGAATTGCTGGAAGATTGTCCTTAAGTAGGTGAAATGAAATGGAGTTGAGTGAACAAGTGGAGGAATTGGCCTTAGCTAGGAGCACAGAAAGTTTATCTACAGTAACAGTGGGGAGGGCAGTATGTGTACACAGATAGAAGTCTGGTGGTGGGAATATGAGAAGCAACATACCATCTGATTGCTTCGACTTTCTAGTGAATTAAACAAGGTCATCAACTGCAAAGGAAGAAGGATGAGAGAGGTACTGGGAACTGGGGAAGAAAGCAAAGCATTATTTGTTTAGATGAGTGGGACAATGAATGAATGGGTAAATGTAATGAAATTACTGAGCAGCATTAAGGGCCCAATTGAGGATAGTAGTCATTAAATTAGAGTGAGACCAGTAGTCATTTTGTGTGTTTTCCCCAGGCGTGTTAAGCTGCCTAGATGCAAGTTTAGAGGAGGCAAGGCAGAAAATCTGATTAAAATAGAGTGGAGACTTTGCCAGATGGGTATGATGAAGCAAGACAAGGGCAAGGGAATCATGGGTGTATACAAGAGAGAAATGTTAATGATTGGCTGTGGAATCTAGGCTGGGTACTGAAGGAAGGAAAAGTATGAGGAATAAGAAATAATGAAAAGATGATAGGATCAATGCAACAAGGAGAGTGTAGTAAGTGGTTTGGTCTGATGACATAAGACTCAAAATGAAGGTGTTTTGGTGGAGGGAAGAAGAATGGTCTGGAAAGGGCAATGGAAAACAAGAAGGACGCCTATTCCACCTCCAGATCCAGCACTATGGAGGGTTTGGTAGAAAAAGAAAACAGCCACCACTTAAGGTAACAGGGGAAAAAATGTTCTTGAGGGAGAGCTAAGTTTCAGTTGAGCAAAAAGGGAAAAGAAATTTTCAGAAAATAGACCAAGATTATAGGAAAAATCAGTTTAGGGAAAGAGGACTGGACTTTGATGTAGAAATACTTGGTCCATTAAGTGGTGGCAGCAGAATATTGTCTGTGTGTCTTGGAGTATGTTTTATATCACACTGTTTTTTTAGAAGCTTGAAAAAGGAGTTCAGTAGAGTAAGACATAGTCAATGTGTCTCTAGCAATGGTCACAAAGATGGGTTCCTGATCAGTCAACATAAACTCTGAGATCTGCTGGAAAGGTCTGGCACTCCATCAGAGAAACAGAACTCACCAGGTGCCATAGCTTGGTGACTATACTTTGAATACATCCAACAACTCTTGTCCTGATTTCTGCAGTCTTCAAACAATGTTTAGACTTTAATTTGGTTTTCCAAGTTATCTTTTCTTCTGGCAGAGAATGCACCGGCTGGCTGGCAGTTCTATTTTTCAGTATAAATTAATCAATTGGCTTCCCGTTTAATCAGTTAGTTTCCTGTAAATTTGGTTAGCATGAGTCAGTCCCCTGAAGCGTGATTGCCATAAAAATCAAGTTTCTGAATTTGTTAAGCTGAGAACCAGACGCTGGCACTCATGGTGACCTCAGTAATGTGGCCCAGCCTGAAGCAACTGTGTCTGCTTTCTCCACAGATTTACCTTAATTCTGTTCTACTAAGAATGTGTCAAAAGGAGATTAAGGCTGAACCCTTATTTTAAATACCCTGTTGTCTAGACAACAAAAGCTACTGACATCGGATTATTTACTCTTATGCAAATAGGATGTGAGGTGCAAAGGAACAACGTGCTTTGGAAAATATTTTGGTGCAGTTAACACACCTTTTCATTTCCTTAAGAACTCTGCCTAGGGAAGTTGGCTGCCTTATTACTATTATCTATCATTATTTTTTAGCTGACCTTATTCCAGAAAAGTAAAACCAGAAAAGAAAAGCCCAGTTGGCTAAGAGAATTAGTGCAATGATGGATTAAAATTCTCAGTCCTCAAATGCCAGGACCCATGTTCTGAAGAAAATGTTTCTGGTTTGAAGCACATGAAAACTAGCTAAGTTCCAACAAATGAAATGATTTGCATGAATGAATATTCTAATACTTTTTGACTCTAAAAACCCACAGTTCTTGGATTAGGACATACTGCTTTCCTTGCTTGTAAAGAGACTGACTTTATTCATTATCTGAAGCATCAAAATTCAAAAAGTTAATGGACCCAGCCACCCAAATTTCTCAGAGTAATAAGGAAAGATGGTTATCTCAAAATGTCAGTCTCTCTCTTACTCCCCCTGCCATGTGTGTGTGAGTGTGTGTGTAGCTTACATCATTGTTGGGTTAAAAATAAAATCATGAGGAAAAACAGAGTCAAAGTAAAGCAACAATGCTGGGACAGTCCATAGGATTTCAATGTGTATGCAAAGTAGTGAAAATGAGGCTGAGTAGAAAGGAAATAACAGGAAGGAAACACCTATGATTCCTTCCCAAACATCCATTAGTTGATGATGAAATTCAGGTGAAAAAAGAAAAGAGCTATAAATGCTGCAGAGTTTGTCTGGCCAAAACAGGCATTGAAGATACTAGCTAGAAGAAAGGTCAGCAAACTATGGCTAGCAGACCAAATCCAGCCTGCTACCTGATTTTGTATGGCCAGCCAACTAGAATGTTTTTTACATTTTTAAATGACTGAAACAAATAAAAAGAAGAATAGTATTTCATGACACTTGAAAATTGTATGAAATTCAAATGTTAGTGTTCGTAAGTAAAGTTATTGGCATATAGCCACATCCATTTATTTATGTATTGTCTATAGCTGCTTTCACACTACAATGGCAGAGTAATTGTGACAGAGACCATATGGCCCATAAATATATAAATATTTAATATCTGGCCCTTTACAGAAAAAGTTTGCCAATTCCTTAGCTAGAATGATAAATGGTTATTTGATTTTTAGTAGATGATAACTGTTTATCAGTTCACATCCTTAAATCCAAAATCTAAAGTAATTTGTGGCAAGATGAAATCGATAGTTAAGTATCGTTTCTGCTAATTGATTCTTCAATAAAAATTGTTACCAGTGAATTTAACCACAAATATTAACTCAGCAACTCCTATTGTCTCTATTCTCAAGGAACTCACAGAGGTAGATAGTAATTGGAAATTGAGATACAGAATTCAAAATATTGTTTGGTACTCTAGGTGTTGATTCTGTCCAGTAAGATGAATATTAAATGTCCGTCTGGAGCAGAGCTGAGCAAGAGAAAGAATAAGGGCCTGTTACAATATTGAATCCATAATCAGAGTATAGGAAAGTGTCTTTGAATATTAAAAACCTGACTGCTAAAATTAAAAATTCAGCAAAATGGCTGAATGAAAAAATGTGCATGGCTAAGGAAGGAATTAGTTATTGGAAACGCAGGTAGAGAAACCTCCCAAAATATAAAACAGACAAAGGGATGGAAACCATCGGAGAAAAGTTGAGGCATGTAGGATCAGCAGAAATCCATGAAGTTATCAGTGCTTAAGCTCCTTCTGTCTTTCTGTTTCCACCATTCTCAAGGTATGACGTTCATCCTCAGCTTACCTTGCAGTCCAAGGTGGCTGGTGATGCTCCAGCTATCTTGTCCGTATTCCAAATAGCCTGATGAAGGAAGTAAGAGGAAGACTAAAATGGACACTCCTCCATGTTTTCTCAGTTCTCTGTATAGAGGCTTCCTGGAAGTACCACACAGTATTTATTTTAATTTCATTGGCCAGAACATGATCATGTGGCCCACTTGGCTAAAGGATGACTAAAAAATATAGTATTGACCTCAGGTAGCAATTACTGTGCTAAAAATTGAGGTTTGGTTCCTGAGGAAAAAGGGAAAATTGGAATTTGGTTAAACAATTAGCAGTCTCTTCAATAAGTCCTGTTCTTAGGCAAACTGGCATTCAAGTATGAGGGCAAATGCACACTCATAAGTTTTATTATTCACGGACCCTTTCTGAAATACTCAAGGGTATACTAAAACTAAAAAGTAACACAATAAAGAGGAAGACATGACATATAAGAAACCAGTGGTGTATTGGTAAATATTTAACAACTGACTCTTTGGGGGGAAAAGCCTTAATTTGTAGTGCTTCTGATTTCTGTGCTATGTATACTCCCATGATGGCTGACATCAAGCTATCAACATGATGCCACTGAACACAGCATTGGAAAGAGTTGCTAACAATCAACTCTTATGAGTCAGTGTGGGCTGGCTCCATCATACCACTGCAAGAAATAGTGATGAACAACAAAAACAAAAAGGTAAAAACTTCTGTTAAGTCTAAATAATTGCTAATGCCAAAGGCAAAAGCAATTCATAAAAATCTAGAACTACAGTCTGAAGTGATCACAACTTGAGAGAGGAGGTGAGGGGACAGTGAGGCCAGAGAGGTTAGTGATCGCATGCTAAAAATCTTATCTTGCTTAGAGAAGGGATATAGATGTTGATTAATTTTAGAAACTTATAGAATAATAAAACTTAAGTGTTTAAAATTTTAAGGTAATTACTAGTAAATGGAAATAGGATGCTTAACTTCCAAACCAGTAGTGGAAAAAAAATGGAACAAAGAAAATCAATCAATGCAGTTGTAGTAGACATTCATTATTTCTTTTTGGATGTCCAGTACTTTTGCACATTCTTCCTATATATGGAAAATTATCTCATCTGAACTATCTGAGCCTTCCAATATAGAAGGCACAAATTTGCTTTCCCAGCCTCCCTTGCAGCTAGGGCATAGTTGCATGACTTAGATTGGAAGGAGAAGGCAGCACCATGCAGACATTCTAGTAAGGGTGGTGGTAGATACATCCAGTTTGCCAGAGATAGCATGACAGATGTTGCATATTCAGCATTTAGCAGAAGCAGCAGGAGAGTCTCCACTGAAGAAGTTCTGCAGTGTTATTTGAATGTTGCAACTATGTTGACTCTAAGCTTATGTCTCTTACCTTCCCAGGGATTCTGTGATCTATCTAAAATACTTAAATAAATTATTTGTTGTTGTTGTTTTAAACTAGCTAAAGTGAGTTTCTCTTTTTTTTCTTTTTTTTGCAACTAAAAGTCCTGGTTGATACACCAACAAAAAAAGCAGAAAAAGAGAAGAAAAAGTAAATGAAAGACATAATAAAGGGAAACATAAGATGGGAGGGATAAGTTCAAACATATCAATAACTCCAATACATGTGAACAAATTAAATTCCACTGTTACTTTCAGATTGGGTTTAAAAAAGTTATCATATCCAGTTTACAAGTGACACATGCCTAAAATTAAATGATAAAGACAGTTTGAAAATAAAGACTTGGGAAAAATAGAAGACAAACAATATTTATAACTGAATGAAAATAAAGGAATTACAAATTGAAATCTTACAGAACAAAAGAAAACAGTACAGAAGAAAATTAGAGTGCATAGAAAGAAAACATGAGGGCGGCCGGATGGCTCAGTTGGTTAGGGCACGAGCTCTTAACAACAGGGTTGCCGGTTTGATTCCCACATGGGCCAGCAAGTTGCGTCCTCCACAACTAGATTGAAGGACAATGACTGATGGGTCCTGGAAGAACACACTGCTCCCCAATATTCCCCAATTAAAAAAAATAAACAACAACAAAAAAAAGAAAACCTGAAACTTAGTGGAATAAGTATCCAACTCAAGATGTTAAGAGAAAAACAGTAACACATACGCAAGGCATGTAGATGGAAGAAATGAATAAAGATAAAACCACTACTGAAATGTAACATAAGCAAAAGTAGACCTGACCAATACAACCAAAGGTTAATTCTTTACAAAAACTAATAAAAGAATAATTTTAAAAACCCTTTGGTAAATCTAATTAAGAGAAAAAATGTAAGAGATTCAAATAAGCAACATTTGCAACAAGAAGAACATAAGAGATATAGAAAAAATAAACATTTTCAGAGACCTGAATATACCTTTTGTGTATAGTATTAATTCTTGAAATCACGTTAGTATTTTACATATTCAAAAAGTGAAATTAAATCAGTAAGGATGAGAAAAACCTAAAATTAAATACAGACAAATGAACCTAATTATATAACAAGTTGATAATATAAGCAACACAGAAGAAAAAAAATCCAAGTAACTTTTTTTTGATATTCAAGATTTTTATTGACTTAACTGTAACAGCAACCATTGATGAGAATTTATCTTTTTTCCTGATTTCCAAAACACCTGCTTGTTTGGAAGGACAGTTACAAAAAAGAAAAAAATCACAGAATCACACAGGACCTCCTTAGGATTGCAATGGTGCCCTCTGCTATCCATCCACAACAGTGAAAAGGATGGGAGCGATCAGGGGACAACCACATCAAAGAAGACAAAGGGAAGATCAAAGAAAGAACTGGCAGTCTCTGCTTTTCCATTCAGAATGTTTGGAACTGGGTCACTGGTGGCACTAAGACAGGGAAGGGCATTTTTTAATATATAAATTATTTTAAAGACACTTAAAAAGGGCACCGGAGTATGTATGTGAGTGTCCACTGGGCTCTCCAAGCCATCTTCTTCAAAGATTATCCCTGGGTAGCAGAGAGTCTCCTCCGCTCTAGGTAGAAAGAGATGGGCTCACTTTCAAGTAAAGGAAAGGCACAGGCTCACAGTACTCAGTGATTTGGATACAGACAGCAGGAGCAGAATAGCACACTGGCTCAACTGGCCCCTTATCTCTAGTGGTCCTCATCCACTCTCCTGGTTTCAAGTAAAAATCACCTTTGGCCTGGGCTGGTTTTTTTTTTTTTTTTTTTTTTTTTTTTTTTTTTTTAAGATTAAGATGGAGAGAGAGGGATTACAATGGGACAAGAATGGATATTCTGTGCTCGATTCATGGAATTCTCTAAGTTTGAAATGTCTAGGAATTCTGGTCTTTAGCACTGGCAAGAGCTCCCTTTGCAAATTTCAGCATAATCAAATGACTATCAAGCATTGCAGCATCTTTGCCAGCCTCCCACTCCTAGAAAGGTGGCAGAGTGAGAGCTTAAATACTCCAGAAACGTGTTTCATCTAGGTAATGTTTTCCACTGGGCATCCATACAGTATGGTCTGCCAGGGCTGCAGGCAGAGGTTAAGCAAAGAGAAATCACAGACCATCTGAACAGGGACTTGAAAGACTTCACCTACATCTAAACTTTGCGAAAAGGTATCAACTTCCAGGACAGCCTAGGGAAAGAAACTTAAATTCCAGAGTGTGGGAAAGGTGACATGAATGATTGCTTTACAAAGTAAGTATGCATCAATCCTTAGAGTCTTCAGTAAAAAAATTTCTATGAGCTAGCCTCAAGGAAACTCCAATACGTAACTGAAAAATCATTACTAAAACAAGAGACGCCCCTGGGATATAAGCATTCTAAAGAATTGTGACCTAATTTGCTCAAAATCTGATTTTATCTTTTATTAAACACTGAGAGGTGAAGAGCTTGGGTGGAGGGCTGTATGTGTGCTAACTCCATCCCCTTCAAAGTCTAGAGAGAATTTGCCATCCCAAAGAGACAATGCTTCTGTAAAACAACTACTACCTCCTCCCGGATGTCATGGGTGCTAATCCAAGTAACTTTTGACTATACGAGTTTTGACATTTAAGATCGCGAATGCATCCTAGGAAAAGTGCCACATACCTCATTGCTGAATATCACTACAGTCACCTTCGAAGTACTCCCCTTAGGAAGCCATGCACTGATGTCAGCACCTAGTCTACCCTTCAAAACAATTTTGGAACTTTCTGGAATGGCCATCAGATCTGTTGTCGTATTACCCTTGATGTCCTGAATGTTATCAAAATGTCTTCGTTTCAATATTTCCGTTATCTTCAGGTAAAGAAAGAAGTCATTGGGGCCAGATCAGATGAGTTGGAAGGGTGTTCCAACACACTTATTTGTTTACTGGCTAAAAACTCCCTCACAGACAGTGTCATGTGAGCTGGTGCATTGTCATGATGCAAGAGCCATGAATTGTTGGTGAAAAGTTCAGGTCATTTTTGTCTAACTTTTTCACACAGCCTTTTCAGCTCTTCCAAATAGTAAACATGGCTAACTGTTTGTCCAGTTGGTACAAATTCATAATGAATAATCCCTCTGATATCAAAGAATGTTAGCAGCATTGATTTGACTCTTGATTTGGACTAATGGAACTTTTTTGGTCCTGGAGAATTGGCTGACTTCCATTGTGCATTTTGATGCTTTGATTCAGGGTTGTATTGGTACACCCATGTTTCATCACCATTGATAACACAGACCAAAACATCTTCTTGCCTCTCCAAAAGGTCTTGACAAACTTTGACTTTCCTTTGCTGTTGTTTATCGGTGAGCTCCTTCAGGTCCATTTTTGCACACATCTTTCTCATGCCAAGATTTTCAGTTAAGATTTTCCTGTTTCTCTATCGATGTTTATTTGGTCTGTTATGCTTCTCATAGTCAGCCAATGATTTTGACGCACAGTTCAACGAATTTTTGCAATGCTTGAATCAGTTCTGCTCATTACTAGCTGTCCTGACCTCTCTTCATCAGTGACACGTTCTATCCCCTCAGAAAAACATTTAATCCATTTGTACACTGCTGTTTTTCTTCATAGCATTATCACCATAAACTTGGACTAACATGTTCCTGATATAACTTCCACTCTTGCCAAGTTTAACAAGATATTTAATGTTTGTTTGTTACTCTAATTCAAGCTCAGACATTCTTACAATGGCACACAAAAACACACAACAACAATAATGAATGCCACTCAGCAAGACACCACCATATTTCAATACGAACACAATTGTGAGACACTGATATACCAAGGTCATGAAACATTACCGAGCTGTTTGTACAGTGCTGCCAATGTAAGCGCATGGTGGCAAGTTCACAAACCTAATTGTCAGACCTCGTATGCCCTCAGTCTAAAGACAAGAAGAACATAGGCAAATCTTGAACTTTTCTTAGTGGGTTTGTTGTTGGTAGTGGTGTTGCTATAGCAATTCTAAAATTATTTTTGTGTGTGTTTATAGGACTGAGCAAATGAGTAATTATATTAATGTTATATTAATGCTGAAAGCTAGTGTTCTCACTGTGGGAAAAGAAAGATACATCTTTGGAATGAGGCAAGAAGAGGAAGAACCCTGTGGTGTTGGATTAGAATTAGAGATATCAGTTTGAAGTCATCCCTAACTCTGTTCACTATAAAGGCCTAGAATTAGTAACACCTCAGTGAAATGAGTACAGCTAATGTCAAGCACTTGGTTTCTAAATACCATTCTTCAGTAAAAGGAACAAGAGCATTTTGGAGAAATGATTGGTTCTAGTGCTAGGGAAACTGAAAGTATCTTGTTAGTGCCAAAAAGTACGACAGTGGTCAAAGACAGATGGAACATGTCAGAAGGATATAGGATCTGGCTTGAAGGGTTTCTACAACAAAATTGGGGACAATTTTACCATCTAAATGAATCATGAAAGTAATAGATTTAACACATCAAATAGAACAGAATCCATAAGTCCAAACTGATACTGAAAACCAAAACCAAAAAACATAATGCATTAACAAAGGAAAGAGAAGGGAAAAGTCTTTTTTATAACTGAATGCTCACTAATCAATGTAGTGGAAATAATAGAATTTGAAATCAATATTTTGCAATTCACATAGTAATAATTGATTTAGATAAGAAGAGAAAGTCATTGGGTAAAAGTTTGTTAGAGAGGATAGAAGTTATTTCCCCATTACTTAATTATAAAGGGGAAAAAGGAGGAGTGATGTTATAGAAATGGCAGCAGAGAGGTGGGCTTCTTGAGTCCTCCTCTGGAAGTTACTACAAATTGAACATCTATAACTCATCAAAGGATTCTCTGCTCATCACACAGAACAGCTAAGAAACTCACACGAGGATTACCTGTAGGTGGGAAAACAGGGCGAGCAGGGGAAGAGGGAAAGGAGTGGTATGGAGAGGAGGCCCGCATCAGCGCCTGTGAAGATGTGGGGCCCTCACCCCCACTCTCCCACAGCAATCCTACCCCTGCCCTTCCAGTCTTAAGCTGGTCCTTGAATGGAGAAGTAGTGTTAGATTACAAATGAGCTGTAGCCCTCAAAAACTGGAAAAACCAGTTTGCACCTGTGACCTAGGGAGGAGGCTGGACAGGGAGACAAAGACACCTGACTACCCAGCCCCCACTGTTTCGGGGCAGCTCCCGGCAGGGCAAATACAGCTGCTGAGACACATGCAGGGTTCAGCAGTGGGTGGCAGAGGCAGCTCTGGGCTTTCAGCAGCACAGAAATCTCACGCCCTCCACACCTCCCAACAGAAGCCCTAAGACCCAGGAGACCTGCGCAGAGGGAAGAAGCCCACCGAGCTAGGTGGCTAGCTGTGGTGCTCTCAGCACACATTTATGCAGGCAAGAGGAGAAACTGCACTAACTTTGTAAAAACTACCAACAACGTTCCATAGCCTCACTCATCTAGAAATGCATTGCCAGGGTCACTCTGGGCACCAGACGGCCGGCTCTGCCTCCAGAAGATGCAGAGGAGATTTTGTACAGCAGAGGACAACCTGGAGATAGCTTGGTGGACTTAAGCCAAGGCTGGTGTTGTTGGATATATATGTATGTATATATATATATATATATATATATATATATATATATATATATATATATATATATATTATATCCTCTTTCTGTCTTCTTTTCTTTTCTCTTTTCCTTGCTCTACTTTTCCTCCTTCTTCCCATTTTTCCGTATTGTTTTTTTTTTTTTTTTTTTTTTGGGTGGGGGGATGCTGCTATATTCTGTTTTGGTTTTTTGTATTTCTGATATTTTTATGTGTTGAGTGTTGGTTGTCTTTACATGTGGGTGTATTTGTTTTCTTGTCATTGTTGTTATGCTTGTTGATTTGTTTTGTTCTGAAATCGCCCTGCACCAGGGTCCAGCCCAAGTAACTCCCTTGTAAGCGAGTTACTTACAAGGGTGCTCCCATAAGACTATCAATTGACATTTCTACAGAAACTTTTCAGGCCAGAAGGGAGTGGCAGGAGGTATTCAAAGTGATGAAAAACAAAGACTTACAAACTAGATTGCTTTATCCAGCAAGGCTATCATTTAAAATGGAAGGAGAGATAAAGAGCTTCCCAGAAAAGAAAGAATAAGCTAAAGGAATTCATTACCACTAAGCCAGCATTGCAGGAAATGTTAAAAGGGCTTCTTTAGCAGAAGAAGGATGAAAACAATCTAAGTAATGAAGATCAGAAATACAAATAACAAAATGGCAATAACTGTGTCCCTATTAATAATCACTTTAAATGTAAATGGACTAAATGCCACAATCAAAAGACATAGGGTGGCTGAGTAGTTAAGAAAACAAGACCCTTGCATATACTATATACAAGAAACTCACCACTGATCAAAAGACACACACAGGCTGAAAGTAAAGGGATGGAGTAAGATATTTCATGCAAATGGAAATAAGAAAAAAGCTGCAGTAGCAAGTCTTATATCTGACAAAATAGACTGCAAAATGAAGAATATAATAGAAGACAAGAAGAGCATTACCTCATAATGAAGGAATAGATCCAACAAGAGGACATAACCCTAGTAAACATCTCTGCACCCAACATAAGAGCAACTAAATATATAAAACAGATATTGACTGACATAAAGACAGAGATCAACAGTAACACTATCATAGTAGGGGAATTCAACACACCTCTGACAACAAGGGACAAGTCTTCCAGACAGAAAATCGATATGGAAACAACGGGCTTAAATGACACATTGGATTACTTGGATTTAATTGATATTTACAGAGCATTTCACCCCAATGCAGCAGAATACATGTTCTTCTCAAGCACACAGGGAACATTTTCCAAGATAGACCACATGTTAGGCCACAAAACAAGTCTTGATAAATTTAAGAAAATTGAAATCATACCAATTGTCTTCTCTGACCACAGTGCTATGAAATTAGAAATGAACTACAGGGAAAAAAAATTGGAAGACACACCAGTTCGTGGAAGCTGAATAACATGTTACTAAATAATAAACGGGTCAACCATGAGATCAAGGAAGAAATAAAAAGATATCTCAAGACAAACAAAAATGAAAACACAACAACACAAAATCTATGGGATGCAGCGAAAGCAGTCCTCAGAGGGAAATTCATAGCAAATGCAGGCCTACCTAAAGAAATAAGAAAAATCTCAAATCAACAGTTTACCCTTACACCTATGGGAACTGGAAAAAGAAGAGCAAAATAAGCCCAAAGGGAGTACAGGGAAGGAGATATTAAAGATCAGAACAGAAATAAATGAAATAGAGACCAAAAAACAAAACAAAACAAACAAACAAAAAAATACAAAAGATCAATGAAACCAAGAGCTGGTTTTTTTGGAAAAGATAAAGAAAATTGAGAAACCTTTAACCAGACTCATCAAACAAAAGAGAAGACCCAAATTAATAAAATCAAAAATGAAAGAGAAGTGACAACAGACACCACAGAAATACAAAAAATTTTAAGAAAATACTATGAGTATGCCAACAAATTAGACAATCTGGAAGAAATGGATAATTTTCTGGAGTCATACAACCTTCCAAGGCTAACTTAAGAGGAAATGGAAAACCTGAATAGACTGATTACTACCAGTGAAATTGAATCAGTAATCAACAAGCTCCCAACAAACAAAAGCCCTGGACCAGATGGCATTATACGTGAATTTTACCAAACATTCAAAAAAAATTTATCACCTCTTCTCTTCAAACTATTCCAAAAAATCCAGAAGGAGAGAAGGCTCCCAAACTGTTTTTATGAGGCCACTATCACCCTGATCCCAAAATCAGACAAAGACATCACACACACAAAAAAGAAAACTGCAGGCTGATATCCCTAATGAACATAGAAGCAAAAATCCTCAATAAAATGTTAGAAAACAGAATTCAGCAATATATTAAGAAGATCATACACCACGATTAAGTGGGATTCATTCCTGGTATGCAAGGTTGTTTCAATATCTGCAAATCAATTAATGTGATACACCACATTAACAAAATTAAAAATAAAAATCATATGGTCATATCATAGATGCAGAAAAAGTATTTGACAAAATCCAGCAGCCATTTATGATAAAAACTCTTAGTAAACAGGGAATAGAGAAATCATATCTCAACATAATAAAGGCCACATATGATAAACCCACAGCTACTGTCATATACAAAGGGGAAATTCTAGAAGCATTCTCCTTAAGATCAGGAACAAAACAAGGATGCCCACTTTCTACACTTTTATTCAACATAGTTCTGGAAGTTCTAGCCACAGCAATCAGACAAGATAAATAAATAAAAGGCATCCAAATTGGGAGGAAATAAAATTGTCATTATATGCAGATGACATGGTACTATATATAGAGAACCCTAAAGACTCCACCAAAAAACTATTAGAACTGATAAATGAATTTAGTAAAGTAGCAGGATACAAAATTAATATTCAGAAATCAGTTGCATTTGTATACACCAATAATAAAATATCAGAAGGAGAAATTAAGAAAACAGTCCCATTACAATTGCTTCAAAAAGTATAAAATACTTAGGAATAAATGTAAGCAAAGAAGTAAAAGACCTGTACTCAGAAAATTATAAGACATTAAAGAAGATACAAATAAATTGGAACACATACCATGGTCATGGATAGGAAGAATTAATATAGTTAAAATGTCCATACTGCCTAAGGCAATATACAAATTCAACACAATTCCTACCGAACTACAGAGGCATTTTTCACAGAAATAGAACATATAATCGTGAAATTTATATGGAAACATAAAAGACTCTGGATATCCTCAGCAATCTTGAGAAATAAGAACAAAGTGGGAGGTATCCCGCTACCTGACATCAAATTATACTACAAGGCTACAGTAATCAAAACAGCATGGTACTGGTATAAAAACAGAAACATAGATCAATGGAACAGAATAGAGAGCCCAGAAATAAATCTATGCCTATATGGTTATTTAATCTACAACAATGGAAGCAAGAATTTCCATTGAGGTAAAACCAGTCTATTCAATAAATAGTGCTGGGAAACCTGGACAGACACACGCAAAAAAAGTGAAGCAGGACCACCTCCTTACACGATATACAACAATAAATTCAAAATGGATTAAAGACTTAAATGTAAGATCTGAAACCATAAAACTAGAAGAAAATATAGGGAGTAAAATTGCAGACATTACCCGGAGTAAGATTTTTACTGATATATCCCCTCAGGCAAAGGAAGTAAGAGAAAAAATAAATATACGGGATTACATCAAACTAAAAAAAATTTTCATGGCAAAGGAAACCATCAATAAAACCAAAAAGCATCCTACTGAATGGGAGAAGATATTTGTCAATGATACATCTGATTAGGGGTTAATATCCAAAATTTATTTAAAAAAAAAACTCATTTAACTCAACACCAAAAAAACAAAAAAACCAATTAAAAAAATGGGCTGAGGACATGAAGAAACATTTTCTAAAGAGGACATATAGATGGCCAACAGACATATGAAAAAATGCTCAACCTCACTAATCATTAGAGAAATGCAAATAAAAACCACAATGATATCTCACTCCACCTTACTGCAGTCAGAATGGCTATCATCAATAAATCAACAGACAACAAGTGCTGGCGAGGATGTGGAGAAAAGGGAACCCTCGTGCACTGTTGGTGGGATTGCAAATTGGTGCAGCCACTCTGAATGGAAATCAGTATGGAGGTATCTCAAAAAACTTGAATGGAACTACCTTATGACCCAGTAATTCCACTCCTACGTATCTATTCAGAGAAATCCAAAACACTAATTCAAAAGTATTTATGCACCCCTATGTTTATTGCAGCAATATTCACAATAGCCAAAACATGGAAACAACTGAAATGCCCAAAGATAGACGACTGGATTAAGAAACTGTGGTACATTTATACAACGGAGTATTACTTGGCCCTAAAGAAGAATGAAATCTTACCATTTGCAACCTTAAGCATGGACCTAGAGAACATTATGTTAAGTAAAATAAGTCAGACGGAGGAAGACAAATACCATATGATCTCACTTACATGTGGAATCTAAGGAATAGAATAAATGAACAAACAATCAGAAACAGTCTCAGGGATATAGAGAAAAAACTGAGGGTTGCTAGATGGGAAGGGGGTGGTAACGAGGGAGAAGGTGAGGGGATTAGAAAGCACAATCGGTAACCACAATATTGCCACGGGAATACGAAAGACAGTTTGGGGAATATAATCAATAATGTTGTAAGATTTTGTAGGGTGTCAGATGGACACTTGTCTTCATGGATGGTGTAGGTGCCTGACCACTGCAGTATACAAATGAAGCTGAAGCTGAATAATAATGAATGTCAACTATAATATATATATATATATATATATATATATATATATATATATATATATATATATATATACTCACTCACAGGATGTGGAGTACAGCATAAGCAATAGAGTCAGTGGAACTGTAACAGCTACATATGATGTCAGAGGGCTGGTAGATTGGGGGAGGGAGGTTATTACTTTGTGAGAGGTATAAATGTCTGTTACATTGTTTTGTATACCTGAAACTAATAAAAAAAACCTGAAACTGAAAGATTGATAACACAGAAAAAAATAAAATTGAAAAAATATAAAGGGGAAAAAGGGTATATTTGTGGTAGGAAAACCTGATAGATACCACCTTAATAAAGTAATTACACATTCACACACACACAAAAGGGACAAACTGACATAACATGCCTACTGCTGTCATGCACTGAAAAGGGCACAGCATTGCTTCTGTGGTATTCCTGCATAAATTGCATCACCTGAATACAATCATAAGGAATCAACAGACAGAACCAAAGTAATGGTCATCGTATAATATAATTGAGTTGTACTCTTCAAAACTGGCAATGTGATGAGTTATAAAGAAAGGCTGAGGTTAGATACAGGACAACTAAATGCAATGCGTGATCCTACATTGCAGCCTAGATTAGAAACTTGATTATTATCAAGAACTTAGTCGGAATAATTGGTTAAATTAGAATTTGGAGTGTACATGATGTAATAATATTTTATCAGTGTTAAAGGTCTTGAATTTGATCATTTTATTGTTGCTATGTAAGAAAATCCTTATTTTTAGTAGACGTATACTGAGGTTTTTGGTGGGAAAGGGTTATTAATTGCTGTGATTTCACTCTCAGCATGGTTCAGGAAAAATGTAATACATGTATATGTTCATGAAGATATTAAGCAAATGTGGAAAAATGTCACCAAATTATTTTAAAGACCACTTTTTATCACTGTATACCAATGAATTTGACAATCTAGGGATGAGTTTTCTGGAAAATATATTTCCAAATTTTACTCCAGGAGTACTTTAAAATATGAATAGCTTTATTATCATAGGAGATATACAGAAACTACATAATTCCTTTCTTATCTAAACTGTTCTGGAGCATAAAGAACAAAGAGAAACACACATGCAAGTGTCATGCCAAGGTAATGGACCTACAGAAGTCCCCACTTTATGTGTTTGCACTGGCTTGTCACTGTAATAAACAGCTTAGTTTAATTGACAGACCACCAAAGTGGGAGTCAGTGGGCTAGGTGATAGTGCTATCTTGACCCCTCAGTACAGCAAGGATTTGAGCTTCCATTTCTCTCTGAAAAATGCTAGATCTTATCAAATGGGCCTAGTGATGTTTGCTTTTTCTCCCTCATAGATTTGTTGTGAGAATCAAATAAGCTAACACTGTAGGAAATGAAAAGCTCTGGACACATATAAGAAATGCTAGACGAGATTTCAGGGAAGTCCGAGTGCATCTTGGGATTTGACCTGTATTTGTAATTTCTTTTCAACAAATGTCTTCTGCTAAAAATAGTTACATTTAGTCTAGGTTGTGAATTTGAAAAAGGCCAATGGTGGAATTTCCTAAACTTTTGTATGTTTGACATTCTCTCTGCCTTGAAACAGTTTATATTGTCTCTTTCATAAGGGTGGGTGATTCATGTGGGTGTTAATGATATTTCCAAAAAGCTCTCCTGACCCTCCTGGACCAGGACAGGGGCCCCTGCCTGTAGCATTTGTACTTGTCTCATTGCCCATCTGCTCCATGCTAGATATAATCTCTAAGAGGGCAGAAACTAGATCTGCCTTGCTCATCATTGTGGCCTCAGTGTCTGCATAGTAGGCACTCAATAATATTTGTTGAAAGGCAGCTCTTATTGAAGAAAGGTAAGTGAATAAAAATCCTTGCTGAAAGGAGAGTTGTTTGTTTTCAACACATATTTTTGAGCACGTATGATGTGTAGTGCCCTGTGCTGAACAATGTGGGGGTAATAGAGATTATCCCAGATTCTCAGACTGTCATTTTCTCCTCTGGATGCCAGGAAGTGACTGTTTGCAGAGTCACTATGCCACCTTTTGGCTATACCTCAGAATTGCACCTTCTCTGGCATCTCATGCATCCTGAGAGAAAGTGCAACTCTAAACTTGCTCTATAGACCTAGGGTAGAAGCATCATTCGTTCATCATTCCACACTCATCGAACTCAAGCCTCATTCTTGGTTCTGTGCCACAGACTGGAGATACAGTGGAAAAGCACACATGGTTCTTGTCCTCCAGGAATTTACAGTCTGGTTTAGAGGGAGAGAGGATAATAAACATGCAATTACACGAATAAATAACTACAAATGTGTTCAGTGCAATGGAAGAGAAACATAAGGTGCTATAAGAGTCTTCTATGTCCTTCTGTTCCATCTTCTTTATGGAGCAGAAAGCTGTCATTGCTAAACTCTGACACCCCAACGTAAGCTCATGTGATGGGAATACAATGTATTTTGCTACCCTAACCAGAAGAGCAGGAAAATTAGTGCTTGGGCTCAGATGGAGGTGCAGAAACATGATCAGATTGGCTGGGGTAATTTGTATGGCTTGGATTTTCATAGTACCCTGGCTAACTGTTTGTCCAAACCCAGACAGCTATCCAAACTGATCCATTCAAGGTGACTTGTTGCCAAAAAATGAAATACTAGCTTTCAATACTACTACTATTACTACTACTACTACTACTACTACTACTACTGCTGCTTCTACTAGCTAATAACTTATGGAGAGCTTGATTTGTGCCAGACTCTACTAGGAATCTTAAATGCAGCGTCTAGCATAATATTCATAACAACCCTATGAGGTAGGTATTATTATTGTTCCTATAAGTACAGTACTGGTGAGGAGCACAGGGTCTGGACGAGGATTGCCCATTTGAACCCGATGGTGCCATCTTTCAGCTGTGCATCTCTGGGCAATTTACTTAAATTCTCTGCGTCTTCATTTTCTCATCTATAAAATGGAGATTATAAGAGTAACCTACCTTATAGGGTTGATATGAAGAGTGAATGAGTCAATATGTGTAAAGTATTGTACTGAGAATAATGCCTGGCACATAGTGGGGGCTCAAAAGGTTAGATGATATTTTTTACAGATAAGGGCTTAAGTAACTTGCCTAGGCTCCCATAGCTACTGAGTAGTACAGATGATGAAAACAGGCAGTCTGATTCCAGAGCCTGGCCTACACACTGGTCCACTATGCTATTCTGAATATCCTGTTCCTGAGTATCTTCTGTTTCTCTGGCAACAGAAGTCTCAATTGACTCTGTACAGCAATATTCTGGAATTATTTTGCTGAGCCTTGGTCTTAGCTGAACATTGGCAAAAGTAGCTTTTCAATAGGCACTTGTTATTTCACTCCCCAGGAGAAGATCACACAGGTACATTGTGGCAATAACCTTTCCTTTTGATATTGATGGAAGCACCGGAACAGGGCAGCTTTGAACAACACTATTGTTTGCATGCAATGACTTTGGGAACATGATGTCGTCACTGTGCAAAAATCCCAAGAGCTTAAAAGCCAACCAAATCCCAGCTCTACCATTTGACCCCAGACCAGGACTTTGTTTCTTTCTTTCTTTTTTTTTTTTGTCTTACCATCAGTGTCCTCATATTGAAAACAAGGGTGATAACAACTAGCTCATAGAATTGGTATAAGAGAGTAAAAAGATTCTCTATCTATGTCAAAGGGCTTAGCATAGTACTTGACTTGAAATTTAATGCCAACTCTCTCCTATTATGGGCTTAGTGGCTGTAGTTGCAAAAAGTTGAAGGGGCTGTGGAAAATCCAAACAGTGGTAAGCATAGAAAGCCAACATATATGGGAGCAACAAAGGAAAAGGAGAAGAAAGGCGAGCAGGAGATGTGAATACTTTGGGTTGGGACCCAAACTCCAAAGTGAAAGTGAGGGAATGTCTTCTTAGCAAAGAATCAACCCGGATCCGTGATTACTGGAGCCCACAGTCCCCACACTGGCAGCACCATCTGGGATAAATGTGCTAGATTTAGAGCTGTAGCCCCAGCCGCTGCTCCTCTGAGAGGAAGGTTAATGTCAGGGTTAAAGGAAAAAGCAGGTGGAACATGTCTCCCTAGCCCACTCCTTCTCTTGCTTTAATGAATGACATCTCCAAAGGCTCTCTGTCCCTGGAGCCGAGGGCCATTTGCCTTGGAAACCAGATCAAGCTTAACTGGTATCTTTTTGGATACTTTTTTGATCCCTTAATTATATGAGAAAATATCAGGGTGGGGCTGATTCTGGACAAAACTTGCACTGCTCCCTGAGCCATAGCTCTGCTGGTTAAGGCCCAGTTAGGTCTCATGGCCGAGACCTCTGACTGTATTTGGGAGAGAGTTCTTGGCAATCTGCATTGGACAAAAAAACTCCCAATTTAGCCTAAAGTTTCTTGGATCAAGCTGCTCAATTTGAAATGATGTAAATGGGAATTTAGACATGATAGAAGCTACAGAGAGCAGGTGCTATGTCATGTGTAGAGCTGGGAGCCAAGACAGCCTGTTTTTAAGACATCTCAGAAGAGGGTGTTCTGCAATATTTGTTTTCTGAGGTTTGCTATAAGTGGGCTGGAGTCTTCAATTGTCTCAGTAATGACAGAGGCTCCATTTTGAAGCTTCAAGGGAGAGTTTTCCAGGTAAATACAAGCTACTCCTCCCTGCAGGGCATCAGTGCCATGGTAGGGACATTTCTTGTGTCATCTCTAGGCAAATTTCACAGTCACAGAGATCTGGCTTAATGCTTTCAAAAAGCCACCTTCAACTTTGAGTAGAGCAGATGAGAAGTTATCTCAAATGAGCTTGATGTGAGCAATGAAACATTCATTAAATACCTTCTATGTGCTGAACATGCTATCAGGCATTGTGAGGGATCCAGAAGAAGCATATGACCTGGCTGAGACTGCATCTCTGAGCATGCAAAAACAAAGAAACTAACATGTGTGAAACAATCTTGGAACAGTGCAATGAAATCTGAGATATCTAATGGCATTTAGAGAATGTGATGGCTGAAGATGGTGGGTGCTGAGAGCTTGGTAGGTTGGCTGAGATGCAAGACAGGAGACAATGAGAGGACCACCTGACCCCAGCACAATATCTAGGTCAGGGAGACATTATGATGGGGTAGGTAGTGTGGGGATGACCAGAGGTGGCCTCATAGGGTGGGCTTGGGAATCTGGACAATAGAGATTAAGATAGATAGATGGTGAAAAGGTTATTTTAGGAAGAATTGGCCTTTTCTTTCCCTCTGACCTCGTCTTGCACCATGCTCCTGGTATTGAGGTAAGAAGTGCTAGCACTGAAGTGATCACCCCAAAAATTCTCAATTGGAGGCTCCACTCCATGCACCCAGGGACAAATTACTTTCCATTTTGTGGCTGTGAAATCTTCAAGGGGTTTGGAATTGTCTGCTGGTTCTTTTGCAGCCAGCAAGTAGGTGAAAGAAGAAAGAAGAGTTGGAGGGTTTTATAGGTCAGTCCTGGAAATGCTCACATTGCATTGGCCAGAACTCAATCATATGGTCACATATAGTGGCAAAAGAGACTGGGAGATGGAGACTGGCTGTATGCCCAGTAAGAAGAGAACACAGGTAGCAGTGAGCACTCACAGCCTCTGCCACATGCCGCTATGACCACTGTGATCCATTCTTCCAATATGCCAAGGTCCTTTTCCCCTTAGGGCCTTTGCAATTGCTCTTCCTGTGCCTTTTATAAATAGCACCCCTTCACTGGCTGATGAAAAGTCACTTAGAAAAGGCTCAGAGAAGGAGTCTCACTCTATCCCATTTTACTCTTGTATCTATCTTCTTCATAGTACTGCAAAAGCAGACACACTGCTGCTTGAGATTATTCTGTTTATTGTCTGTCTCCTCCTGATTGAATGTAAGCTCCAGGAGATCAAGGACTTTGTGCTTCTTGTTCACTGCCATATCGTCAGCATCTAGGACAGTGACTGGCTCATGTGGATTGATTGAAAATTAATCAGAAAATAAGAAAGAAAACATTTCCTAGCAGCAGAATGCAATTGAGAGGGCACAGAAAGACTAGAGTCAAGTGGACTGGCTGGAATACTAGTCAGTTGCAGTAATAACAGTTATCCCTTTCACAGCATTGACTATGAAACAGACACTATTCTAAGCACTTTGTGTATGCTACTAATTTAATCATCACAACAACTCTATGAAATTGACACTATTATTATCCCCATTTTACAAGGAAGAAAATTAAGGAACAAAGAAGTTAAACAACTTGTCCAAGGTTATACAGTTAGTAAGTTGTACAGGTAAGATTTAAACCCAGGACTGTTTGGCTCAGAACCCATGCTCTTAAGCCAGCATACTACACTCTTGTTTTTTTTGGCAGGCAATAGGAGCCTGGCTTAGTGTAGAGGTGGGAGAAATGCAGACTGTACTAGAGAACTGGGGATCTTGGATGCTTATCTGAAATTTGATTTCCTATGTTGGTTAGAAAGAGAAAGAAGTCCCTTATTATAAATATATCTGCAGGTATGAAAGTCACTCTAGTATTCATCCACTCCCCACCCCAAGGATTAACCCACTCCTCACTGTTTCTTCAGAAAAATCTTATGGGACACAATAAGGAAAATGAGGAGAGAGGTGGGGATGATTAGTGAATTAAAGCCTCGTGAAAGTAAACGAAAATGTTATATTTCAGAAGACTAGAAGGCCCCATAAGAAGTCAACCTCCAAAGAATTGATTTAATAAAAGTTGAATCATCTTCACCTGCCTCCCCATAGCAGTTACAAAACAAAATTAATATAAAAATAGAAATTCCTCTGCTTGTTGGTTGAACATCTTGAGCAGTGAGGGAATGTGTGATGCATGTCTTATATGAAAAGCTGTGAATTTTGAACTCTAGTAGAGAGGTTAAATTGCCTTTGCTAGCTCCTCCTCCTTTGCATAAACTCTCATTGCTGAAGTGTCTTGGGATTTAGTCCTGGTCCTTTTTTCCCTGTCATCACTTTCACTTTCTCTCTAGGTTCTCCCATCCAGCCCCTGGCTTAAATTACCATCTATATGCTGATAACACATAAATTTATATCTCTAGCCCAGATCTCTCCCTTGAGCTCCACACTCTAATGTATATCTGCTTATTTGACACGTCCACTGCAGATATCTAAAGGGCATCTCAAACTTCACAAAGTGAAAACAGAACTTTTGATTTCTGTACCCTCTCCTATAAGCCTGCTCCTCCTCCAGTCTTCCCCATCTCAGCAAATGGCATTACTGGGCACATAGTTTCTCAGACCCCAAATCCAGGAGTTATCCTTGATTCTTCCAGTTCTCTAACCACCCTACCTCACTCCATATCCAAACTACCACCAAATCCTGTCAGTTCTATCTTCAAAGTCTGTCTGGAATCAGTTTACTCCTCTCCTCATTTGCCACCATCCTAATTGAAGCCTACATTGTCTCATGCCTAGACGACAGCAGCAGAACAAAATAGTCTCACTGCCTCCATTCTTAGAGGAGCTAGAGTTATCCTTTCTTCTTGTCCTTTTATAAAATAGTTTAACTGGTCTTTTAAAAATGTGATTTAATGAATGCTGTGGTACTGAATTATAGAGGGAGACATCGGTGTGAACTCATGTTTATTTAAATGTACATACAGATAGATATAGAAATAATTATAGATGTGTGTGTATATGTGGGTTAGTCCACATATATCATATATTTCCTAGCTTTGTCAGCCGAGAGGGCTGGGGAGCAATGACACCCCATTAGCAATTAGAACATCCACTATACAGATCTTGGGTTTTAATATTGTGCTCCAATAAAAGGAACCAGGACTCCTTGGAGAAATGGCTGATTGTAGGACTGTGGAAGAAAAATTACAAGATGAACATAGAGCATCTTGTAGTGCTACAGAGTAAGGAACTGTCCAAAAACAAAAACAAAAAAGAACAAAAAACAAAAAGTATAAAAAGGAGAGGGACATGCCAAAAGAATATAGAAGCCAATCCAAACAAGGCCCCAATAGTCAAGGCTAGAATAATTTGAACAATAAAATAAATAGTATATTATTTGAATTATAACCCAAAGTATAAAATAAATGTCTGTGAGTCTATACTTTTATAAATAAATGGTTGAATAAATAAATTAATTAAGTAATTAATGAGGAAGAAAAGTTACATCTTCCTTACAGAAGAATTCAAATAATATATGTAGATGCTCCCCGCTCCAGGAGATAAAAAGTTTAATTCCCCTTGGAACCCATGTAACTTTACTAACAATTGTCACCCCAATAAACTTTAATCAAAAAAGAAAATAGGGGCAGACGGGTGGATCAGTTGGTTAGAGCGGGAGCTCTGGGCAACAGGGCTGCCTATTTGATTCCCACATGGGCCAGCGAGCTGTGCCCTCCGCAACTAGAATGAAGTCAACGAGCTCCCGAGTGGCCAGATGGCTCAGTTGGAGTGCATGCTCTCAACCACAAGGTTGCCGGTTTGACTCCTGCGAGGGATGGTGGGCTGCGACCCCTGCAACTAGCAACGGCAACTGGACCTGGAGCTAAGCTGCCGCCCTCCACAACTAAGACTGAAAGGACAACAACTTGACTTGGATGGAGCTGATGAGTCCTGGGAAAAGCACACTATTGTTCCACAACAACAACAACAAAATCTTGGAAATACACATACTGTTCTCCAGTAAAGTCCTGTTCCCCTTCCCCAATGATTAAAAAAGAAAGAAAAGTTTAATTCACCTCACCACCTACCTGAGGGCACGCTAGACTTAATGACTTGCTTCTATAGCACAAAGTATGGAAAAAGAAAAATGATAACTTTCTAGTAGAGACACCTGGCAGAAAGCACTTTAAAGTGATGAAGGAAAACATAACCAGTAATATCATGTGGATGTCATGTACTCCTCATATGATGTAATGAGAAGAGCATGGCAATTTTTTCAAACACTCATAAGCTGAGTCTAATTATGATAGGAAAAACACCAGACAAATCCAGACTGGGGGATATATTACAGAATACCTGACCACTACTCTTCAAAATTAGCAAGGTCATGAAAATAAAACGAAAGACTGAGTAATTATCACAGACCATTAAAAAAAAAAAAAAAAAAAAACTGTTAGAAATACTGATGTCCCTGGGAATGTAGTGATTCTGAATTTCCTGAGATCTTGGGCACTCTAGTTACTAGATCTGAGGTTGTACCCAGGGACATCTGTATTTTTAGCAAACTCCTCCAGGGTGACTCTGACACATAGCTAAGATTGAGAACCACATGTTTCAGGGACTCTGGGAAAATGAGACGAAATAAGAAAAATTCTTAGGAGGGTAAGGAAACGAGTCTTTGTAATTCCCCGGGACTTGCCCTAGGAAAAGGAAAGGTAGATACTATTTCTAAAGGTTCTGAGTACAAGGTTGTTCAGGTCAGTTCACCAGGGCTAAAAGGTAGTCAAGAGCACAGGATGGATATTCTAAGCCTTGGATTGACCTCATGGTTGCCTGGAGTGTCACCAGGGTAAGCAACTTTTGGGAATCATAGAATGGGCCTACATACAGGGTATGGAGCCCACCTAACCCTTAACTTAGTTGTTTAGATATATGACTTATAGCAGTGCTTCTCAAAATCCGGGCCCTGGTTCTCTTACATCAATGACACCATGAGGTGGATGTTTAACATGCAGTTTCCAAGGCCCCAATCCTGACCTACCAGAATCTGTATTTTTAACTCAGTGGTCACTAAAATTTGAGATTTTTACAATACGGGGTTGAAAACTTTATTTTTTTCTATTGGGGACCATTAACTTTCAGGAATAAAAAAGTTGATCTGAGGTCACATAAGTTACAAAAATAAAACTATATTTGACTAGATTTTTTGGAGATAGAAATAATATTCTATATCTAAATGATCAGAAAATCTAAAACTATTTAATATATATAGCAAATACTGAAAAATACATTCTAATTCTAAACTATGAACAATTAAGGAAGTTAAAGAAAGATACATATAATAAATAGATGAGGAGTAAAAGTAAGGGGATGAAGGAACAAAAAGCAATGTCTTATCTCAGCTACTATTACTACTTATAACAAGACTATAGATTTTTTTTTGAGACTATAGATTTTTTTTTGGATTTTTTTTTAAAATTTATTGGGGTGACAATTGTTAGTAAACTTACATAGATTTCAAGTGTACAATTATGTATTACATCATCTATAAATCCCATTGTGTGTTCATCACCCAGAGTCAGTTCTCCTTCCATCACCATATATTCGATCCCCCTTACCCTCATCTCCCACCCCCCACCCCCCTTACCCTCTGGTAACCACTAAACTATTGTCTGTGTCTATGAGGTTTCTTTCTCATTTGTTTGTCTTGTTCTTTTGTTGTTTTTGGTTTATATACCACATATCAGTGAAATCACATGGTTCTCTGCTTTTTCTGTCTGACATATTTCGCTCAGCATTACAATCTCAAGATCCAGCCATGTTGTCACAAATGTTCCTATATCATCTTTTCTTACCACCAAATAGTATTCCATGGTGTATATATACCACAACTTCTTTATGCATTCATCCATCGAAGGACATTTTGGCTGTTTCCATGTCTTGGCCACCGTAAACAAAGCTGCAATGAACACTGGAGCACAAGTGTCTTTATGTATAAATGTTTTCAGATTTTTTGGGTAGATACCCAGGAGAGGGATTGCTGGGTCATATGGCAATTCTATTCGTAATTTTTTGAGGAACCTCCACACTGTCTTCCATAACGGCTGCACCAGTCTGCATTCCCACCAACAGTGTATGAGGGTTCCTTTTTCTCCACAGCCTCTACAACACTTGTTACTATTTATGTTGTTGATGATAGCCATTCTGACTGGGGTGAGGTAATAACTCATTGTGGATTTTCTTTGCATTTCTCTGATGATAAGTGATGTTGAGCATTTTTTCATATGTCTATTTGCCATTTGTATGTCCTCTTTGGAGAAATGTGTCTTCCAGTCCTCTGCCCATTTTTCAATTGTGTTGTTTGTTTTTCTGTTGTTGAGTTGCATGAGTTCCTTGTATATTCTGGATATTAGGCCCTTATCGGAGGCACTATTTGAAAAATCTTCTCCCATTCAGTTGGTGGCCTCTTTATTTTGTCGCTGGTTTCTTTTGCTGTGCAGAAGCTTTTAAGTTTCATATAGTCTCGTTCGTTCATTTAAGCTTTTACTTCCGTTGCCTTTGGAGTCAAATTCATGAAATGCTCTTTGAACTCAAGGTCCATAAGTTTAGAACCTATTTTTTCTTCTATGCAGTTTATTGTGTCAGGTCTTATGCTTAAGTCTTTGATCCATTTTGAATTAACTTTGGTACATGGTGACAAATAGCAGTCCAGTTTCATTCTTTTGCATGTGCCTATTCAATTCTCCCAGCACCATTTATTGAAGAGGCTGTCTTTGCTCCATTGTATGTTTTTAGCTTCTTTGTCAAAAATTATCTGTCCATATTTATGTGGTTTTATTTCTGGGTTCTCAATTCTATTCCATTGGTCTATGTGTCTGTTTTTCTGCCAATACCATGCTGTTTTGATTATTGTAGCCCTGTAGTACAAGCCAAAGTCAGGAAGAGTGATACCTCCATTATTGTTCTTTTTTCTTAAGATTACTTTGGCTATTCGGGGTCTTTTGTGGTACCAAACAAATCTGACGAGTTTTTGTTCTGTTTCTTTAAAATATGCCATTGGGATTTTGATGGGGATTGCATTGAATCTGTATATTGCTTTGGGTAATATGGCCATTTTAACTATGTTGATTCCTCCAATCCATGGGCACAGAATGTCTTTCCATTTCTTGGTGTCTTCTTCAATTTCTTTCAAAAATGTCTTATAGTTTTCAGCATGTAGGTCTTTCACATCCTTGGTTAAGTTTATTCCTAGGTATTTTATTCTTTTTGCTGCAATTGCAAAAGGAATTGTTTTTTGTATTTCTTTTTCTGAGATTTCATTGTTAGTGTATAGGAAAGCAATGGACTTTTGTACGTTGATTTTGTAGCCAACAACTTTACTGTATTCGTTGATTGTTTCTAATAGCTTTTTGGTGGAGTCTTTAGGGTTTCCTATATATAATCACGTCATCTGCAAAGAGTGATAATTTAACTTCTTCATTCCCAATTTGGATGCCTTTTATTTCTTTCTCTTGCCTGATTGCTCTGGCAAGGACTTCCAACACTATGTTGAAAAGCAGAGGTGATAGGGGACATCCCTGTCGTGTTCCTGAACGTAGAGCAAAGGGCTTCAGTTTTTCTCCATTAATTACGAGATTAGCAGTGGGTTTGTCATATATGGCCTTAATTATGTTAAGGTATTTTCATTCTATACCTATTTTATTAAGTGTTTTAATCATAAATGGATGTTGTATCTTGTCAAATGCTTTTTCTGCATCAATTGATATAATCATATGATTTTTGTCCTTTATTTTGTTTATGTGATGTATCACATTGATGGATTTGCGTATGTTGAACCATCTTTGTGCCCTGGGGATGAGCCCAAATTGGTCGTGATGAATAATCTTTTTAATGCATTGTTTTATTCGATTTGCTAGAAGTTTATTTAGGATTTTTGCATCAGTATTCATCAGAGATATTGGTCTGTAGTTTTCTTTTTTTGTGCTGTCCTTACCAGGTTTTGGTATCAGGGTAATGTTGGCCTCATAGAATGAGTTAGGGAGTACTGTCTCTTCTTCAATTTTTTTGGAAGAGTTTGTGCAGAATTGGTATTAGATCCTCTTTGAAGGTTTGGTAGAATTCACTAGTGAAGCCATCTGGTCCCGGACTTTTGCTTTTGGGAAGGTTTTGGATGACTGATTCAATTTCATTACTGGTGATCGGTCTGTTTAGATTTTCCAGTTCTCCATGGTTCAGCCTTGAAGGCTACATGTTTCTAAGAACTTGTCCATTTTTTCTAGGTTATTGAATTCAGTGGCATATAGTCAGTCCTTCATAGTATTCTTCGATGATCATTTGTATATCTGTGGTGTTCGTGATAACTTCCCCTTTTTCGTTTCTGATTTTGTTAATTAGTGTCTTCTCTCTTTTTATCTTAGTGAGTCTAGCCAAGGGTTTGTCAATTTTGTTAATCTTTTCAAAGTACCAGCTCTTTGTCACATTAATTTTTTCTATTGTCTTTTTGTTCTCTATTTCATTTAGTTCTGCTCTGATTTTTGTTATTTCCTTTCTCCTGCTGACCTTGGGTTTTACTTGTTCTTCTTTTTCTAGTTCTTTAAGGTGTAACATGAGGTTATTTATTTGGGAGTTTTCTTGTTTCTTGAGATAGGGCTGTAATGAGATAAATTTCCCTCTTCAAACTGCTTTCACTGCATCCCAAAAAATTTGGTAGGATGTATTTTCATTGTCATTTGTTTCTATGTATCTTTTGATCTCTCCTCTAATTTCTTCTTTGACCCAGTCCTTCTTTAAAAGTATGTTGTTTAATCTCCATGTATTTGTGTTTTTTCCCGCTTTCTTTTTGCAGTTGATATCCAGTTTCAAAGCCTTGTGATCAGAGAATATGCTTCGTATGATTTCAATCTTCTTAAATTTGCTGAGACAGATTTTATGTCCCAATATATGGTCTATCCTTGAGAATGTTCCGTGTACACTAGAAAAGAATGTATAGTCTGATGTTTTAGGATGAAGTGCTCTATGAATGTCAATTATGTCCATTTCATCTAATGTGTCATTTAGGGCTGCTATTTCGTTATTTATTTTCTGTTTGGATGATCTATCCATAGTTGTCAATGATGTATTTAAGTCCCCTAGTATAATTGTGTTTTGGTCAATTTCTCCCTTTAGTTCTGTTAGTAGTTCCTTGGTATATTTCAGTGCTCCCTGATTGGGGGCATAAATATTGATGACTGTTATGTCTTCTTGTTGTACAGTCCCCTTCACCATTATGAAATGTCCATCTTTGTCTCTTGTTATCTTTTTCACCTTGAAGTCTGTTTCATCTGATATCATTATGGCTACACCTGATTTTCTCTGGGTACCATTTGCTTGGAGTGTCAATTTCCACCCTTTCACTTTGAGTCTATGCTTGTCCTTGTAGCTGAGATGTGTCTCTTGGAGACGGCATATGGTTGGGTTATTTTTTTGATCCAATCTGCTACTCTGTGCCTTTTTGTTGGTGAGTTCAGTCCATTTACAGTTAGGGTGACTATTGATACGTGAGGATATCCTTTCATTCTATCTTTAGTTTTCTGGTAAGGCTGTGTCTCCATTGTTTCTTTGCCTTTCTGTTGTTGTCTATTATTTCTGTGTGGTGGTATTCTATGATGTTTTCCTCTGTTTCTTCTTTTTTTACAGTATATATTTCAGTTCTGGATTTTTTTTTTGAGTGGTTATCCTTAAGTTTATGTAAAAGTAAGTTTGATATTTTGAGTATTCCATTTTCTTCAGCACGCTTACTTTCTCCATTCCCTTATTCCAGTTCAGGCCTTTACTCTCCCCCTTTTGAGTTTTGGTTGCCCCAAATGGTCCCTGTTGATGGTGGTCGAATAGCCTCCTTTAGTATTTCTTGTAGCACAGGTTGTGTTTTAGAAAATTCCCTCAGCTTCTGTATGTCTGGAAACGTCTTTATTCCTCCTTCATATCTAAAGGATATCTTTGCTGGATATATTATTCTTGGCTCCTGGTTTCTCTCTTTCAATAGTTTAAATATTTGTTTCCACTCCCTCCTGGCTTGTAGAGTTTCTGCTGACAAATCTGATGATAATCTAATGGGCTTTCCTTTGTAAGTTACTGTCTTCTTTTCCCTGGCTGCCTTGAGGATTCTTTCTTTGTCGTTGATTTTAGACAGCTTCAATACAATGTGCCTTGGAGAAGGCCTGTTGGGATTGAGGTAATTAGGTGTTCTATTTGCTTCTTGGTTTCGAGGGTCCAGTTCTGTCCACAAGTTTGGGAAGTTCTCATCGACAATTTGTTTGAATATATTCTCTGTTCCCTTCTCTCTTTCTTCTCCTTCTGGTATGCCCATTATTCTTATATTGCTCTTTCTGATGGAGTCAGAAAGTTCTTGTAGAGTTCTTTCATTTCTTTTAAGTCTCAAGTCTCTTTCTTCTTCCATCTGTGTCATTTCCAGGTTTCTATCTTCGATGTCACTGATTCTTTCCTCCATCTGGTCAACTCTACTACCTAAGCTGGTTATTTCATTCTTAGTTTCTTCTATTGAGTTCTGAATCTCCAGAAATTCTATTTGGTTCTTTTTTAAAATTTCAGTCTCTTTCGTAAAATGCTCATGCTGTTCTTTGATTGTGTTTCTGAGTTCATTTAACTGCTTATCTGTGTTTTCTTGCATGTCGTCGAGTTTTTTCAGAACTGCAATCTTGAATTCTCTGTCATTTAAGTCACATATTTCTGTATCTTTAAGTGCCTTTCCTGGAGATTTTTCACTTTCTTTCTGAGCTATCTTGTTGCCTTGGTTATTCATGGCAATTACTGGTTTACTATTTCTCTTCCTAGACATCTACAGGAGTGGCTTCTGCAACAGGTTGATAGGAAGCGGTCTTTCTTTTGTTTTCCAGTACTTGTTGGTAGAATGTTTTATTTTTTCTCCAACTGCAGATTTTTTTTCTTCTCCCACATGGTAGTGCTATGTTTTCTCTGCACTATTCCTGCTTCTCACACAATGGGGGATTCCCTGGGAGACGGGCTTCTCCTCTGTTAATAGTTCGTCTAGGTTACAGGGCACAGTGTCCTGGTGGGTATGCGGAGAGCTTTTGATGTTCCAAAGCTCTTCCAGCTCCAGATTCAGAGCCCGTATGTTTCAGCAGTTCTGTTTACTCCTGCAGGGATCTGCCCAGATAGGTGGGGCCAGGGGCTGGGTGAGTTGTGAGAGGTGGCCCAGAGCAATGGCTGCGACCACTACCACAGCCGGTCCTGCTTCCACAGCTCCCTCCCCTTTGCCAGAACTAGTTGGGCTGCGAATTTGTGTCTGCGGTCCACAGTTCTCAGAACAGCAAATATTCTGTTCTTTTGATCTGACACTACTACTGTTCTGTTTCTGGCACTGGGCAGGTGGGGGCGGGGTGAGCTCTGGGAGGGTAGGGAGGGGGCGGCTAGTCTCAGTGCCTAAGGCTTCCATTCTCTGCTCCGCAGTGAGGGCTTAAACCACCGTTTTCAGCCTTCTTCCCTCAGTCTTTTCTGCGAGGTCTCTGCCATGAGCGTTGGGTTCAGCCGTGTTATTTGTTCCCCCCTCAGCCCTGTGGGCCGTAAGCAGAGCCCTAGCAGTCCAAGTTCTTCCCTCTCTCACAGCTGTGGTAGTTCCGGGATGCAGCGAGCTCGGAGCAGTGAGCTAGGTCTGCGTCCTGCGCCCGCGTGGCTCCGTCTCCGCACTTCTCCCTTTCCTCCTCCCCCACTCGCGGGATCTCCCCCCTGTAGGTGATTCCGTAGTGGGCCTCTTCGTCTTGCCTGTCTGCTGTGCAGGGAGTTCTTTGTGGAGTTTTTGTTGTTCGATTCGTTGTAAATTCCAGGGGAGCTTTACAGAGGCTCACCTCACACTGCCATTTTTCCTCCTAGGCTATAGATTTTTTAACACAGAAAAACTGCCAAACTTTGTTATGTAAAAATGTTTTAATCTTATGCAGGCTTTGTACCTTCTCAGATTGTCAATACTCTTTTCCCACTCTTCTATGGAGAAAATTCCCAACTTTCTGCTCTGAAAAGAAGATACTCAATCTCAGTAGCAAGACAACAGGGTTGGTGTTCTTAGGGTAACACCGCATCTGCTGGCATTCAGAAATGTTGCCACTGCAGACAAACAGTTTCTGCAGCAGAAGTAAGATGGCTCTACACCTCTCCCCACCTCCCCAACCAGCCAGGTCTAAAGGCAGGAGGCAAAACCCCATGCTGTTCTTTTTTTTTCTGAAAAAAGAGCCTGTTTTCAGGAGAGTCTTGGTGAATCCCACCTCTCCCTGTTCTTTGATGGTTACTACCACTTCACAAGTCGATTATAACACAGGTCAGATGATACCTTAGAACTAGCCTGTCTAGGAGATTGATGTCTCTCTTGGAAGACGGGGATTGCTTCTTATTATCACTGGATCCCGGATTCCAAGTGTCATCACAGTGTGTGGCATATAGCAGGCCCCCAATAAAACTTTGACTTGAACTGAAACTTTGCATAAGTTGCTTAAAATCATGCATTAACTACCAGGTGAGTCTTCAGCTTGTGTCACAGCTGCTTTTGTGAAATAAAGATTGTCTATTTTTTATGATTAATTTAAAGCAGCTTTTAAACAGAAATGTGAATGAATTTTCTCACAGTGGCAACGGTCTTGTTTTAATCCTTGAGCAGTAAAACTATTTTTCTAAATGACTATGAATGCTTATGTGAAATCGTGATCATCTGACTGTCAATGATAAACAGAACGCAATGATGTTGTACACCAAATGCTATTTCAAGAATAATGAATAATTACATTCAGGGAAGCTCCCTTACTTTCCTAATGGGATTAGCCATACACACATTCTAGACACGTGGAGAGAGAATTCATTTGTGTAACCGTTATGCTCTTCAAAGTAGTTTCACATATGTTACTTCATTTCAGTCTCACAACCTCCTTTGGGGTTCGGCAGAGGAGCTGTCATTTCCATGTATCAATTAGGACACTGACACAGAGAGCTTAAGTAATATGACCAAAGTGACCCTGCAAATTAGCATCAGAACTAGGACAGGGCTATATTACTCCCTCCTCTAGTCCAGGACACACATGTGTGAGCCATATTAACTCTTCGGAGAGCAACATTAAGAGCAAAATGTAATGTGCTGACATATAAAACTTAATATGCACATGGAATCTCCTTCCAAGTGGGTCCATTTTCATGGGAAAAGGAAATCTTAGGCCCAACAGCCACATTCTTCAGGGTTGATTAGCTGTTGCTTGAAATTCAAATGGATCTGTGACCATTCTTCCTGCCAGAACTGATTTACAGAAGGAATGGCAGCCCAAGGTCTGTTGTCAACACTGTCCCACTTGCTGCTTTAGCAGTTTGTCCCTGCCTTTGTTAAAAAGGAGTGCAGACTGTTGTGTGTGCTACTTTGAAGTGGCACACAAGCTGGTGCAACTCTTCTTAGTAGCCCTGGGGCCTTCCAAGAGTGACAAAAGAAACCTGAGAATTTTGTATTTGTTTAGGTGGTTTGTTTTGTATAGAATCCGGGAGATTGAAAGGATCTCACGCATTACTTAGTATAGCCTCTCCCTTTTTATCCATGTGGAAACTGAGTCCCCAAGAGGGGAAGTAACTTGCTCGAGGTCACACAGACAGTGGCAGAGCCAGGACTATAATTGTAACCACCTATTTCCAGCCAAGTGTTCATTTCTTCAATTGCAACTGAAGTCAGAGTCAGCTCCCTTCATATAGTATTATAATTAATACTACTAATATGAACAGTTAACTTCTACAGAACACATCCTGTTTCAAGCACTGTGTTAAGTACTTTATGTGCATTGTCTCTCATGTTTGAACAACTTCATTTCAAAACAAACAGCAAACCAGTAATAATTTATTGTCTCTCTTTTTTCCTCCCATGAAGAACATTTGAAAACTTTAACTGAACGTTGATTTGTATCATCCTATGATGGCTCCTCTCGTGGTTTGGCTCTGTGAGGTGCTTCCCCTTCAGACCTTGCTCAGTTTTGTCTCTCACCATGCTATCTCATGGGTGGTAATAAATCTTACCAATAAGAGAACAAGTTTCTAGCCTTTAAAATATATCCCAATTATTCTTTGAGTTGGGTGTTTAATCTGCCGGGGGGAAAAATCAGTCAGATAATTGAATTTACTCATGTATTTTTTTTTCCTTCTCATATAGTGTCCCTCATCTCATTTTGAGAATATTATCTTCCCTTAACAAATATCGTCTTTCCTATCCCCTGTAATTTCCTTCTCTGCTTTTGAACAGCTTGCTAGGAGCCTTCTTTTCAAGCATAATGGCTTTGGTCCTTTCTAGGGAAGACAAAGGGCTAAATTAAAGGCACAGCTGGTAACTTGACACTGGCTGGGGTGGAGTGACTTAGTATTCATTCATTTACCTCTGCCCAGTTGGTTTTCCTTTCTTTCTTTTCTCATTCCCTGAAGGCTGGAAGTAAAGAATCACCAGGTTCTTCATTTGTACTTCCCGCAGCAGGGGCTATGGCAAATGCCTGCCTGGATTTGTCTTCCCTTGAACCAAAGGTGAGAAAGCCCAGAACCAGGGTCTTAACAACCGAGGAAATCCAGAATGTAAATATCAACTGTCAGTTGTACTTGCAAATATCTTTCTCTCTTACAAATACCATACCTCACTTTCTACTTATTTGAAAGCATTATTTTGTTTAATTGAGAGATAATTCATACCATGAATGTATTATTACAACTCTGTTTAGTGGAAGAGAATTGCTTCACTTGTTCATTCATTCATTCATTCATTCATTCATTCATTTATTCATTCATTCATAGAATATTTACCATATTCTAGGCATTAGTTAAACCCTTGGGTAGTCAAAGATGAATCATGCAGTCTCTGCCCTTGAGAAATCATGGTTTCGCTAGGACAATAGCTGTTTAATCAGGTTTTGATGCTATATGGTAAGTGCACTGATAAAAGATGCAAAGATGAGACATGGTCGAACTACTATATTTTGATAAATTGGGGGTGTGTATACATAATTTATAAAAACTAAATGAAAGTTGCTGAGAATGTTTATATTATCGCTTGCCTCTTCCCTTCCTTTCTGCCCCTGCTCCCTTCAGTTGTTTTAGAGCAACCACACCTTATAGGAGGGTTTATCTTTCCTGAGATAGGCTTGCCAAGAGATTGAAAAATCAACACATTAATAGAAAAAAATTTGTTACCACTTCAAAAATGTTCAACTACCCTCTTGACATTCCAAAGTGTTGGAGCCATACATCCTTGGGTCACTGGGCAATATTTATAGTTTAGAGAAATACAGGATGAGAGCTGTTATGAATTCCTATGTTATTAAAATTTGTGTTGTTGGCAGTCTGATTTCATTCAGGCCTAGCCTAAAGACTTTCAGCTCCTGGAAGCAGGTGTATGTGTCAGAGTGTCTAGTAGGTCAGGGGAGGGGGCTGTTTTGGGAGACTCTATGCTCTCAGAATTGAGTCACAGACTTAAAGTAACCCCAAATGTAAACAAAGTATGCAATAAAAACTGGACATGCTTTCAAAACTTTACTGATATCAGAAAAATGTGAAAATTCTAGGCTTCCTAGCGATGGTTGGTTGTGTGAAGTCACCAGTATTATTCTATAATGTTTATTGGGTTTTAATCAATAAAGTAATAGACAATACATGCATATGGTATGTCAGCTACTTAGTATCCCTCTCTTGAACCACTGTGATCAATTTCTTATGTATCTTCTTAGAGATAATCTATATATCTACAAACACATATGATGAAATTATGATAATTATTTTCCTATGGCTACCCAGTTGTCCAAATACCTTTTACTGAAAAATCCACATTCTCCCCACTGACATGAAATGACAACTTTAGCAAAAATGAGATTCTCATATGTGTTTGTATCTATTTCTGGGTTATGTTTTATTTCATCAACATGACTGTCAATTCATCCCAGTACCACACTATCTTAATTACCGTATACAGACTTACAATGCACTTTAATATATTCCAAGAATAATGCCCCCTCTTTACTTTTCATTTTCAGAAATTTCAAGGTCATCCTGAGTTATTTTTATTGCTTTGGTAATTCTTTTTTAGATTTATAGAAACCTAACCATGATTTCCCTGCCATTATGTGTTCATAGAGGGCAGGCATTTGGGTAAATGTGACCAACCACAGATTTAAACTGAGTTAAATATAAAGAGATAAAATACATTATGATAATCTTTAGTTCATATAAATGATTGTGAATCAAACATCGTAGGCCTTGTTCTACTTTCAGGCATGCCAGTTATTAACTGTGAGGCTATGTTTAAGCTATTTCACCTCTCTAAGACTCAATTTTCTTATTTGTAGAAAATTCAATTTTAAAAAATGTTATAGTTTAACAACCAATTGATTTGTAAAAGGAAATTTTTAAAATGTTCCTAGGAAAGAAAATTATTCAGAATGTTAGGACCACTATCCATTAATTCCAGAGATTTAGTTTTCACTTTTCTTTCAATTCTTGTAAGAAGTTTCAACTAGGTCCTCCTATGTAGTTGAAATCTCTCTTTCTACCACTTGCTAATCTCCATTTTTTTGGTCTTTTTTTAAATTAAAGTTTATTGGGATGACAATTGTTAGTAAAGTTACATAGGTTTCAGGTGTACAACTCTGTAATACATCATTTATATATCACATTGTGTGTTCATCACCCAGAGTCAGTTCTCTTTCCATCACCATATATTGGATCCCCCTTACCCTGATCTACCACCCCCACCCCCCTTACCCTCTGATAACCACTAAACTATTGTCTGGGTCTATGAGTTTTTGTTTCTTCATTTGCTTGTCTTGTTCTTTCATTGTTTTCAGTTTTATATACCACATATCAGTGAAATCATATGGTTCTCTGCTTTTTCTGTCTGAATTATTTCACTCAGCATAATAATCTCAAGATCCATCCATGTTGTCACAAATGGTACTATTTCATCTTTTCTTATGGCAGAATAATATTCCACTGTGTATATATACCACTACTTGTTTATCTAATCATCTATCGAAGGACATTTTGGTTGTTTCTATGTCTTGGCCACTGTAAATAAAGCTGCGATGAACATTGGAGCACATATATCTTTATGGATAAATGTTTTTAGATTTTTTTTGGTAGATGTCCAGGAGAGGGATTGCTGGGTCACATGGTAATTCTATACTTAATTTTTTGAGGAAACTTCACACTGCCTTTCATAGCAGCTGCACCAATCTGCATTTCCACCAACTAATCTCCATTTTTAACAGAGAGCACAGGTTTCAGCTCAATGCCTCTAGCAGGAAATAGTCTGTAGTTAAATTTAATATTGTTTTGTGGTTGTATTTATTTTTATGGCTACATTCTATTTATGGGGAGAGATACTGCTTTTCCACTCACTATAGTGACCAAGTTTCCTTTCAAAATAAATGCATTTTAGTATGAGAAAGTAAGCCAACTTCTACAAAAATACTAATCAAATAATAATACAGCTGATACACATATAAGAAAAAGCACAAAGGTGATTTGAGAATGATTGAAGTATAGGACACAGTGGATTATGTGATTGAGGCAGAAGCTGGATAAGTAATCACCAAATTCATTTTCTTTTTATTGGACATATTGGAAGATTACATTTTCCAGCCTCCCTTGTAGTAAAGTTGGGACTGGGTGACTGAGTTCTGGTTTGTGGAATGTGGGTAAGAGTGTTGTATGTCACTTTCAGGCCTGACTCCCAAAACATCCCATGAGTTCCTCTGCTCCTCCTCTCTTCCCTCAATACCAACCAGTTGCAGCATATCCAGTGGAGGACTCTGAAGCCATAGAGGATGGTGAAGCCAGTAGATGCAAGGAGCCTAGATTCCTGAGTACCTATTTGGAGGAGAGCTGCCCAGGATTGCTGCCAGGAACATGTGAATTGGACTTTGCACAAAGGAGACATAATCTTTTACTGTGTTAAGTCACTGAGATTTGGGGATCATTTGTTACAGCTACAGCAGTTAGCCTACCCTGACTAACATAGTGATCTTTGAATAATTCAGTACTTAGCACAGCGACTTACCTGTGCATGGGGGGTACTTGGTAAATGCTTGTTGAATAAGTTAATTTTCTCCTATTTTAATCTGTCTTCATTCATAATTGTTAGATGGTAATGTCTTTAGGTATAGGATTGTGGTTTCAGCTCAAATTGTAACCCTGTTTTGTGACACATTAGATAGCTCCAGTATCTTAGATGACCTTAGCAGTTTCAAAATAAAACTGATTTTAATTACTGATGTAAAAAATATGTCCTATGATACCTTTAAGGCCAAGATGGGTGGGATTGAAAATAGGGCACCTTATTGCCCAAAAGATTGGGAGTCTCTGCCTTAGAATATGGATATGAATTCAATATTCTTTACTAACAATTGTCACCCCAATAAATTTAATTTAAAAAAAAAAATTTCAAAGTCTTTAAAATGATTTAGACGACTCTAGATCAGACCATCCCTCTGCTTCCAGAGGGAATTGTTTTTCAGCCTTATAGACACAATAGCTGTTTGTAGCTTATAAAATAGCAACGGCAAGCCTCCCGAGGTGTGGTTTCCCTTAGATATTGTATTCTAGGGTCTTAGAACTTTCACATTCAGGAAACTCTTCTTTGGGGAGGATCAAATAAAATATTGTATGTTAAAGTCCTTTGTAAGACATTAAAGTACTATATAACTATAACATTATTGTTAGCCAGTTTTCTACCATTAAAGCCCATTTCCTCTTCTATAGCCTTCTTAATCAGGTAACACAATTTTCTTTACTGATCAGCCACTTAAAAGAATATCACTTGAAAGTCAAATTAGAAACATCTACATTGCAGATGTAAATATCCAAGTACTTGAATTAGATGTTATGTTCCTGAAATAGGTGTTATAAGTTAAAATGGAAAAAAAATCAAGACTAATTTTTCTATAGAAAACATGTTATTGGAGGTAGTATGGTGGAGTTGTTGACCCGTTCTGAGCCATATTTTCCTTATGTGTAGAATGGGGGAAATAATAGCACCTATCTTTTAGTGCTAGTGTCATGATTAAATGAAATAATGTACATGGCACACATATGACAATGTCTGGAATATAAAGAGTGCCCCAATAAAGAGAAGCTGTAATATTATTATGATGATCATAAACAAAAGCTCAAGTTCTAGCTCTGCCACGTACTGGTTGGTTAGTCCTGGGAAAGCTGTCTAACCTCTCTGTGCCTTATTTCTCTCATTAGTAAAATGGGAGTGATGATATTAGTCCTATAAGGTTGTTGTGAAGATCAAATGAGACAATATGTGCTTTAGCCCTTTCTCCCCATTTACAACCAAACTTTCTGAAAGAGTTGTCTCCCCCTCTGGACTCCTCTTTCTCTTCGCTCACCCTTCACTGGTGATGCTTTCATCAACGTCACAGACAACCTCATTGTTGGTAAAGCCTGTGGACATGTTTGATCTGCATCTTACTTGACCTATCTGCAGCATCAATGACCATTGACTGATTCCTTCTGGAAATACTCTTTCCCTTGGCTTTCCTGACACCATCCTGTCTGGGTTTCTTCCTTTATCTCTTCTTTTCTTGTTTTTGTATAGCCCTCTTCTTCTTGCTGCCCTATAAAATGTGTTTCTCGGGAATCTGTTTAGGCCTCTTCTCATTCTACACACTCTCTTGGGATGATCTGTACTGCTCCCATGTCTCATAATTCTCTTTCAGATCTGTGGCTTCATCAGATATATTGAGTTCAAGGCCCATATATTTGTCTATTTAGATAATTCACCCTGAAAATCTAATAGACTCCCAACTCAACATGTACAAAATTGAATGCACCACCCAACTCTCCTACTTTCCTCCAAACTTCTCCTGTGTTCCCATTTGACCACGCTAGGAACCTTGGGTGAAATTTGACTCTTACCCTTCCCTTACCCTATCAATCTATTCAACAGGTCCTGATGTTTTTACTTGAAGAGGCAGGAGAATATGATGGTTAAGACCGGGGGCCTACTACTAGTTGAGGGGTCTTGGGTAAATTACTTAATCTCTCTGGCATCAGTTTCCTCAGCAGTGACCACCTCATAGGGATGTTGTGTGGATCAAGTGATAGTGCAAGTAAAGTGCATACTACAGAGCCTGACACTAAGCAAAAGCTATTGTTATCAATTACATCCTTAAGAGCTCTCCAATCTACATACTTTTCTTTATCCCTCCACTACTACTCTTATAGTTTAAGCCACCTTACTTTCTCTCCTACACTGTTTGCAGTAGCCCCCTTGCTGATCACTCTATTCTGGTCCCCTATCAATCTATCTTCCACGATATAGCCAGAATGATATTTCTGGAATATCAATTAGATTATATCTCTTTCCTGCTGAAGCCCATTCAATAGCTTCCCACTGCCCTGAGGATAAAGTCCAAATTCCTTACCTTCTCTAGTTTGTGTCTAGGTACATCATCCCTTTCTCTTATCAGGGTCTTTTCACATCCTTTGAGTAAACCAGTTTTCTCTACTCTTACTCCCTCCTTTACCTGGTAGCTCTTAATTATACATTCCTTCCTCTACTTCTGGCCACTTGAGACTGGATTAGGCACCTCTCTATGCTCTGATAGTACCCTGGGGTCATTATTCCTATGTCCACCTGTTACGCTGAATTAGCATGACCTGTTTCTATGCCTATGTCTCTAAAATTCTAAGTCCTGAGGATGGAAAATGTCTTTTCTACCACTGCATTCTCAGCGCTTAACACAGTTCCTGGCTTCATGGTAAATGTTCAATAAATATTTGTTAGAAGAAAAAAATATTACCTAAAAGCCAACAGCCCACTTTAATCTAGAAATGTCATATACAATAATTTGTATTCAACTATAAATCACATACCTGATCACCTTAAAGTTTTTTAGAGCATATGTAAATTAACATAAGAAGGCAGTACTAAAAAGATATTCCTTCCTCTCCTGAAAGAATTTTCCCGTTAACCACCCATTGCCACTTTTGTATCTCTCACACATATAAAATTATTATTATCTGTAAATATTAGATACTTAATGACAGAAATTCAGTATCTAGTACAGGACCCAGGGAGAATTGTCATTTGGGACCCAGAGCCAGAGAGAATCTGTTGTTCCAGAGTATATTTGAAAGCAAACTATCATGATGACATAATTTGTGCACTGTCAGCTGTTGAGATGCTGTAAGCAATGTCATGGGTGTGGTTTGCTAAACTCTGGAAGAGAAATCAGAGGAACGTGAACTGCTACAAAGAAAAGACTGGCTGGAGTGTTCATCCCATGAGGAAGAAGAGGATGATTGGTTTTATTCATCTCCATGCTTGGGTCATTGCAATGTGATTGGTGAGATATATACTTGGCTGACTTTTATCTGCATCTACACTGTCTTTTGAAAAATGTGTTCCCACCTCAGGAGTAATAAAAATATATTTAAAGCCAAAATTTTGTAGGTAATACTGTGAAATTGGACATATTGTTGATGTATCATGCTCAGAGCATTTCTGTTAAAGCCCGGTGGACTCATAACTTATACTTTTACTGTTGTGACTTTATTTTATATTTTAAACTTTTAAGAGATAATATATGAGACACAGGATGTGACCAAGAAAAAGAATAATCTTGGCCAAATCTCTGACAAGGGCCACCAAGTCAGAAATTTTCTAGGATTGGACAGCTGGGATGTTTGAATCCCCGGGGCTCATGCCAGCTTGCACTTAAAGACTGAGCTGTTGGTATAGATGGCTGAGAAGGGTGTGTGTGCATGTGTAGAAAGAAAATATATGCTGATAAATAGATACATAGTCAGCTCTCACCTCAAGATGTCAAATCCTCATTTCTTTCAACAAGCATCTTATGTTTCTACGTGCTGTGCTAGGTACCAAATTTCCTTCATTAAGAATCTGATGTTTGCAACCAGAAAAATAATAATCGTGAGTTTCTGTGTCTCTATATGTGTGCTATAAAAGTGACAACTGGTGGCCAGTGGGAAAACTCCTGGAACAATTCATCTCAGAATATATTCAAGTGAATGTCAGCTGGTGCCTCCCACAGCCCTACTCCTATTCAAGTGTGATAAAATCAGGGCAAAACGAATGTTAGTCTCCCGTTCAACCACTTATATAAGTTGGAATTCATGTCATGAACTACTTAAGTTCCTTTCTGGAAAGAGCACTACACTTTGAAATAGAAATTTAGAAAACAAGAAGCTCAGCAGCTATGGAATTTCCTCTCTTCACTGCTATCCATCCCAGCACCACAGACATGCCAAGGCAGTATTAAGGGAGTCACAGGAAAGAACCCTGTTCTAGGACAAGGGAGCGCACTCCATTGGCTGGTGGAGGATGTGCTCCATTCTAGTGATACACTTTTTCAGTCTCAAAAAAATTTATGTTTTCTTGTGAAAAAAAGAATTAAAAGTTAACACTATTGGAAGTCAGGGTTACGTGTGGCCATTGGCTTTTTAAATTCCAAACATTTTGGGACCATTTGAAGATTCAAGCAACTGTGGAACCATTATAGACTATATGTTCTAAGCAGGTTTTCCAAGGTTCTCTTGCAGATTTAAAATCTTGATGAAGAGCGGCCTTTATGGCTTGACCTGGCCTCTGTTTAGCTGATGTGGAAAAGGCCTTTAGAGCATGAGACATTTCTGTAACTTGGATCAGTGTTCATTAACAGAATTTCCTGACCAGAGAGGGAGCCAGGCTTTGTGGTGCGTAAAGTATTTTTAATTTGGAGGGGGAGGGGTATTTCTAAGAAAAATAATACAAAAATACCTTATTTTTGTAAATTTTGCAGTAACACAGAACCATGTGGACACATTGCTAGGGCCCCTCTCAGTTTGGTGGTTGCCAGAGGGTAAAGGGGGTGGGGGGTGGGAGATGAGGGTAAGGGGGATCGAATATATGGTGATGGAAGGAGAACTGACTCTGGGTGGTGAACACACAATGGGATTTATAGATGATGTAATACAGAATTGTACACCTGAAATCTATGTAATTTTACTAACAATTGTCACCCCAATAAATTTAATAAAAAAAAATTTAAACTACATTAGCTTCATGGTAAATCTACCTATGTTCCCAGCATTTCAAAAGATGCTCATACATTGAATAGGAAGGATATGAGAAGGGTGGAGAGAGGCATGTTGGTGACAATGGATGTCAGTATATTAATTAAAAACAAGAAAATCAACCCCAAATTGTTTAAAGAAGTGGCAACTCTCCGTAGTACATGAAGAAAGCACTACATTCTTGAAAATGTTGAAAGCAAGTTGGTCTCTACTCTCAGAAAGTTGTAATTAGATCTGTTATATGCTTTTGTTCTCATGATTTAGCCTCAAAAATGTCTCTGTTTCTTTATGATGTTCCATGGTTAGAATTGGTGCAATCCAAGGTAGCCACTTAAGAAACTCTTCATTGCTGAGACGGAAAAGATTCACATTAGTGTTCATGTGTGTGCATGCTGCTCATCTATTAAACCCACAGGCTTTACTTTTGACACATATTTGATGGCCTAAAGGATGGTAAGTAGTGCATGCCATTAAAGCTTATTATTAGCCAGCATTTTTAAGGGGTTAGAGAATGTAATTGTGTTATATGAATTCTGATTCATGAATGTATTAAAATGGTACCCTTTTAAAGCTTAGATGTAACCCATGAGGTGGCTATATATACTTTTTAAAGGTCACAACATACTAAGTAGCTAATTATTTGGGAAAACTAGGGGAAATTTTAAAATACATTTACTGAATGCATAATCAGTGCACTGTTAGACCTACCATTTTCCATGAACAGGAGTGGTGTTGCATTATTTAATCATGTAGTTTTAGTAGTAAGGAGCAATTTTAGGGGACAATTTATTTCTTGAAAGTCTTCTAAAATATAGGTGGCTGTTTCTTAAAGGAAACCTGCTGTGTAAAATCCCAAACTTTACAAAGTAAAGGATTAAGAGGGTGATCAATGACATAGTAAGTTATTCTTTCCTTAAAAAGAGTAGTCACAGGATTTATTTAAATAGCATATACTTCTCTAGCGTAGTTCAAATTTGGTACTAAGAGGCTTCTTACAGCCTTGGCTTCTAGCTGGCTGTACTCTGAGAAAGGCTCTTCTTCACCTCTCTTAGCCACAGTTGTCTCTTTAGCAAAACAGGAATCACAATCTGTTAGATGAGTTGTTTTGAGAATTTAATGAGATAACATGTGAAAACATGACCAACTCAGTGCCTGACATGTGACAATTAGTCCATAAATGCTATTTGAATGTGCTGATTTAGAATATTTCTTGTAAGGTAAACAGGTTTGCTTCCTCTGGGTCCTTTTATTCATTTTGTGGATGCATTTTTTGTTGTTATTTTAGATTTACTAATGACATTTATGGTGATAGGAATGAAAAGTCCACTTATGCACATTTTAGTGAAAGTATTTTTAGTGAGCTGTTTTAATTGCATTTTATGAATCCATCTATTAAAATCAACTCCAAAAGTAGTACTTTCAAATACCTTGATATAATTTACTTTTGATTGGGGATTTCTAGTTTTTAAGATGCCTCTCTGTAAAATTAATCATGCTCCCATGTGTCCTCAGCACATTCTGTGTTCTCAGATTGTTCACATAATTCTCCTGGACAAGAGACTGAGTTCCTCTAGGGCAGAGGCAATGTTTTGTTCATCTTTGTAAGCCCATTACCTAGTACATAATAGCTTCTCAATAAATGTATCATGAATTCACCATGATTTCTTCTACTTTAGTCTACAGTGGAAATTTCAATTATATCTATTTTTTTATTATTGTTTTTCTCCTCATTCTATACCCTCTCCCTAAGCAGTTCCTCCGCAGCCCCAGCTTCGATTATTATCTGTATGATAACAATTCTCACATTTCTATCTATCTCCAGCTCAGACTTCTCCTCAGAATGAATATGTTGGCTTGCATCTCAGAGGTACATTGAATTGAACATGCTCTCAACTGAACATATCTTCAACCCCAAACCAGCTTCTTCCCTGTCTTATACATCTCAGTAAAGATGCCACTGTCTATTTAATTGCCCAGTCCGAAACCCGGGAGGCATCCCTGACACTTCTTTCTTTCTTACCTCCCACATCCAGATAAGTCTTCCAATTGTGCCCATTTTCTTCACTCATTTAATCACTTGAACCCATTTACTTTCTCCTATCCCTACTGTCACCCTAGCTCAAGCCATCATTATCTCTCACCTGTACTTTTTTCTTTCTTTTTCCCATTTAGGGCAAATCTCATGTTCAACATTTTCTTATAAAAACTTTCAAGCACTCAGAAAGATAGAATAGTATAATGTACACCCATTTATCATCACTAGATTTAACCATTTTTAATATTTTGTGTATTTGCTTTGTCTATTTTGCAAAGTACTTTAATGTCAATTACCAACATAAGTACTTCAATACAAGTCTCTAAAAAATAAAGCTGTTTTCCTACATAACCACAACGACATTATCACATCTAACAAATAACCAATAATTTCTTAACAATATCTAATACTGTCAAGCAGGGACTCATGTGGGTCGCTGGTCCCACTCCCCAAATAAGAATGCAGGACACGGTGAGGCCAAAAAGGAACACCCACGGAACCATAGATAGGGAAGTCATACCACTATAGTCTTGCTGGTGGCTGGGTTGGAGACACAGGAAGCAGGAGCCACACGATCCGCAACCTGTTGTCCACTACTCTGCAATCCACAACCCGCACTCCACCGTGCTAACTGCAATCTGCGCTTGCTAGCTCAGCCACCATCTTCTTGCCAGCCCCCATTTTCTGCTAGCATAGCCACAGCAGTTATATTAGTGGCCAGTGGCTTACCGGTTACAGCTGACAGTCAACTAGCCACAGCTGATGGCCATCCAATCACAGATGATGGCCATTTACTACCTGAGCCAGCACCTTTCCACGTGAGGCCGAGAGCCTGGAAACTGCACTCCTGGCTCTGTCCCCACAAATACTCAGTTCATATTCAAATTTCCACAGTTGTCCTAAAAACATCTTTGAAACATGATCAAATCAAGAATATCCCGTCAAGGACCATGTATTACATTTGTAATTTCTTTTAATTTAGAACATTAGCCCCCACCCCCACCTACCCCCTCTTTTTAAACTTTGAGATTTTAAACAGAGCTAGCCAGTTCTTCTGAACAATGTCTCACTTTTCTGGATTTTAATGATTGTTGACTTACGGTATTGTTTAACTTGTTCCTCTATCCCCAGCATGTTCTCTAAACTGGGGTTTAGATCTAAGAGGCTTCTTTGGATTCGGCTGAAATATTTTAAACAACAGTCTTTGTTACAGACTGAATTGTGTCCTTCAAAAATTCATATGTTGACGTCTTAACCCCCAGTATCTCAGAATGTGACTATATTTGGAGATAAGACCTTTAAAGAGATGATTAAGTTAAAATGAGGCTGTTAGGGTGGGCCCTGATCCAATATGACTAGTGTCCTTATAAGAAGACAAGATTAGGACATTCACAGAGAGACACCTGGGATGCTCATGCACAGAGGAAAGACCATGTGAGAACACAAAAAGGTGGCCATCTATTATTAGCCATGGACTGAGACCTCAGAAGTAACCAAATCTTTTGACCCTTGATCTTGGATTTCTAGCCTCCAGAACTGAGAAAAAAATCTATTTTGCTTGTTTAAACAACCTAATTTGTGGTATTTTATTATAGCAGTCCTAGCAAATGAATACAATCCTCATAGGTTGTATACTCATATTGCATCCCATCAGGAGACACATAATGTCTGATTGTTACACCATTAGAGATGCTAAGATTGATCGATCACTGAGGTCATGTGGGAAATCCTGATGCCTCCACTGTAAAGTTATACTTCTCCCTTGCAAGGGATATGTTGGGCAATGCTTTGGCATCACGTGAATATCCAGGTACCCATGAATATTTCAACCTTCCATTGATGATCTGGCCTGAATCAATTGTTTGATTATCACACCAGGACTCTTTCAACAGCTTTCTCATCGATCTCTTCCTTTTTACTCTGAGTCACCATTAGCCGTACTGTGCCTTTGTATAAGTTAGAAAAAGGAACACCTTTTGAGTAGACATACCCCAGATCCTAGGCTTATTACTTGACAAGAAGAGCGCAGGCTGTATTTCCGCCTCCACTTGCCCCTCAGTAAGGTCTTCTTATGCATGGGCAGCCTGCACAATTGTACATGGCAGTCCTGCTGGTCATGCTCCCTTACATTCTCTACACAGCAGAGTGAAAAATGGCAATCTAATCGTATCGCTCACCTGCTTCAAACCATTTCAAATTGTTGCATTAAACTTGAAATAAAAAAATCTTTAAATAGCCTATAAATTAGGCCCTTCATGATTTACTGTTCAACTTAACTTGTACCATTCTTGGCCTACTTCACTAAACTCCACCCCACTGTTCTCTTTGTAATTCTTCAAATGTACCAAGTTTCTCTCCATTCACACTTGCCCTTTCTCAAGTGTCCTTGCCACTCTTCCCCTTTGTCTCCACATGTTTCACCATAGACCAGGTTTACTCAGCTCTCACAGTGCCCTGCTTTTTCTCTGTAGCACTTAGCACAATTATAAATAATTATTCATGTCATCAACTGTTTAATATTTGCTTCCCTAACTAGATTGTACACTTCCTGGAGTCTATATTGCTGTCTATATTGTTGCCTTAGCAACTTATACTACCTGGAATGTAGTAGATGCTAATTCAGGGTTTGTTGAATTAATTATGGAAAGGAAGTAGCATAGCATAGTAACTGCAAAATGGGCACACTGCTGTGGACCTCACAGAGTTGTTGAGAGGATTACGTCAAAGAAGATGCACATACATGCCTGGCACACAGTAGGTGCTCAGCAGAAGTTCCACACATCACCTAAACTGTTTATAGATTTGGTGAGGTGTTTTTGTTGGGTGTGTTAGAGAAGAATGAGAAAATTCTGTATTAGATAGCTAAGAATAATTTTATGTTATCAACCTTGGCTTACCAATATTTGTTCTGCAGTCCTGTCATGTGCATAAAAGGCATTTTCTTCTGACAATAGAAGCTTTTACTTAAACATAAACTCTTCTATTCAACTTCCAGGTTCTGTGAGGATAATTTATTTAAGGATCCCAGGAGCAATCATGTCTGCTGGCTCTTTCACGGTTGAAATATATTTTGGAAGAACAAGATTCTGTGATGTGAACTGACAAAATTAATTCAAAAAACCAATATGGCTATCAGTAATAGGTAAATAATCTAATCCCTATTTTTAAGGTGTGGTAAGAATCTTTGAGGATGTAGGTCGAAAACTTGTAAAAACTGGTGTTCTATTTATCCCTCTAATAATTAGAGTCTAATGGGATCTGTAAAATCTCTAGGAGAGAGGGCTTGGGGGAGTCACAGCGGAATATGACTGATCTGAAGTCCTTTGTGAGGAGCCCTGAATCAAAGTTTGCATTTGCCTGAGCTTTGAATTCCTCCCTCCAGCCATCCAGTGATACCACGCTGGTGGCGTTGACCTCAGGGTCATTCTTTTTTAAACAATTATGTTTAATTTGTGAATGCAGTTTCCAAATGCAAAAGCTCCCTGCCCTCTCCTGATTCCCTCTGTGAATTCACATGTATCCTGTCCTAACTGCTGGGATAAATTGCAATTGGAAGATATTGTCCCACATGAACAGAGAACATAAAAGTAGATCTCATCGTAGCATTAGGGCTTCTCTGAGTATGAAAATTGCCAAAGTGTCTTAGCTTATCATCTACTTTACTTTGGGGTTTTGATTCTCTGACTAGATTGGACTAAAAGTAAAACAGGAGGTGAAAGCTCTTACTTCTGTTTGCTAATTTTTCTTCTTCTATCTTTTTTAAAGCAGTATTCTTTTTTCCCTCTCTCTTTTGCCTCAATAGAAAGAAAAAAAGTTTTGTCAGCACTCCTGTTTCTTTTGTTGTTTTCTTTTTCTCAGAAGTCTTTTTCTGCTTTTATCCTAATCCCAGTCATGCATGAGAGAACAGTTGTGCTCTGTTGTTTGGCTGTTCTGCTAGTTTTGAATCAGTGGGACTCCTTCTTTGTTCTCTTTATTTTCTGAACACAGAAAGGTAAAAGAGTAGGAATAGGGATTGGAACTCTTAAGAAGAGAGACCTGTATTTATTTAGATTTAATTCATTTTTGGGGGCCATGTCGATAATAATTAAGGAGTTACAGGGAATAGAACTGAGATCTCAGTTTCCTTACCTAGAACATTTTAGCTGGTATCTCTGGAAATAACACATTTTAACCATATGTTCCAATTTTGATGATTCTTAGAATCTGCTCAATGATTGAATGTGTGTCTATTTCTTTCCCATTTAAGTCTGAGACTTTGCAGCAGTTGCTTTATGATTCAAACACTGCCTACCTGAGGTATTGCCGGGATGGGGTTTAGAATGGACTTCATGATAAGATCATTTTAAATTCACACAATATTTGCCTATTATAAGAGCAGCAAAGAATCCTGGGTAGGTTTTTATATTTACATTTTTATTTTTGTTAGTTTTGAAGGGCATTCAGAAGTGAGACTTGGATTTAGGATGAACATGAGAGGGCTTCATCCTTACAAAACAGCCCCTTTCTGATGCGGTTATCCAACATGGGCTTGCTCCGTGTTGTCATGGTGATCGTGTAGGCCTGAAAATTTTCACAGGCTCAAACTATGAAGTTTTGAAAACTGTTTTGATTAATTTTTCCTCCACTCCAGCTTCTCTCTCACTTCAACTGTTTTCTCTTTTGTTTCATACTTGATTTATGGCAGGTTGCTGTCATTTAAATAGATGTGCATTTTGAAATCCTTCCTTTCTATGCTAATGCAAAGAAAAAAATAACCCATGCAAGTCATGCTCAAAGAGTTGGTTATTGTTGCTTGCTGGATTTCGACTCTCTGTGGTTGTCGAGCCTAATTCAAAGTAATTCAGGCTCCTCAGTGGGGGCAGTGCATAGCTCCACAGGAAATTATGATAGCAAAAGTCTTCCTGTCGAGCTCTGCACTTGGTACTACAAAGTGCCTTAGGCTGCAGCTACCTGAATAGGGTTGAATTAGACCAGACAACCGCATCATCCCACTTCTTAATCTATTAGAGCGATATACAAGTGGCAATTGTTGATTGCAAAAATGGGATTAAGAGGTCCTTCAAGTGAATTGATTTTCTTGTGAGAACAAAAAGAGGAAAGAGAAGCCTTCGTTTGAATCACACAGCCAGAAAGTTTCATGAATGGGTTTTGCTCCAAATGTTAGAATTAAAGCAATCAGTGCTTCCCCCATGGGGTATGCAGGTGAGAGAAATAAACTGCTCTAAAACAGCAAATTGCATGCAAAGTCCAAGTTTAAGGCATCTGCATTGCAAGACTCCACAGAATAAAGTAGCCACCAGAAAGCTGCCTAATAATGGGACACAGACAACTGATCCCCATGGTTCCTTTTTGGCCCCCGCACACTGGTGTTGGCTTCAGCTGGGGTTTGTTGGTGAGTCAGGTGAGTTGTGGACATTTTTCATGATCCAGTCTCTTATTTGCCCATGATGATGCATCTCTCCCCCCCAGGTGCATAGATCTATGCTCTCTGTTGAAAAGTTTCCCCATGGGCTAGGTCTCGTTTTAAAAGTCATTTAATTGTCTAGGTTTATTTTCCTTTGAAGTATCCTTAGATCTTTGATTCTGGATTACTTTGGAAAATGTAAATCGATTCTCTGCTGTGTCGTTGGATTAAAATTCGGTTTTACTTTTCCAAAGTGATGTTTAGTTTGGAAGGACATCTATCATAGTTATTTGTCTACTAAAGGCCAAATGACATTGTTAGGTCTCTGCCACAGAGTGATTATATAGGTCTTGGAAACACAAAATATGTTGATTTAAATTTGTATGATGCTCAAAACTGTAATAACCAATCTTCAATGGATTGAAAACTCATCAGGATCCTGAAAGAAAACATGTAGAGGATACACACATGAATCCCATATTCTAATATCTAAAGTGATACTACAGGTCACTTGAATGTTGGTTGCTTTCTATGGCATATCATGCATCACAAATGTATCTAGAATGATTATTTATCTGGCGGCTTTAGCTGTCAGAAACTCCAAGGGTGTGGAGAATAGAAATGACACACTGATGCCAGCTGGGGAAAAGAAACTAACCAGAGCAGATGGGGGAAGCCTCCTATTACCTCTGTCCTTAAGATCATGTCACAGACTAACCAGAAGCACGTAATTTGGAAAGCCCAAGCCCTTTGACAACACAATTGGCGACAAGCAGTTGAAATGTGTTAGAAGAGGCTCCTGTTTAGGAAGATAAACATAACTCTAAGTAACAATGAACTCTCCACAGATCTGAGACTTCTCAGAAGAAAATCCATGTTGGTGAATGTAGGAAATGAAAGTGTCTGCCTTTCCCTCACCTATAAGCCTCAGGAGTTAAGGGAGAATGTCATGATCGGGTAGGCCACCTTTGTTTACAAGCACAAAGGGGACGGTCTCTCCCATCTTCAAAGGTTGCTTCAAAAGATCCTTTGGAGAAAAATGGCACAATTTAGACATTTAACATTCCCTATGCATACTGATGCTGTGACTTCAAAAGCCCAGTCAACCAAGCTGGTTAGCGAAGTGTTTATTTATTTTTACCAAGGGATGTTCCTCCCTGCCTGCCGCCCTCTTGTTTTGTTTTCTTAACCTGTGGAGTTAGTAGCCAATGGCCACATCAGAAAGTGCTTGATGGAGTTGTTACTGCCTTGTAAGTCTGGAAAGGCCGCTGAATCTCAGGTCCTGACCAGCAGGGAGCACTGTTTTTGGCAAGTTTGAGGGAAAGGGCAGAAACAAAAGAGAACCGCTGCCAGAGGACCCCATACAGACAGCAGAGCATGGGCTGATGGTTTATTCTGCAGCATCCCAGTACTTCGTTGTACAGTCTTTATGTTGGTAGGTAGAGTTGTTTTTTGTTATTGTTGTTGTTTTTAAAGGGAAGTCTTTGTTTAGACAATGTTTGCACAGAGGCTTTCAATACACTCACAAATGTGAAAACTCTCCAAAGAAGAAAAAACATGTGCATTTACATGAAAATATAATTGATAGATTTCATTTCCTCCTTTCCCTGCATATTCAAGTAATTCTTTTTCTGGGTGTATTTCACTAGTAATAGCTTTCATTTAAAGCTTAATTCAGAGGAATCAGTTTGTTAGGTCTTTTTTTCTCTCTGGATTTTCTTTAAACCCTGAAAGTAGAGGTTTTGGCCTGCATATAACATAGCAAGTACAGGATACAGTAAGTAACAATTGGATATTTACCATAATGTTTCTTTCCTGGAACACTATTCATTAACAGCTCCATATTTAATTATGCTGAAATTAGCATGGGGGAGTCTTTGGCTAGTGTATTTGCACATGCTATCAATTATATCCTAATAAATTAATTTACTTTTCAGGATTCACCAGAGGCACTGGTTGGGCCTCTGTGCTACAGCTTGACTGTTCTGACTTTGAACAGGTTTATTCAGCTGCTGTCTGCTAAGCCCTACAAAAAAACACAATGGTTGCTGATCGGCCTTTTATGGTTTATTGGAAACTGGTGGTCCGCACTGCGGCTCTGGTCAGTGATTAACCCGCGAGAAAACAAACTACACAAGGCTAAGTTGATGTTGGAGGAGGAATGAGCTCACTTCATTAAGGCTTGAAGAGGAAACCTTTTCTTCTTCAGTGCTTGTTCAAAACTTTTCAGGTCTCTATTTAATCACATAATTCTCTCTAAGTAGCAAGAGAAGCCTGCTGCACAGCAAGGGGTCTTTTGCCACATGACAACTTAGAAAGATAAATTATATATAAATATCTTCATGGTTTTGTGTGGGGAGGAAACCAATTTTAGTATTACTCTGTGAAACTAATTTAGTTGTTTCTTTATTAAAAGAAATCACTGGGTACATGCCATGCTACTTCATGTGCACAAATGGTGGTCTTAATATTTCTTTGGGGGTTCTCTTTCTTTGATAGGGTTATTGAAAATTCAGGTGAAAGGTGCCTCCCTCTCTCTCCATGATTCTAAACAAGGATTTGAAAGGGGACGTGGAGGAGGACAGGGAGGGCAAAGCCTCAAAGAATAAATATTATTGTAAAATTGGAAGAAAATAAATCTCTTTCCAGCTAGAATAGAAGGTAGAAGATGATCTGCATGGCCTGGTTCTGTTTTGGGGAAGCATTGCATTTCCCAGCACCATCTAACATCTCACTCTGTCTTGCAACTGGCAACCTCAACTTTGTAGTCTATGAGTAAAAATAATAGCAGATATAGATGATTCAGTTCAGATTTTGGCAACTCCCCACTCTTGGGGGAGAGGAGGCAGGTTTCATGGTCTTGAATTGGAAGTCATAAAAATTTAATAAGTGAATGTCAAGGGATTTCAATGGTACCTTCCAGTTTTGAATTAAGGATAGAACTCACCCTTGTTTGGATCAAGCACAAACTGGGTGTCCCTGTAGTAATTTGGGGGACAGCTTACTCTCTTCACTCACTTTCTCACTGGCACAAATTTCCTATTAGGTCTAGGAATAGGTACTTGATTGAATCCCCCCTTACCCTCCTCCACACACTCAAATGCACAAAACACTCTTAAGACACAATGGGGAAAGGTTTGTGTCATGCGGGGTGTCAGGTGGGGTCTCTTCTGAGGTCTCTGGTTGTCATGCGGGAGACCCTGCTCGCTGCGCCATTTTTCAGGCGGGCGGCCTGCGGGGTCTCTGCTCCCGCTCCCCACACAAGAACGCAGGATATGGTGAGGCCAAAAAGGAACACCCACGGAGCCATAGGTAGGGGAGTCATACCACTATGGTCTCACTGGAGGCTGGGCCCACCGGACGCGCGACCTGCCATCTGCCTTTCCGCCAACCGACCGACCGACAACTCTCCTCCACTCTCCTCGGCTCCGTTCCTCTACTCTCTTCCACTCTCCTCGGGTCTCCTCAGCTCCTCGGCAATCCTCGGCAGTCCTCGGCTCTCCTCCGTAGCCGCAGCAGTTATACCAGTGGCCAATGGGCTAACCAGCCACAGCCGACGGCCATCCACCACCTGAGCCAGCACCCTTCCACGTGAGGCCGAGAGCCTGTAAACTACTTTCTGGGGCTCTGTCCCCACACTCCACCCCTACAGGGTCTCGCCTCACAATCTATGCGACAGGTGTCTTCCGCGAGGGTCCCTGTGCCATATTAGCCTACTGACACCTACAGACGAAAAGAAACGGTAGTCTTAGGAACCAACAATGGCAAATCCCTTCCATCTGGGAGGATACATGCTAGCTTTTTGTCCTGGGAAAGGAGGATCGCTGCCACTGGCACCTTTCCCGGTTTGTGGTACCAGACCTTTATGGCAGTACTTGGGGTCCCTTGCATAGTTTCAACATGTAACAGAACAGGGGACCCCATAATAGGCCATAGTGAGAGCACATAGTTTCCTTGCAAAATCATCCCGGTATCGGGACCTCTGTATACTACAGTCATTTGCGGTGGCCACTCAGCCACCACCCCTGGCATCACTTGCAAATCATGAGTCAAACCGGCCCCCCATGGGGCTATCAGGCCCAATCATCGACAGTGGGGTTTTTTGACCTGCTAGGGCCAAGTCCATTGCTGCCGTTCCCCAATTCCAATATTGTACGACCAATCTCCTCCTGTCCTCCTGGCAGGCGGTACTGTTGCACTGTAACCATGTGCCAGGGCTGTGGCAACACTTGAGGAGGGTGGTGAGCATGCCCGCGTGTCACCGCTTTCACCACCCGGATTCGGAGACGGAACTCTCCTACCGACGTCTGTAAGCTGAGGCCATGTAGCACGTCCACCCCTAGAATATACTCCGGAACGGGGGAGACATAAATCTTGTAGGTACGAGGAGGAAGCCTTCCTATACCTAGTGGTAAGGAAACGGCTTTCACAGTCACAGTTTTTCCCCCGTAGCCATCAATGCAGACTCCTGGTCCGGGGAACAGTTCTGGGTTCCCATAAACAAGACTGCAGTCTCCGCCTGTGTCAACTAGAGCCAAAACCCTCTGCACATTAGAAGGGGACCAATGTATGGACAGTTCCACGTGGGGCCTCCGGTCCCTGCTCGTCCCCTCTGACCGGGTACCTTGACCCCGTTCCTAATCAAGCTGAAAGGAGTTGGCCTCAAGTGGCTGCATGAAGTCCTGGAGGGACACGGGTCGCGCTTTCCCAGACTCCTCCTTTATGCTTCTCCAGACTTGTTGTTCCGGACGCAACTGTTTCCAATCTTCCAGCAGGAGTGCATTGGATTGTCAGTCTATTTTCTTCCTATCGACCCCTGCTGCCACAAGATCATGCCACATCTATGCGTGTGTTATTCCCTGAGGCCCGTGACCTCACCCCTTTACCTTTGGTTTGGGCTTCCAGGTCTCAACTGTGCGGACCTCCTGTCTTAACTTCCTTTGCCTCCGGCTTTCAACGTCCCCTAGGGTGGCCATGGCAGTTGTAACTTCATGGATCCGTTGCCCTACATACGGTGTAAGAATAGCAACCAAGGATCCAAAAGCACTCGCAGGTGCAGTATCCAAAACCAGATCTCTCATGCTGGCAGTAAAAAGCTCGTCATCTGGGCCCTGCATGTTGAGGTTAAAAATAGCATGTCTCATACCCATTTCAAGGATGATTTGAGTAAGTTCCGTATATGACTGCCATTGACTCACAGTGTCTGGCAGCTCGCCAGCCTGTTCCCATACGGTACGTACCGCAGCCGTGAGCCACGCCATTAGAGAATGGTTGCCCTGGTTGTTGGCCAACCTATGGCAGTTTTGTAACCTTTGTTGCAGGGACGGATGCACTGTCACAAAGGCTAGCTTTTCCATCTCGCCTGGGGAGCAGAGAATACTGTCTGCTCCCTCATCCCATAAACGTAATAGCCAAGCTGAGACTGGCTCTCCAAGGCGCTGTCTGTACTGCCTCCCTAGCTCCTGCAACTCAGTGGGAGTGTATGGGGTGTAGGTAGTGAACTCAGTCACAGCTGGGTTGCCGGCAGCAACGCCCCCAGGGCCCAAAGGTTGCTCACGTTTTACCCTTTGCTTAAAGATTGGCCGGGCTTGGGGGTTGGGAGCTACATTGTCTCCACTTGCTTCCTCTGCCTCTGCCTCAGAGTCTCCACTGTGGGGCCCCTGTTCTTACAGGCGGACCCGGGCTTCCAGCGCTTCCAACTGGGACACCTGGTCCGGCACCCGGGCCACTTCATTAAGCCCATTTTCCGTGTTGAGACTCAAGGCCGTGAGGAACATCCAGCCCACGCAGCTGGCCGTAGCCTTCTCCTCCTCCGGCAACCGCTCAGCCAGAGCCTGCAGGGCCCTGTCTACACTGGCTTGACAGCCGTCCATGTCCTCCCACCTTTCCTTGGGGTCCAACTCCTGAGAACAGTGGCCACCGGGCACCACACACTGTGTGCGGGCCACACGTCCTCCTGCCCGGAGTCAGACGCCATTCCTACCTGGTCGGAATCTTGCTCACCGTGCCACGTGTCTGAGTGGGTGGAGGCCTCGGTGTAAGATGTCCACAACTCTTGGAGCTTAAGGCCGCAGCAGATCACCAAAATGAAGGCAATGCCGTCCATGGCCAAGAGGGTGATGTGCCAGCTGGAGGCTTGAGTCTCCCAGGCAGACCGTGCCTCCCGTTCCCGGTGTCGCTCCTCATGGGCCTCCCGAAGCTGGGCTCTCACACGCACAAACCACTCCACCATGCTTCGGTAGGTGTTGGCCGTCACCGTACTCTGCTTACAAAGCTGAGCTTTTATATGTGTAAACTGCTCCAGTATATTCCGGAGAGTTTCAGCCGACACCATACCCTGCTCGCTGCACCATTTGTCGTGCGGGAGACCCTGCTCGCTGCGCCATTTTTCAGGCGGGGCGGCCTGCGGGGTCTCTGCTTCCACTCCGTGGGGACAGAGCCCCAGAAAGTAGTTTACAGGCTCTCGGCCTCGCATGGAAGGGTGCTGGCTCAGGTGGTAGATGGCTGTCGGCTGTGGCTGATTGGCCATCGGCTGTGGCCGGTTAGCTGATTGGCCGCTAGTATAACTGCTGCAGCTACGGAGGAGAGCCGAGGACTGCCGAGGATTGCTGAGGAGCCGAGGAGACCCAAGGAGAGTGGAAGAGCGTAGAGGAACGGAGCCGAGGAGAGTGGAGGAGAGTTGTCGGTCGGTCGGTTGGCGGAAAGGCAGATGGCAGGTCGCGCGTCCGGTGGGCCCAGCCTCCAGTGAGACCATAGTGGTATGACACCCCTACCTATGGCTCCGTGGGTGTCCCTTTTTGGCCTCACCATATCCTGCATTCTTGTGTGGGGAGCAGGAGCAGAGACCCCGCAGGCCGCCCCGCCTGAAAAATGGCGCAGCGAGCAGGGTCTCCCGCACAACAAATGGCGCAGCGAGCAGGGTCTCCTGCATGACAGTGGTCCTGCTCCCCACATAAGAATGCAGGACATGGTGAGGCCAAAAAGGAACACCCACGGTGCTATAGGTAGGGGAGCCATACCACTATACTCTCACTGCGGCTGGGTTGGAGACACAGGAGGCAGGAGCCACACTATCCGCAACCACTTCTCTCTGCCAACCAACCTCACTTGCTAGCTGCACCCCGCCGTGCTAACTGCAATCCGCCCTTGCTAGCTCAGCCACCATCTTCTTGCTAGCCCCCATTTTTCTGCTGGCGTAGCCACAGCAGTTATATTAGTGGCCAATGGCTCACTGGTTACAGCTGACAGCCAACCAGCCACAGCTGATGACCATCCAATCACAGTTGATGGCTATTTACTACCCAAGTGAGCACCTTTCCACATGAGGCCAAGAGCCTGGAAACTGCACTGCTGGCTCTGTCCCCACAGTTTGATTAATCAAGAAAATACATAACAAATTTGTAGATTGCATATCAAGGAGAAAAGTTTCACAAAATCTGCTTTATCATCAGTTATGTGTGTGGGGACAGAGCCAGGAGTGCATTTCCAGGCTCTCGGCCTCATATGGAAAGGTGCTGGCTCAGGTAGTAAATGGCCATCAACTGTGATTAGATGGCCATCAGCTGTGACTAGTTGGCCATCAGCTGTAACCAGTGAGCCACTAATATAACTGCTGTGGCTACGCTAGCAGCAAATGGGGGCTAGCAAGAAGATGGTGGCTGAGCTAGCAAGAGTGGATTGCAGTTAGCGCGGTGGATTGCAGCTAGCAAGTGGGGTTGGTTGTCAGAGCAGCAGACAGCAGGCGGCGGATAGTGTAGCTCCTGCTTCCTGTGTCTCCAACCCAGCCGCCAGTGAGACTATAGTGGTATGAACCCCCTATCTATGGCTGTGTGAGTGTTCCTTTTTGGCCTCACCACGTCCTGCATTCTTATGTGGGGAGCGGGAGCAGAGACCCCACAGGCCGCCCTGCGTGACAATGTGTAGGTCTTCAGAAGACTGCAGAGTAAATTAGGAGGAGGGGAAGATTTTACTGTGCTGGAAGCCAGGTACTCTGAGCTGGATACTACTGGTTGTTTTGCTGGCTGCTCTTAACCAGTGCCTTGTTCATAACCCTTCCTTTATCACTAATTTGTGCCCCAATTACAATGAGTCTGCCAGCAGGACTGAAGCTCTGATTTTCTGATATCGTCCATCTTCCACAGTGTTATCTGTATCTCTTCCTTTTCTCTTTCCATGCCTCCTCACTTCCTTTTTGTCATGCTGAGTGTCGTGCTGGTTCTCAGCTCCTGCTCCCTGCTTAAGAACGCAGGACATGGTGAGGCCAAAAAGGAACACCCACAGAGTGATAGGTAGGGGAGTCATACCACTATAGTCTCGCTGGTGGCTGGGTTGGAGGCACAGGAAGCAGGAGCCACACGATCTGCAATCCGCTGTCAGCTTTTCTGCCAACCAACCTCACTTGCCAACTGCAATCCTCTGTACTAACTGCTAACTGCTAACTGCAATCCGCAATCTGCTCTTGCTAGCTTAGCCACGGCAGTTATATCGTCGGCTAATGGCTAACCAGTAATAGCTGATGGCCAACTAGTCACAGCTGGTGGTCATCTACTACCCGAGCCAGCACCTTTCCATGTGAGGCCAAGAGCCTGGAAACTGCTCTCTGGGACTCTGTCCTGTCACTTTTGTTGCAGTGAGATGGATTTTACAAACCTTTCTGGCTTTTTGGCAGAACCAGACTTTTGGTTTGGGTACCATCTAAATAATCTTTCTTCAGTATTCCCTCCCCCTTCACTTTATGCAGTGTCTCCATTCTATCATTATCTCCACCCACCCCCTCCAGAAGCAACAAGTATAATTAACGCTGTCTACTTGCTGATTTGTTGGGATATCATTCTTTACCTGATTTGTTGGGATATCATTCTCTCATGCAAATGTTACATTAGTGCTTCTCAATTTCTAATGTGCACCACAAATCACCTGAACAGTCTTGTTAAAATACAATTCTGACTCTATAGGTCTGAGGTAGGGGCCTGAGATTTTACATGTCTAACAAGCTCCCAAATGATGATGATGATGGTGGTCCCTGGACCACACTTTAAGTAGCAACGCTCTAGACTGGATCTTCCCAATCACATTTTGAAAAGCGAGTGTTTTGTGGCAATGCTGCGTTGTTACAGCATGGAATACTTTACTCAAGGCACAAAAAATTTGAACACAGTTTTTGAGGACAGTTAAAAGGTGTCCTAGTATCAGGGCATATGATAAAGTCTTAATGTGAACTAGGTTCTTTTAACATTCATTAGAAAAGCTTGCCAGTGAATGCATATGCTTTTCTACGTGTTTAAAAATTAAACTTGGTGATAACTACAAACAAAGAAACTACACAGTTTGTGCCAAAGTCCACAATTGATGGGGAAAAAAACAGAGATCGATAAATGAACTATCATTGCAAGATTTCAGAATGTTAAGGAAATTTACTAGTAAATTACATCTTGGTAGTTTCATTCTGAAGAAAGTGTTCTCAGATGGGTGAACATTTTAACTCTGTAGTGGTATTGCAAAAAAGTCTTTTAATATTGAAGTAATATTGTAATTTTTCAGTTTCTAAAATTTTCTGATAATGAGTTTTGATAGAGTAAATGCTGGGCCAGCTATCTACCTTAATCTAGACTGCTGTTTCCCTCCTGTAATTCCTCAGGTCCTTAGGAAAAGATTTTCTACAACCCCTTTAAAAAATTTTAAGGAACTTAATCTTACTATGGGATGTTGTTCTTTAAATCTAACCACAGTATTAGGTTGGTGCAAAAGTAATTGTGGTTTTTGCAATTATTTTTAACCTTTTAAACCACAATTATGTTTGTACCATCCTAATAGCTTATGCAGCCATTTAGACCATTATCATTCTGTTTAGCCAACCACAAAATATTGTAATTTATTTGCTACTACTCTTAAAGAGTGCTAGGTACCATGGGAGCGAGAAAGAATTTTAAGACAGGGAGTACAACAGAGTACAAACAGCTGTATAAAAGAATGAGATACAGTCTATAAACTTATATGGTATAATTTCCAGGATGTATAATGTATTATTAAATGAAAAAGGAAATGTGCAAAATATGGCATGCTACTTTTTGTGTAAGAAATAGATTATACATATAAATGTATGTGTGTATTGTTTCCTTATAGAAACAAATAGAGAAAGGATAAGACAGAATTTATGGGGGTTAGTGGAAATTGCATATAGAGGATAGGAATAGAAGAAAATCTCTAATGGTAACATTTCAGATACTTTTTACTTTTTAATATGTAAATATTTTACATATTAAAAATTCAATAAAAAGCATGCAAAAATCAAATCTGAAAATTTAATACAAATAGGAGCAAATGAACCTAACTAAATATCACATTTTAAGCAAACGACAGAAAGAAAGTTCAAATTTCTTAAAAAAAAATTAAAACAGTTTTCTGACTATATACATCATTAGTAGATATGATCTAAGGACAAAAAGAACTGCAAAGTAATCATAAGTTTTACTTAGCCAATTTGTTGTCAGTAATAGATTATGTTTGTGCATATAGAATAAAGCAAATAAGTGAATATATTAATGTTTCTAGGAACCAAGATTTTCATGGTACAAGAAAAGAGATATAAGTATAAAGTAACATAAAGTAAAGGAAAGTCTTCTACTATTAAATTTGAGTCAGAAACACACACACACACACACACACACACACACACACACACACACAGAGGGTGCCAAAAAATGTATACACATTTTAAGAATGGAAAAAACTGTATTAAAATTACATTGATGGTAACCACTTTGAGCACCTCTTGTAATTGCAGAAGTCAAACGTGATTTGTATTCATCTTTTGTTATCAGTATATATTGAGTATTACAATTTTAGTACAGTTTTTTTCTTTCTTAAAATGTGTATACATTTTTTGACACCCTGTGTGTGTGTGTGTGTGTGTGTGTGTGTGTGTGTGTGTGTGTGTGTGTGTTTCCTAGCTGTATTCACTCAAAGGACTTAGAAGTAATGATATGCCAGGGCAAGGATTTGGAGAGATTAGCTACAAGGTTAGCTGATCTCCTCAAAGCTAACCTCTCTATCTTCTTTATTTTATTTGGATGCTTCTTTTACTTGCTTATTTCTCTCTTTTCATTATTTTAGTTCTAATTCCTCACCTACAAGTTACTTGTTAATCCCATTGTACTATGAAACACTGCTTCCTTACCACTGAAACCATCCTTTTTAAGTTTCTAGTGACTTCTTTGCCATCAAATCAAGCAGCCTATTCTCAATACTCATTCTCCTTGACCCCTCTGCAATGTTTATACCACTTTGAAAATGTCACTTTCCTGTTCGATAACCTTCATTGGTTCATTGTTGCTTTTAGAACAGTTTATTTAGTTCCTTAGAAAATGAACAAAGACCCTTGCTCCAAAGTCTGGCATCAACTCTCCTTCCAGTTTTATAATAGCTACCATTTACTGAATACTTTCTATGTGCCAGGCACTGTGGTGAACACTTTTCATATATGATCTCATTTAATGCGAAACTGTGAGGCAAGTACAATTAACCTCCATCTTTTACACATGTAGAAACGGAAGCACAGCTTAAAACTTTAGTCTCAGTCTCTCACATGAAGTATATCCAGATGCCTCGTTGACATCTCTTGATTTTTCCACATCCCCAAACTTGCTCCTCATGCAGTCTTTCCCCATTTTGGGAGGGAATAATTCCACTTTTCAAGTTGTTCAGACCCCAAATCTTAGAAATGCCTTTGCTTCCTCTCATCTTTTTAAACCACACCTCAAATACATCATCTTTACCAACAAAATATATCGAGAATTTAACCATTTCTTACCACCTCCACCATTATACTCCTGGTCTAATTTACCCACTACCTCTAACCTAGATTATTAGAATATTCCCCTATTTAGTCTCCCCACTTACACCTTTGCTCCCTATGGTAGTTTCTTAACAGAGCAGCTCCAGAGAGATCCTGCTAAATAAAATTCTGATTGTATTATACCTCTTTTCAGAAACTTTCCAATGGCTCCCATCTCACTCATGTGAAATCTAGCCCATATCATGGCCTGTTGTTACTTCTTCAAACCTGATGCAAACTTCCACTCCTCTCTCCCTCAGTTACTCTTCTCTAGCCATTCTGGTTTCTGTACTGTTTCTTGAGTAGTCCAATATATCCCCCACCTAAGAGAATTTGCACTTATTATTGCCTGTGCTACAAATGCTTTTCTGAAGAGTTTTCTCCTTTGTTTATTTCAGGTCTCTGTTGAAATGGTAACCTATCAGAGAAAACTTTTCTGATGATCTATACAAAATAGCCAATTCTCCACCACTTATGTCACTCTCTAGTTCTTTAGTGTAATGTATTTTTCTTCATAGTTAGAACTTATCACTAGCTGACACACTAGAATGTAGGACTTCAACAAATATTTGTTGAATGAACAAAAGGTATTTGTCCCAAAGAAATGGCAGAGCCATTATTTGAAGCCAGAAATACCTGGCTCTTTATCTTGTTTCAAATAATTATATGCCTACTATTTCCCTATATAAACTTTCTGTTTCATGCACATTATGATAGTTTTCATTGAAGAATCTAGTACCAGAAAAAAATGGCGTATTTTTTATTCTGATTCCCCGCATATGAACATACACCCAAACAAACACCAAGAAATTCTGAATAATATTTGTAAAACACACTTTTAAAAGCATAAATAAGCTCACAGAAACTATAGGAAGTCCTCAGGGACAAGAAATGAAGAAGGATCTGAAAACTATAGATGCAAAAGTCTTAAATATTAGACAATTGAATCAGCAATATATAAAAAGAATGCCACATCATGGTCAAGTAAGATTTATCTCAGGAATGCAAGACTGGTTTTAATTTGAAAATCAATCATTGTAATTCACCATATTAAAAGAAGTAAAGGAGTAAAAAACATAAGAACATTTCAGTAAATACAGAAAAAAGCTCTTAAGAAAATTCATGAACACACAATGGGATTTATAGATGATGTAATACAGAATTGTACACCTGAAATCTATGTGATTTTACTAACAATTGTCACCCCAATAAATTTAATAAAATAAAATTTTTAAAAAAAGAAAATTCAAAATAAAACTCTCAGCAAACTAGGACTAGAAGAGAACTTTCTCAACCTGATAAAAAGTATCCACAATAAACATGTAAGTAACATCATCCTTAAAGGTAAAAGGCTGAATGTTTTCCGCCTAAGAATGGGAATGAGGCAAGGATGACTGCTTTCACTACTTCTATTCACCATTATGCTAGAGGTGCTAGCTAGTGAAATGAGGCAAGTGAAAAATAAAAGATGTGCAGATTGCAATAGAATAAATAAAACTGTCTCTGTTCACGGTGACATAATTGTCTACATAGAAAATTCTAAAGAATTTAAAAAAGTGCTACAAGAAACAATAAGTGAGTTTAGCAAGTTCGGAGGATACAAGGTCAATATACAAATTTTTATATACTAGTGATGAACAATTGGAAAACAAAATTGGAAACATTAGCATTTTCAATAGCAACCCCAAATATGGAGCACTTCGGGATCATTTTTTTAAAGTATGGCTAAGACTTTTACACTGAGAAGTACAAAAACATTGCCAAGGTAAATTAAAGAAGACCTAAATAAATGGATTGGAAGACTCAGGGACATTTTATTGGGATATCAGTTCTTTCCAAATTTTCTGTAGATTCAACACAAACCAAATTAGAATCTCAGCACAATATTTGAAGAAACTGATGAACTGACTCGAAAAGGTAGAATATAACCTAGAATAGTCAGAAATGTTGAAAAAAATGAAATAGGACCATTTGTGACAACATGGATGGATTTTGAGAATATAATGCTAAGTGAAATAAGTCAGACAGAAAAAGCAGAGAACCATATGATTTCACTGATATGTGGTGTATAAACCAACACAACAAAAGAACAAGACAAACAAATGAGAAACAAAAACTCATAGACACAGACAATAGTTTAGTGGCTACCAGAGGGTAAGGGGGGAGGGGAGTGGTAGATGAGGGTAAAGGGGATCAAATATATAGTGATGGAAGGAGAACTGACTCTGGGTGGTGAACACACAATGGGATTTATTGATGATGTAATACAGAATTGTACACCTGAAATCTATGTAACTTTACTAACAATTGTCACCCCGATAAACTTTAATTGAAAGAAAGAAAAAAAAGGTTAGATTTACGAGTTCTGACAATTATGTTCGCAAACTTTATTGCAACAATGATACTAACCTTTTTTGATATCAGAGGGGTTATTCATTATGAATTTGTACCAACTGGACAAACAGTTAACCAAGTTTACTGTTTGGAAGTGCTGGAAAGGGTGTGTGAAAAAGTTAGACGACCTGAACGTTTCACCAACAATTCATGGCACTTGCATCACGACAATGCACCAGCTCACACAGCACTGTCTGTGAGGGAGTTTTAGCAAGTAAACAAATAATAGTATTGGAACACCCTCCCTACTCACCTGATCTGGCCTCCAATGACTTCTTTCTTTACCTGAAGATAAAGGAAGTATTGAAAAGAAGACATTTTGATGACATTCAAGACATCAAGGGTAATATGATGACAGCTCTGATGGCCATTCCAGAAAAAGAGTTCCAAAATTGCTTTGAAGGGGGAACGACGTGCTGGCCTCAGTGCATAGCTTCCCAAGGAGAGTACTTTGAAGGTGACTATAGTGATAATCAACAATGAGGTATATAGAACATTTTCTAGGATGAGTTCGTGAACTTAATTGTCCAACTTCGTATACTATCTGATTTAAAGACTTTCTACAGTGCTATAGTAATCAAAAGAGTGCAGTACTGGCATAATGATAGACATCTAAAAAAGAATAGAGTCCAGAAATAGACCCACAAATATATGGTCAATTAATTTTGACAAGGTGCCAATGCAATTCACTGGGGTAAAATAATTCTTTCAACAAATGTGCCAGAACTCCTAAATGTCCAGATTTTTTAAAAAGGAACCTCAATTTTTATCTGATGCCATACACAGTAATTAACTCAAATGGATTATAGACCTAAAGGTAAAAGTGAAAACTATAAAACGCCTAGAAGAAAACCTAGGAGAAAGCCCTCACCACTTTGACATAGGCAAAGGTTGCTCAGGATGCAAAAAGTGCAAACCAGGAAGAAAACGGTTTATACACTTAATTTCACTAAAATTTAAAACTTCTTTTCTTTGAAATACAAATTAAGAAAAGGAAATGGCAAGTCACACAATGGGAGAGGAATCTACAATACGTAACTCCAACAAAGGACTTGTGTTCAGCACATATAGTGATTTCATAATTAATTAATAAGACAAGTTAAAAGAACAGATAAAATATTTAAATAGAAACTTCACAAAAAAATTATAAAAATGACCAATAAACACAAGAAAAGATGCTCAATATCATTAGTCATCAGAGAACTACAAATTAAAATTGTAATCATCTATCACTACATATCTAGTAGGATGGCTAAAATTAAAAAGACTGATAATACCAAGTGTTGGCTTGGATGGGAAGCAATTAGAACTCTCATGCATTGCTGGTGGCACTATAAAATGGTGCAACCAATTTCAAAAACTGTTTAGAGTTTTCTAGGAAATTAAATATATATTTACCATGTGGCCGAGCTATCCCACTCTTAGGTATTTAGCTAAGTGAAATAAAAACATATGTCCATGCATGGATGTTCATAGCAGCTTTACTCCTAATAACCTAAAATTGGAAGCATCCTAAATGTCCTCCAATAGATTAATGGCTGAAAAAATTGTGGCATATTTATATAATGATATATAACTCAGCAATAAAATGGAACAGATTGCTGATATACCCTAAGATATGAATCTCAAAGACATTTTATGTGAACAAAAGAAGCCAGACACAGTAGTGTTCATACTATATGATTCCATTTATGTGAAATTCTAGAAAAGTCAAAGCTAATCAATAAAGATAGAAAGCATGTCAATGGTTATACAGGGCTGGAAATAAGAGATATGTCTGGAAAGGAGCACAAGATAAGTTTTTAGAGTGATGTGAATGATCTATATACATGTATATTGACCACGATGAAGCATTGGTTATAGCTCATAGGAGTATACACTTAAAATGGGTGCATTTTAATTATGTTAATTGTACTGTAACAAAATTGATTTTAGGACTTCCGGAAAAATGGCCACGTGAGGTGAGCCTCCGTAAATCTCCCCTGGAATTTACAACGAATCGAACAACAAAAACTCCACAAAGGACTCCGTGCACAGCAGACAGGCAAGACGAAGAGGCCCACTACTGAAATCACCTACAGGTGTGAGATTCCCACAAGCAGGGGGAGGAGGAAAGGGAGAAGTGCGGAGACGGAGCCGCGCGGGCGAAGGACGCAGACCTAGCTCAGTGCTCCGAGCTCGCTGCTTCCCAAAACTACCGCAGCTGCAGGAGAGGGAAGAATTCAGACTGCTAGGGCTCTGCTTATGGCCCACAGGGCTGAGGGGGCAGCATAAAACACGGCTGAACCCAACGCTCACGGCAGAGACCTCGGAGAAAAGACTGAGGGAAGAAGGCTGAAAACGGTGGTTTAAGTCCTCACTGCCGAGCAGAGAATGGAAGCCTTAGGCACTGAGACTAGCCGCCCCCCCCCCCAGAGCTCGCCCCGCCCCCAACTGCCCGGTGCTAGAAGCGGAACAGTAGTAGTGTCAGATCAAAACAACAGAAAATTTGCTGTTTTGAGAACTGTGGACCGCAGACACAAATTCACAGCACAACTAGTTCCGGCAAAGGGGAGGGAGCTGTGGAAGCAGGACCGGATGTGGTGGTGGTCGCAGCCATCGCTCTGGGCCACCTCTCACAACTCACCCCGCCCCTGGCCCCACCTATCTGGACAGATACCTGCAGGAGTAAACAGAACTGCTGAAACATACCGGCTCTGAATCTGGAGCTGGAAGAGCTTTGGAATATCAAAAGCTGTCCGCATACCCACCGGGACACTGCGCCCTGTGACTTAGATGAACTATTAACAGAGGAGAAGCCCGTCTCCAAGGGAATCCCCCCATTGTGTGAAAAGTTGGAATAGTGCAGAGAAAACATAGCACTACCGTGTGGGAGAAGAAAAAAAAGCTGCAGTTGGAGAAAAAATAAAACATTTTACCAAGAAGTACTAGAAAACAAAAGAAAGACCGCTTCCTATCAACCTGTTGCAGAAGTCACTCCTGTAGATGTCTAGGAAGAGAAATAGTAAACCAGTAATTGCCATGAATAATCAAGGCAACAAGATAGCTCAGAAAGAAAGTGAAAAGTCTCCAGAAAAGGCACTTAAAGATACAGAAATATGTGACTTAAATGACAGAGAATTCAAGATTGCAGTTCTGAAAAAACTCAACGAGATGCAAGAAAACGCAGATAGGCAGTTAAGTGAACTCAGAAACACAATCAAAGAACAGCATGAGCATTTTACGAAAGAGATTGAAATTTTAAAAAAGAACCAAATAGAATTTCTGGAGATTAAGAACTCAATAGAAGAAATTAAGAATGAAATAACCAGCTTAGGTAGTAGAGTTGACCAGATGGAGCAAAGAATCAGTGACATCGAAGATAGAAACCTGGAAATGACACAGATGGAAGAAGAAAGAGACTTGAGAATGAAAAGAAATGAAAGAACTCTACAAGAACTTTCTGACTCCATCAGAAAGAGCAATATAAGAATAATGGGCATACCAGAAGGAGAAGGAAGAGAGAAGGGAACAGAGAATATATTCAAACAAATTGTCGATGAGAACTTCCCAAACTTGTGGACAGAACTGGACCCTCGAATCCAAGAAGCAAATAGAACACCTAGTTACCTCAATCCCAACAGGCCTTCTCCAAGGCACATTGTATTGAAGCTGTCTAAAATCAATGACAAAGAAAGAATCCTCAAGGAAGCCAGGGAAAAGAAGACGGTAACTTACAAAGGAAAGCCCATTAGATTATCATCAGATTTTTCAGCAGAAACTCTACAAGCCAGGAGGGAGTGGAACCAAATATTCAAACTATTGAAAGAGAGAAATCATGAGCCAAGAATAATATATCCAGCAAAGATATCCTTTAGATATGAAGGAGGAATAAAGACCTTTCCAGACATACAGAAGCGGAGGGAATTTTCTAATACATGACCTGCACAACAAGAAATACTAAAGGAGGCTTTCGACCACCATCAACAGGGACAATTTGTGGCAACCAAAACTCAAAAAGGGGGAGTGTAAAGGCCTGAACCGGAATATGGGAATGGAGAAAGTAAGCGTGCTGAAGAAAATGGAATACTCTAAATATCAAACTTTCTTTTACATAAACTTAAGGGTAACCACTCAAAAAAAATCCAGAACTGAAATATATACTGAAATAAAAGAAGAAACAGAGGGAAACATCATAGAATACCACCACACAGAAATAATAGACAACAACAAAAAGGCAAAGAAACAATGGAGACACAGCCTTACCAGAAAACTAAAGATAGAATGACAGGAAATCCTCACATATCAATAATCACCCTAAATGTAAATGGACTGAACTCACCAATAAAAAGGCACAGAGTAGCAGATTGGATCAAAAAACTAAACCCAACCATATGCTGTCTCCAAGAGACACATCTCAGCTACAAGGACAAGCATAGACTCAAAGAGAAAGGGTGGAAATTGATACTCCAAGCAAATGGTACCCAGAGAAAATCAGGTGTAGCCATAATGATATCAGATGAAACAGACTTCAAGGTGAAAAAGATAACAAGAGACAAAGATGGACATTTCATAATGGTGAAGGGGACTGTACAACAAGAAACATAACAGTCATCAATATTTATGCCCGCAATCAGGGAGCACCGAAATACACCAAGCAACTACTAACAGAAATAAAGGCAGAAATTGACCAAAACACAATTATACTAGGGGACTTAAATACATCATTGACAGCTATGGATAGATCATCCAAACAGAAAATAAATAACAAAATAGCAGCCCTAAATGACACATTAGATGAAATGGACATAATTGAAATTTATAGAGCACTTCATCCTAAAATATCAGACTATACATTCTTTTCTAGTGTACACGGAACATTCTCAAGGATAGACCATATATTGGGACATAAAATCAGTCTCAGCAAATTTAAGAAGATTGAAATCATACCAAGCATATTCTCTGATCACAAGGCTTTGAAATTGGATATCAACTGCAAAAAGAAAGTGGGAAATAACACAAATACATGGAGATTAAACAACATACTTTTAAAGAAGGACTGGGTCAAAGAAGAAGTTAGAGGAGAGATCAAAAGATACATAGAAACAAATGACAATGAAAATACATCCTACCAAAATTTTTGGGATGCAGTGAAAGCAGTTTTAAGAGGGAAATTTATCTCATTACAGGCCTATCTCAAGAAACAAGAAAACTCCCAAATAAATAACTTCATGTTACACCTTAAACAACTAGAAAAAGAAGAACAAGTAAAACCCAAGGTCAGCAGAAGAAGGGAAATAAGAAAAATTAGAGCAGAACTAAATGAAATAGAGAACAAAAAGACAATAGAAAAAATTAATGTGACAAAGAGCTGGTTCTTTGAAAAGATTAACAAAATTGACAAACCCTTGGCTAGACTTACTAAGATAAAAAGAGAGAAGACACTAATTAACAAAATCAGAAACGAAAAAGGGGATGGCATCACGGACACCACAGAAATACAAATGCTCATCCAAGAATACTATGAAGGACTATATGCCACCAAATTCAACAGCCTAGAAGAAATGGACATGTTCTTAGAAACACATAGCCTTCCAAGGCTGAACCATGAGGAACTGGAAAATCTAAACAGACCGATCACCAGTAACGAAATTGAATCAGTCATCCAAAACCTTCTGAAAAGCAAAAGTCCGGGACCAGATGGCTTCACTGGTGAATTCTACCAAACCTTCAAAGAGGATGTATTACCAATCCTGCTTAAACTCTTCCAAAAAATTGAAGAAGAGACAGTACTCCCTAACTCATTTTATGAGGCCAACATTACCCTGATACCAAAACCTGGTAAGGACAGCACAAAAAAAGAAAACTACAGACCAATATCTCTGATGAATACCGATGCAAAAATCCTAAATAAAATTCTAGCAAATCGAATACAACAATGCATTAGAAAGATTATTCATCACGACCAAGTGGGGTTCATCCCCGGGGCACAAGGATGGTTCAACATCCGCAAATCCATCAATGTGATACATCACATAAACAAAATAAAGGACAAAAATCATATGATTATATCAATTGATGCAGAAAAAGCATTTGACAAGATACAACATCCATTTATGATTAAAATACTTAATAAAATAGGTGTAGAGGGAAAATACCTTAACATAATAAAGGCCATATATGACAAGCCCTCTGATAATCTCATAATTAATGGAGAAAAACTGAAGCCCTTTGCTCTACGTTCAGGAACACGACAGGGCTGTCCCCTATCACCTCTGCTTTTCAACATAGTGTTGGAAGTCCTTGCCAGAGCAAACAGGCAAGAGAAAGAAATAAAAGGCATCCAAATTGGGAATGAAGAAGTTAAATTATAACTCTTTGCAGATGATATGATGCTATATATAGAAAACCCTAAAGACTCCAACAAAATTGATTTTTAAAAAGATCTGGAAGATAGAATGGGAAGGTCCAACATACATCTAACAGGAATTCCAAAGGGAGAGAATATAGGTATCACCCACTTTTCAAAAGTTTACATTAAGCCACTTCACTTTTAAGATAGACCTACATTGGGCTGCTGGATGGCTTATTTGGTTAGAGTGCGAGCTCTGAAGAACAGGTTTGCTGGTTCAATTCCCATGAACCCTGGACAAACACACTGTTCCACAATGTTCCTCAGTAAATTTTTTTAAAAAAAGAAAGACCTACATTAGTACCTGTTTTCACCAACTAGAAGAAATACAAAGAGGATTTTCATTTTTACCAATAAAAGCAAAAATAGCATTCAGTGTTTGTTTTGCAGCGAGCCTTAGAGGCAACACACACCTCAAGCAGTGAGAGTGGAACCACCAAGCTCCTTCCCAGGAACTATACACAACATCTCAATATCAAGCTGCCATAAGCTTTGAACTGTGTCTCTGAGCATCTGTGCTTTATTTCCATTTACTTTGTGCATTTATTAGCAAGATGTGTTCTATGGTATCAGAAAAGCCTAAGAGAGCTTGTAAGGATGTTACACTTCGCATAAAACTGGATGCAACTAAATGTTTCAATCATGGTGAACAAAATAAAGACATTTATGCATGTGTTGAATTTTGGTTCTGGGAACACTCAAAAATTTTCCATAAGAATTAATGCTAACTGCTCCTTCACTTTACACCATTTTGGCTTATAAAAGATTTCAGAGGAATGTGTTACTTTCAGATAGTGGGGGAAACCTGTATAGAGAGTCAATAACTAAAGAGATAATAGCTGACAGTTTTTCAAATGTGATGAAAGATATTAATCTTCAGATTCAGGAAGCACAAATCTTGGGCAGGAAAAATTTAAAAAAAAATCCACACCAGGTCACACATTAGTAAAATCCAGAATGCCAAAGACAAAATGATGTTAAAAGTAACCCAGGAGAAAAGATAAATTATCTTTCAAGGAATAGCAATTAGATGGATAGCAGACTTAACAAGAACAACTGAAAGCATAATATGATGGAAAATTATCAACATGTCCAGCAAAAACCAAACAAACAAACAAACAATCCTTCAAACTAGAATTCTCACCATTTTAAAACATTTTCAGAGAGTGGATGGTGGTTTTAAAGGTATTCACATATGTAAACATTCACCAACTTTTACATTTAGTATGTGTACAGTTGATTCTATGAAAGTTGTACCTCAACAAAAAAATTTAAATACTTCCAGGCATAGGTATTGAGGTTTTACAACTCACAAAGCCACACTAAAATCATTACCAAATATCTACTTCAGAAAGAGAAATTTAACTCAAAAGGAAGGAGTGAGGTTAAAAAAGAGAGAACAGAGAAGTTGGTAAACATGGGTAAAACTAAATAAAATCAACTCTATCAAATAGCAATTATAATATCATATTTAATTCACTGTAAGATGGACTTTTAAAAGGCTTTTCAACATTTCTGAAATTGAGATGTACCTTATATGTTGATGTATCATGGTTTAATTGGAAGCACTTTTTCTTTCTTTGGAGTAGATAAAATAATGGTGTATCTTACAATTAATGGGCCCTTTTTTCAGCAAAATGTAATAATTACTGATTTGAGGAATATAAATAAACAAAGTGGAGTAGAAGGTCCAAGATGGTGGATTAGGTAAACATTATACCTACTGCAAAAAAAATGGGCAGAGGACATGAACAGACATTTCTCCAAAGAAGACAGAGAGGTGGCTAATAGACATATGAAAAGATGCTCAACGTCACTAATCATCAGAGAAAGGCAAATGAAAACCACAATGAGAAACCACGTCACTCCTGTCAGAATAACTATCATCAATAAATCAACAAACATCAAGTACTGCTGAGGATGTGGAGAGAAGGGAAACCTTGTGCACTGTTGGTGGGATTGAAAATTGGTGCAGCCACTATGGAAAACAGTATTGAGATGCCTCAAAAAATTAAAAATAGAGCTGCCTTATGACCAGCAGTTCCACTCCTGGGTATTTATCCAAAGAAATCCAAAACACTAATTCATATATATATATACACATATATATATGTATATATACATACATATTTACATTCAATTATAGTTGTCATTCAATGTTATTTTATGTTACTTTCAGGTGTACAGAGTATTGGTCATGCATCTATACAATCTATGAAGTGATCCCCCTGATAAGTCCAGTACGCGTCTGACAACCTACATAGTCTTCACAACATTATTGATTATATTCTCCGTACTATATTTCACGTCCCCGTAACTATTCTGTGACTACCAATTTGTACTTACTAATTCCTTCACCTTCTTCTGACCCATCCCCCAACCTCCCTCTCATACAGAAATCATCAGATTTTTTCTCTGTATCTATGAGTCTATTTTTCTTTTGTTTATTCACATATACATTCAGCATGAGGTACAGTGTAGGGAATATAGTCAATGGTTTTGTAATAGCTATGTATGATGCCAGAGGGGTAGTAGACTTGGTGGGGTTATCATTTTTTCAGGGTTATAAATGTCTCATCATTATGTTGTTTTGTATACCTACTATTAATAATAAAAAAGAAATCAAAGTAGAAAAAAATTATTTAAGAAGAGAAACTGACTGATGTTAAAATGTTCTAATATCCTCCTTTAGGAGGAGAGTAGAAATATTGAATAGATTTAGATTTTATTAAGTTAGGTATTACTACGAAAATGTAAGGTAATCCTGTGTATGTACCATAACCACAGAAGGAAGATAATTATTTCAAGTCACATTAGAACACATTCTTTTGACTGTACATCCCTAATGGAATATATCTAATGGACAAAAAGAGCCATAAAGAAATATTAGGCTGCATTAAATAGTCTTCTTGGTGGTAATAGTATTGTTATTTTGGAACCATCAAATATGTAACGATGTTAATGTCACTAAGATCCAATATTTTCAAGAGAGGAGAGATAAAAGTATACAATTAAATAAATTAATTTAAAACCCTGTAAACTTAAAATGGGACCAAATAGTGGCTTCACTGATTGTTATGGCTTCACTGAAGGGAAATGTCACTGTAAATAGCTGCCAAATTATGGATCATGCCGAAGTGTCACAACTGCACTAAAGATACATAGCACTAGAGGCTACTGCCATTGTGATGCCCTTGAGTTATGAAGAAGGGTAGCAGCCTGATGCAAGGCTCTTTGTGTCCTTATTATAGCAAAGTGTTACCAGTTCAGGGTACAAGAAAAGCTTGTCCAATGTGGGGCTCAGTTATTAATCTGTCCCTTTCAGACCTAATAGCTGTAGCAGAAGTAAAGAGACTATCCATATCCCTCGCTTTTAGATACACAAACAAACAATGGGGAGGGGACAGGTTTCATAGCTGTAACTGCATGAGAAACGACTGGTAATGGGAAAATATTATAATCAAATGGTCTCATCAAAGAATATTATTAAATTTACCATAGTGTATGTCTGATAGGCTTAGTTGCTTCTTATGCAGATAGATGTAGGAAATCTAAGCAATAATGCACTTTATCCCTTTGTCAAAACTTAAGGGGTAAGGACATTGTCAACTAAATTGCTTCTTCTAAAGCGAAGTGTGCCCCGGTTTCTTTCATTTTAATGGGAGGGTAATAAAGATAAAAGACCAGCATTTTTACTGATGGATCCCTTAAGCTACAGACTAGAAACTTATTGTGTTTTGAAGGAATACTCTAAATTCATCTATGTAAAAAAAATTTCAAATGCCACAGTTTGAAATAAAATATAATCTGAAACGCTCATGCTTTCACTTTCCCCAAACTAAGGAACTACAGTGCATGCTGATTTCATTTAATCTTAGGAAACATGCATGAAAGATTCCACCCATTCAGATAATGCCAAAAATATGTTTAAACTTTTTTTTATTCTTCTGAAAAATGAGTTGTAAATGAGGGTCATAGTTTAGCAGCAGCGTCATCTTCTGGGATTATCATTCAAGACCACCCTCTAATCGATGGTGAAATGGTGCAGTGCTCTCAACACTTTTCTTCTGAACTGTACTACATATCACAAAAAGTACCACCATAATTCAGGCAACTGTCAATCTTTGTTTTAGAGATGGCGCTAGGGCTAGGCAATCCTGGTGGATGAATTTTTTCTTTGTTCTCAGGGTCGCCTTCTCTGTACATCAGCCTCAAGTTCTCTGGGTCGGCAGATGGAAGGGCTTGACTGATAAGTGTGCCAAGAAAGGAGGGTGTCCCAATTATTCCTTACCATTTCCCATATGACTTCAAATTTGTTCTGCATGCAAAAAATACCAAAAATCTCATTACAGACCCCTTTGATGATGATTTCTGCTGTTGACCAATGTCAGCAGTAGGAACAAAAAAAGTCAGGGAATAGTTTGCAAAGCAATTCAGACATTTTGCATGATATGTTCTATAAATTGTTATTATATGGTTTCATCTGAATGGAGTTTCCCAGAAGTAGTATTGAGCTTCTATAAATGGTCGTTAGTATTACGTTCCGTATTTATCTAACAAAAGTGCAGTAACAAGTAGCTATTAGGTTGGTGCAAAAGTAATTGCGATTTGAGAGGATAAAAGTAATTGCAAAAACCGCAATAACTTTTGCACCAACCTAATATTTCTTATTAAAATAAAAATCTTGTGTTAGGTACTGAAGTAGCATTCCAGCTAATGAGGATATAATGTCCTCAGTACTACACAGACCTTCTTTTTGTGTTCACCACCACAAGATGCTGGAAATTGACAAATGATATGTCATTTAAGATATGCTTGCCACAGGGACCTGTTTTTTTTTGCTTCCTGTTTCTGGTTTTTATTTTGGTTAACATTTATAATGGCCACCCTAATTGTAATGGGTAATGGTTTAACCCCTTTGTAGAGTTCCCAATTAGCATGAATTTACAACCTTCAGGGTCTCCTTTACAATGGGGTAGGGTATGCTCAGTAGTGAGAATATTTTTCTTGATCACTTTACCACATGTACATATGGGATAAATACCATCTTTAAAATTTATATAAAACCAGATGAGCAATGTGCAACTTTCAGAAAAACTACAATAGAAAAGGAACAAGCATGATCAACTGTGGATAATTTCCTAGGGATTCCAAAACAAGTTTTCTGAATGTAATCCAGATGTGAAATGGCGTGATCTGATGGAGTCCTAATTAAATTCTCTATGCTTTCCACTCTCTTGTTTTATTAAATATTATTTCTTATTATAGACTTAAAGTCTAAATTTATTTATGCTAACATTATTACTTAATTTTTAGGTTTGAGGTGTGTGGGAGTTTTTTTGAAATTATATTTTCTGTAACTAATTTTTTAGTTTTGGCCCAGAATTAAATATTTAGAGTCATAGTTCAGGAGTCAAAATACAAAACTCTGGATTATCAGTACTGTTGATGTGGGTATTTTAAACTTTGAATTCTATATTACTAGACCTTCAGCATTATAATACTACAACTTATAAAAGAAGGAATGTCTGATGTGAGAACCTTATTGCTGTTACTATGAGCAAACTATGGAATGCTGGCAAAAATAAATAATAAATAAATAAATAAATAATTTGGAAAGCACTGAAAAAGAACCCTGCAAACTAAAGTTTGACTTGGAATATAGTAATACTTTATGGGTTTTTTTCTTTTTCTTTTTTTCTTTTTCTTTTTTGTTAGATTCAGGTGTACAAAGCAACATATTAGTTAGACCTTTATACCCCTCACAAAGTGATAACCACCTCCCCCAAACTACTACCCCTCTGACATCTTATATAACTGTTACAATACCACTGACTATCTTCTTTATGCTATACTCTACCTCCCGTGACCATATATATATACACATTTTTTTCTTATACTTGATATACAATATTATTATACTTCAGCTTCAGTTGTACAGCACATTGATCATGCCTCTGTATAACCATCCTTTTTACTTCTGTAAAATCTGCAGTAATTTCCTAATTTTCATAATTTGATTTTTCTCTCCTTTTTCTTCCTTCATTTTATTTTTTAATTTATTTGGGTGACAATTGTTAGTAAAATTACATAGATTTCAGGTGTACAATTCTGTATTACATCATCTATAAATCCCATTGTGTGTTCATCACCCAGAGTCAGTTCTCCTTCCATCACCATATATTTGATCCCCCTTACCCTCGTCTCCCACCCCCCACCCCCCTTACCCTCTGGCAACCACTAAACTATTGTCTGTGTCTATGAGTTTCTGTTTCTCATTTGTTTGTCTTGTTCTTTTGTTGTTTTTGGTTTATATACCATATATCAGTGAAATCACATGGTTCTCTGCCTTTTCTGTCTGACTTATTTCACTTAGCATTATACTCTCAAGATCCATCCATGTTATCACAAATGGTCCTATTTCATCTTTTCTTACCACCTAATAGTATTCCATTGTGTATATACACCACAACTTCTTTATCCATTCATCTATCGAAGGACATTTTGGTTGTATCCATGTCTTGGCCACCATAAACAAAGCTGCAATGAACATTGGAGCACACGTGTCTTTATCTCTAAATGTTTTCAGATTTTTTGGGTAGATACCCAGGAGAGGGATTGCTGGGTCATATGGTAATTCTATTCGTAATTTTTTGAGGAACCTCCACACTGCCTTCCATAATGGCTGCACCAGTCTGCATTCCCACCAATAGTGTGTGAGGGTTCCTTTTTCTCCACAGCCTCTCCAACATTTGTTACTATTTATCTTGTTGATGATCGCCATTCTGACTGGGGTGAGGTGATATCTCATTGAGGTTTTTATTTGCATTTCTCTGATGATTAGTGATGTTGAGCATTTTTTCATATGTCTATTTGCCATTTGTATGTCCTTTTTGGAGAAATGTCTCTTCAGGTCGTCTGCCCATTTTTCAATTGGGTTGTTTGTGTTTCAGTTGTTGAGCTTCTGGTATATTTTCATTTACTGAAAATATACATCTTTCCTAGCTCTTTTCACTGAAAAGGTCTAGAAACAATGAAATTCCAGTCGTGATGAGCACCCTTAGCACCCATACTGTGGTCTCTAATTTTCCCAATAGATGGTATCAAGGGCTTCTTGGAGGAATCACTGCAGATTTGGATTAGAAAATGAACAATAGAGGGACGGCCCGGTGGCTCAGGCGGTTAGAGCTCCGTGCTCCTAACTAACTCCGAAGGCTGCCAGTTCAATTCCCACATGGGCCAGTGGGCTCTCAACCACAAGGTTGCCAGTTCAATACCTCGAGTCCCACAAGGGATGGTGGGCTCTATCCCCTGCAACTAAGATTCAACACGGCACCTGGAGCTGAGCTGCCTCCCGGATGGCTCAGTTGTTGGTTGGAGCGCGGGCTCTCAACCACAAGGTTGCCAGTTCAATTCCTCAACTCCCGCAAGGGATGGTGGGCAGCACCCCCTGCAACTAAAATTGAACATGGCACCTTGAGCTGAGCTGCCGCTGAGCTCCCTGAAGCCTCAGTTGGTTGGAGTGTGAGCTCTCAACCACAAGGTTGCCGGTTCGACTCCTGCAAGTGATGGTAGGCTGTGCCCCCTGCAACTAGCAATGGCAACTGGACCTGGAGCTGAGCTGCACCCTCCACAACTAAGACTGAAAGAACAACAACTTGAAGCTGAACAGAACCCTCCACAACTAAGATTGAAAGCACAACAACTTGACTTGGAGAAAAGTCCTGGAAGTGCACACTGTTCTCCAATAAAGTCCTGTTCCCCTCCCCCAATAAAATCTTTTAAAAAAAAATTATAAAAAAAGAAAAGAAAATGAACAATAGAGACGTCATCAAAATGGCGGCATGAGGTGAGCCTCCGTAAATCTCCCCTGGATTTTACAACTAATCAAACAACAATAACTTCACAAAGCACTCCCTGCACAGCAGACAAGCAAGATGAAGAGGCCCAATACAGAAATCACCTACAGGAGGAAACAGAACTGCTGAAACATACGGGCTCTGTATCGGGAGCTGGAAGAGTTTGGGAACATCAAAAGCTCTCCGCATACCCATCGGGACACTGCGCCCTGTGACCTAGATGAACTATTAACAGAGGAGAAGCCCGTCTCCCAGGGAATCCCCCCATTGTGTGAGAAGCTGGAATAGTGCAGAGAAAACATAGCACTACCATGTGGGAGAAGAAAAATAGGCTGCAGTCGGAGAAAAAAATAAAACATTCTACCAACAAGTACTGGAAAACAAAAGAAAGACCTCTTCCTATCAACCTGTTGCAGAAGCCATTACTGTAGATGTCTAGGAAGAGAAAAAGTAAATCAGTAATTGCCATGAATAACGAAGGCAACAAGATAGCTCAGAAAGAAAGTGAAAAATCTCCAGAAAAGGCACTTAAAGGTACAGAAATATGTGACTTAAATGACAGAGAATTCAAGATTGCAGTTCTGAAAAAACTTAACGAGATGCAAGAAAACACAGATAGGCAGTTAAATGAACTCAGAAACACAATCAAAGAAGAGCATGAGCATTTTACGAAAGAGATTGAAATTTTAAAAAACAACAAATTAGAATTTCTGGAGATTAAGAACTCAATAAAAGAAATTAAGAATGAAATAACCAGCTTAGGTAGTAGAGATGACCAGATGGAGGAAAGAATCAGTGACATTGAAGATAGAAACCTGGAAATTACACAGATGGAAGAAGAAAGAGACCTGAGACTTAAAAGAAATGAAAGAACTCTACAAGAACTTTCTGACTCCATCAGAAAGAGCAATATAAGAATAATGGGCATACCAGAAGGAGAAGGAAGAGAGAAGGGAACAGAGAATATATTCAAACAAATTGTCGATGAGAACTTCCCAAACTTGTGGACAGAACTGGACACTTGAATCCAAGAAGCAAATAGAACACCTAGTTACCTCAATCCCAACATTCCTTCTCCAAGGCACAATGTATTGAAGCTCTCTAAAATCAATGACAAAGAAAGAATCCACAAGGCAGCCAGAGAAAAGTAGACGGTAACTTACAAAGGAAAGCCCATTAGATTATCATCAGATTTTTCAGCAGAAACTCTACAAGCCAGGAGGGAGTGGAACCAAATATTCAAACTATTGAAAGAGAGAAACCATGAGCCAAGAATAATATATCCAGCAAAGATATCCTTTAGATATGAAGGAGGAATAAAGACCTTTCCAGACATACAGAAGCTGAGGGAATTTTCTAATACATGACCTGCACTACAAGAAATACTAATGGAGGCTATTCAACCACCATCAACAGGGACAATTTGTGGCAACCAAAACATAAAAAAGGGGAGAGTAAAGGCCTGAACCGGAATACGGGAATGGAGAAAGTAAGTGTGCTGAAGAAAAGGGAATACTCTAAATATCAAACTTTCTTTACATAAACTTAAGGGTAACCACTCAAAAAAATCCAGAACTGAAATATATACTGAAATAAAAGAAGAAACAGAGGGAAACATCATAGAATACCACCACATAGAAATAATAGACAACAACAAAAAGGCAAAGAAACAATGGAGACACAGCCTTACCAGAAAACTAAAGATAGAATGAGAGGAAATCCTCACATATCAATAATCACCCTAAATGTAAATGGACTGAACTCACCAATAAAAAGGCACAGAGTAGCCGATTGGACCAAAAAATTAAGCCCAACCAAATGTTGTCTCCAAGAGACACATCTCAGCTACAAGGACAAGCATAGACTCAAAGTGAAAGGGTGGAAATTGACACTCCAAGCAAATGGTACCCAGAGAAAATCAGGTGTAGCCATAATGATATCAGATGAAACAGAATTCAAGGTGCAAAGATAACAAGAGACAAAGATGGACATTTCATAATAGTGAAGGGGACTATAAAACAAGAAGACATAACTGTCATCAATATTTATACCCCCAATCAGAGAGCACCGAAATATACCAAGCAACTACTAACAGAAGTAAAGGGAGAAATTGACCAAAACACAATTATACTAGGGGACTTAAATACATCATTGACAGCTATGGATAGATCATCCAAACAGAAAATAAATAACAAAATAGCAGCTCTAAATGACACATTAGATGAAATGGACATAATTGACATTTATAGAGCACTTCATCCTAAAACATCAGACTATACATTCTTTTCTAGTGTACATGGAACATTCTCAAGGATAGACCATATATTGGGACATAAAATCAGTCTCAGCAAATTTAAGAAGATTGAAATCATAAAATCATACCATGCATATTCTCTAATCACAAGGCTTTGAATTTGGATTTCAACTGCAAAAAGAAAGCGGGAAAAACCACAAAAACATGGAGATTAAACAACATACTTTTAAAGAACGACTGGGTCAAAGAAGAAGTTAGAGGAGAGATCAAAAGATACATAGAAACAAATGACAATGAAAATGCATCCTACCAAAATTTTTGGGATGCAGCAAAGGCAGTTTTCGGAGGGAAATTTATCTCATTACAGACCTAGCTCAAGAAACAAGAAAACTCTCAAATAAATAGCCTCATGTTACACCTTAAAGAACCTGAAAAGAAGAACAAGTGAAACCCAAGGTCAGTAGAGGAAAGGAAATAACAAAAATTAGAGCAAAACTAGATGAAATAGAAAACAAAAAGACAATAGAAAAAGTTAATGTGACAAAGAGCTGGTACTTTGAAAAGATTAACAAAATTGACAAACCCTTGGCTAGACTCACTAAGATAAAAAGAGAGAAGACACTAATTAACAAAATCAGAAACAAAAAAGGGGAAGTTATCACGGACACCACAGAAATACAAAGGATCATCGAAGAATACTATGAATGACTATGTGCCACCAAATTCAATAACCTAGAAGAAATGGACAAGTTCTTAGAAACATATAGCCTTCCAAGGCTTAACCATGAAGAACTGGAAAATCTAAACAGACCGATCATCAGTAACGAAATTGAATCAGTCATCCAAAACCTTCCCAAAAGCAAAAGTCCGGGACCAGATGGCTTCACTAGTGAATTCTACCAAACCTTCAAAGAAGATCTAATACCAGTCCTGCTCAAACTCTTCCAAAAAATTGAAGAAGAGACAGTACTCCCTAACTCATTCTATGAGGCCAACATTACCCTGATACCAAAACCTGGTAAGGACAGCACAAAAAAAGAAAACTGCAGACCAATATCTCTGATGAATACTGATGCAAAATTCCTAAATAAAATTCTAGCAAATCGAATACAACAATGAATTAAAAAGATTATTCATCACGACCAAGTGGGGTTCATCCCCGGGGCACAAGGATCGTTCAACATCCGCAAGTCCATCAATGTGATACATCACATAAAATAAATGACAAAAATCATATGATTATATCAATTGATGCAGAAAAAGCATTTGACAAGATACAACATCCATTTATGATTAAAAAACTTAATAAAATAGGTATGGAAGGAAAATACCTTAACATAATAAAGGCCACATATGACAAACCCTCTGCTAATCTCGTAATTAATGGAGAAAAACTGAAGCCCTTTGCTCTACGTTCAGGAACACAACAGGGCTGGTCCGTATCACTTCTGCTTTTCAAGATAGTGTTGGAAGTCCTCGCCAGAGCAATCAGGCAAGAGAAAGAAATAAAAGGCATCCAAATTGGGAATGAAGAAGTTAAATTATAACTCTTTGCAGATGACATGATGCTATATATAGAAAACCCTAAAGACTCCACTAAAAAGCTATTAGAAACAATCAACAAATACAGTAAAGTTGCTGGCTACAAAATCAACGTACAAAAGTCCATTGCTTTCCTATATACTAACAATGAAATCTCAGAGAAAGAAATACAAAAAACAATTCTTTTTGCAATTGCAGCAATTAGTATAAAATACCTAGGAATAAACTTAACCAAGGTTGTGAAAGACCTATATGCTGAAAACTATAAGACATTTTTGAAAGAAATTGAAGAAGACACAAAGAAATGGAAAGACATTCCATGCTCGAGGATTGGAAGAATCAACATAGTTAAAATGGCTATACTACCCAAAGCAATATACAGATTCAATGCAATCCCCATCAAAATCCCAATGGCATTTTTTAAAGAAATAGAACAAAAAATCATCAGATTTGTTTGGAACCACAAAAGACCCCGAATAGCCAAAGCAATCTTAAGAAAAAAGAACCATACTGGAGGTATGACCCTCCCTGACTTTAGCTTGTACTACAGGGCTACAATGATCTAAACAGCATGGTATTGGCAGAAAAACAGACACATAGACCAATGGAATAGAATTGAGAACCCAGAAATAAAACCACATAAATATGGACAGATAATTTTTGACAAAGAAGCTCAAAACATACAATGGAGCAAAGACAGCCTCTTCAATAAATGATGCTGGGAGAATTGGATAACCACGTGCAAAAGAATGAAACTGGACTGCTATTTGTCACCGTGTATCAAAATTAATGCAAAATGGATCAAAGACTTAAGCATAAGACCTGACACAATAAACTCCATAGAAGAAAACATAGGTACTAAACTTATGGACCTTGGGTTCAAAGAGCATTTTATGAATTTGACTCCAAAGACAATGGAAGTAAAAGGTAAAATAAAGGAATGGGAGTCCTTTTTTTTCCCCCCAAATTTATTTATTTGTTTTTTAATTAGTTTCAGGTGCACAAGACAAATCAAAACTTAGAAGTTTATCATTTATATCCCTCACACTGTGTGAACCCCTGTCCCCCCATCCACTATCCCTCTGTACGTTCCCCAAATTAGTTTTCAAACCCCCATGACCATCTTGTGGTTACCGACTATTTTTCAAAACCTCTCACCTTCCCCTTATCCCCACCCCCCGCCCCTCTAGCAACCCTCTGTTTTTCCTCCATGTTTCCAAAACTGTCTCTGATTAGTTCATTCACTTATTCTTTTCTTTAGATTCCGCATATAAGTGAGATCATATGGTATTTGTCTTTCTCTGTCTGACTTATTTCACTTAACATAATGTTCCCTAGGTCCATCCATGTTGTTGCATATGGTAAGATTTCTTTCTTCTTTATGGCTGCGTAATACTCCATTGTATAAATGTACCACAGTTTCTTAATCCAGTCATCTACCGATGGGCATTTCGGTTGTTTCCATGTCTTGGCTATTGTGTATAGTGCTGCAATAAACATAGGAGTGCATAAAGATTTTTGAATTGGAGTTTTGGGTTTCTCCGGATAGATACCTAGGAGTGGGATTGCTGGATCATAAGGTAGTTCCATTTTCAGATTTTTGAGATACCTCCAAACTGTTTTCCATAGTGGCTGCACCAATCTGCATTCCCACCAACAGTGTACCAGCGTTCCCTTTTCTTGGAATTGACGTACCAACACTTCTGCCATATTCTATTGATCACATGGATCAACCTTGGTCTCATGTGGGTGAGTACTACACAAGGGTGTGACTATAAGAAGGCAGGAATCACTGGGGAAATCTTGGAAGGTGGCTACCACACCACCCAAATATTTACCCCAAACAAGAACTGTGCGTCCATTCATAGAAACACAGGAGAAAAACTGCCTCCAACTTTAAAATAGCCATTTTCTCTCTTCTTTTGGCCATTAAGATTTTAAAAATTATTATGGTACAGTCTAAGAGCATTTAAACACATCTTATCATTTCCGATTCCAATATATTTGGTAAGAAATAGCCATAAAACTGAAATAAAGGGAGGTTTACCTTTATCTATATTGTTGTTTGAATATACCCTGTCTCTGACCATATGGAAATCTAGCTTAAAGTGCAGAAAAATAAATTCTAAGTACACTAGCAGCTAGAGATTGCCCAATATCTAATTATGTTTTAGTTGCAATTACTTGCTTTAATTTGTAGTCTTTATTAGTCACGTGCCTTGAAGCTGTAACCACTTATACTATTTCCTGGCTGTTGCCTTTGTCCTGGTGCCAAGGCTCTACAATAGAGAAATGTGAAATCGTTTCTCTTCTCACTGGAATCTATCTGGATTCACACCTCAATCACTATATGTTTTTTGTAAATTTAAACCAATTTTTCTTATGTATTATAGAATTTAATCCTCACAACACCCTTTTAAAAATGTTATTATCCCATTTTGTACATGGGGAAGCTGAAGCTAGAGAGGTTAAGTAAGTTTCCTGAGATCATACAACCAACACAGTAAGTGGCAGTGCCAGTATGTGAACCCAGGTCCTCTGACCATCAGGGAAATTATTTTTGAACTTTTGATTGAAATACAACATTCATTCATAAAAGTGCACAAATCACAAATGTGAACCCCAATGTATTATGACAAAATGAACACACTGTGCAAGCAGATCCCAGTCAAGAAACAGAAAGCTCCTTTCTGCTTTCTTCTAGTCACTATTCCCCCAAGGATAATCACTATCTGAATTTCTAATGACATGAGTAAGGTTAAATTATGCTGTATAGGGCTTCTTTTTTTGTGAGCTTCATCCATGCTGTTGATTAGAGTTATAGTTCATTCATTCTTATATCATGTATTCCCTGATATGGTGCAATGACGAGGGCATTTCACATTCTTCCAAAACATTCATAATATCAGTGTTATCATGAATAAACATCAACAAACCCAAACTGAGAGATGTTCTATGAAATGTGTGACATGGACTCTTCAAACTTTCATGGTCATGAAAAACAAAGAATTACTGAGGAACTGTCACAGTCTGGAGTGACTAAGGAGACATATCAATTAAGTGCAATGTGCTATCCCATATTGGATCCTGGAACAGAAAGAGGACATCAGTGGAAAAACTGGTGATACCCAAATAAAAGTTGTAGTTTAGTTAATAGTACAGTGCCAGTGATAGTTTCTCAGTTTTGACAAATGCACCATGGTTAATGAAAAGTATTTTTTGGAATCTGGATAGAGAGTATATGAGGGGGAGAAAAGAGTATATGGGAACTCCCTGTACCATATTAACAACTTTCTGTATATCTAATATTATTCACAAATCATAAATTTTTAAAATAGGCAAGGAATTTGAATGGATATTTTACTCAAGATGTACAAATGACCAGTAAGCACCTGAAAAGATGCTCAAAGTTATTAGTCATTGTTGGTGGTAATGTAAAATGGTACAGCTGCTGTCAAAAACTGTTTGGTAGTTCCTTAAAACTTAAATGTGAAATTGCCATATGACCCAGCAGTTCTACTACCCAATAATATTTGCTTAAGATAATGTGAAATGTTATGACTAATTTTATTTTTACTTTCCACAATTAGAGTTATGGATTTGACAAAGATCAGTAGTGACAAGTGCAGCCATGAAAGTAGAGGAGTTCCCCAGCTTTTTGGGTTTAAAAACTGGGTAGATGAGAGTTCTACCTATTAAGATGGAGAAGACTGGAGAAGGAATAGGCTTTGGGGAGAATGGAATTCATGAACTCTGTTTGGGGTTGTTAAGTTGGAAATACCTGTAAAGGAACGTTAAATAGGCAGTTAGATATATGAGACTGGAGAGGTCTGGTTGTAAATATAATTTTTTTGTAAAGCTGCCATAACCTTTCTAAGCACACACTGTCCAGGGCATGCTATATTTGCTATGGCTGCTCTAGGGAGGTTATCCCCTGGGTCCATGAGAGTCAATTTTAAGGGTTCTTTTTCTCATCTGTACAGTGACTATTTAGATGACATGGTCTGCTACATGAACTAGCGTCGTGATTATTCCATCTGAGATGACTACTTTGAAGACATTTTCAGCCTGCTAGCCTTCATTCTCTATCAGAACGCCCAGTCTAGGGTTGGGGGAAGAATTTTGCTTACTGCTATTTGAAGCTGCCATCAGTTTCAAGATGAGTGTACACAAGGTGGCCCAGCTTAACTTGGGGTGAGGCTCAGCTTGACGGTTGACTTTGACTATTCTCAGATACTTTAGGTGGACTTCATAGTCACTGTGGGCAGTACTCCCTTTTATACAAATCCATCGCCACAGGGCAGAATATTATATAATATTATAGAAGGGTGACTCTTCAGTTCTTGGACCCTCTCTATGGAATGGAATGGTTCCTGGGCCTGTTATAATGAATCTGAATTGTCTTAGACACGTGAGGCTAGCAAAGATGGTCTTATCATTCTTGAAATGGAGGTCTGGTAGGGTAGCAGAACTAAATGCTCAAAAGCAGTTGGCTTATGAGAGGCATGCGAATTAAAAACAGTACTGTAATCCTGAATTGAAAGAAATACCATTGATAAAATTTGAAGATGGATAATAATGCTATGTCTATGTTAAACCTCCCACACCTGATAATTTCACTATATTTATCAAAGAAAATGTAACTGTCCCCAGGAGATTCACCATGAAGTACCCAGGGACAAAAATTCAGGATATATACAACTTATTCCCAAATGGTGCAGCAAAATAAACAATGATAACAACACGCATATTGCATGCATGTGTGTATAGAAAGAGAGAGGGAGAGAGAGGTGTGGCATGTCAAGTGACAAAATATTAATCATTAATGTATCTATCAATAATTGCAGTTTTTACAATTATGTGGGGACAGAGCCAGGAGTTCAGTTTCCAGGCTCTCGGCCTCACATGGAAAGGTGCTGGCTCAGGTAGTAAATGGCCATCAACTGTGATTGGATGGCCATCAGCTGTGGCTAGTTGGCCGTCAGCTGTAACCAGTGAGCCCTTGGCCACTAATATAACTGCCGTGGCTACACTAGCAGCAAATGGGGGCTAGCAAGAAGATGGTGACTGGCAAGCGTGGATTGCAGTTAGGATGACGGGTTGCGGACAGTGTGGCTCCTGCTTCCTGTGTCTCCAGCCCAGCCACCAGTGAGTCTATAGTGGTATGACTTCCCCATATATGGCTCCATGGGTGTTCCTTTTTGGCCTCACCATGTCCTGCGTTCTCATGTGGGGAGTGGTAGCTGAGACCCTGCCTGACACCCTGCATGACACATGGCGCAGCGAGCAGGGTACGGTGCCGGCCAAAGGTCTCCGAAGGGCGGTGGAGCAGTTTGTTCATATGAACACTCAGTCTCAGGAAGACCAGGAGGAGCAGCTGCCGGAGAGGTGGACCTCCGTGGAGGGGTGGGAGGACGTGGATGGTTCCCCAACCAGCATAGGCCGGAGAAAGCGAAGGTCGTTTCGGCCCTGTGGTCTGGGAAGTGCTTGCTCAGGCAGCCCGGATGCAGGACTTACAGTCCCAGGAGGAAACACTTGCTGAATGCTCCTTGGGAGATGAGGGTGAGGTCAAGGTCGTCCCTCACCTCCAGGACAACCCTGGCAAATGACTATGGACTATGGGGAATTGCGTTCCATCCCTAATTTAATGGACCACTTGACTGTTTGGGAATATACCACCATGTAGTGGAACTGGTGGATGTTTGCTTTTGTGTCTTGACCGGCCGCCATCAAGAATATGCAAGCACCTTGACTGTGAGCTGCTGTTTTTCCAGCATGGTACCCTGAGAGGCCCAGAGAGAGTGGCAGTGCCCTGAGAGCCCTGGCTGAGTCCAGGAAGTCTGGCTGAGCCCAGAGAGAGTGGCAGTGCCCTGAGAGCCCTGGCTGTGTCCAGGAAGTCTGGCTGTGCCCAGAGAGAGTGGCAGTGTCCTGAGAGGCCCTGGCTATGCCCGGGGAGACTAGTGGTACCCTAAGAAGCCCAGGAAGTCTGGCTGTGCCCAGAAGGACTGGTGGTGCCCTGAGAAACCCTGGCTGCGCCCGGAGAGAGTGGTGGTACCCTAAGAAGTCCAAGAAGTCTGGCTGTGCCCAGAAGGACTGGTGGTGCCCTGAGAAACCCTGGCTGTGCCCAGAGAGCCTGGCTGTGTCCAGGATATTGCATTCTCCTCCAGGCTCCTCACACATGTCCCCTCGCGGAAGATACTTGTCGCATAGATTGTGAGGTGAGACCCTGTAGGGGTGGAGTGTGGGGACAGAGCCAGGAGCACAGTTTCCAGGCTCTCGTGTAAAGGTGCTGGCTCAGGTAGTAAATGGCCATCAGCTGTGATTGGATGGCCATCAGCTGTGGCCAGTTGGCCGTCAGCTGTAACCAGCGAGCCATTGGCCATTAATGTAACTGCTGTGGCTATGCTAGCAGAAAATGGGGGCTAGCAAGAAGATGATGGCTGAGGTAGCAAGCGCGGATTGCAGTTAATACGAACGGGTTGTGGACAGTGTGGCTCCTGCTTCCTGTGTCTCCAACCCAGATGCCAGTGAGAATATAGTGGTATGACGTCCCTATCTATGGCTCCGTGGGTGTTCCTTTTTGGCCTCACCATGTCCTGCGTTCTTATGTGGGGAGTGGTAGCTGAGACCCTGCCTGACACCCTGCATGACAAATTATAGTATTTTTAACCTTTTAAACCGCAATTACTCTTGCACCAACCGAATACATGAAGCGCAAAAGTTCACTACACTATAGTTGAAATACATCTGGATGTTTGAAGGTTTTTTCAAAATAAAATGTCAGAGGCCAAAACGGAGGGAAAAAAAAAAAAAAAGCTGGCTTAGGAAGCTAGGAAACCTAGGTTCAGGAAGGGAAGAAAACTTGGCTGAAAACATGGAGGGGTCTGGAGTAACTGCTCAGAGTAGGTGTTCTCTGCTTGTTTGTCTTGATATGTCAGGAAATGAGCTTGGTGTGAGTAAGCCTGAGGCTGCTCAGAACTGAATTGCTTGTGAAGGTGCAGTTAGGTTGGTTGTCTCACAGTCTACTAGTGGGAGTAGAAATTGATACATTTATCCAAATTCCTTTCCAGAAAGGTAGTATCAGAAAGGCTAACTTGTTCCTACATATGTGTGCACGCATGAATTTCTGTGATTTTGTTTCTTTTACCAGCTTTATTCAGGTATAGTTGACAAGTAAAAATTGCATACATTTCAGGTACACAACATGGTGTTTCTTTAATTTTTGTTTCTTTGCTTTTACTTTCTAAATTACAGTTGACATTCAATATTATTTTATATTAGTTTCAGGTGTTCAGCATAATGGTTAAATACTTACATAATTTACGCAGTGATCCCCCCAATAAATCCAGTACCCATGAGGCACCATACATAGTTGTTACAATATCATTGACTATATTCCTCATGCTGTACTTTACAACCCCATGACTATTTTGTAACTACCAATTTGTACTTCTTAATCCCTTCACATTTTTCACCCAGCTCCCCAAACCCTCTCCCATCTGGCAACCATCAGTTTGTTCTCTGTATCTATGAGTCTGTTTATGTTTTGTTTGTTCATTTATTTTATTCTTTAGATTCCATATATAAGTGAAATCATATGGTATTTGTCTTTCTCAGTCTGACTTATTTTATTTAGCATAATACCTTCTAGGTCCATCCATGTTGTTGCAGATGGCAAGATTTCCTTCTTTTTTATGGCTGAGTGATATTTTATTGTACACATGCACCACCTCTTCTTTATTTACTCATCCATTCATTCATGGACACTGTCACGCGGGGTGTCAGGCGGGGTCTCTTCTGGGGTCTCTGGTCCTGCTCCCCACATAAGAACGCAGGATGTGGCTAGGCCAAAAAGGAACACCCACGGAGCCATAGATAGGGGAATCATACCACTACAGTCTCACTGGCAGCTGGGTTGGAGACACAGGAAGCAGGAGCCACATGATCCACAACCCGCTGTCCACTTGTCTCCACCAAACAATGTCACTTGCTAACTGCAATCCACCTCTCTGCAATCCGCAATCCACACTCTGCCATGCCACGCCATGCCACACCACCACACCACACCACGCCACTACACCACAACTTGCTAGCTTAGCCACAACAGTTATATCAGTGGCTAATGGCTAACCGGTAACAGCCAATGACCAACTGGTCACAGCTGAGCCAGCACCTTTCCACGTGAGGCCAAGAGCCTGGAAACTGCTCTCTGCGGCTCTATCCCCACACTCCACCCCTACAGGGTCTCGCCTCACAGTCTACGTGACAAGCATCTTCCACGAGCGTCCCTGTGCCATATTAGCCTACAGGCACCTACGGACAGAAAGAAATAGAAGACTTTGGAACAAATAATGGCAAATCCCTTCTGTCTGGAAAGATATACGCTAGCTTTTTGTCCTGGGAAAGGAGGGTTGCTGCCACTGGCACCTTTCCCGGTTTGTGGTACCAGACCTTTATGGCAGTGCTTGGGGTCCCTGGCGTAGTTTCAATATGTAACAGAACAGGGGACCCCATAGTAGGCCATAGTGACAGCACATAGGTTCCCCGCAAAATCGTCCTGGTATCAGGGCCTCCATATACCACAGTCACTTGCGGTGGCCACTCAGCCACCACCCCTGGCGTCACTTGCAAATCATGAGTTAAACTAGCCCCCCATGGGGCTATCAGGCCCAACCACCGGCAGTGGGGGCTTTTGACCCACCAAAGCCAAGTCCATTGCTGTCATTCCCCTGCTTTCAAGCATGTGGGTGCTGGCAGCAAAATGTTTCCATTTCTGCCATAGCCTGGCTTTAACAGAGTCTCACTGGTGGTAACCTGTAACTGAATGGGAGCGGCCGTCTGATGTAGCAGAGCTTCTACTGGTGCAGGCCCTCCCTTCCATGGTCTCTCATTCAGGATTCTCAAGACGTCCCATAGACACGAGGCCCAGTCACGCATTGTGGGAGGCTGTTTTCACACCCGGAGGCCTTGCTTGAAAAGGCCGTTGTAGCATTCAATCATGCCAGCTGCTTGTGGGTTATACAGGGTATGAAACAACCACTGCACGTCCATCCTGGCAGCCCAGCACTGCTCTTCTTGCCCGGTAAAATGGGGTAAGTTTCAATGACTTGGGGACACCCATAGAGGGTGCACAGCCATGTAACAGCGACCACTGTATGCCGCTGATCCGTAGCCGGACACGGCCAAGCAAACATCAACCACGTAGCAGTGTCCACTGCTGTAAATGCGTATATCGCATTGTGGGCCTTAGGCAGGGGTCCAATGTAATCCACTTGCCAGCGAGTGAGGGGCACCCTCCCTCGCGTAATCTGCTGTGTCTCCCAGGGGAGTCTCCGCCTTTGGGGGCTGTCCTGGGTACAGATGGCACAGTCATAGCAGGCATCTGCTATCTCCTGCCATTTCAAAGGCAGGCCCCAGCATCTGCTCACCTGCCACATGGTTCGGCTTCCAGCATGCTACAATCTCCTATGCAGCCAATGGGCCACATCAGTGGCAGGAGCCCGCTCTAACCATCGTACCCGTGCTAGGGCGTCTGCTTCATCATTACCTGGGGACACTAAGGGGGAGTGACCTGTGACATGCATTAAGGTCACCTCCTTTTTCTGCCCTAGGTCCCAGAGGTCCTGCCACGTGGCTTGAGCCCACAGTGGATGGTGTCCTACCAACAAGTTTTGGTGTTTCCACATAGGGAGCCACAATGTTAGGCCCCGGAACATCGCCCAGCTGTCAGTACAAGTAACTAGGGGCCTGGGCTGGTGGCTGATTACCATCCATACAGCCCGTAATTCAGCCCACTGGCTACTCTGGCGTGTCCCAGTATCAAACCAAATGGTGTCTGTTTTGGGCTGCACACCAATAGCCATCCAAACAGCTGCAGCACCTCGGCTAGAACCATCGGTAAACCAGGCATCCTCAGGTACTGGGGGCTGTCCTTCTTTGTAGGGTGAGGACTCCAAGTCCTCCCCCCTAGGCAGAGTGCTTGGCTCAGCCTGGGCTAAAAGCTCCACAGGCCCCAGGACCTGTTGTAGCTCTGTGCTCAAAGGGCTTGAACTAAGGGTGCTACGTTGCTCCAAGTAGGCACCCCACTTGGCGAGGGTGGTGGTCTGTGCCACCCCCGTTTTGGGTCCCTGGGTCCACGTATGGACCCACCCCTGGACAGGATAGGTTGTTTGAACCAACACGCGTGCCGTTCCTGTGATGGCTTCTGTGGCCACTAGGGCTGCGTACACAGCGGCCAGCTGTTTCTCTATTAGAGAGTAGCGGACTTCTGCTCCTTTCCACAATTGGGACCAAAATCCCACTGGCAACTGGAGATGCTCCTGCTGTTGCCAGAGGCCCCAACCATACCCCCTTGGGTTACTTGAACATCAAGTTCAAACAGGTGGCCAGGGTCTACTACTTGCAGAGCCTGTGCCTGCTGCACTGCCCGTTTTCTAGCAACAAAGGCTTGCTTTATAGCCTCTGTCCAATCCCAATGAGGCCCCCTTTTTTATCATGTTATACAAGGGCCTTGCCATTTGTGCTAAATGGGGTACAAACGCCCACCAATATCCCAGCAGACCCAAATATGTCTGCAGTTGGGAGACCTTGGTCGGCCGGGGAAGTCAATAATCGCCTCAGGTATGACCTTTGTCTTACCCAACAACACAACGCCCAAAAGCTTGACAGACAAGCCAGGGCCTTGGACCTTTTCCTCCTTCACTGCCAAGCCACATTACTTCATGTGGCAGAGGAGAGAAGGAGCTGCATGCTCTAAATCAGAAAGAGAATCTGATGTTAACAGATCATCATTATAATAAAACAAGGCCACAGAGGACGGGCGATCCCACTGTGCCAAATCCTGGGCCACGAGCCCGTGGCAGATAGTGGGGCTGTGCAAGTGTCCTTGCGGAAGGACTTGAAAAGTCCACTGCTGCCGTCCCAAGTAAAAGCGAACTGCTCTTGACACTTAGGTGCAATGTCAGTAGAGAAAAAAGCATTGGCCAAGTCCACTACATAGTGATATGTTCCCAGGCGGACAGTCAGATGATTCATCAAATTGTGAATTGAAGGCACTGCAGCGTGCAAAGGTGGCGTCTCCTTATTTAACTTCCCATAGTCCACAGTCATTTGCCAGGTCCCATCTGGCTTCTTGACTGGCCATACTGGGGAGTTAAAGGGACTGTGCGTTGGCCTCACAATATGTGCCTTCTCCAATTCCAATATTGTACGACCAATCTCCTCCTGTCCTCCTGGCAGGTGGTACTGTCGCACTGTAACCATGTGCCAGGGCTGTGGCAACACTTGAGGAGGGTGGTGAGCATGCCCGCGTGTCACCGCTTTCACCACCCGGATCCAGAGATGGAACTCTCCCACCGACATCTGTAAGCTGAGGCCATGTAGCATGTCCACCCCTAGAATATACTCTGGAACCAGGGAGACATAAATCTAGTAGGTATGAGGGGGAAGCCTTCTTATACTCAGTGGTAAGGAAACAGCTTTTACAGTCACAGTCTTTCCCCCGTAGCCATCAATGCAGACTGCTGGTCCGGGAAACAGTTCTGGGTTCCCATAAACAAGACTGCAGTCTGCGCCAGTGTCAGCTAGGGCCAAAACCCTCTGCACATTAGAAGGGGACCAATGTATGGACAGTTCCACGTGGGGCCTCCGGTCCCTGCTCGTCCCCTCTGACCAGGTACCTTGGCCTCACCCCTAATCAAGCTGAAAGGAGTCGGCCTCAAGCGGCTGCATGAAGTCCTGAAGGGACATGGGTTGCGCTTTCCCAGACTTCTCCTTTAGGCTTCTCCGGAATTGTTGTTCCGGATGCAACTGTTTCCAAAGTTCCAGCAGGAGTGCATTGGGTTGTCTGTCTATTTTTTTCCAATCGACCCCTGCTGCCACGAGATCACACCATATCTGTGCACATGTTACTCTCTGAGGCCCGCGACCTCGCCCCTTTACTTTTGATTTGGGCTTCCAGGTCTCAACTGCGCGGACCTCCTCTTAACTTCCTTCACCTCTGTCTTTCAACATCCCCTAGGGTGGCCATGGCAGTTGTAACTTCATGGATCCATCGCCCCACATAGGGTGTAAGAATGGCAACCAAGGATCCAAAAGCACTCGCATGTGCAGTATCCAAAACCAGATCTCTCATGCTGGCAGTAAAAAGCTCGTCATCTGGGCCCTGCATGTTGAGGTTAAAAATAGCATGTCTCATACCCATTTCACGGATTATTTGCGTAAGTTCTGTATATGACTGCCATTGACTCACAGTGTCTGGCAGCTCGCCAGCCTGTTCCCATACAGTGCGTACCGCAGCTGTGAGCCACGCCATTAGAGTGTGGTTGCCCTGGTCGTGGGCCAACCTCTGGCAGTTTTGTAACCTTTGTCGCAGGGACGGATGCACTGTCACGAAGGCTAGCTTTTCCATCTCGCCTGGGGAGCAGAGAATGCTGTCTGCTCCCTCATCCCATAAACGTAATAGCCAAGCCGAGACTGGCTCTCCAGGGCGCTGTCTGTACTGCCTCCCCAGCTCCTGCAACTCAGTGGGAGTGTATGGGGTGTAGGTTGTGAACTCAGTCATAGCTGGGTTGCTGGCAGCAACGCCCCCAGGGCCCAAAGGTTGCTCATGTTTTACCCTTTGCTTAAAGATTGGCCGGGCTTGGGGGTTGGGAGCTACATTGTCTCCACTTGCTTCCTCTGCCTCTGCCTCAGAGTCTCCACCTTGGGGCCCCTGTTCTAACAGGCGGACCCGGGCTTCCAGCGCTTCCAACTGGGACACCTGGTTCAGCACCCGGGCCATTTCATTAAGCGCATTTTTCATGTTGAGTCTCAAGGCCGTGAGGAAAAACCAGCCTACGCGGCCAGCTGTACCCTTCACCTCCTCCAGCAACTGCTCATCTAGAACCTGCAGGGCCCTCTCCACACTGGCTGGAGAACCGTCCATATCCTCCCACCCCTCTTTGGGGGTCCAACTCCTGAGAACAGTGGCCACCGGGCACCACACACTGTGGGGGCCATCTGTTCTCCTGCCCAGAGTCAGACTCCATTCCTATCTGGTCAGAATCTTGCTCGCTGCTCCAAGTGTCCGAGTGGGTGGTGGTCTCAGTGTCAGATGTCCACAGTCCTTGGAGCCTACAGCAGCAGCAGATCAACAAAAGGAAGGCAACGCTTTCCATGGCCAAGAGGGTGGTGTGCCATCTGGAGGCTTGAGTCTCCCAGGCAGACCATGCCTCCCATTCCCAGCACCACTCCTCACGGGCCTCTCGAAGCTGAGCTTTCACACATATAAACTGCTCAATTACCCCTCTGGGCATTCTGGTCTATGCCATACCCTGCTCACTGCACCATGTGTCACGTAGGTTGTTAGGCGGGGTCTCTTCTGGGGTCTCTATTCCCGCTCCCCACATAAGAACGCAGGACATGGTGAGACCAAAAAGGAACACCCACGGAGCCATAGATAGGGGAATCATACCACTATAGTCTCACTGGTGGCTGGGTTGGAGACACAGGAGGCAGGAGCCACATGATCTTCAACCTCTCGTCCACTTGTCTCTGCCAAAAAACCTCACTTGCTAACTGCAATCCACCTCTCTGCAATCTGCAATCCACACTCCACCATGCAATGCCATAGCACACCACCACACCACACTACGCCACTACACCACAATTTGCTGGTTTAGCAACGGCAGTTATATCGGTGGCTAATGGCTAATCGGTAACAGCCGATGGCCAAGTAGTCACAGCTGATGACCATCTACTACCTGAGCCAGCACCTTTCCACATGAGGCCGAGAGCCTGGAAACTGCTCTCTAGGGCTCTGTCCCCACAGACACCCAGGTTGCCTCCATATCTTGGCTATTGTAAATAATGAACATAAAGGTGCATATGTCTTTTCAAATTACTATTTTCGATTTCTTCAGATAATTACTCAGAAGTAGAATTGCTGGCTCATATTGCAGTTCCATTTTTAATTTGTTGAGGCATCTCCATACTGCTTTCCACAGTGGCTGCACTAATTTAGAATCCCAAAAACAGGGTTTTCTTTTCTCCACATCCTTGTGAGTACTTGTTATTTGTTGAATTATTGATGACAGCCATTCTGACAGGAGTAAGGTGATATCTCATTGTGAGTTTTATTTGCATTTCTCTGATAATTAGTGACGTTAAACACCTTTTCATATGTCTATTGGTCATCTGTATGTCCTCTTTGGAGAAATGTCTATTCAGGTCCTCTGCCCAGTTTTTTTAATTAAAGTTTATTGGGGTGACAATTTTTAGTAAAGTTAGATAGATGTCAGGTATACAATTCTGTATTACATCCTCTATAAATCCCATTGTGTGTTCACCACCCAGAGTCAGTTCTCCTTCCATCACCATATATTTGATCCCCTTTAAGTGATGAGTTGTATGAGTTCTTTATAAATTTTGGATATTAACCCCTTATCAGATGTATTATTGGCAAATATCTTCTCCCATTCAGTAGTCTGTCTTTTTTTAATTTTTATTGGGGAATATTGGAGAACAGTGTGTTTTTCTAGGACCCATCATCTCCAAGTTAAGTCATTGTCCTTCAGTCTAGTTGTGGAGGGAGCAGCTCAGCTCCAAGTCCAGTTGCCATTTTCAATCTAGTTGCAGGAATTGAACTGGCAACCTTCCTGTTAAAAGCTTGAGCTCTAACCAACTGAGCCATCCGGCCACCCACTGGCAGCTCAGTGGCAGCTCGTTCTCTTCAATCTAGTTGTAGAGGGTGCAGCTCACTGGCCCATGTGGGAATCGAACCAGCAACCCTGTTGTTAAGAGCTCGCACGCTAACCAACTGAGCTATCTGGCCACCCCCAAGGTTATGTCTTTTTGTTTTGTAAATGGTTTTTCCTTTTCTTTTCTTTTCTTTTTTTTTTTTTAAATTAAATTTATTGGGGTGACAATTGTTAGTAAAATTACATAGATTTCAGGTGTACAATTCTGTATTACATCATCTATAAATCCCATTGTGTGTTCATCACCCAGAGTCAGTTCTCCTTCCATCACCATATATTCGATCCCCCTTACCCTCATCTCCCACCCCCCACCCCCCGCCCCCCTTACCCTCTGGCAACCACTAAACTATTGTCTGTGTCTATGAGTTTCTGTTTCTCATTTGTTTGTCTTGTTCTTTTGTTGTTTTTGGTTTATATACCATATATCAGTGAAATCACATTGTTCTCTGCTTTTTCTGTCTGACTTGTTTCGCTCAGCATTACTCTCTCAAGATCCATCCATGTTGTCACAAATGTTCCTATATCATCTTTTCTTACCGCCGAATAGTATTCCATTGTGTATATATACCACAACATCTTAATCCATTCATCTATCGAAGGACATTTTGGTTGTTTCCATGTCTTGGCCACAGTAAACAAAGCTGCAATGAACATTGGAGCACACGTGTCTTTATCTCTAAATGTTTTCAGATCTTTTGGGTAGATACCCAGGAGAGGGATTGCTGGGTCATATGGCAATTCTATTCGTAATTCTTTGAGGAACCTCCACACTGCCTTCCATAACGGCTGCACCAGTCTGCATTCCCACCAACAGTGTATGAGGGTTCCTTTTTCTCCACAGCCTCTCCAACATTTGTTATTATATGTCTTGTTGATGATAGCCATTCTGACTGGGGTGAGGTGATATCTCATTGTGTTTTTTTTTTTTTTTTAATTTTATTAAATTTATTGGGGTGACAATTGTTAGTAAAATTACATAGATTTCAAGTGTACAATTCTGTATTGCATCATGTATAAATCCCATTGTGTGTTCATCACCCAGAGTCAGTTCTCCTTCCATCACCATATATTCGATCCCCCTTACCCTCATCTCCCACCCCCCACCCCCGGCCCCCGTTACCCTCTGGCAACCACTAAAGTATTGTCTGTGTCTATGAGTTTCTGTTTCTCATTTGTTTGTCTTGTTCTTTTGTTGTTTTTGGTTTATATACCACATGTCAGTGAAATCACATGGTTCTCTGCTTTTTCTGCCTGACTTGTTTCGCTCAGCATTACTCTCTCAAGATCCATCCATGTTGTCACAAATGTTCCTATATCATCTTTTCTTACTGCCGAATAGTATTCCATTGTGTATATATACCACAACTTCTTTATCCATTCATCTATCGAAGGACATTTTGGTTGTTTCCATGTCTTGGCCACCATAAACAAAGCTGCAATGAACATTGGAGCACACGTGTCTTTATCTCTAAATGTTTTCAGATCTTTTGGGTAGATACCCAGGAGAGGGATTGCTGGGTCATATGGCAATTCTATTCGTAATTCTTTGAGGAACCTCCACACTGCCTTCCATAACGGCTGCACCAGTCTGCATTCCCACCAACAGTGTATGACGGTTCCTTTTTCTCCACAGCCTCTCCAACATTTGTTATTATTTGTCTTGTTGATGATAGCCATTCTGACTGGGGTGAGGTGATATCTCATTGTGGTTTTGATTTGCATTTCTCTGATGATTAGCGATGTTGAGCATTTTTTCATATGTCTATTTGCCATTTGTATGTCCTCTTTGGAGAAATGTCTCTTCAAGTCCTCTGCCCATTTTTCAATTGGGTTGTTTGTTTTTTTGTTGTTGAGTTGCATGAGTTCCTTGTATATTCTGGATACTAGCCCTTTATCAGAGGCACTGTTTGCAAAAATCTTCTCCCATTCAGTTGGTGTCCTCTTTATTTTGTCAATGGTTTCTTTTGCTGTGCAGAAGCTTTTAAGTTTCATATAGTCCCATTCGTTTATTTTAGCTTTAACTTCCATTGCCTTTGGAGTCAAGTTCATAAAATGCTCTTTGAACCCAAGGTCCATAAGTTTAGTACCTATGTTTTCTTCTATGCAGTTTATTGTGTCAGGTCTTATGCTTAAGTCTTTGATCCATTTTGAATTAACTTTGGTACATGGTGACAAATAGCACTCCAGTTTCATTCTTTTGCACGTGGCTATCCAATTCTCCCAGCACCATTTATTGAAGAGGCTGTCTTTGCTCCATTGTATGTTTTTAGCTTCTTTGTCAAAAATTATCTGTCCATATTTATGTGGTTTTATTTCTGGGTTCTCAATTCGATTCCATTGGTCTATGTGTCTGTTTTTCTGCCAATACCATGCTGTTTTGATTATTGTAGCCCTGTAGTACAAGCCAAAATCAGGAAGTGTGATACCTCCATTATTGTTCTTTTTCCTTAAGATTGCTTGGGCTATTCGGGGTCTTTTGTGGTTCCAAACAAATCTGATGATTTTTTGTTCTATTTCTTTAAAATATGCCATTGGGATTTTGATGGGGATTGCATTGAATCTGTATATTGCTTTGGGTAATATGGCCATTTTAACTATGTTGATTCCTCCAATCCATGAGCACGGAATGTCTTTCCATTTCTTTGTGTCTTCTTCAATTTCTTTCAAAAATGTCTTATAGTTTTCAGCATATAGGTCTTTCACATCCTTGGTTAAGTTTATTCCTAGGTATTTTATTCTTTTTGCTGCAATTGCAAAAGGAATTGTTTTTTGTATTTCTTTTTCTGAGATTTCATTGTTAGTATATAGGAATGCAATGGACTTTTGAGCGTTGATTTTGTAGCCGGCAACTTTACTGTATTCGTTGATTGTTTCTAATAGCTTTTTGGTGGAGTCTTTAGGGTTTTCTATATATAGCATCATGTCATCTGCAAAGAGTGATAATTTAACTTCTTCATTCCCAATTTGGATGCCTTTTATTTCTTTCTCTTGCCTGATTGCTCTGGCAAGGACTTCCAACACTATGTTGAAAAGCAGAGGTGATAGGGGACAGCCCTGTCGTGTTCCTGAACGTAGAGCAAAGGGCTTCAGTTTTTCTCCATTAATTATGAGACTAGCAGAGGACTTGTCATATATGGCCTTTATTATGTTAAGGTATTTTCCTTCTATACCCATTTTATTAAGTGTTTTAATCATAAATGGATGTTGTATCTTGTCAAATGCTTTTTCTGCATCAATTGATATAATCATATGATTTTTGTCCTTTATTTTGTTTATGTGATGTATCACATTGATGGATTTGCGGATGTTGAACCATCCTTGTGCCCCGGGGATGAACCCCACTTGGTCGTGATGAATAATCTTTTTAATGCATTGTTGTATTCGATTTGCTAGAATTTTATTTAGGATTTTTGCATCGGTGTTCATCAGAGATATTGGTCTGTAGTTTTCTTTTTTTGTGCTGTCCTTACCAGGTTTTGGTATCAGGGTAATGTTGGCCTCATAGAATGAGTTAGGGAGTACTGTCTCTTCTTCAATTTTTTGGAAGAGTTTGTGCAGAACTGGTATTAGATCCTCTTTGAAGGTTTGGTAGAATTCACTAGTGAAGCCATCTGGTCCCGGACTTTTGCTTTTGGGAAGGTTTTGGATGACTGATTCAATTTCGTTACTGGTGATCGGTCTGTTTAGATTTTCCATTTCTTCATGGTTCAGCCTTGGAAGGCTATATGTTTCTAAGAACTTGTCCATTTCTTCTAGGTTGTTGAATTTGTTGGCATATAGTCCTTCATAGTATTCTTGGATGATCCTTTGTATTTCTGTGGTGTCCGTGATAACTTCCCCTTTTACGTTTCTGATTTTGTTAATCAGTGTCTTCTCTCTTTTGATCTTAGTAAGTCTAGCCAAGGGTTTGTCAATTTTGTTAATCTTTTCAAAGAACCAGCTCTTTGTCATATTAATTTTTTCTATTGTCTTTTTGTTCTCCCTTTCATTTAGTTCTGCTCTAATTTTTCTTATTTCCTTTCTTCTGCAGACCTTGGGTTTTACTTGTTCTTCTTTTTCTAGTTCTTTAAGGTGTAACATGAGGTTATTTATTTGGGAGTTTTCTTGTTTCTTGAGATAGGCCTGTAATGAGATAAATTTCCCTCTTAAAACTGCTTTCGCTGCATCCCAAAAATTTTGGTAGGATGTATTTTCATTGTCATTTGTTTCTATGTATCTTTTGATCTCTCCTCTAATTTCTTCTTTGACCCAGTCCTTCTTTAAAAGTATGTTATTTAATCTGCATGTATTTGTGTTTTTTCCTGCTTTCTTTTTACAGTTGATATCCAATTTCAAAGCCTTGTTATCAGAGAATATGCATGGTATGATTTCAATCTTCTTAAATTTGTTGAGACTGATTTTATGTCCCAATATATGGTCTATCCTTGAGAATGTTCCATGTACACTAGAAAAGAATGTATAGTCTGATGTTTTAGGATGAAGTGCTCTATAAATGTCAATTATGTCCATTTCATCTAATGTGTCATTTAGGGCTACTATTTCGTTATTTATTTTCTGTTTGGATGATCTATCCATAGCTGTCAATGATGTATTTAAGTCCCCTAGTATAATTGTGTTTTGGTCAATTTCTCCCTTTAGTTCTGTTAGTAGTTGCTTGGTGTATTTCGGTGCTCCCTGGTTGGGGGCATAAATATTGATGACTGTTATGTCTTCTTGTTGTACAGTCCCCTTCACCATTATGAAATGTCCATCTTTGTCTCTTGTTATCTTTTTCACCTTGAAGTCTGTTTCATCTGATATCATTATGGCTACACCTGATTTTCTCTGGGCACCATTTGCTTGGAGTGTCAATTTCCACCCTTTCACTTTGAGTCTATGCTTGTCCTTGTAGCTGAGATGTGTCTCTTGGAGGCAGCATATGGTTGGGTTTAGTTTTTTGATCCAATCTGCTACTCTGTGCCTTTTCATTGGTGAGTTCAGTCCATTTACATTTAGGGTGATTATTGATATGTGAGGATTTCCTGTCATTCTATCTTTAGTTTTCTGTTAAGGCTGTGTTTCCATTGTTTCTTTGCCTTTTTGTTGTTGTCTATTATTTCTGTGTGGTGGTATTCTGTGATGTTTCCCTCTGTTTCTTCTTTTATTTCAGTATATATTTCAATTCTGGATTTATTTTGAGTGGTTACCCTTAAGTTTATGTAAAGAAAGTTTGATATTTAGAGTATTCCCTTTTCTTCAGCACACTTACTTTCTCCATTCCCGTATTCCGGTTCAGGCCTTTACTCTCCCCTTTTTTATGTTTTTGTTGCCACAAATTTTCCCTGTTGATGGTGGTCGAATAGCCTCCTTTAGTATTTCTTGTAGTGCAGGTCGTGTATTAGAAAATTCCCTCAGCTTCTGTATGTCTGGAAAGGTCTTTATTCCTCCTTCATATCTAAAGGATATCTTTGCTGGATATATTATTCTTGGCTCATGGTTTCTCTCTTTCAATAGTTTGAATATTTGGTTCCACTCCCTCCTGGCTTGTAGAGTTTCTGCTGAAAAATCTGATGATAATCTAATGGGCTTTCCTTTGTAAGTTACCGTCTTCTTTTCCCTGGCTGCCTTGAGGATTCTTTCTTTGTCGTTGATTTTAGACAGCTTCAATACAATGTGCCTTGGAGAAGGCCTGTTGGGATTGAGGTAACTAGGTGTTCTATTTGCTTCTTGGATTCGAGGGTCCATTTCTGTCCACAAATTTGGGAAGTTCTCATCGACAATTTGTTTGAATATATTCTCTGTTCCCTTCTCTCTTTCTTCTCCTTCTGGTATGCCCATTATTCTTATATTGCTCTTTCTGATGGAGTCAGAAAGTTCTTGTAGAGTTCTTTCATTTCTTTTAAGTCTCAAGTCTCTTTCTTCTTCAATTTGTGTCATTTCCAGGTTTCTATCTTCGATGTCACTGATTCTTAGCTCCATCTGGTGAACTCTACTACCTAAGCTGGTTATTTCATTCTTAATTTCTTCTATTGAGTTCTTAATCTCCAGAAATTCTATTTGGTTCTTTTTTAAGATTTCAATCTCTTTCGTAAAATGCTCATGCTGTTCTTTGATTGAGTTTCTGAGTTCCTTTAACTGCCTATCTGTGTTTTCTTGTATCTCGTTGAGTTTTTTCAGAACTGCAATCTTGAATTCTCTGTCATTTAAGTCACATATTTCTGTATCTTTAAGTGTCTTTTCTGGAGATTTTTCACTTTCTTTCTGAACTGTCTTGTTGCCTTGGTTATTCATGGCGATTACTGGTTTACTATTTCTCTTCCTAGACATCTACAGGAGTGACTTCTACAACAGGTTGATAGAAAGCGGTCTTTCTTTTGTTTGCCAGTACTTGTTGGTAGAATGTTTTATTATTTCTCCAACTGCAACTTATTTTTCTTCTCCCACACGGTAGTGCTATGTTTTCTCTGCACTATTCCAACTTCTCACACGATGGGGGGATTCCCTGGGAGACGGGCTTCTCCTCTGTTAATAGTTCGTCTAGGTCACAGGGCGCAGTGTCCCGGTGGGTATGCGGAGAGCTTTTGATGTTCCAAAGCTCTTCCAGCTCCTGATTCAGAGCCCGTATATTTCAGCAGTTCTGTTTACTCCTGCAGGGATCCGTGCAGATAGATGGGGTCAGGGGCGGGGTGAGTTGTGAGAGGTGGCCCAGAGCAATGGCGGCAACCACCTCCCCAGCCGGTCCTGCTTCCACAGCTCTCTCCCTTTTGCTGGAGCTAGTTGGGCTGTGTATTTGTGTTTGCGCCCACAGTTCTCAAAACAGCAAATTTTCTCTTGTTTTGATCTGACACTGCTACTGTTTCGCTTCTAGAACCGGGCAGGTGGGGGCGGGGCGAGCTCTGGGAGGGGAGGGAGGGGGCGGCTAGTCTCAGTGCCTACGGCTCCGTTCTCTGCTCGGCAGTGCGGGCTTAAACCACCGCCTTCAGCCTTTTTCCCTCAGTCTTTTCTCCGAGGTCTCTGCCGTGAGCGTTGGGTTCAGCCGTGTTATATTCTGTCCCCTCAGCCCTGTGGAGCCCTGGCGGAGCCGTAGCAGTCCGAGTTCTTCCCTCTCCCGGAGCTGCGGTAGTTCTGGGAAGCAGCGAGCTCGGAGCACTGAGCGAGGTCTGCGTCCTGCGCCCGCGCGGCTCCGTCTCCGTGCGCTTCTCCCTTTCCTCCTCCCCCCACTCGTGCGAATCTCCCACCTGTAGGTGATTTCAGTCGGTAGTGGGCCTCTTCGTCTTGCCTGTCTGCTGTGCAGGGAGTCCTTTGTGGAGTTTTTGTTTTTCGATTCTTTGTAAATTCCAGGGGAGCTTTACAGAGGCTCACCTCACGCCGCCATTTTTCCGGAAAGCACCGGTTTTTCCTTTTCTTTGCAAAAATTTTTAGTTTGATTTAGTCCCATTTCTTTATTCTTTCTTTTCTCTCCTTTGCCCAAAGAGATGATTAGAAAAAAATATTACTAAGAGCAATGTCAGACAGTTTACGGCCTATGTTTTCTTCTAGGAGTTTCATGGTTTCAGGTCTCTAATCCATTTTGAGTTTATTCTTGTATATGGTGTAAGAAGGTGGTCCAGTTTCATTTTTTACATATATTTGTCCAGTTTTCCCAACACCATTTATTGAATAGACTGTCTTTATCCCATTGTGTATTTTTGCCTCTTTTGTCATAGGTGAAATGACCATATAGTCATGAGTTTATTTCTGGTCTCTCTAATCTGTATCATTAATCTATGTGTCTATTTTTTATGCCAGTACCATGCTGTTTTGATTATTATAACTTTGTGGTATAGTTTGATATTAGGTAGTGTCATACCTCCAACTTTGTTCTTCTTTCTCAAGATTGCTGTGGCTATTCAGGGTCTTTTGTGGTTTCGTATAAATTTTAGAATTATTTGTTCTAGTTCTGTGAAAATTGCCATTGGTATTTTGTTAAGAATTGTATTAAATCTATAGATTGTTTTGGGTAGTATGGACATTTTAACAATGCTAATTCTTCCTATCCATGAGCATAGTATATACTTCCATTTATTTGTATCTTCTTCAGTGTCTTACAATTTTTCGAAAACTAGTCTTTTACCTCCTTGGTTAAATTTATTCCTAGGTATTTTGTTTTATGTTTCTGTTGTTGCAATTGTAAATGGGAAAATATTTTTTTCTTTTGCTTGATGAACTTAAAAAAAATTCCTTTAAATTACTTTTTCAGTTACAGTTGACATTCAATATTAATTTATATTAGTTTTAGATGTATAGCATAATAGTTAGACATTTATATAACTTACGCAGTGATGCCTCCGATTAGTCTAGTACAACCCGGCACTATACACAGTTGTTGCAACATTACTGACTATATTCTCTATGCTGTACTTTACATCCCTGTGAGTATTTATCTTTCTGATAGTTCATTATTGGTGTATAAGAATGCAACCAATTTTTGAATATTAATTTTGTATTCTTCTGCTTTACTGAATTCATTTACCAGTTCTATTTTTTTGTAGTATCTTTAGGATTCTCCATATATAGTATCATGTCATCTGCAAATATTGACGGTTTTACTCCTTTCTTTCCAATTTGGGTGTCTTTTATTTCTTTTTCTTGTCTGATTGCTGTGGCTAGGACTTATAATATGATGTTGAATAAAATTGGTGAAGTGGACAACCTTGTCTTGTTCCTGATCTTAAAGAAAATGCTTTTAGCTTTTCCCCATTGAATATTATGTTAGTTGTGGGTTTGTCATAGATGGTGTTTATTATGTTGAGCTATGTTTCCTCTATTCCCCCTTTGCTGAGAGTTTTTATCATAAATGGTTGCTGTACAACATGGTGTTTTGATATACATACACATTACAAAATGATTACCACAGTCCAGCTAATTAATATATCCATTACTTACTTTTTTTGGGTGAGATTTAAGATCTATTCCAGTAAAGATCCATTTAAGATCTATTCTCAGTAAATTTCAAGTATACAGTACAGTATTATTAACTATACCTTTGTTTAAATGTAATTCCCTTTCTCTTTGTTAATATGTATAATATACACACATATAGCTCAAGGCATAAACACTCCCTGGGTACACAAACTTTTGAATTACCTCACTAGAGGTGGCTGTGGAAGTCTACAGAGAGCATAAAGTACAAATATCAAGGGACCTAAAGTAGAACCCTGAAACAACAGCAAAGAAGTAGTAAACAGAGGCTGAAAAGGAATCCTAAAGAGGCTTGGAGAGAGTTGACAACATAACATCCAAAGAGAAGAAAATGCTTCAAGGAGAAGTGAGCAGCCTACAGTCTAGAACTGCCTTGATCAATATGGTAGCCACTAGCCATACATGGCTATTTAAATTTAAATTAAATTAAATTTAAAATTCAGTCCTTAGTTACAGTAGCCACATTTCAAGTTCTCAGTAGCTACTTGTGCTTATGGCTACTGTATTGGACAGCACAAATACATACCATTTTCATCACTGAAGAAACTTCTGTTGGATAGCATTGGGCTAAAAATCAAGCAAGATAACAGACACAAAGGGTCCAGTGGAACTTAGGAATTACCAAGGAGGTCATTGGTAATACTGATGAGAACAGTTTCAATAGAGTGATGGGAGTGAAAGCCAGAGTGAGAAGTTAGTGGAGATGAGAAAAGGGAGGTGACAAGTTCAGCTTCATTAAGAAGTTTGACTGTGGAGAGTAAACCAACTCTGGAGTAATTGTTGAAAAAGGAAGCGTGGGTGGGGAGATTTTTAAGACAGGAGTTTTGAAACCCTAGAGAGATTGTAGATTTAGGTGAGAAAATAAATAATCATTAAAGGAAGGTTCCTGAGAATCTAGAGAGTTTGGAACTCAGAGCTTGAATGGCAGGACTAGCTTTAGAAAGGAGGTATCTTTTATCATTTTATTTTTTACTTCTTTTTATTTTTTTCGTGTTTTCAAAAAGATTTTTTATCAAAAATATAGCTAACATATAATATTATATTAGTTTCAGGGGTACTCCATAGTTATTCAACATTTATATACCTAAAGAAGTGATCACCATGATAAGTCCAGCAACCATCTGACACCGTACCACGCTATTACAATATTATTGACTATATTCTCCATGCTGTACATTACATCCCCATGACTTATTTGTTTTATACCTGGAAATTTGGGCCTCTTATTCCCCTTCACTTTTCTTCCCCTTTTAAAAATTTTCAATTACAGTTGACATTAAATATTATTTTACATTAATTTCAGGTGTACAGCATAGTGGTTAGACATTTATGTAACTTAAGAAATGATCCCCCTGACTAGTCTAGTACATACCTAGCACTATACATACTTATTACCATATCATTGACTATATTCCCTATGCTTTACTTTATATCCCTAAGACTGTTTTGTAACTACCAATTTGTACTTCCTAACACCTTCACCTTTTTCACCCTCTCCCCTGACCCCTCCAATCTATCACCCCTACAATCTAGTACCCATCTGACATCATAGACAGTTATTACAATATTGTTGACAATATTCCTTATGCTATACCCTCCATCCCCATAATTACTTTGTAACAACCAATTTGTACTTCTTATCCCTTCCTCATTTTTTCACCCACACCTCCAAACCTTCTCACATTTGTCAACCATCAAAATGTTCTCTGTATCTGTGAGTTTGTTTCTGTTTTGTTTGTTAATTTTGTTCTTAGATTCTACATATAATTGAAATCACATTGCAGATGTCTTTCTCTGGCTGATATACTCCACTCAGCACAACACCCTCCAAGCCCATCCATTCTACTGCAGATGCAAGAACCTACTCGTATTCTCTTCCATGGCAGAACAATATTTCATTGTACATGTGTACCACCTCTTCTTTATCCATTCATCCACTGATAGACACCCAGGCTGCCTCCATATCTTGGCCATTGTAAACAATGCTGCAATGAACATATGGATGCACATGACCCCTCAAAGTAGCCTTTTGGGTTTCTTTGGATAAATACCCTGAAGTGGGATTACTGGATCCATCATCGTCCCTTCTTATAGCCTTTGTTTTAAAGTGTATTTTGTCTGATATAAGTATTGCTACCCCAGATTTCTTTTTCTTTCTTTTTCATTTTCATAAAATGTCTTTTTCCATCCCTTTACTTTCTGCCTGTGTGAGTCTTTCAATCTGAAGTGAGTCTCTTGTAGGCAGCATATGTAAGGATTTTGTTTTCTTATCCATTCAGCCACCCTGTCTCTTTTGATTGGAGCATTTAATCCATTTACATTGAAAGTAATTGTTAATAGATATGTAGCTATTGCCATTTGATTATTATAATTTTGATTTTTTTTTCTGTCTTAAAGAAGTCCTAACATTTCTTGTAATACTGGTTTGGTGGTGATGAACTCATTTAGCTTTTTCTTGTCTGGGAAGTTCTTTATCTATCCTTCAATTTTAAATGCTAGCCTTGCTGGGTAGAGTACTCTTGTTTGTAGGTCCTTGCTTTTCATCACATTGAATATTTTGTGCCAATCCCTTCTGGCCTGCAAAGTTTCTGTTGAGAAATCCTGTTGAGACAGTCTTATGGGAGCTCCCTTATAAGTTACTAGTTGCCTTCCTCTTGCTGCTTTTAAGATGCTCTCTTTGTCTTTATCCTTTGCCATTTTCATTATAATGTGTCTAGGTGTGGACCCATTTGGGTTCATCCTGTTTGGGACCCTCTGCACTTGCTGGACTTGTATGTCTATTTCCTTTGCCAAGTTAGAAAAGTTTTCAGTCATTATTTCTCCAAATAGGTTCTCAATCCTTTGCTTTCTCTCTTCTCCTTCTGTAAACTCTATGTTGCAAATTTTGTTACAATTCATGTTGTTGCAGAGGTCTCTTAAACTCTCCTCATTTTCTTTTTCCTTTTTGCTGTTCTGCTCAGGTGTTTTCTGCTACCTTGTCTTCCAAATCGCTGATTTGATTGTTTGCTTCATCTAGTCTGCTGTTGATTCCTTCTAATGCATTCTTCATTTCAGTTACAGTATTCTTTACTTCTGACTGGTTCTTTTTCATGGTTTCTATGTCATTTTTTATGCTTGATATCTCTTTGTTAAAGTTCTCACTAAGTTCCTTGATCATCCTTGTAACCATTATTTGAAACTCTGTCTCTGGTAGGTTGCTTACCTCTGTTTCATTTAGTTCTTTTTTTGGATTTTTCTCCTGTTCTTTCATTTGGGATGTATTTCTTTTTTCCCCCTCATTTTGGCTGCCTCTCTATGTTTGTTTCGATGTATTAGGTAGATCTGCTATGTCTTCAAGTCGGGGCTGGGTGGCCTTATATAGTAGGGATCCTGTGGGGCCCAGTGGCACAATCTTTCTGATCACCTGTTCTGGATGCTCCAGGAGTGTCCCATGTGTGAGTTGTGTGTGCCATCCTATTATAGTTAAGCCTTTATTGCTTTTGGAATGTCAGTGGGTGGGATTGGCCAGTGGGTGTGGGTTTTGGCCACATCTACAGCTTACAGACTGCTATGCAGGGAGTTTACCCCACTGAGTGGGATTCACACCAGTGGGCTCTTGTGCCTGTTGAGAACACCCTTGTGTGTGCTGCTTTGGGGGCTAATTGGGCAGTGTTCTGTGGTCTGAAGCCAACCTCTAAGTATGTTGGTTCTGGGGCCTTTTGAGAGGGGCTCCAGTGCAGGTCCAGGTCACCCAATGTCTGTGACTATTCATGGACTACCTGGTAGTAGCTACAAAGTGATTCATGGTTATTCACTGCCTGTGCTAAACCTGGAAGTGCATGAGAGAGGACACTCTATGAACCAAGGACTGGCCACCAGTACTGGGCCTGGGGTAACTCTGCAAGAAGCCAGGACCCCCTGAGGCCTGCTGTGATCAGCCAGCTCCTTTCAGGTTCAGCCACTGAAAGAGTCTTGTGTAGTATGCAAGTTGGGTGATGCAGGGTCTCAGGGAGTCACTAGAGTGGGAAGAGTTGTGGTTACCAGGTTAATGTAAATTCTGGTTTACTGCCAGTGTTGAGCCTGGAGCTACTCGACAAAAGTGTCAGAGCACACCGAGGCTAGTCACTGTTCACCAGGAGTCTGCCAAACTCTGATAATTTTCCAAGAAAGGCTGCAATGTGGGCAGGGCTGACTGCTTGTGGAGAAAGTGCCTCTGGCATTGGAGGAGTTGGGTGGAGTGGGGTCCCAGTGTGTCCACAAGCTCAACACAGAAAAAATGGTGCCTGCCTGCCAGCTGCATGGGAAGAGAACCTCACACAGGGAAAATGCTGACTGTCCTCCAGTCCTCTCCAAAAGCCACACACCTCAGTCTGTCACTGCCCCTGTATGTCTCCCTCCTGAGTCACCATCTTTCTGCCAGAGCCCAAGGTGAGAGTGCCTGCAAGCAGGTGAGTCTGTGCTCAGGCTCAGGCTGTTTAACTGGATATCTGGGTTTCCCTCAACCTTCCATCCCACCTGGATCGTCGAAATCCCCATTGCTTTCATCAGCCAGATGTTATATGGGCTTCTCTTCCCAGCAAAAGTACTCCAGGCTGGGAAGCCTGATGTGGGGGACTGGGGTCCCTCGCTCCTCCAGGAGGAACCTCCACAGCTGAGATATCTCCCCTGATTCTCAACTGCCACATAGAGTTTTGGAGCCTGTTCCACGTCTCCACCCTTCCTACCAGTCTCTACATGACTTTATATTTTCAGGTATAGGACTTCTATTTGGCTAGACTTCAGATGGCTTTCAGGTTGGTTGTTGTATAATTTAGTTATAACTTTAATGTGCTTATGGAAGGACATAGGCACAGTGTTTATGTACTCTGTCATCTTGGATCTCTCAGTCTATCTTTTTCCATTTTAATAAGAGAGAAGTACAGGAGTACAGGTAGGTTTGTAGATTTGGTGGCAGAAAGTTCAGAAAATTTCTATACAAACCTTTTAATTTTTATGTGAATTTGAACATGAGTTCATTTTCTGGGAGTGAAGTGTCAGGTAGCTATAGGATAACGGGGTATGAAGAGAATGAAGGCTAGAAATAACATCTGTGGAGAGTAGGGGAGAGAGCATTGGCTAGAGCTTTTGTTCTCTAACTTGAGTGTGCATCAGAATCCTTTGCAGAGCTTGTTAAAACACTGAGTGCTGGGCCTCACATCCCTGTGGGTTATGATTCAGTAAGTCTGGGGTGGGCTGACAATTTGCATTTGTAATCAGCTCCCAGATGCTGCTGATGCTGCTGTTCCAGGGACAACTCGTTTGAGAACACCCAGGCTTGGCAAACAGTATTAATGCTAGAAACCATAAATATTGATGGTGATGGCAGGGCAGGGTGTGAGAATAATCAGGAAGGTTTGCAATTGTGGAGAATGTAAGAGAGCTGACTAAAGGAACCATAGTAAGAATGTTGGTGTAACAGAATATAAATTAGAAATTTTGACTGATGCATCAAGATACAATAGATATTGAAGTGATTAATGAGACTGGCTGCCCTGTATGAATTTCAAAGTAGAGAACCAATAACTGACTTCAAAACTCTTAAATACTTCACCCACACTATGATCTGGTTGTTGGAGATTGCAGCAGGATTTGTAAGAAAGATTTCTTTCAAGAGGGCTGTGCTCTTAGACCCTCTCCCCAAGAAGGAAGGGTGGAGGGTACTTCTACCTCTACGTCAAGTCAGGGGAGAGGAATTTCAAGAGACCACTTCTAGAGCTTGATGTTCCCCCTGCAGTTCGGGACACATGATAAAATGGTATCTGACTCTCACATGGAAAATGTAAAAGCCTGGCCAGTGCTCTAACAGCAGGAGCAATAGTGTTGCTGCTGTGCTGAAATATGCCTGTACTGCAAGAAATTGCTAGAGCAAGGGATGTAACTATACCCCAGGGATCAGACAAGGGCCATGCATGATGAGAGGTCTGCAGGCTAGTGGTCCTGTGCAATGCCGGATTTTAAAAGCATCCATGAAATCACAAAAACGTCCATGAGAGAGTTGGCTTTAAACATCTGCCGGGCCCAGAGAGAGAAAAGCCAATTTACAACAGTATCAGTCAATAAAGACTTTCCTGTATCGCTTACCCCTTTTTTATCTCCTTGCTTTGACTCTGAATAGTGTTGCCAGGTATAGCAAATAAAAATACATGATACCCAGTTAAATTTGAATTTTAAATAAACAGTGACTACCTTTTTAGTATTATGTACCATGCAATAAGTGGGACCTACTTACTCGTATACACACACACAAAATCATTGTTTATTTCAAATTCAAGTTTCACTGGGCACCATGTATTTTATCTGGCAATGTTACTCTAAACAGGATCAGAAATTTCAGTTAGTAAGACCGGGAGAAGGGCTGGAGTTCTAAGGTCAGCCCTTCAGCTGTAGCAAAATCCAGCGGGGATAGGAGGAGTAACTTTAAGCCAAAAGCTTTAGTTATTGCAATGGATGGGAATTCTAAGTAACCACTTAAAACTGTATTTTATTATTTAAAGAGGAAGGCCTAGAGACAGTGGAAGACAACATTGAAGGTGATTTATAATTTTATTTCGTGATGCCTGTTAAACTTAGTGATTCGTTTGTATATGCAAAAGAAGTAAATTTGGAAGCATGTATACCAGACTAACAGTGCTTATTTCTGGTACTAGTACATTTTTACTTTCAACTCCCTTTAATTTTGTTTCAATAATTATAAGTATGAATTACTTTGATAATCAAAAATCAATAAATATCTTTTTAAAAAACCTTTTCTTTTCACTTAGTATTTTGTGAAACTCTTTCCATGTTAATTTTCTTCTCAAAAAGTGGTTTGTAACAGCTGCTTAATATCTCATTGTATGACTGTAGCATCATGCATTTGAGCCCGTGATTCAGGTTGCCTTGTGTTTTATTAATACAGCTAATTTTGCAATGAAATCCTTATGGTTTGATCTTTCTTTTTTTAAAAAGATTTTATTGGGGGAGGGGAACAGGACTTTATTGGGGAACAGTGTGTACTTCCAGGCCTTTTTTCCAAGTCAAGTTATTGTCCTTTCAATCTTAGTTGTGGAGGGTGCCGTTCACAGCTTCAAGTTGTTGTCCTTTCAGTCTTAGTTGTGGAGGGCGCAGTTCAGCTCTAGGGCCAGTTGCCGTTGCTAGTTGCAAGGGGCGCAGCCCACCATCCCTTGCGGGAGTCGAACCGACAACTTTGTGGTTGACAGGATGCACTCTAACCAACTGAGCCATTTGGGAGCTCAGCGGCAGCTCAGCTCAAGGTGTCGTGTTCAATCTTAGTTGCAGGGGGCGCTGCCCACCATACCTTGCGGGACTCGGGGAATTGAACTGGCAACCTTGTGGTTGAGAGCCCATTGGCCCATGTGGGAATCGAACCGGCAGCCTTTGGAGTTAGGAGCATGGAGCTCTAACTGCCTGAGCCACCAGGCCTGCCCCTGGTTTGATCTTTGTGCACATCTTTATTTATTACCTTGGGATACATTCCAAAAATGGAATTGCTGCACCGAAGAATTTTAATGTGTGCTTTTAAGCTTGACCAAATTCCCTCTTGAAAGGCTGTTTGTCTACCTATACCAACTCCACTACAGGTAATTATCAATATGTATCTCATTGTTTGATCATCATTTCTTTTATTAGTAGTAAAAATGAATATTTTTCAAGCATTTCTTGGTCATTTGCATTTTTATAATAGTATGATGGATCTAACAGATAAATATTAAATTAGTGGATGCTAACAGGGTTTTGTTGTACATCACATTAACTTTTGTCAACTCTGGCACCTCCCTAACACACACAGCCATTTACATACACCCATTCTGTGCGTTACCCAATCAATAAATGTTGGTTGAATGCATGAGTACATGAATGAATTATTTAAAGAATCTGGCCAAATGAAACCCTTCTTGGTTATTTTACTATTGATGATTTTCATGATTTATTCATCCACTCAACGAACAGTTATGGAGTACCTACTATGTACATAGCTCAATGCTAGGCCATTTAAAAGTAATAATAAGCATTGGGAATAATTTCAATCACTACAATAAAACTAGTGAATCACAAATATTCCAGGAATATCTCAACTATATAGCACCTTCAAAGGAATGAGCCTTTCTAGATTTGTAAATGTTCTAGGCACTTCGAGATTTATACACCAACATTAAAATTATAAATTGTTAGTGACAAAAATATTTCTACAAGATACTATATGCGTGTGTGCTTACTTAAATATGGCACTCTATAGATGTAACTATGTATGAATAGGATGCAAGGATCCATGAATGTTGTCACTCTGCTCTATATGTGGCAAATGTCCCCACTTCTCCACTCTGTGAAACTTTATTGAGATGCCATGAGAAACTTTTGGGTGTCACTGTTTCTTACTTTTGTGAGCTGCTGCTGGTGTTCTGTCACTATCACCATGACCTCTCCATCCCTCTTTCTAATCTGTTTCTGCTGTCAGTGATTCTGCCCATTTTTCGTTTCTTTCTTTTGTTGTTTCTCCAATGTCTCTTGGCTTTCAAGTGTGAAAAATGACTATATATATTATATATAGCCAGCTATTAATAGTGCCACTTTCTTTTTTTCCAATTCTGTTTTATTGTGGTAAAAACACATTACATGAAATTTACCATTTTAAGTGTACAGTTCAGAGACATAAAGTACGTTCACATTGTTGTGCAATCATCACCACAATTCTTTTCATCTTGTAAAACTGAAGTTATGTACTCATTAAACAATAATTCCCCATTCCCTCTCCCTCAACCCAGGGTTATCCTCAATCCCAGTGAACCAGGACTCTGGCATCTGATACAATCATTACATAATATTAAGTTTTTTTGTCATATTATTTTATTTTAATTAAACTTTATTGGAATGACAATTGTTAAGAAAATTACATAGATTTCAGGTGTACAATTCTGTAATACATCATCTGTATATTGCATTGTGTGTTTACCACCCAAAGTCAAATCTCCTTTCATCAATAGTGTCACTTTCCTTTTGGGTGGCAATCCAAGTAGTCTTTCACACTTGGAATATTTGGCAGGCTATCCCTTTTGGCCATGTTGTTTGATGCTGGATACCAAAGGGTTGCGTTTTCACTATAAAAAATGCTTTCTGAGCTGCTTCCTGAGGGTTCTAGAAGTCCAGATGCTAGATTATAGGTATTGCATTGTAGTGTGGCTGACATTATATAAATGTAAAGTTTTAGACAAGGAGATGCCAACCATGGGTTTGGTTCCACCAATAGCTCTTAAAACCTGGTTTGATAGATATCGAAGGTAGTTCTTCTATCATGCCATTGATAGAATTTTTTGAAGAAAGCCATTTCTGACACCTCCTAATTCATGTTCCTTAGAAATTTTGTTACCAATATCTAAACCCATCAGCTCCACTGAAGGATGAGCGGTCTCCCCAGTCACCTGCCCGCCGTTTTATTGTGGTGGTTATAAGCCTCCAGGTAAATGAATCCTGGTTCTTTACTGCATGTTTGGAATCCCATTTCTTAAGCAGATGAGAAGTATGCATTTTCTTATCAGTAAAGGAGTCCTATACCTGGAGATGAAATTGTAACTAGCAAGAAAGAAAAGAACCAAAACCAAGTTTTAGGTAGGTTCAGACAAAGCTGACGTAAGCAGGAAGTAAAATTGTGTTTTTGGAACAAAAGCCTCACATTTTAGGGTCTCGGTGCCTTTGGCTGGAAATTCTGACAAAGAAAATTAGGGCATGGTAAATTGGGGTGTGGTAAATTCTTAATGCAGTGTCTCATTTGTGCCACCACTTCAGTGTCAAAACACCTTTCTTCTGAAAATGTACTGTTGTGATATGGGGGTAGGGGTGGGGGAACAATTCAGGGAATGCTGTGGAGGCTGCTGTGGGAAAATCCCAAAGGCTGAGATGAGGGGGAAGGCAGAGTGAAATGAGGGATGGGAGGAGCCTGCTCCAGACTGAGTGCTTTGGGAGCCAGGGCACTGCTCACAGAGATGAGCAGGAAGTGCTTTCTATCAACAATGGAAACCACCACCAACACAACAAAGCATAAAGTCTTTCCTTCGAGATGATTTCACCTGCTTTTGACACTGGGAGCCACACATCAGGCTCACTGGTGTTTCATTGAAATGGCTGACGGTGTGGAGTTCAGAGGGGAAAATAATGAAGTAGGTTTTGCCTCTTCTTTTTTACATTGGCCCCCAAAGAATGTACATTTGATAAGGGCCAAAGTCTCTTTGTGAAAAGGAACCTCTGAGGGGAGATACAGCACCTAAGACCAAAGACCTTAATTTTGCCTCAAATTTTGGCTATACTGTTTCTATAGAGACCAAAGGGAAGCTTTGGCTCCCCCACTCAGCTATTAAAGTTTAGTGCATTGAAAACTGTCTTCATGCTGTGATATCCTTTCAGGGAGGAGAATAGGGTCTGAACTAATCCATGAAAGTTGTCATGCTATGAACTAGTAGTCAAGCTTTTTCCTTTCAATTGAATCTAAAACTATACTGTACTTCACACTTGATTGGTCCTTCAGATGGAAGGATTCAATATCGCTGCTGGAAATCAGCTCGTCTTCTTCACACAGTGCTGTTGAACGTGGAAAGAACTTATTTCTCAGGCATAATTACCAGCTCTAACATATGAAAAGTCGTAAGGATATTTATTTTTTTTATTTCTCTAAATTTTATTCAAACTCTTTAAAATGCTAACTTTTATTTCCTCCTTTGACAAAGGTTGTTTACTAGACTGTCTCCATGCTTGGGCTTGGTGTTTGTCAATAGACGTTGGGATCTATACATGCTCACCAGCCTTTCTTTCTTCAGGATGATAGGCAGACATACAGCATAAATGTATCGAAGACAAAAAATATCTTCTGAATGCAGCTGTCAGTGAGCCATTGAATGTCCTCTAGCAAAGGTAACGGGTCACTTATTTACCATGAAGACTGGGACGAGAACTCGAGGAATCTGAGCGGTGCTATGCCAATTGTCTAAGGGAAAGGACGCTTTTCCTTTCCCACTGAAAGAGTTAGCTTTGTTTGTTTGCACATGTTTTAGATCAATAACTGGTAATAGTGAAGACAGAACAAAAGCTCTAATAACCATGAGCCATCTGCAGTGTGAATCGACATTTCCCAAGTTAAACACTACTGTCTTGTGAATGAATACATACAGTGTATATGATTTTTTTAATTGTAAAAAAAAAAAAGCCTTGATCTATCTACACCAAAAGAGGGCACCAGGGTATTAAAGAAGTTATGATGTTTTGGGAAGCTATAAATGAAATTAAATGAAGTTTGGAAAGATTTTTCGTAGAATTAATATGCACATGATTTTAAAAACTTGGTATTCTAAAAAGTCGGTAGGGTAGTTTCAGGTACTTTGGTAAACCATCTTGATAATAAATGTAATTTTCTATTGGTATGTGCTGATTTCTTTGGAGTTTGATGGAATAAATGCAAAAAAAGAACATATTTTACTCGATGAAAAATAATATAAAGTAAAATTGCACGTTTCCTTAGAATGCTATTGATATTAATACTCATGGAATTTTTCATTGCAATTTTGGTTTATTCTGTCTTTAAAATAGAAGTTTGTCTCTTCTTTGTTTTCTAAGACACTTAGTAAATAAAAGAATATCTCTTTGTGTTTTTTTTTGTATCTGTGTCTAGATGGAAACAATTCAGCATTCTGTATTGGTTTTTCTGAGAGAAGGATACAGAAAGTGGAGATCCATGGGTTATAGCAAATAGTACCTAATTTAGAGATTGAGTACCATAGCCCCCAGAATTCAGAAAGAATAAATAAAGAGAAGGCATTTTCTGGAAAGATTTTCAGATTGTACATTTTGGTTAATCCTACCTCGTTTCTGTGATTCCAATAAAGGGAATTCAGTAGAAGAAAATAGGGAGAGACAAAAATATTCTTAATGAGGTTGTAAATATATGCAATGCATGTAGATGCCTCTTCTGCTTTAATGTCACCTATGAGGAATAAAAACCAGTTTAATTTCTAATTTTGTCAGTGATTGAGTGCTATTTATGTTGTTTTTCCTGTCACCCTGATCCCCTGCCCCTTTCTCTCCCCCACATGAAATAGGACCTTTTATATGTAATCAAATCTGAACTCGTTGGTTAGCTAATAATTCCTCTTAAAAATGGAAATCAGTGGCAGCATGATCCTGTTTTCTCTGTATATCTCTACCGTTTGCAAAGATGGCTGCAATCTAAACAAAATGGATTGTCTTTCAACGGATATTTTCTCCTTTTATTTTTAGATGTCCAGCCATAGCTTCTTAAACAAAGATAAAATGATAAATTTACTTAAAATTGTGTTTTATAGTTTAATTTTTACTTATCCTTTGGTCTTGTTCATTATTTTATGCTTTATTATGATTTATGGAATCATATATTATGCAATGGAAGGCAATTTACAAACTGCTATTACATCCCTGTAACTTTTATGAAATATGTGACTAATTAGTATATTGTTTAACTAGGAGATTAAAAAACAAATGTCTTTCAGGTTTTTTTTAAGCATCTAGACTTTATTCAACTGAATAAATATTCAGGTACAATAAATTAGTATGTGTAGTGCTGGAAGATGGCTGTAATTTTATTTTAAAATATAGCAATATTGAGAAGTTTTTATGACTCTTGTTTATTTGAAGTAAAAATAGAATAGGATTATTGAATTTCATGTATTTTTATTATTAACAATGTAGTTATTATCATGTACTGAAATGTCCCCATAAAGTCAAGGAAGAAAAGTTATTGTCGCTTTTCGTTGTTGGTGTTCTCCCCCACGTGTATTGTAAGGATGTTTGGCTTGATCCTGAAATATTTAAAATGTGGTCAACAAACAATGCTCCACCTAACTGGATATTTTCAAAGTTGTATTTTTTTTTTAAATTAATAGTTGTTTAGTTAATAATAATTGCACTATATTGCTTCTGCTTTAAGGAATATTAATTCCTTAGTGTCACTGAAAAAGAAAAAAACTCTTATTTTTAGCATAATGCTTTATAAATTGTTTATATACAAAACATATTGTATGAACATAGATATTTGTATAAATATTTTATTTCTCCATGGGCTCTTCAGGTCCTGCCAATTTGACAAAGGGTTGATATGATTGATTAAATCAGATGCTGCACATATTTGGAATAACAGAAAACCAGAGTAGCCAAGATCTAAAAATGCAATTAATAATGATGCTGATGACCAGTATGCTTTGGGATGTCTTGCTTTGGTTTTAAATATTGTTTCATTTTGAAGAACTGTGTATATGATGTATTTGTATGAGATCAGAACAGGCAAAATAACAAGTAGGTCAGTTTTGGATCTAGGTTTTTCAGTTCTCTGGCCTAGCATTTCTTATCAGAAAATTTTGCATCAATAAGCCATAAAGACTCTTTATTGCTTTATTTTTCCCCCAAAGTCAATTTATTAATGATTAAAAATCTGTCTGTCCACATGCTAAATGGCTTATTTTTGTGGTGTTTTCAAGTCACCTCTCTGTGGAAGCAAATTAGTGGCCAAGTAAAGCTCATGAAAGAACCTGAAACACAGAAAGGTCTCCAAAGGAGCTATTCTCCTTTAGGGAAGCTATCTCCGGATTAAAAAAAAAAAATCGAAATCACAGCTGCATGGGTCCCTGATCTTTTCCCTGGTAGGATGTGTTTGTTGAAAACTCTGTGTAGAGGGGATTCACATTAGATAGGTCATTTCTTTTTACAGGTTGATTTGCCTACACAGGCACAATCTGTGGGAGTTTTTGATCACAACATTTCCCCTCCTCCCTATAATCCAGCTCTGTTTCTGTATGCAGGCAGAGTAGAGACATTTTGGCCTTTTTGATTATAAAGACAGGAAAGAAGTATAGAAAAACTGATTAAATTACGGGGAAGAGAGTTTTCAAAGTAAGTAAACAAAAAGCAAATCTTTCTTTTCAGTTGAAATGACATTATTCTAAAACAAGACATTCCTTGTAAGAATCTTACCAAAAATATCTAATTTCAGAGACTGAAAAGCATGCATCCTGCCCAAATTCTTGCAGCATCTTCTAAATGTTGGTTTTTGATGTTTGGGGCAGTAAACTAAAACCTCAGAACAAAAATTGATCCTAGAGAAACCATACAGAGCCACATGCTTTTCTTTTTTTCTATTTTTTTAATGGATAAGCAGAATAGCTGAGATAAAACTCGAGGACTGATTTAACTTGTCAGTCAGCAGAGCTGCAATCTCTAAATTCACAATGGACTTTCCAGCTTAACTGGCCTTACTGCAGCTGCTTATTAGAAATCGCTGAGTTATTTGTCAATGTTACTTGAGTGATGTGATTAGGAGTGGGTTGACCAGAATGGAATTAAAGAGGTGTTCCAAATTTCACAATTTAAAACATTTCCCTGAACTGATGTGGAGACAATCACAGTCTCTCTATTTATAACATTGAGTTCTCTTGGTTTGAATAGTGAGAACAAAGGTGCTAATCTGCAGTTCTGAGAAAGGCCAATTATGCCCTCTGCATCAGATGGGGTCTAATATGATTGATTCTAAATAATTATCAAATCAGATGTACATAAATGTCTTTTTATTAGTTACTCGAAACCCATTAATCCAGTGTTTATGTCATGTGGAATCAGGTGCATTTTCAAATAAGTTCACCTATAGAGAAGTGCTGTAGCTCACCTTGAAGAGACATTTAGGATCAGTTTGAAACCAATGGGTCTGTTCTGATTTAGAATGAGCTGGTTAGGCAAAGCAACCAAAGCTGAAGTATCTCATGAATTCCACACTTTGTATTTCTAAAAAAATATTTTCTTAACCATTTTCACATTTTTAATCTCATTAGACTTTTCATGGTCTGAGAAGATAGATATTTATCCCCATTTTCCAGTTGAGAAAACTGAAGTTCATAGAAGAAGTAAAGTGACTTTTACTAAGTCATGTGGCCAGTTAGCTAGAAAAACCCAGTCAGCATGACTTTGTTAAGCAGGCATGATACATTGGTAGCCTGCAGACTTCTTCAGGGGACTTACAGATAATTCTTGTTTGGCCCTTGCACAATATTAAAAATATTTTTTAAAATAGTTACTAGCATTTAAAAATTGAGAGAGGTTTCACATTATTTTTTTTAAAATCAGGATTTCTGAGTTTGTGGGGAAGAATCAAAAGCTTTCGCAAGCCTGGATCATTGTTTCTGCATAGCAAGTGTTCAGGGGGAATGAGTCATGCCTTCCCCTGCCCCATAGGGCAAACCTTCTCCACTTTGCCAAGTCTCCACCAGGCCTGCCTTGTTACTTGCCTAGGTCTTGTGAATATTCAAGCTTTAAATCCCCTGCATGAAACCACTGCTTATAAATCTTTATTGAATATGAGGCCCCATTTTAAACTGAAAAAATTTTGCCAACTGCTAGTTTATATCTCTGTCTTCCCCACCAGGCAGAGAAATCTTCAATGGCAAGCATGGAGTATCATTCCTCTTTGGAGCATCGCCAAATTCTAGCACAATGACCAGCACACAATGTATTCTCAGGAAATTTCTAGGTTGGGGAGGGCATGTCAGCTGTCTTATCACTAGAGTTATCACCATACTGACCTGTAGAAAAGTTCTACAAATTGGGTTTTGAGAAAAGAATCAACTCCATTAGACTTGAGAGTTGTAAATCTGACTCCTACTTGACCAGCATAACTCCTAATTGACCAGAAAATTAAATTTAAAAAGTGCATGTATTTTGCTCATTTGATCTGGAGTCTACATCTATAATATCCCAAACAACTGTGGTAAAATACACTATTTAGCTCATGCTCTAGATTTGTGTAGATGTTTACAATTGTGTAGGCACAATCTGTATGGAATGACTATTCCAACCTGGGTGAATTACTCAGAGTACGAGGCATTCACATGAGGTGCCTGCTTCCTTGTGACTATGGGCTAAAAAATTCCATTTTCAATTTTCCAAGCTTTCCCCCCAGAAATAATTTAAAGATGGTAGTCAGCAAAATTCCATGTATAGTGTATGTGTTTTAAGGGGTAAATGTGGGTGTTGTAGGATGTATTCATACACAGCAGCCGTTACCCTCCTCTAAACTTTTCCAGCAGTTATGGTTTGTATTATTCCTGGGGTATTCACATTCACAGAACTAGAATATATTACTTAATGTCACATCATGGATAAAAAAGGAGGCCCAGAGAGATTTGTCCAAGGTGTCTGGCTCCCTGTTTGTGGATTCCATGTGTCCTCATTAGTTAACAAAGCAGAGGTCAAGAACTGGTGTTTTGTCATCTTTGTGCCCTTCCCAGCACCTAATATAGTATGTCTTGCATGTAGTTGATACTGAGTCAATTTGAGTTCTCACACAAGCCATGACATTTTCCAACTGACTTGGGATACAAAGTCCATAATGATTTCCTTATCAGGCTTTCATTTCAAGATCAGCAACCTTCAGTACGGCTATACACTAGGATTTTCAAGTAAGCTCAAGCCAAGCATTTGGTGACAAATAAAATGGCCACCGAAGGGGCCAAATCCCTTTTGAAAGGGATTTGATTCTATTTTTAAGACCTTTTTTTGGAGGAGTACAGGGGACAAAAATTTGTTTGTTTGTTTGTTTTTTATTAGCTATCCAATAGATGTCCCTTTAAAAATACTACACAGAAAATTTGAGGGCACCAAACTGATCTGACTCATTAGATTTAATGAAATCCAGGAGAAAGTATTTCCTGAGTCCTAAGGCCTTTCTTATTATCCTTTACCTAATTCTTCACAAGTAATTTTCCAGTTAGTAAGTGCCAGAAATAGGCCCATCCGCAGAGAGTGAGAACATTTCCCTCCACAGTATGACAATGCTATCTGACAGCTATTAGAACTTGAAATTCAGGGACTTGCAAAGTAATTCTTCAATATAGCTCATTTCCAATAAAAGCCTACAGTCTTCTGGGTTTTTTTGTTTGTTTGTTTTCTTCTCTTTTATTTCATTGAAATTCGTTTAAAATTTCTCTCCCATGGAAACCCATTTGTGTTTCTATAATCATTGTGTATGTGCTTTCTGGCCTTACACTTTAAAAAAATAATTTGTTTTAATGCCATAAGATCTTTTTTTTTTAATTTAATATTGAGACAACAGAAACATGGCATGTATAAATTTAAAAAAACACACCACAGTATCATAAGAAACATTTCATTTTTATTTTCCATCACATTTGGGTTTTGGAGTTTCTGTCTCCAAATTCTGTTTCTAGTAGGAGTTGCTGAGAAATGCTGAGGATGGCAACTCAGTGCTATGGTATGCATTCACAAATTGACTAACTTCCAAAATGGCAGCAATCACCAGAATCCAGAAAGTTCTTTTTCTTTCCAAAGGAAGCATCATTCTATCATTGGTCAGAATAAATTGGGTTATAGCCCTAGCTCTGCCACTTCCAATTACTGAGAACTTCAGAAGTTACTTAACCTTTCTAGGCCTCACTGTTCTCATTTATAAAAATAATGGTCATCACAGGGACCAAACCCATAGGTTTGTTGTAAACATAAAATACAGGTAAGCTAAATGCAGGTAAAATACTTTGTGTAGTCCCCAGCATGATAAATAGCATTCTAAATTATCATTATCAGTAACAATGTTTGATTCCTAGCTCAGTCCTAAGTGGTATTTGAACTCTGGTTCAAAAAGGCAGAAAGAAAAGGAGGTGGTTTTTTTACTGGTGCTATAAAAAGATATGAGGATTTTAGAAGTACAGTCAGTCCCTAGCTCTACTGTCATCCTCCGAGGAGTGGCAAAAGACAAGCAGCCTGCACAAAACCACCCTTGATTGCTGCAAAAACAAGCCTAAATAACTCTAGTTTTCAGCTACTGGAACCCACATGTGGTCAGCTACAGCAACCCCTGGCCTGTCCAGACCCCCTCACCCACTTTAAGCATCTTTTAATTTACAAAAATAATAGTTGGTTTAACGTATTAGAAAAGTCTTCATTTGCCAGCCCGTCCATGTGAGAATGACTTTAGGTTTGGAAAATTCAACTTTGTAATTGGAAGTGGCTTTGGTCTATATGGGCATTTTGCCTCCCTGTCCTCGTCTTGATGGCCCCTATACCTACATGCCTTTTCAATGGAAACTGGCACATCTAGGCCTCAGACTATCGACTACAGAGTAGATATAGCTTATGCCTAGGAAGTGACAATGAGAGAAGGGGCAAGAAGGACAACTAAAACTAATACTAATAGCCATTTATTGGGCATTTATGTTAAGCCAGGTACTGCAACAGATGGCTTTCATTAGTTCTTATTTAATAACCCCCAAAACCTTTATGTTGTAAGAATTATTATATTTGTTTTACAGATGAGAAAACTAAGACTCAGAGAGGTTAAATGACCTTCCCAAGGGTCATATGGCTCTTAAGTGATGGAAATGGAGATTGAAACCCAGGCTAGTTACACTCTGATTCTCATGCTTTTAACCACTGTACTATATTCTTCTTTTGACAATATAAAAATATTGGGTCCCTTTCCCACCCCATCCCTCCCCCATGAAATCATTTCATAGTTTTGACCTCTCATCTTTGTCTCAGAGGACTTTGATATCACTTCACTTGGTTGAGTGTGGCGGGGACAAAGTGGTGAAAACTTGGGGCTAGAAGCCTTACCCAGTTCAGACCAAGCAAATCCCCTTCCCAAACCTCTGAATCTCTGAGTTACTTAAGTTCCTTCACTGGCTTCAAGATGAGGTTCCACAGAGAAACAGATTTAGCTTCAAATCCTGCTCTGTTACTTGCTAGCTATGAGAACTTAAGCAAGTCTCTCTGAACCACTGTCTCCTCTTCTACAAAACAGAATGACTACTACCTCATAGAACTGGTGAGAAAATTAAATGAGACACTGCACATAAGAGAGAGCATGGGGTACTGCTTAGAGCCCAAACTACAGCATCAGACGACAGTTTGAATCCTAGCTTCCCTGATTGACCAGATGTGTGACCCGAGGCAATTTGCTTAAGGTCACACGGCCTCATCCATAAAAGAGGGGTAATAATAAATAATAACACCTACTTCATAGGATTGCTATGAGGAATAAGTGAGTTAATTAATATGTGTAACACCTTTAGACAGAGTATGGCCCATAATAAGTATTCCATAATTTTGCTACTATGCAAGGTACTTGGCATAAAAAATGGCAGCTCCTATTGTGGTGTTGGCCAGCAATCCCACTTGCCTTCAGAAATAGTCCCGGTCTACACACAGTTTCTGAGAACTCCTTAAACAGAGGCCTATCTCAGATTATAAATCCCAAGCAACTTGCTGTAGTTTTCCTCAAGTAGAGAGTCATGGACCCTAATGCCAGTTACATCATATAATTATACCCAGGAAGAGGGAGGTGGAAGAGAGATTATAAATCCATGGTCCCAGGATTTGGGTATATACTGGGGCAGAGGGACAGGGAAGAATATACTCAAATTCACCCTGGAGAAACTCTTTCTGGAATAGTGACTTCCTACATATAAGATATCCAGAATCAGGAACAGTTCTAGCTCCACAGCATGCATCTCCTTCCTCTCAGGCCTCTTACATGTCCTGGGAAATGTTCCCTTTCTCCAAAGGTGCAAAATGTAGCACAGAATGGTTTAAATGATGCGTAACTTCCACCCAACTAGATTGCCTGCCTAGGAGTGCAGTGGAGAAGAGTGCAGAGCATGACAGGGCAGCTTTCCATTCTGGTGAAGAAACCTTCCAAAGAGATGCTGGGTGGGTCATGGCTGTGCCAGATTGCTATTGCACAATGTTAAGGAGTGGCTGTGAGCTCCATAAGGACAGTAACTGGGTTTGTTCACCTCCATACACCTACACGAATGCTTTGCACAGAGTAGGAAGGCTCACAAAGGCTGGGGAACCTGAGAGAAAGGAATGATTTGCAGGAATACCATCAAGACATATACACTTATCCTTCCTAAAAAGGAGGGGTGGTATTAAGACCCAGCATCCAATGGTTACCTCAGTACCAAACTAGACAAAAATCTTTTCGTAAAATCTCCCTTTCTACCAGACAAAGACAATTTAGGGTTCCATTGTTTCTCCACAATTCGAGTTACAAATTTTTTGTTAATTCTCTTCTTCCTATATAACCTTGATTGCAGCTGAGTATAGCATTTATGTAAATTTCAAGTGCCACTACTATTTGGCTCAGGGTTAACCTAATGGTTTATGTTAATCTCAATCATGTTTGCCATCAGAGTTCTCTTTTTTTATTTTTTATTTTTTAATTTTATTTTATTAAATTTATTGGGGTGACAATTGTTAGTAAAATTACATAGATTTCAGGTGTACAATTCTGTATTACATCATCTATAAATCCCATTGTGTGTTCATCACCCAGAGTCAGTTCTCCTTCCATCACCATATATTCGATCCCCCTTACCCTCATCTCCCACCCCCCACCCCCCTTACCCTCACCCTCTGGCAACCACTAAATTATTATCTGTGTCTATGAGTTTCTGTTTCTCATTTGTTTGTCTTGTTCTTTTGTTGTTTTTGGTTTATATACCACATATCAGTGAAATCACATGGTTCTTTGCTTTTTCTGTCTGACTTATTTCGCTCAGCATTACTCTCTCAAGATCCATCCATGTTGTCACAAATGTTCCTATATCATCTTTTCTTACCGCCGAATAGTATTCCATTGTGTATATATACCACAACTTCTTTATCCATTCATCTATCGAAGGACATTTTGGTTGTTTCCATGTCTTGGCCACCCTAAACAAAGCTGCAATGAACATTGGAGCACACATGTCTTTATCTCTAAATGTTTTTAGATTTCTTGGGTAGATACCCAGGAGAGGGATTGCTGGGTCATATGGCAATTCTATTCGTAATTCTTTGAGGAACCTCCACACTGCCTTCCATAACGGCTGCACCAGTCTGCATTCCCACCAACAGTGTATGAGGGTTCCATTTTCTCCACAGCCTCTCCAACATTTGTTACTATTTGTCTTGTTGATGATAGCCATTCTGACTGGGGTGAGGTGATATCTCATTGTGGTTTTGATTTGCATTTCTCTGATGATTAGCGATGTTGAGCATCTTTTCATATGTCTATTTGCCATTTGTATGTCCTCTTTGGAGAAATGTCTCTTCAAGTCCTCTGCCCCTTTTTCAATTGGGTTGTTGGTTTTTTTGTTGTTGAGTTGCATGAGTTCCTTGTATATTCTGGATACTAGCCCCTTATCGGAGGCACTGTTTGCCAAAATCTTCTCCCATTCAGTTGGTGGCCTCTTTATTTTGTCAATGGTTTCTTTTGCTGTGCAGAAGCTTTTAAGTTTCATATAGTCCCATTCGTTTATTTTAGCTTTTACTTCCATTGCCTTTGGAGTCAAGTTCATAAAATGCTCTTTGAACCCAAGGTCCGTAAGTTTAGTACCTATGTTTTCTTCTATGCAGTTTATTGTGTCAGGTCTTATGCTTAAGTCTTTGATCCATTTTGAATTAACTTTGGTACATGGTGACAAATAGCACTCCAGTTTCATTCTTTTGCACGTGGCTATCCAATTCTCCCAGCACCATTTATTGAACAGGCTGTCTTTGCTCCATTGTATGTTTTTAGCTTCTTTGTCAAAAATTATCTGTCCATATTTATGTGGTTTTATTTCTGGGTTCTCAATTCTATTCCATTGGTCTATGTGTCTGTTTTTCTGCCAATACCATGCTGTTTTGTTTATTCTGGCCCTGTAGTACAGGCCAAAGTCAGGAAGTGTGATACCTCCATTATTGTTCTTTTTTCTTAAGATTGCTTTGGCTATTCGGGGTCTTTTGTGGTTCCAAACAAATCTGATGATTTTTTGTTCTATTTCTTTAAAATATGCCATTGGGATTTTGATGGGGATTGCATTGAATCTCTATATTGCTTTGGGTAATATGGCCATTTTAACTATGTTGATCTTCCAATCCATGAGCACGGAATGTCTTTCCATTTCGTTGTGTCTTCTTCAATTACTTTCAAAAATGTCTTATAGTTTTCAGCATATAGGTCTTTCACATCCTTGGTTAAGTTTATTCCTAGGTATTTTATTCTTTTTGCTGCAATTGCAAAAGGAATTGTTTTTTGTATTTCTTTTTCGGAGATTTCATTGTTAGTATATATGAAGGCAATGGAATTTTGTGCGTTGATTTTGTAGCCGGCAACTTTACTGTATTCGTTGATTGTTTCTAATAGCTTTTTGGTGGAGTCTTTAGGGTTTTCTATATATAGCATCATGTCATCTGCAAAGAGTTATAATTTAACTTCTTCATTCCCAATTTGGATGCATTTTATTTCTTTCTCTTGCCTGATTGCTCTGGCAAGGAATTCCAACACTATGTTGAAAAGCAGAGGTGATAGGGGACATCCCTGTCGTGTTCCTGAACATAGAGCAAAGGGCTTCAGTTTTTCTCCATTAATTATGAGACTAGCAGAAGGCTTGTCATATATGGCCTTTATTATGTTAAGGTATTTTCCTTCTATACTCATTTTATTAAGTGTTTTAATCATAAATGGATGTTGTATCTTGTCAAATGCTTTTTCTGCATCAATTGATATAATCATAGGATTTTTGTCCTTTATTTTGTTTATGTGATGTATCACATTGATGGATTTGCGGATGTTGAACCATCCTTGTGCCCCGGGGATGAACCACACTTGGTCGTGATGAATAATCTTTTTAATGCATTGTTGTATTCGATTTGCTAGAATTTTATTTAGGATTTTTGCATCGGTATTCATGAGAGATATTGGTCTGTAGTTTTCTTTTTTTGTGCTGTCCTTACCAGGTTTTGGTATCAGGGTAATGTTGGCCTCATAAAATGAGTTAGGGAGTACTGTCTCTTCTTCAATTTTTTGGAAGAGTTTGTGCAGAATTGGTATTAGATCCTCTTTGAAGGTTTGGTAGAATTCACTAGTAAAGCCCTCTGGTCCCGGACTTTTGCTTTTGGGAAGGTTTTGGATGACTGATTCAATTTCGTTACTGGTGATTGGTCTGTTCAGATTTTCCAGTTCTTCATGGTTCAGCCTTGGAAGGCTATATGTTTCTAAGAACTTGTCCATTTCTTCTAGGTTGTTGAATTTGGTAGCATATAGTCTTTCATAGTATTCTTGGATGATCCTTTGTATTTCTGTGGTGTCCGTGATAACTTCCCCTTTTTCGTTTCTGATTTTGTTAATTAGTGTCTTCTCTCTTTTTATCTTAGTAAGTCTAGCCAAGGGTTTGTCAATTTTGTTAATCTTTTCAAAGAACCAGCTCTTTGTCACATTAATTTTTTCTATTGTCTTTTTGTTCTCTATTTCATTTAGTTCTGCTCTAATTTTTATTATTTCTTTTCTTCTGCTGACCTTGGGTTTTACTTGTTCTTCTTTTTCTAGTTCATTAAGGTGTAACATGAGGTTATTTATTTGGGAGTTTTCTTGTTTCTTGAGATAGGCCTGTAATGAGATAAATTTCCCTCTTAAAACTGCTTTCGCTGCATCCCAAAGATATTCGTAGGATGTATTTTCATTGTCATTTGTTTCTATGTATCTTTTGATCTCTCCTCTAATTTCTTCTTTGACCCAGTCCTTCTTTAAAAGTATGTTGTTTAATCTCCATGTATTTGTGTTTTTTCCCGCTTTCTTTTTACAGTTGATATCCAATTTCGAAGCCTTGTGATCAGAGAATATGCATGGTATGATTTCAATCTTCTTAAATTTGTTGAGACTGATTTTATGTCCCAATATATGGTTTATCCTTGAGAATGTTCCGTGTACACTAGAAAAGAATGTATAGTCTGATGTTTTAGGATGAAGTGCTCTATTAATGTCAATTATGTCCATTTCATCTAATGTGTCATTTAGGGCTACTATTTCGTTATTTATTTTCTGTTTGGATGATCTATCCATAGCTGTCAATGATGTATTTAAGTCCCCTAGTATAATTGTGTTTTGGTCAATTTCTCCCATTAGTTCTGTTAGTAGTTGCTTGGTGTATTTCGGTGCTCCCTGATTGGGGGCATAAATATTGATGACTGCTATGTTTCTTGTTGTACAGTCCCCTTCACCATTATGAAATGTCCATCTTTGTCTCTTGTTATCTTTTTCACCTTGAAGTCTGTTTCATCTGATATCGTTATGGCTACACCTGATTTTCTCTGGGTACCATTTGCTTGGAGTGTCAATTTCCACCCTTTCACTTTGAGTCTATGCTTGTCCTTGTAGCTGAGATGTGTCTCTTGGAGACAGCATATGGTTGGGTTTAGTTTTTTGATCCAATCTGCTACTCTGTGCCTTTTTATTGGTGAGTTCAGTCCATTTACATTTAGGGTGATTATTGATATGTGAGGATTTCCTGTCATTCTATCTTTAGTTTTCTGGTAAGGCTGTGTCTCCATTGCTACTTTGCCTTTTTGTTGTTGTCTATTATTTCTGTGTGGTGGTATTCTATGATGTTTCCCTCTGTTTCTTCTTTTATTTCAGTATATATTTCAATTCTGGATTTATTTTGAGTGGTTACCCTTAAGTTTATGTAAAAGAAAGTTTGATGTTTAGAGTATTCCATTTTCTTCAGCACGCTTACTTTCTCCATTCCCATATTCCGGTTCAGGCCTTTACTCTCCCCCTTTTTGAGTTTTGGTTGCCACAAAGTGTCCCTGTTGATGGTGGTCGAATAGTCTCCTTTAGTATTTCTTGTAGTGCAGGTCGTGTATTAGAAAATTCCCTCAGCTTCTGTATGTCTGGAGGAGTCTTTATTCCGCCTTCATATTTAAAGGATATCTTTGCTGGATGTATTATTCTTGGCTCATGATTTCCCTCTTTCAATAGTTTGAATATTTGGTTCCACTCCCTCCTGGCTTGTAGAGTTTCTGCTGAAAAATCTGATGATAGTCTAATGGGCTTTCCTTTTTAAGTTACCTTCTTCTTTTCCCTGGCTGCCTTGAGGATTCTTTCTTTGTCGTTGATTTTAGACAGCTTCAATACAATGTGCCTTGGAGAAGGCCTGTTGGGATTGAGGTAACTAGGTGTTCTATTTGCTTCTTGGATTCGAGGGTCCAGTTCTGTCCACAAATTTGGGAAGTTCTCATTGACAATTTGTTTGAATATATTCTCTGTTCCCTTCTCTCTTTCTTCTCCTTCTGGTATGCCCATTATTCTTATATTGCTCTTTCTGATGGAATCAGAAAGTTCTTGTAGAGTTCTTTCATTTCTTTTAAGTGTCAAGTCTCTTTCTTCTTCTATCTGTGTCATTTCCAGGTTTCTGTCTTCGATGTCACAGATTCTTTCCTCCATCTGGTCAACTCTACTACCTAAGCTGGTTATTTCATTCTTAATTTCTTCTATTGAGTTCTTAATCTCCAGAAATTCTATTTGATTCTTTTTTAAAATTTCAATTTCATTCGTAAAATGCTCATGCTGTTCTTTGATTGAGTTTCTGAGTTCATTTAACTGCCTATCTGTGTTTTCTTGTATCTCGTTGAGTTTTTTCAGAACTGCAATCTTGAATTCTCTGTCACTTAAGTCACATATTTCTGAATCTTTAAGTGCCTTTTCTGGAGATTTTTCACTTTCTTTCTGAGCTATCTTGTTGCCTTGGTTATTCATGGCGATTACTGGTTTACTATTTCTCTTCCTCGACATCTACAGGAGTGACTTCTGCAACAGGTTGATAGAAAGCGGTCTTTCTTTTGTTTTCCAGTACTTGTCGGTAGGATGTCTTATTATTTCTCCATCTGCAATTTATTTTTCTTCTCCCACACGGTAGTGCTATTTTCTCTGCACTATTCCTGCTTCTGACACAATGGGGGGATTCCCTGGGAGACGGGCTTCTCCTCTGTTAATAGTTCGTCTGGGTCACAGGGCACAGTGTCCCGGTCGGTATGCGGAGAGCTTTTGATATTCCAAAGCTCTTCCAGCTCCTGATTCAGACCCCGTATGTTTCAGCAGTTCTGTTTACTCCTGCAGGGATCCGCCCAGATAGGTGGGGTCAGGGGTGGGTAAGTTGTGAGAGGTGGCCCAGAGCAATGGCGGCGACCACCACCACAGCCGGTCCTGCTTCCACAGCTCTCTCCCCTTTGCCAGAACTACTTGGGCTGCGAATTTGTGTCTGCGGCCCACAGTTCTCAAAACAGCAAATTTTCTCTTGTTTTGATCTGACACTGCTACTGTTTCGCTTCTAGCACCGGGCAGGTGGGGGCCGGGCGAGCTCTGGGAGGGGTGGGAGGGGGCGGCTAGTCTCAGTGCCTAAGGCTCCGTTCTCTGCTCGGCAGTGAGGGCTTAAACCACCGTTTTCAGCCTTTTTCCCTCAGTCTTTTCTCGAGGTCTCTGCCGTGAGCGTTGTGTTCAGCCGTGTTATATGCTGTCCCCTCAGTCCTGTGGAGCCCTGGCGGAGCCCTAGCAGTCCGAGTTCTCCCCTCTCCCGCAGCTGCGGTAGTTCCGGGAAGCAGCGAGCTCGGAGCACTGAGCTAGGTCTGCGTCCTGCGCGCGGCTCCGTCTCCGCGCAATTCTCCGTTTCCTCCTCCCCCCACTCGCACGAATCTCCCACCTGTAGGTGATTTCAGTCGGTAGTGGGCCTCTTCGTCTTGCCTGTCTGCTGTGCAGGGAGTCCTTTGTGGAGTTTTTGTTGTTCGATTCGTTGTAAATTCCAGGGGAGCTTTACAGAGGCACACCTCACGCCGCCATTTTTCCGGAAGTCTCCATATTTTCTCAGTTGGAAGCGGGAGCCTGCACCGCTCCCTGACTAACGCGCGGCGACCGCTCCTCACCCTGCACACGCTCCCGGAAGGCGCCGAGTTCTCTTTTTTTAAATTAAACCTTATTGAGGTGACAATTCTTAGTAAAGTTACATACATTTCAGCTGTACAATTCTGTAATACATCATCTATATATCACATTGTGTGTTCACTACACAGAGTCAGTTCTCTTTCTATCACCATATATTTGATCCCCCTTTACGCTAATCTACCACCCCTCACCCCCCTTACCCTCTGGTAACCACTACACTATTGTCTGTGTCTATGAGATTTTGTTTCTCATTTGTTTGTCTTGTTCTTTTGTTGTTTTCAGTTTTATATACCACATATCAGTGAAATCATATGATTCTGACTTTTTCTGTCTGGCTTATTTTGCTCAGCATAATAATCTAAGGATCCATCCATGTTGTCACAAATGGCACTATTTCATCTCCTATGGCAGAATAGTACTCCATTGCGGATACCTTCTTTATCCAATCATCTATCGAAGGACACTTTGGTTGTTTCCATGTCTTGGCCACCATAAATAAAGCTGCAATGAACATTGGAGCACATATATCTTTATGGATAAATGTTTTCAGATGATTGCTGGGTCATACGGTAATTCTATTCTTAATTTTTTGAGGAATCTCCACACTGCCTTCCATAGCATCTGCATCAATCTGAATTCCCACCAACAGTGTATGAGGGTTCCTTTTTCTCCACAGCCTCTCCAACACTTGTTCTTACTTGTCTTGTTGATGATAGCCGTTCTAACTGGGGTGAGGTGATATCTCATTGAGGTTTTTATTTGCAATTCTCTGATGATTAGTGATGTTGAGCATCTTTTCATATGTCTATTGTCCATTTGTATGTCCTCTTTGGAGAAATGTCTATTCAAGTCCTCTGCCCATTTTTCAATTGGGTTGTTTGTTTTTCTGTTGTTGAGTTGTATGAGTTCCTTGTATATTCTGGATATTAGCCCTTTATTGGAAGCATTGATCACAAAAATCATCTCCCATTTGGTTCGTTGCCTCTTTATTTTGTTGATGGTTTCTTTTGCTGTGCAGAAGCATTTTAGTTTAATATAATCCCATTCATTTATTTTAGCTTTTACTTCCCTTGGCTTTGGAGTCAAATTCATAAAATGCTCTTTGAACCCAAGGCCCATAAGTTTAGTACCTATGTTTTCTTCTATGCAGTTTATTGTGTCAGGTCTTATGCTTAAGTCTTTGATCCATTTTGAATTAACTTTGGTACGTGGTGACAAATAGCACTCCAGTTTCATTTTTTGCACGTGGCTATCCAATTCTCCCAGCACCATTTATTGAAGAGGCTGTCTTTTCTCCATTGTATGTTTTTGGCTTCTTTGTCAAAAATTATCTGTACATATTTATGTGGATTTATTTCTCGGTTCTCAATACTGTTCCATTGGTCTGTGAGTCTGTTTTTCTGCCAATACCATGCTGTTTTGATTATTGTAGCCCTGTAGTACAAGCCAAAGTCAGGGAGTGTGATAACTTCAGTAGTGTTCTTTTTCTTAGGATTGCTTTGGCTATTTGGGGTCTTTTGTGGTTCCATAAAAATCTGATGATTTTTTTGTTCTATTTCTTTAAAAAAACGTCATTGAGGATTGCATTAAATCTGTATACTGCTTTGGGTAATATGGCCATTTTAACGATGTTCATTCTTCCAATCCATGAGCACGGAATGTCTTTCAATTTCTTTCAAAAATGTCTTATAGTTCTCAGCATATAGGTCTTTCACATCCTTGGTTAAGTTTATTCCCAGATATTTTATTCTTTTTGTTGCAATAGTAAAAGGAATTTTTTTTTCTTTCTCTGAGATTTCATTGTTAGTACATATAAATGCAATGGAGTTTTGTACATTGATTTTGTAGCCGGCAAGTTTACTGTATTCGTTTATTGTTTCTAACAACTTTTTGGTGGAGTCGATAGGGTTTTCTATATGTAGCATCACGTCAACTGCAAAAAGTGACAATTTTACTTTTTCATTCCCAATTTGGATGCCTTTCATTTCATTCTTGCCTGATTGCTCTGGCTAGGACTTCCAATACTATGTTGAAAAGCAGAGGTGATAGGGGACAGCCCTGTCATGTTCCTGAACATAGAACAAAGGGCTTCAGTTTTTCACCATTAATTATGATAGTAGCTGAGGGTTTGTCATATGTGGCCTTTATTATGTTGAGGTATTTTCCTTCTATACTCATTTTTTACGTGTTTTAATCATAAATGGATGTTGTATCTTGTTCAATGCTTTTTCTGCATCTATTGATATGATCATATGATTTTTGTCCTTTATTTTGTTTCTTTGGTGTATCACATTGATCGTTTTGCATATGTTGAACCATTCTTATGCCCCTGGGATCAACCTCACTTGGTTGTGATATATAATCTTTAATGCATTGTTGTATTTTATCTGCTAGAATTTTGTTTAGGATTTTTGCATCTGTATTCATCAGAGATATTGGTCTGTAGTTTTCTTCTTTTGTGTTATCCTTACCAGGTTTTGGTACCAGGGTAATGATGGCCTCATAAACTGAGTTAGGGAGTATCGTCTTTTCTTCATTTTCTTGGGAAGAGTTTGAGTGGGATATGTATTAGATCCTCTTTGAAGGTTTGGTAGAATTCACTAGTGAAGCCATCGGGTCCTGGACTTTTGCTTTTGGGAAGGTTTTGGATGACTGGTTCAATTTCCTTACTGTTGATCGGTCTATTTAGAGTTTCCAATTCTTCATGATTCAGCTTAGGAAGGCTATATGTTTCTAAGAACTTGCCCATTTCTTCTAGGTTATTGAATTTGGTGGCATATAGTCCTTCATAGTATTCTTGGATGATCCTTTGTATTTCTGTGGCTTCCATGATAACTTCCCCGCCTTCATTTAAGATTTTGTTTATTTGTGTCTTTTCTCTTTTTATCTTAGTGAGTCTAGCCAAGGGTTTATCAATGTTATTAATCGTTTCAAAGAACCAGCTCTTTGTTGTATTATTTTTTTTCTGTTGTCTTTTTGTTCTGTATTTCATTTGGTTGTGCTCTCATTTTCATTATTTCCTTCCTTTTCTTGACTTTGGCTTTCATTTGTTCTTCTTTTTCTAGTTCTTTAAGGTGTAACGTGAGGTTATTTATCTGGGATTTTTCTTGTTTCTTGAGATAGGCCTGTAATTATATAAATTTCCCTCTCAAAACTGCTTTCGCTAAATCCCAAAAATTTTGGTAGGATGTATTTTCATTCTCATTTGTTTCTATATCTTTTTTATCTCTCCTCTTATTTATTCCTTGACCCAGTCATTCTTTAAAAGTATGTTGTTTAATCTCCATGTATTTGTGTTTTGTCCTGCTTTCTTTTTGCAGTTGATATCCAATTTCAAAGCCTTGTGATCAGAGAAAAAGCTTGGTATGATTTCAATCTTCTTAAATTTGCTGAGGCTCGTTTTATGTCCCAATAGATGGTCTATCCTTGAGAATGTTCCATGTACATTAGAACAAAATGTGTAGTCTGGTATTCTAGGATGAAGTGCTCTATAAATGTTAATTATGGAGAGTGACATCATAGAAATGGCAGCAGCGAGGGGGACTTGTTGAGTTCTCCTTTGGAGCTTGCCACAAATTGAACATATATAACCCATCAAAGTACTCTCTGCTCATCACGTAGAATAGCTAAGAGATTCCTATGAGGATTACTTGAAGGTGGGCAAATTGGGAGAGCAGGGGAAGAGGAGTAGAGACATATCCGAGGCTGTGGAGACACAGGGGGTCCCAAGACGGAACAGAGACCACAAAAACCAGGAGGTGGGCTCTTTCCCTGTGTCCCACAGCTGATCTCTCCTGCCAAGAGAGCAGCATATCCAGCATTTGAGGCAGTAACCTCAGCTGAGAGCTCCAGCTGGGCCCTAGGTCAGACAAAGGATGTAAACTCCATACCTGTGCCCCTCCCCCCACTCTCCCAATCCTACCCTCACACTTCCAGAAACTTAAGCTGGCCCCTGAGCTGAGGAGTAGTGTCAGATTACAGAGGAGCCGTAGTGCTCAGGATCTGGGAAGACCTGGCGTGCAGGTCTGACCCAGGGAAGAGGCTGGAAAGACTGTGATACTACTGGGCTGGGAGAAAGAAGACTCCTCCACCCCCAGCTCCCACCCTTTCTGGCCTGCCTGGGGCAAGGCAATTACAACTGCGGAGACACTCCCAGCGATCAGCAGTAGGCAGCAGACGCAGCTCTGGGCTTTCAGCCACTCAGAAATCTCCCGCCCGCCGAACACAAACACACACACACACACACACACACACACACACACACGGAAGAAATGCCCTAAGACTCAGGAGACCTGGGTACAGGGCTGGTGGTGCTACTCTCATTGCGCATATGTGCAGGCAAGAGCAGAAACTGCACTGACTTTGTAGAAACTACCATCCAGACCCTTTAGCCTCAGTCATCTAAATCTGCAGTCCCAGGGTCACTCTGAGCACCAAGTGACCGGCTTTGCCTGCACAATATGCAGAGGACTCTTTGGTACAGAGGAGGAACATCTGGCGATTACTTGGTGGGCTTAAGCCAAGAGTGGCGCTGCTTTTTTTGTTTTGTTTTGTTTTGTTTTCACATCTTTGATATTTTTGCCTTTGTTGAATGTGGGTTATCGGTTGTTTTTACATGTGAATGTATTTGGGTTTTTCTTTGTTGTTGTTGATGTTGTTTTTGTGCTTGGTGATTTGCTTTGTTCTGAATGTGTCCTAAACCAGGGCCCAGCTCAAGAGGCACAAGATTCAACACACCGAGAGGCCAACTCCAGACCAAACCAGAGTACTACCAGGTTTGACCTACAAGTGACACACCTAGAGGGAATTCTCTACAGGCACAAGAGCCCATAGAGACCAAGCCTCATTTCAGCTGTCAACCCTCATGCAGCAGAACATCCTGCTGTAGGCAGAGGCAAGTCTCACAACTAGTCAGCCTAGGAGTCAATCCCACCTACTCACAAGCGAAAAGCAATTAAAGATCAACTTTAACAGGACAATATACACAACACAAGACTCACCTTTGGAGCACACGCAGAGGAGAAGAAGGAAGTGGTGCAAGTCAAATATAAAGGACACATACTACATAAGATCACCCAGCAAAAACTAAGAACCCTAGGGGATCTACCTAATACATCGAAGCAAACACAGAGAGTCAGCCAGGATGGGGAAACAAAGAAACATGTCCCAAATAAAGAACAGAAGAAACCTCCAGAATTGAAACCAAATGAAATAGAGGTAACCAACCTATCAAAGACAGAGTTCAGAACACTGATGATAAGAATGTTTAAGGAGCTTAGTGATGACATAAAGAAGGATAGAGAAATCATAATGAACAACCAGTTAGAACTAAAGAATACAATAACTGAAATAAAGAACACACTTGAAGGAATTACCAGCAGGTTAGATAAAGCAGAGGATTGAATCAGCGACTTAGAAGACAAGCTAGCAGAGATCACCCAAAGGCAACAAAATAAAAGAAAAAAAAGAATAAAAAACAATAAAGATGATTTAAGAGATCTCTGGGATAACATCAAGCGCAACAACATGCGCATCATAGGAATACTAGAAGGTGAAGAGAGGAAGCAAGGGATTGAGAACATATTTGAAGTAATAGTGTCCGAAAACTTCCCTAACCTGGTGAAAGAAACCAACATACAAGCCCAGGAAGTGCAGAGCGTTCCAACCAGGATAAACCCAAACAGGTCCACACCAAGACACATTATAGTTAAAATGGCAAATGTTAAAGACAAAGAGAGAATCCTAAAAGCAGCAAGAGAAAGACACTGGGTTACATACAAGGGAACTCCCATAAGACTATCAAATGACTTTTCTACAGAAACATTGCCGGCCAGGAGGAAGTGGCAGGAGATACTCAAAGTGATGTAAAACAAAGGCCTACAACCTAGATCGCTTTATCCAGCAAGGCTGTCATTAAAAATTGAAGGAGAGATAAAGAGCTTCCCAGAAAAGAATAAGTTAAAGGAATTTATTACCACCAAGCCAGCATTGCAGGAAATATTAAAAGGGCTTCTGTAAACAGAAGAAAGATGAAAACAATCTAACTACAAATTTAAAAAATGGCAATAACTATGTACCTATCAATAATCACTTTAAATGTAAATGAATTAAATGGAGGCTGAATAACTTGTTACTAAATAATGAATGGGTCAAGCAGGAGTTCAAGGAAGAAATCAAAAGATATCTCGAGACAAACAAAAATGAAAACACGAGAACACAAAATCTATGGGATGTAGCGAAAGCAGTCCTCAGAGGAAATTCATAGCATTGCAGACCTACCTAAAGAAACAAGAAAAATCACTAATCAACAATTTATCTTCACACTTAAGGGGTCTGGAAAAAGAACAGCAAAATAAGCACAAAGGGAGTACAAGGAAGGAGATAATAAAGATCAGAGCAGAAATAAATGAAACAGAAACCAGAAAAACAATACAAAAGATCAATGAAGCCAAGAGTTGGTTTTTACAGAAGATAAACAAAATCAAGAAAACTTTAGCCTGACTCATCAGAAAAAAGAGAGGACCCAAATTAATAAAATCAGAAATGAAAGAGGAGAAGTGACAACAGACACTGCAGAAATACAAAAAATTTTAAGAAATTAATATGAGCAACTATATGCCAACAAATTTCACAATCTGGAAGAAATGGACAATTTTCTAGAAGCATACAACCTTCCAAGGCTAACTCAAGAAGAAACGGAAAACCTGAATAGTCTGACTACCACCAGGGAAATTGGATCAATAATCAACAAGAAGCACCCAACAAACAAAAGCCCTAGACCAGATGGCTTTACAGGTGAGTTTTACAAAACATTCAAAAAAAGAATTATCACCTATTCTCCTCAAGCTCTTCCAAAAATCCAGAAAGAGGGAAGGCTCCCAAACACTTTTTCAGAGGCCACTATCACCCTGATTCCAAAATCAGACAAACGCACTACAAAAAAAGACAACTGCAGGCCGATATCTCTAATGAACATAGATGCAAAAATCCTCAACAAAATATTAGTGAACAGAATTCAGCAATACATTAAAAAGATCATACACCATGATCAAGTGGGATTCATCCCTGGTATGCAAGGGTGGTTCAACATCCTCAAATCAAGTAATGTGATACACCACATTAACAAAATGAAAAATAAAAACCATATGATCATATCAATAGATGCAGAAAAAGTGTTTGACAAAATCCACCAGCCATTTATGATAAAAACCCTTAAGAAAGTGGGAATAGAGGGATCGTATCTCAACATAATAAAGGCCATATATGATAAACCCACAGCTAACATCATACTCAATGGGGAAAAGCTAAAATCATTCCCCTTAAGATCAGGAACAAGGCAAGATTGCCCGCTTTCTCCACTTCTATTCAACATAGTGCTGGAAGTTCAAGCCACGGCAATCAGACAAGAAAAAGAAATAAAAAGTATCCAAATTGGTAAGGAGGAAGTAAAATTGTCATTATATGTAAATGACATGATACTATATAGACACAGAACCCTAAACTCCACCAAAAAACTATTAGAGCTGATAAATGAATTTAGTAAAGTAGCAGGATACAAAAACAATATTCAGAAATCAGTTGCATTTGTATATATCAATAATAAACTATCGGAAGGAGAAATTAAGAAAACAACCCCATTTACAATTTGTTCAAAGCCTATAAAATACCTGGGACTAAATTTATCCATAGAAGTAAAAGATGAGTACTCAGAAAATTATAAGACCCTGAAGAGAGAAATTAAAGAAGACACAAATTTATGGAAACACATACCATGTACACGGAAAGGAATAATTAATATAGTTAAAATGTCCATACTGCCTAAGACAATATACACATTCAACGCAATTCCCATCAACCAAGGATGTTTTTCACAGAAATAGGACATACAATCCGAAAATTTATATGGAACCATAAAAGACCCCAGATAGCCTCAGCAATCTTGAGAAATAAGAACAAAGAGGGAGGTATAATGATACCTGACATCAAATTATACTAAAAGGCCTACAGTAATCAAAACAGCATAGTACTGTTTCCGGAAAAATGGCGGCGTGAGGTGAGCTTCTGTAAAGCTCCCCTGTAATTTACAACAAATCAAACAACAAAAACTCCACAAAAGACTCCCTGCACAGCAGACAGGCAAGACGAAGAGGCCCACTACCGCAGCTGTGGGAAAGGGAAGAACTTGGAATGCTAGGGCTCCGCTTATGGCCCCCAGGGCTGAGGGAGCAGCATATAACACGGCTGAACCCAACACTCATGGCAGAGACCTCGGAGAAAAGACTGAGGGAAGAAGGCTGAAAACGGTGGTTTAAGTCCTCACTGCCGAGCAGAGAACGGAAGCCTTAGGCACTGAGACTAGCCGCCCCCTCCCTCACCTCCCAGAGCTCGCCCCGCCCCTACCTGCCCGGTGCTAGAAGCAGAACAGTAGCAGTGTCAGTTGAAAAGAACAGAATATTTGCTGTTCTGAGAACTGTGGACCACAGACACAGATTCACAGCCCAACTAGATCTGGCAAAGGGGAGGGAGCTGTGGAAGCAGGACCGGCTGTGGTGGTGGTCGCCGCCATTCCTCTGGACCACCTCTCACAACTCACCCCGCCCCTGGCCTCACCTATCTGGGCAGATCCGTGCAGGACTAAACAGAACTGCTGAAACATACGGGCTCTGAATCTGGAGCTGGAAGAGATTTGGAACATCAAAAGCTCTCCGCATACCCACCGGGACACTGCGCCCTGTGACATAGATGAACCATTAACAGAGGAGAAGCCCGTCTCCCAGGGAATCCCCCATTGTGTGAGAAGCTGGAATAGTGTGAAGAAAACACAGCACTACCGTGTGAGAGAAGAAAAATAAGCTGCAGTTCGAGAAAAAATAAAACATTCTACCAACAAGTACTGGAAAACAAAAGAAAGACCGCTTTCTATTAACCTGTTGCAGAAGCCACTCCTGTAGATATCTAGGAAGAGAAATAGTAAACCAGTAATTGCCATGAATAATCAAGGCAACAAGATAGCTCAGAAAGAAAGTGAAAAATCTCCGGAAAAGGCACTTAAAGATACAGAAATATGTGACTTAAATGACAGAGAATTCAAGATTGCAGTTCTGAAAAAACTCAACGAGATACAAGAAAACACAGATAGGCAGTTAAATGAACTCAGAAACACAATCAAAGAACAGCATGAGCATTTTACGAAAGAGATTGAAATTTTAAAAAACAACAAATTAGAATTTCTGGAGATTAAGAACTCAATAGAAGAAATTAAGAATGAAATAACCAGCTTAGGTAGTAGAGTTGACCAGATGGAGGAAAGAATCAGTGACATTGAAGATAGAAACCTGGAAATGACACAGATGGAAGAAGAAAGAGACTTGAGAATGAAAAGAAATGAAAGAACTCTACAAGAAATTTCTGACTCCATCAGAAAGAGCAATATAAGAATAATGGGCATACCAGAAGGAGAAGAAAGAGAGAAGGGAACAGAGAATATATTCAAACAAATTGTCGATGAGAACTTCCCAAACTTGTGGACAGAACTGGACACTCGAATCCAAGAAGCAAATAAAACACCTAGTTACCTCAATCCCAACAGGCCTTCTCCAAGGCACAATGTATTGAAGATCTCTAAAATCAATGACAAAGAAAGAATCTTCAAGGCAGCCAGGGAAAAGAAGACGGTAACTTACAAAGGAAAGCCCATTAGATTATGATCAGATTTTTCAGCAGAAACTCTACAAGCCAAGAGGGAGTGGAACCAAATATTCAAACTATTGAAAGAGAGAACTCATGAGCCAAGAATAATATATCCAGCAAAGATATCCTTTAGATATGAAGGAGGAATAAAGACCTTTCCAGACATACAGAAGCTGAGGGAATTTTCTATTACACGACCTGCACTACAAGAAATAATAAAGGAGGCTGTTCGACCACCATCAACAGGGACAATTTGTGGCAACCAAAACTCAAAAAGGGGGAGTGTAAGGGCCTGAACCGGAATATGGGAATGGAGAAAGTAAGCGTGCTGCAGAAAATGGAATACTCTAAATATCAAACTTTCTTGACTTTTTTTTTTTTTTTGACTTTTTTTTTTTTAAATTAAATTTATTGGGGTGACAATTGTTAGTAAAATTACATAGATTTCAGGTGTACAATTCTGTATTACATCATCTATAAATCCCATTGTGTGTTCATCACCCAGAGTCAGTTCTTCCATCACCATATATTCGATCCCCCTTACCCTCACCTCCCCCCCAACCCCCCTTACCCTCTGGCAACCACTAAACTATTGTCCGTGTCTATGAGTTTCTGTTTCTCATTTGTTTGTCTTGTTCTTTTGTTGTTTTTGGTTTATATACCACATATCAGTGAAATCACATGGTTCTCTGCTTTTTCTGTCTGACTTGTTTCGCTCAGCATTACTCTCTCAAGATCCATCCATGTTGTCACAAATGTTCCTATATCATCTTTTCTCACTGCTGAATAGTATTCCATTGTGTATATGTACCACAACTTCTTTATCCATTCATCTATCGAAGGACATTTTGGTTGTTTCCATGTCTTGGCCACCGTAAACAAAGCTGCAATGAACATTGGAGCACACGTGTCTTTATCTCTAAATGTTTTCAGATTTTTGGGGTAGATACCCAGGAGAGGGATTGCTGGGTCATACGGCAATTCTATTCGTAATTCTTTGAGGAACCTCCACACTGCCTTCCATAACGGCTGCACCAGTCTGCATTCCCACCTACAGTGTACGAGGGTTCCTTTTTCTCCACAACCTCTCCAACATTTGTTACTATTTGTCTTGTTGATGATGGCCATTCTGACTGGGGTGAGGTGATATCTCATTGTGGTTTTGATTTGCATTTCTCTGATGATTAGTGATGTTGAGCATTTTTTCATATGTTTATTTGCCATTTGTATGTCCTCTTTGGAGAAATGTCTCTTCAAGTCCTCTGCCCATTTTTCAATTGGGTTGTTTGTTTTTTTGTTGTTGAGTTGCATGAGTTCCTTGTATATTCTGGATACTAGCCCCTTCAAACTTTCTTTTACATAAATTTAAGTGTAAGCACTCAAAAAAAATCCAGGACTGAAATATGTACTGTAATCAAAGAAGAAACAGAGGGAAACATCATAGAATACCACCACACAAAAGTAGTAGACAACAACAAAAGGACAAAGAAACATTAGAGACACAGTCTTACCAGAAAACTGAAGAAAGAATGACAGAAAATCCTCACATGTCAATAATCACCCTAAATGTAAATGGACTGATTCACCAATAAAAAGGCACAGAGTAGCAGATTGGATCAAAAAACTAAAATCAACCATATGCTGTCTCCAAGAGACACATCTCAGCTACAAGGACAAGCATAGATTCAAAGTAAAAGTGTGGAAATTGACATTCCAAGCAAATGGTACCCAGAGAATATCAGGTGTAGCCATAATGATATCAGATGAAACAGACTTCAAGGTGAAAAAGATAACAAGAGACAAAATGGATATTTCATAATGGTGAAGGGGACTGTACAACAAGAAACATAGCAGTCATCAATATTTATGCCCCCAATCAGGGAGAACCGAAATATACCAAGCAACTACTAACAGAACTAAAGGGAGAAATTGACCAAAACACAATTATACTGGGGGACTTAAATACATCATTGACAGCTATGGATAGACCATCCAAACAGAAAATAAACAACGAAATAGCAGCCCTAAATGACACATTAGATGAAATGGACATAATTGACATTTATAGAGCACTTCATCCTAAAACATCAGACTATACATTCTTTTCTAGTGTACATGGAACATTCTCAAGGATAGACCATATATTGGGACATAAAATCAGTCTCAACAAATTTAAGAAGATTGAAATCATACCATGCATATTCTCTGATCACAAGGCTTTGAAATTGGATATCAACTGCAAAAAGAAAGCGAGAAAAAACACAAATACATGGAGATTAAACAACATACTTTTAAAGAACGACTGGGTCAAAGAAAAAAGTTAGAGGAGATTTCAAAGGATACATAGAAACAAATGACAATGAAAATACATCCTACCAAAATTTTTGGGATGCAGCGAAAGCAGTGTTAAGAGGGAAATTTATCTCATTACAGGCCTATCTCAAGAAACAAGAAAACTCCTAAATAAATAACCTCATGTTACACCTTAAAGAACTAGAAAAACAAGAACCAGTGAAGCCCAAGGTCAGCAGAAGAAAAGAAAAAACAAAAATTAGAGCAAAACTAAATGAAATAGAGAACAAAAAGTCAATAGAAAAAATTAATGTGACAAAGAGCTGGTTCTTTGAAAAGATTAACAAAATTGACAAACCCTTGGCTAGACTCACTAAGATAAAAAGAGAAGACACTAATTAACAAAATCAGAAACGAAAAAGGGGAAGTTATCACGGACACCACAGAAATACAAAGGATCATCAAAGAATACTGTGAAGGACTATATGCCACCAAATTCAACAACCTAGAAGAAATGGACAAGTTCTTAGAAACATATAGCTTTCCAAGGGTGAACCATGAAGAACTGGAAAATCTAAACAGACCGATCACCAGTAACGAAATTGAATCAGTCACCCAAATCCTTCCCAAAAGCAAAAGTCCAGGACCAGATGGCTTCACTAGTGAATTCTACCAAACCTTCAAAGAGGATCTAATACCAATCCTGCACAAACTCTTCCAAAAAATTGAAGAAGAAACAGTACTCCCCAACTCATTTTATGAGGCCAACATTACCCTGATACCAAAACCTGGTAAGGACAGCACAAAAAAAGAAAACTACAGACCAATATCTCTGATGAATACCGATGCAAAAATCCTAAATAAAATTCTAGCAAATTGAATACAACAATGCATTAAAAAGATTATTCATCACGACCAAGTGGGGTTCATCCCCGGGGCACAAGGATGGTTCAACATACGCAAATCCATCAATGTGATACATCACATAAACAAAATAAAGGACAAAAATCATATGATTATATCAATTGATGCAGAAAAAGCATTTGACAAGATACAACATCCATTTATGATTAAAACACTTAATAAAATAGGTATAGAAGGAAAATATCTTAACATGATAAAGGCCATATATGACAAGCCCTCTGCTAATCTCATAATTAATGGAGAAAAACTGAAGCCCTTTGCTCTATGTTCAGGAACACGACAGGGATGTCCCCTATCACCTTTGCTTTTCAACATCGTGTTGGAAGTCCTTGCCAGAGCAATCAGGCAAGAGAAAGAAATAAAAGGCATCCAAATTGGGAATGAAGAAGTTAAATTATCACTCTTTGTAGATGACATGATGCTATATATAGAAAACCCTAAAGACTCCACCAAAAAGCTATTAGAATAAATCAATGAATACAGAAATGTTGCTGGCTACAAAATCAATGCACAAAAGTCCATTGCCTTCCTATATACTAACAATGAAATCTCAGAAAAAGAAATACAAAAAACAATTCCTTTTGCAATTGCAGCAAAAAGAATAAAATGCCTAGGAATAAACTTAACCAAGGATGTGAAAGACCTATATGCTGAAAACTATAAGACATTTTTGAAAGAAATTGAAGAAGACACAAAGAAATGGAAAGACATTCCGTGCTCATGGATTGGAAGAATCAACATAGTTAAAATGGCCATATTACCCAAAGCAATATACAGATTCAATGCAATCCCCATCAAAATCCCAATGGCATATTTTAAAGAAATAGAACAAAAAATCATCAGATTTGTTTGGAACCACAAAAGACCCCGAATAGCCAAAGCAATCTTAAGAAAAAAGAACAATAATGGAGGTATCACACTTCCTGACTTTGGCTTGTACTACAGGGCTAAAATAATCAAAACAGCATGGTATTGGCAGAAAAACAGACACATAGACCAATGGAATCGAATTGAGAACCCAGAAATAAAACCACATAAATATGGACAATTAATTTTTGACAAAGAAGCTAAAAACATACAATGGAGCAAAGACAGCCTCTTCAATAAATGGTGCTGGGAGAATTGGATAGCCACGTGCAAAAAATGAAACTGGAGTGCTATTTGTCACCATGTACCAAAGTTAACTCAAAATGGATCAAAGACTTAAGCATAAGACCTGACACAATAAATTGCATAGAAGAAAGCATAGGTACTAAACTTATGGACCTTGGGTTCAAAGAGCATTTTATGAACTTGACTCCAAAGGCAATGGAAGTAAAAGCTAAAATAAACGAATGGGACTATATGAAACTTAAAAGCTTCTGCACAGCAAAAGAAACCATTGACAAAATAAAGAGGCCACCAACTGAATGGGAGAAGATTTTTGCAAACAGTGCCTCCGATAAGGGGCTAATATCCAGAATATACAAGGAACTCATGCAACTCAACAACAAAAAACCAAACAACCCAATTGAAAAATGGGCAGAGGACTTGAAGAGACATTTCTCCAAAGAGGACATACAAATGGCAAATAGACATATGAAAAAATGCTCAACATCACTAATCATCAGAGAAATGCAAATCAAAACCACAATGAGATATCACCTCACCCCAGTCAGAATGGCTATCATCAACAAGACAAATAGTAACAAGTGTTGGAGAGGCTGTGGAGAAAAAGGAACCCTCATACTCTGTTGGTGGGAATGCAGACTGGTGCAGCCGTTATGGAAGGCAGTGTGGAGGTTCCTCAAAAAATTACGAATAGAATTGCCATATGACCCAGCAATCCCTCTCCTGGGTGTCTACCCAAAAAATCTGAAAACATTTATAGATAAAGACACGTGTGCTCCAATGTTCAATGCAGCTTTGTTTACGGTGGCCAAGACATGGAAACAACCACAATGTCCTTCGATAGATGAATGGATAAAGAAGTTGTGGTGTATATACACAATGGAATACTATTCGGCGGTAAGAAAAGATGATATAGGAACATTTGTGACAACATGGATGGATCTTGAGAGTGTAATGCTGAGCGAAATAACTCAGACAGAAAAAGCAGAGAACCATGTGATTTCACTGATATGTGGTGTATAAACCAAAAACAACAAAAGAACAAGACAAACAAATGAGAAACAGAAACTCATAGACACAGACAATGGTTTAGTGGTTACCAGAGGGTAAGGGCGGTGGGGGGTGGGAGATGAGGGTATGGGGGATCATATATATGGTGATGGAAGGAGAACTGTCTCTGGGTGATGAACACACAATGGGATTTATAGATGATGTAATACAGAATTGTACACCTGAAATCTATGTAATTTTACTAACAATTTTCACCCCAATAAATTTAATAAAATAAAATTTAAAAAAAAAAGAAATAAATCCATGCCTATATGGTCATTTAATCTACGACAATGGAAACAAGAATTTATGGTGGGGTAAAGACAGTGTATTCATCAAATGGTGCTGGGAATCCTGGACAGACATATGCAAAAAAATGAAGCTGGACCACTTCCTTACATGATATACAGGAATAAATTCAAAATGGATTAAAGACTTAAATGTAAGATATGAAACCATAAAATTCCTAGAAGAAAATGTAGGAACAAACTTTACACACATTACCCAGAGTAAGATTTTTACTGATATATCCCCTCGGGCAAAGGAAGCAAGAGATAAAATAAACATGTGGGATTCCATCAAACTAAAAAGTTTTTTCACAGCAAGGAAACCATCAATAAAACAAAATGGGATCCTACTGATTGGGATAAGATATTTGCCAATGATATATCCGATAAGGAGTTAATATCCAAAATTTATAAAAAACTCACTCAACTTAACTCCAAAAAAACAAACAACCCGATTTAAAAAGGGCAGAGGACATGAAGACACATTTTTCTAAAAAGGATGTACAGAAGGCAAACAGATATATGAAAAAATGCTCAACCTCACTAACCATCAGAGAAATGCAAGTACAAACCACAATGAGATACCACCTCACCCCAGTCAAAATTGCTATCATCAATAAATCAACAAACAACAAGTACTGGCAAGGATGTGGAAAAAGGGAATCCTTGTGAACTGTTGGTGGGATTGCAGATTGGTGCAGCCACTATGGAAAACAGTATGGAGGTATCTCAAAAATCTGAAAATGGAACTACTTTATGATCCAGCAATTCCACTCCTAGGTATCTATCCAGAGAAATCCAAAACTCTAAATCAAAAATATTTATGCACTCCTATGTTTATTGCAGCACTATACACAATAGCCAAGACATGGAAACAACCAAAATGCCCATCGGTAGACGACTGGATTAAGAAACTGTGGTACATTTATACAATGGAGTATTACACACCATAAAGAAGAATAAAATCTTACCATTTGCAATAACATGGATGGTCCTAGAGAACCTTATGTTAAGTGAAATAAGCCAGACAGAGAAAGACAAATACCACATGATCTCACTTATATGTGGAATCTAAAGAAAGAATAAATGAATGAACTAATCAGAAACAGTCTCAGAGACATAGAGGAAATACTGAGGGTTGCTAGATGGGAGGGGGTGGGGATAAGGGGGAAGGTGAGGGGATTAGAAAGCACAGTCAGTAACCACAAGATTGCCGTGGGGTTACAAAAGTGAATTTGGAGAATGTAATCAATAATGTTGTAAAGATTCTGTAGGCTATCCTATGGACACTTGTCTCATTAGGGAGACCACCTCAGAGAAGATGTAGATGCCTGATCACTACACCTGAAACTGAAGCTGAACAATAATGAATGTCAACTACAATTTTATATATGTATTTACAAGAAGTGGAGTACAGCATTAGGAATAGACACAGTGGAAATGTAATGGCTGTGTGCGATGTCAGAGGGATAGTGCATGGGGGGAGGGGGGTTGACACTGTGTGAGGGATATAAATGATAAATGTCTAACTATTACATTGTTCTGTGCACCTGAAACTAATAAAAAAAATTTTTTTAATGTCAATTATGTCCATTTCATCTAATGTGTCATTTAGGGCTGCTATTTCTTTATCTATTTTCTGTTTGGATGATCTATCCATAGCTGTCAATGATGTATTTAGGTCCCCTACTATAATTATATTTTGGTCCATTTCTCCCTTTAGTTCTATTAGTTGTTGCTTGGTATATTTCGAGGCTCCCTAATTGGGGGCATACATATTGATGACTGTTATGTGTTCTTGTTGTATAATCTCCTTTATCATTATGAAATGTTCATCTTTGTCTCTTGTTATCTTTTTTATCCTGAAGTCTGTTTCATCTAATATCAGTATCGCGATACCTGCTTTTCTCTTAATACCATTTGCTTGGAGTGTCAATTTGAGTCTATGTCCTTGTAACTGAGATGTGCTACAAAAAGGCAGCATATGGTTGGGTTTCGTTTTTTGATCCAATCTGCTACTCTGTCTTTTTATTGGTGAGTTCAGTCCATTTACATTTAGGGTGATTATTGATATATGAGAATTTTCTATCATTCTATCTCTGGTTTTCTGGTAGGATGGTGTCTCCATTGTTTCTTTGCCTTTTTGTTGCTGTCTATTATTTCAGTGTGGTTGTATTCTATGATTTTTTTCCCTCTATTTCTTCTTTTTTCATGTTATATATTTCAGTTCTGGATTTTATTTTGTGTGGTTACCATTAAGTTTATGTAAAAGAAAGTTTCCCGTTTAGAGTATTCCATTTCTTCAGCATGCTTACTTTCTCCATTTGCTTGTGCCAGTTCAGACATTTACTCTCTCCCCTTTTATGTTTTTGTTGTCATAAATTATGCCTATGTGTGCTGTGAGTTGATTTCTGTGCTGCAGTAGCAAGTTGTCTTTTTCCCTCTTTTTTTAAGTGTTTTTTTCCTTCTTTATCCTGTATGTTATGTTTAAGTGTATAGTGTTCTATTTGGTGTAAGCATGGCCATTTCCTTCTCTGTCTGTTTGTAATACTACTCTTGGTTTTGTATTATTTTACTTTTTTGTCTCAGGTCGAATAGCCTTCTTCAGTATTTCTTGCAGTGCAGGTCGTGTGTTAGAGAATTTCCTCAGCTTCTGTATGTCTGGAAAGGTGTTTATTACTCCTTCATATCTAAAGGATATCTTTGCTGGATATATTATTCTTGGCTCATAATTTCTCTCTTTCAATAGTTTGAATATTTGATTCCACTCCCTCCTGGCTTGTAGAGTTTCTGCTGAAAAATCTGATGATAATCTAATGGGCTTTCCTTTGTATGTTACTGTCTTCTTTTCCCTGGCTGCGTTGAGAATTCTTTCTTTGTCATTAAATTTTGACAGCTTCAATACACTATGCCTTGGAGAAGGCCTGTTGGGATTGAAGTAATTAGGTGTTATATTTGCTTCTTGGATTTGAGGATCCAGTTCTTTCCACAAGTTTGGGAAGTTCTCGTTCACTATTTATTTGAATATACTCTCCTTCTCAACTTTCTTCTCCCTCTGGTATGCCCATCATTCTTGTATTGTTGTTTCTGATGGAGTCAGAAAGTTCTTGTAGAGTTCTTTCATTTGTTTTACCTCTCAAATCCCTCTCTTCTGCCATCTGTGTCATTTCAGATTTCTGTCTTCGATCTCACTGATTCTGTCCTCCATCTGGTCAATTCTATTACCTAAGCTGGGTACTTTATTCTTCATTTCTTTTATTGAGTTCTTAATCTCCAGAGATTCTATTTGGTTCTTTTTTAAAATTTCAATCTCTTTGGTAAAATGTTTACTTTGTTCTTTGATTGTGTTTCTGGGTTCATTAAACTGCCTGTCTGTGTTTTCGTGCATTTCGTTGAATTTTTTAAGAACTGCAATCTTGAGTTCTGTCATTTAAGTCATATATTTCCATGTCTTTAAGTTATTTTCTGGAGACTTTTCATTTTCTTTCTGAGCTGTCTTGTTACCTTGGTTATTCATGGCAATTAATGTATTACTATTTCCCTTCCTAGGCATCTACAGGAGTGGGTTCTGCAACAGGTTGATAGGAAGAGGTCTTTCTTTTGTTTTTCAGTACGTGTTGGTAGAGTGTTTTATTTTCTCTCCAACTGTAGCCTTTTATCTCTCTCACACTGTGGAGTTATATTTTCTCTGCACTGTTCTGGGTTCTCACACAATGGTGGGATTCCCTGGAAGGCGGGCTTCTCCTCTCTGAACAGGTCACCTAGGTCCCAGTGCACTGCCTCCGTGGGGAAATGTGGAGAGCTTCTGAATTTCCAGAGCTCTTCCTGTACCAGTTTCAGAGCCTGTATGTTTCAGTGGCTCTGTTTATTCCTGCAGGGATCCACCAAGATACCTTATAAAAGGGAAGAGAGAATATTTAACAGCAGGGGAGGGGTGGGTTGTAAGAGGTGGCCCAAGCAATAGCAGAAACCACCAGCACAGCCAGTCCTGCACCTAAGGCTCCCTCCACTTCACCAGAACTAGTTGGGCTGCAAGTCCGTGGCTGCAGGCCACAGTTCTCAGAACTGCAAATATTCTCTTCTTTGTATCTGACATTGCTACCATTCCGCTTCTAGCACTGGGTAGGTGGGAGTGGGGCGAGCTCTGGGAGAGTAGGGAGAGGTCAGCTAGGCTCTGTGCCTATGCCTTCTGTCCTTTGTTTGGCAGTGAGGGCTTAAACTGCCATTTTCACCCTTCTTCCCTCAGTCTTTGGTCCGAGGTCTCTGTCGTGAATGCTGGGTTCAGCTATGTTATATGCTGATCCCTCAGGCGGGACTGTGGGCCATAAGTGGAGCCCTAGCAGTCTGAATTCTTTCTTCTCCCACAACTGTGATAGCTCTGGAATGCAAGGAGCTCTGAGCTCCAAGCTCCGACTTCATTCTGCGGCTTGTGCCATGGTCCGTGTCTCTGGACTTCCCCATTCTCTCCTCCCCCACTCACCCAATTTGCTCACCTTTGGATGATTTCAGTTGCACATTTCTTAGTCTTGCCTGTCTGGTGCACAGGGAATCCTTTGTGGAATTATAGCTATTTAATTTTGTTGTAAATTCCAGTGGAGATTTCAAGAGGCTCACCTCACACCGCCATTTTTATGATATCACTATGCCATTCAGACTTCTTACCCCCTTCAACTTTCACCTGATTGCTGGGAGCCAATTTCCCTGGAGGACCTATGTGTTGAGACCCAGTGTATTTCTTCATTGTCTTCATTCCTTCCATCCTTCACTGTTGAATATCTCTTCCATTTGATTGTTCCCAGGAGCAATGAGTGGATGATTTCATGTATTTCTGACACATGATAACTATGCGCAACTACCATGAAACTTCCTAATTGTTTCAAAGAAGGTCTACATGCAGTTACATGTAGTAACAGGGACAGATCTCACAAATGCAATGTTGAGTGGAGGAAGCCCAACACAAAAGAGAAGATCTTATCATGCTGCAAGATTCCTTTATATAAAATTCAAGACCAAGCAAAATTAAAGTGTTTAGCCTTGGGGAGGGATAGTGACTGGGAACAGGAATAGGAGGGGCTTCTGGAGTGCTAGTCAAGTTCTATTTCTTGATCATGGTGCTGGTTATAGGAGCACATTCAATTTATGAAAATTAAATTAAACTGAACAGTTATGATTTGTGCACATTTCTGAATGTAAGTTATGTCAATGACATTGTCCCTAAACAGGTGTCCATCGAGGCCCACTACATATAAATTCCCACACTGGGTGACACTGGAGACTCTTTTCCCTTCCAAAGAGACCAAAAAAATAAAACCTGAAATAGGCAAAGGAAGCCTTAAGTGTCCCCTTGATGGTTAAGATACCTGCAGCCAAACTGTAGTCAATCTTTGGGCTCCTCCAAAGACCCTTCCAAGTCTACTTCAGCCCACTTTATCTTCCCTTGCTCAAATGCTTTCGTCTCCCAATAAATGCTGTTAAATATTCTCTCTTCCCTTTTATTGCTATTTATCAGCTTCCAGTGAACTTGCCTGGACTCCCAAACTTCACTTTAAGCTTCTCAAGGGCAGGAAAATAATTTATGTATTTCTTTGCAAATTCCTACAACATAGCATAGACTAGCATAACATAGAGATGGGCACAAATGCCCAATTCATAGCTGCAGACAAAATAAACTCCAATACCCATGTAGAAGGGAGAGGGAAAGCTCCCATGATCAGAATGGATCTGACTATCCTACTCTTCAGTTTCTAGGGCCACTCAACATGTTCTCTGCTTTCACATGTAACTAGTGAGTCAATATTTTTTCAGATTTCGCATTGGCATGATGTGTTCTCTCCCTTGAATTAGGACCTGTGAATCAAATACCTATACAGGTTTGGTGATGACGCTGTCACCTTAAAGAATCAGTAGACCCTGGGCATTTTTTTAAATTAAAGTTTATTGGAGTGACAATTGTTAGTAAAGTTACATAGATTTCAACAATTCTGTAATACATCATCTATATATCACATTGTGTGTTCACTACCCAGAGTCAGTTCTCCTTCCTTCACCATATATTTGATCTCCTTTACCCTCATCTGTTACCCCTTTTCCCCTTTACCCTCTGGTAACCACTAAACTATTGTCCGTGTCTATGAATTTTTGTTTCTTCACTGAAAACAACAAAAGAACAAGACTTTGGGCATTTTTTGATATAACATTCATAGCTTCAACTATTTTATGAGTGGGTCTTAAAGGCCCATGACATGTAGTAATTTATAATTTTGCTGAGGCATAAATTTGAATTGCACACACTTCAAGGTTGATGTGATGGAATAATTGGCTTAGTAAGAATACGATGGTTCTTAGGAAGAACATAGAAGTTACATGGAGGAAATTATATGCCAATTATATAATTGTGGGATTTGTGAATTGGAGGGAAGTGGAGATGAAGTTTCCTGGATGCCCTTCCTAAATGTCAAGGGTTCATTGTACTTTAATTTCCTCATCACAATAGTCAGAGATTTAGTCTTCAGGTATTTATTTCTCATTAGCATTCATTTGATTAAAACTGTCTTAAATGCAAAGCATACAATGAAATGTTTATTGAGAGGTAGGGAGAGATTCAGAAGAAAATGAGATTTTTCATAACAAGAAATTAGGCATCAAGAACCTTGGTTTTTAATCCTACTTCTGCAATGAAATCCCTGGTAGATAAACTGACTAGTTTGTGATTTAGGGCAGTTTGCTCTCCTTTGTTCCTCTGTTTGCCTATCTATAAAGCGAGGAGGGTAGAGCAGATTATTTCTTAGGTACTTCCAAATATGACATTATAGGAATTTATGACCGAAACTGTATTTCTGTTTTCATTTGAAGCTCTGTTTTTAGTGAAGACTTCCAAAAGAGATTAATAAGTGTCATTACTGAGTATCCACTAGGCTAATGTATAAGAACATGAGGCTGCATTCATAAGTAGCGTTTCACCCCATGAAAGGTGTGGACAGCTCCTAGGGCACAATCAAGTTTAAATAAACAAACAAGCAAATGAACGAACAAACAAATGACTCATACATTTTTATCAATTTGGAATCTTTTAAAAATTCTGTGGACTTTCTTTTGACTTCAAAAGAGAAACATTTTTGCACTCTCTGATGTTTCTTCTGAATTTTAATGTTTAGTTTCTGGAACTAGAAAAGTGGACCATGAATCTGCCCTTTATTTCAGGAGGCTCAGCAAATGGAGTTCAGTGATCCAGAAAGGTTGCTGCCTCCGGAGTTGGAGGTGACAAATAGGAATGGAGTCCAACTTGGAATCACAAAATAGTCAGAACTGGAAGAGAGGAAGGAATACCGTCTTTTGCTAGATGGGGGAAAATTGAAACTTAAAGAAGTGAAGTGACTTTCTTTTAACTTTTATTTTGAAAATATGCATATATATACTGAGTACCTACTATGTGCCAAGTGCTGGCAATATAGCAGTGAAAAAGGTATACAGAGGTTTATAGAGCTGACATTACAGTGATTGAGAGAGACTAACATTAATAAATCACACAAATAAATATGACAAGTCCTAGAAAGGAGAGGTACATGGTGCCATGGGAACTGAGAATGAAGTGCTTGGTCTGGTCGGGAAAGTCAGTAAATGCCTTCATGAGGGAGCCATGCTGGAGAGAGCTGAATGATGAGTAGTAGTGAACCAGATGACAAAGAGACAGAGTGTTTGAAGGTTCTGTGGTAAGAACTGAAAATAGGTGATGTGGCTAGAGAGGAGAGAATTCAGGTAAGAGTAGTGCAAGATAAGGCTGCTGCTTTGAGCAGGAGACAGGCTGTTCAGAGTCTTTGTCCTAAGAGTGACAGGAAACCATTGGAGGATTTTAAGCATGGGAAGGTCATGGTCAGATTTGTGTTTTTAAAAGATGTCTCTAACTACTATGGGGTGAGAAGGATATTTGGTGAGGGAAAAGGCTGGGGAGGTAGTTTGGGTCCAGCTATGGAAGGGCTTGAATGATAGGCTAAGGAATTGGACTTAGTTTTGTGGACAGTGAGGACTCTTTAAAAGCTAAGGCTAGCAAACTGAGTCCACCCCAGAGGATGGTTGTAAGAGAGTCCTGTGTAAACTCAACAGATATTAGTAATGTTTGTTAGACATCATGAAGAGATAAATGAGAAATAGATGCCCTGATCTTCATTCCTCCATATTCTGAAGTTGACAGCTGATACAGATAATCAATTAACATTCCTGACCTTCATCTAACAAGAAGTGTAATGATATTTCCCCCAAACATTCAAGTCACTGGAGAATATACCAAAAATATAATTCTCTCACATATCTCTGACTCAACAAGTATTTATGGAGCCCCTGCTATGAACCTAGTGGCTAGGTTCATAGTATTATCTACTGCTGTGTAACAAATTACCCCCAAACTTAGTAGCTTAAATCTAAACACATTTATTATCCCATGGTTTCTATGGATCAGAAATTCAGGCATGACTTAGCTGGGTACTCTGCTTCAGGGTTGCACAGGCTGCAATCAAAGTGTCTGCCAGGGCTGGCATCTCATTTGAGGGTTGAACTGGGGAAGGATATGCTTCCAAGCTCATGTGGTTGTTGGCAGAATTCAGTTCTTGGAGGGTTGTTGAATTGAGGACCTCAGTTCCTTGCTGGCTGTTCACTGGAGGTAACCCTCAGTTCCTGGCCCTGTGGGTCTTTCCATCATGGCAGCTTGTTTCATCAAAGTGTGATAGCCAGTGAAACAAGAGAGACACCTGATGCTTGTTCACGAGGACTTTACAACCTCCTTGAGGAGGTGAGATCCATATATAGGAAAAATTGGAAAGCAGTGTATATGGACAGACTATAATTAAATGGCCAAATGTGTGAAAATAGGCATAGAATTTTGATTGGAAGGGTTAGTGACATTGGGAAGAGGAAAGCATTCTAGATAAGGGGGATAGTGTGTGCAGCAATGTGGAAGTATGACAGTATGGTTTGTTCCGACAACAGAGAGACTGGCAGTCTGGGTGAGTAGAGGGTAAGTTTTGGGGTTTAATGGAGAGCAGGCGAACTAAACAACAGATCCCAAGTGTGCCTTAGAGATTTGAGAGAGAATCAGAGTCAGTTGAAGTAATAACCATTATCTCTCCAATGGATGTTCCTGTCAATGACCAAAGGGGTACCATCTGACTGGGCCTTAACAGTGCCCGTATTGATGAGTATGTACTTTGACAAGAATTGTGATTTTTAGCATTTATGGTATAATTTTATTTATGTGATCATTGCTACATTCAGGATGTTTCTCTGAACACTTCCGTCTCCGAGCAACAAGAAAAAAATTGAGCAGTAGCTCTCCCTTTTATTACTTCACATTTCTTTTGCTCCCATATATGAGCTAGAGAGCCTTTTCTTCTTGTTGTTGCATATGATTTCTCTTTGAGTTCAGTATTAGAATATATTTCTCTCATGTCTGGTCCCCTAACCCTGAGAAGGCTCATCCCACTTTCAATACAAAAGTTTGTAAACTAATAAAATAACGATCATTACTAAATAGTTCAAAATGATGGAGATCGTGCATTTTATTTGTAGCTCCCTATGGGGATTAAAAACGATTTAGGGAAATGTGCCAAAGAGATGATCGAGTGCAATGCCAATGATTTTTAAATGTGACAAGGAATTTAACTTAACCTGGTGTAATTTCAGTTTCTTGTACAAAATGAGAAGTCAGTCCAGATGTGGATTGCATTTGTATCATTTAAAACTGCTCTGGGGGGGATCTCCACCTCCCAGGTAGACAGACGCTTCATACAACAATAAGCCAGTTTATCAAAGACGGAATTTATTGCTCATTGTTTTTCTATTCGGGAAGAATTACGCTAAGCCCAGCAGCAGACATTTTGTGTTACCATGGCAGCCCATATTTCCTGCAGGGTTGTGACCCCTAATGACTACAGTGGGAAGGCAGGAAAAAATAGAGACTCTTTGAAGATTAGTAAATAAATGCATTACTTATGCAAACCGTCTCTGAGACAGCCCCACAGTACAGAGGACAAATGAGGAAGCTCTTCAGATTGAGCAAATGGTTGTATGTAAATACCTGTATTGAAAGAAAACAAATCACCTTGCATTTTATTATTTGTTTAAAAATCTGTTCTGTCTGATAATGAAAGTAATATAAAATGGACTTCATACTGAGAAAGTACAGAGGGTGCCAAAAAATGTACACACCTTTTAAGAAAGGAAAAATACTGTACTAAAATTGTAATACTCAATATATACCAATAACAAAAGATGAATACAAGGCGCTTTTGACTTCTGCAATTACAAGAGGTGCTCAAAGTGTCCAGACACTTCTGATTTTGGCAAACTACTGCTTGAGCAACGTTGACCAAAGTGTCCACTTGTATCACTGCACATGCTGTTTCAATTTCTTCCTGAAGTATCTCCAGTGTAGCCAGTTCTCTATGGTACACCACATCCTTTAATGTCCCCCATAGGTAGAAGTCAAGGGGTGTTAAGTTGGAGGTTCTGTTGCATACTCACGCTTCCATTGTCATTATACTTCCACAATGTCCTCGAATTTCAAATACCACTTCAAAATGTTCTTGTGCTTCCGCCATTTTCTTTGACTGTCCTGCCTGTCGCATTCGTTTTATTAACGCCATCTTTTGAGAAAATGTCATACTACATATTGCTACTGGAATTCAATTCAACTTCGAAAAGTAATACATAGGTAACACATCTTAAAATGTGTATACATTGTTTTGGCACCCCGGTAGTATTGTTGTGCATGAAAATAAAAAATAGCTATTGCTGTTTTCCTTTCATTCTCAACAACTAATTTTTTCCCCATTGGCTCTTCAGACATAACATGGCTCCTGGAATAATTTTGCAATGTTCCTCGATGGATCACAGGGGATAAAATGAGCATGATCAACTTTATGTAGGCATTGACAATGCAGTCTACCTTTTCTTGGTGAAAGTGGTTTGGTATTGTTTTTGACCAATGTGATTTATCTTAATTGACCTGATACATTTCTGAACAAGCTGAAAACAAGATAGAAAATCAAGCATCAATTTGGGCCTACTATTTGAAAAGTATTTTCTCGTTCATAGTTCCTTTGAAATCACATCTACATTTATTCATACAAGAAATATTTACTGAATGCTTACTATACTACTTACTATGCTGTTCAAGGTACTGTGTTCAGGTAAAAATGGACCTAAACTTGTATTATTTAAGTAGATCAAATACAAGTGAATTGCATTTGCTTGGTATATTCTCTATTGCTCTCAAATGATTTACTTTGTTAAGTATAAAAGGAGGGAAATATGGTATAAAGTGGATTAACCACATGCCTGAGATGTTGCTAATTCATTTCTTTTAATACTGTATTTATATAAGTAACATTTATTTACCAGGAACTTATTATGAGCCAGGCAGAGCTCTAGCCAATGGGAATGGAGTTGTGGGCAAGATCTAGCCTTTGTCCTCAAGGATAACACAGCTGTGGTTCCAGCAGCTCACTTTGACTTGGCAGCTTGCCCTGCTGCTATTCTAGTAATCAGAAGGGACTGCACTGGGGAGAGTGTTTCCAGTAGAGTGGATTGATTTGTGTTGACCCATTAGTGGCCTCTCACCTGGTTGGCCTCGTATCAAGGGCATGGAGCTGGGCCAGGCAATATTCACTTTTTTATTACTTATTTCTTCTATAATATTTTTTACTGTATCTCCTGCACATTCTCTCCAGCCAGGAGGATTTTTCAGAGCTTTACTCTCTATACTTGATATTTTTTTAATTGTAGGAATATTGTTATTTTATTCCACACATTACCTCTGTTCCCTTCTTCATAGACTCTGATATACCCTTCCTTCATTCCCTGCCCCCCAGCAAAAGATCGAGACTCACTGGAAAGACTAGCCTAGGGTCAGGAAGCAGTCTCCTTAGAGATCCATTCTTCAAATTTGGCTTTAATAGCTTTAAGTAGATCTAGAATGAGTCTGCTGAATGAGTAAGCCAATATTTTAAGTACTTGAAATTCCTTGGCCAAAAGTGCTAAATAAATTGTTAAATGTTACCACTCCAAGAGGCAGGAATTTAACATTAATCACACATATGAGGTGGATATCCCTTTTCATAAAACAAACAAAACCTCAGCCATCAACACAAAGCAAAATCATTGTTGCACTTTGGCCATAAAGTTATGAGCTTTCAGTTGGAATAGTCCACTCCTTGCATGAATAAATCTGTTTACACCAATTCCTTCTCCATACTATCCCCATCGGTTGCTAGAAAAGGGAAGTAAGTTGAGACTAGACAAGGCCATTGTGGGATGGGGATGTCCTAGAAAATGGGAGGAGTCAATTGGGTTGAACACTAGTGAAAAGGACTGATATTGCATCACTATACTAATCAGCCAAAGGGTGGTAAATCTTGACTTGGCTGACTTAGCTGCAGCTGATTGTGCCTGTAGATATCGTTATTGGCTATCCGTCTTGTAGCCTCTGAAGCAGCCTCCTACTGCCTAGCTATAAGGCTGAGAAATAAACACCTCTATTGATCAAGTGAGTTGGCCAACAGACCATAATTCTGTTTCTATCTTTTCAGAGACAGCAAATAAGCATCATAACTCATGGTGAAAATATTGATGAAAGTTTCTTCCAAATTTAAGACTCTTTGATTCTATGATAAACTCTTGGAGAGCAGTTTTAGAACTCAGTTAGTATTATATTTTGTCCTTCCTGGCCTTCTGGCTTCCCATAAAATAATTCCACACAACTTCCTAGACCATGGCCTGAGCAGGAGAGAGTCTTTATGTCTGTTCCTTTGTAAATTCTCTGAGATGACTAGGCTTAATTGCTCAGCAGATGCGCAGCTGTTAAACACAGGGTTTGGCACCAGGGAGAGGGCATATGGAGAGAGTTGTGCCAGTGAGAGTGACGTTGGTGTCTTCACCTTGCCTCTACTTATTCCCTCCAGGTTCTAGGCAACTTTCCCAGTACAGCTTAAAACCAGAAGTGGAATGGCTGAATTGGGGTTGTCCTAGCCTGCAAAAGGAAATAGAGGAAGGGCAGCCTACCTTCTGTACCTCCCAATGTGTTAGCTTATGGGGCCTGACATTGGTCTTACTCCTGTCTGTAGCTATGGCATCATGTGTACCCAGGAGTGAGGCTTCAAATTGATTACTGCCTCAGAAGTGAAATATTAGCTGGAGGCGATAACAGGGAAATGAGCAATTACCCTAGCAGGGCACAGATTATAAAGTCTTTCAAAATCATATATGAATAGACTTGAGAGAAGCTTTCTTCATCTGGGCCAGAAGTGCTCGTAATGGAAAAGAGACTTTAAAAATGTTTGTAGCATTCAAGAATTATTTAGTGGGCAATCTCCATGACAAGCCTGCTGGTGGAATCTGATGGCAATTCTAGTGGGAGGGGATTTATGAAAAGAAAAATAGCGCTGTTGAGAGAAATCAGGGCTCAGAAAATGTAAGAAGATGGGCAAGGTGACAGGATGATTGATGCAGCATGTGGAGCTTCATAGGGCCTCCCAGGAGAGGATTCTGGGAGTGACCAGGAGTGAGTCAGCTGGCAGTGATTTGAAATCAAGGAGCAGCTGTAAGGGGATCATTCACTAGCTGGCCACCAGGGCTCAAGGAAGACATCTTTGGAAGTAATTCAGAGGAGGGCACAGTCACTGGGTCAGGGTTGGACTGCCTGGGCCAGAGACAGGTTTGCTTTTCACAAAATCAAATTTTACTTTCTAACTACATATCTAAACATTCAGATAGTAGGAATTTTGGAAACTATGGAATATTATGGAGAAATTGAAAATAACTCATAATTCTACTACCTGGAAATAACCACTATTCACATTTGAAATACATCCTTTTGGACTCTCCACTCTAAGCCCATGTATCTATTTTCTTACAAATTTGGGATCAGTGTGTTTTACAATCAACTTGCTGTTATCCCACACACAATAACATGTTGTGATCATTCTCCTCCTCTTCAACTGTCTTAATCCTACTGATCTCTAAGGGCTCAGCCTAAGCTTCACTCGCTCACAACAAATTTCTCTGAACCCTAGACATGATGTAGTCCCTATTCACTGGGCTTCCATGTCACCTGTTCTTGACATTTGACAGCACTCATCCCATTTGCTCATCTCTTACGTCTTCTGTGAGTGTACTAGTCTGCCTTGGTCACTGTTATATCCCCAGAATCTGGCCGATAATAGGCCAAAACTCAATGTTTGTTAAATATGCGGATGAGAGCATTTTTGACTTGTTACTCAGTGGACCTATAACTTAGGGCCAACATGAACGGAATAAGAAATACCAAGCTTGGGACCTGGCTGTGGGTAGGGAGAAAACGCAGCAAGAGCCAGAGCGCTTGACTAACAGATGCTTTTTCTGTGCCATGTTAGCATCACCTACAAAGCTGAATATCTACAACTCACCCCATCTAAATATGGTTTGAACCCTGATGGCTCCTTACTTTGCAGTCAACTCACTTTGTTCCTCACTGGCTGATGAACCTGTGATGTGAAGAGGAAGTTCCAGAAGCATGATGCTGGGGTGAGGGAAAGGGTCTGGTACAGAGGCCACCATGATGAGCACCCTGAAGCACATAAGGAGTGCTTCAACTTCCCCCTCCTACCTCTTTAGGTAGTGCTGTTGGTGGGAGTAGTAGTAGAGAATGTATTATATACCAAGAGTAAACCATCCAGGGGAGCCTGGACTCTTTTATTCCATGGGCTTTGCTCCAGCACTGAGACGCTGCCAAAAGACATTTATTGGGTCTTTAAGTCCCAAAGTAAGGAGCTTCCAGGTGTAGCCTGAGAGAAGTGTGTCTGGATTATGAGAGGACCTCAGCAGTTTATGCACTTGATGTAACCCTAGCAAACTGCATAGAGGAGGATTTTGACCTATTTCAGGAAAGCAAGGCTGCCTGACTCTTGCTCATTGCAACGCTGCTCTATATTTATGTAAATGATCCAGCCACCAGCTAGTTTCTTCTTATACTTTTGATAAAACTGGAGAATTGTAGATATTTGACAATAATTTCATTGAACAGAGTTTTTTTTAAAGTCCAATAGAGTCTCACAAAGTTAATTTCTGTTATTGATGTTATTCCTGCAACAATGAAGTTAAGAGAAAACGATTGCTTTGATTTCTGATGAAGAGAAAGAATTATAAAGTGGAACTCTTAAGTGTTTGACCATCTGATAAGACTTCTCTGGCATTTAAAGACCAGCAATCTTTGCAGAAGTGGCAAAGCACATTCAGCCTTCAAGCAGTGTATGTTTCTTGTATATTTTTATAGTTAATTGCCTTTCTTGTTTTCATGTTTCTAATCAAGTTTAGAATTATACTGACATGTCCTGAAAATTTTTTATTTAAGTTTATTGGGGTGACAATTGTTAGTAAAATTACATAGATTTCAGGTGTACAATTCTGTATTACATCATCTATAAATCCAATTGTGTGTTTACCACAAGGAGTCAGTTCTCCTTCCATCACCATATATTTCATCCCCTTTACCATCATCTACCATCCCCTCACCCCTTACCCTCTGGTAACTACTGAATTTGAAAAATAATTCCATTTGGAATTCTCTCTATGAAGACTAACCTCCTTAAATGTCTGTCATACATTACTTCATCCATTCAACATCCTACCATGTGTAAGTACTGTGCTAAGAGCACAGTGACAGGTGAAGGAAGACAGTTAAAGGAAGCAGGGCTCTTGCTGCCAAGCAACTTACAGCTCTGCTCCAAAGCCTTCAAGGGCTTAAATGTAAAAATTCTTCTCCTGGGCTTTCATGGCCCTTTGCCTTTGAAAGAGATGTGATGCTATTTTCTCTGACCATTCTTTCCTTTTCCTCTGCTTCAAGATACAACCTCTGTTCTAGTCCTATTACAGACACACTACGTATAGCCCCACCTTTTTGTCCTCACCCTTGTCCTCTCCCGTCCTCTCAAGGCTCAGCTCAAAGTCTGTGTCTTCCGCGTTTCTTCTTGGCTCTATTTGCAAAATACATATCCAGAGTCAGGTCACCTCTCACCACCTCCATTGCTAACACCCTGATTCCTGCCACCGTCATTGCTTCCCGGGACTATTTGTAAGAGTCTCCAACCAACCTCCCTGCTTCTATTACTGTACACCTAAGTCTGTTCTACACACTCTAAAGTCATATCATGTCACCCCTCTGCTCAGAACCCTCAATCAGCTCCCCATCTTGCACAGAATCCAAGCCAAAATCTTTGCCATGGCCTGCAAGGCTACATATGACCTGCCCCCTCTGTTACTTTTCTGATGTTATTTCTCACCAATCTTCCCCTAGCTTACTCTGCTGTGCTCTACAGGATCTCAACCATAGTAGATCTAACACACTCTTTTGATAATACTTTTAATGCCCCTTTTATTATCCTGAAATGAAATGTATAAATAACTTGCCTATACACATATCTTTAAAATACTAATATAATGTCCCCCAATAACATAAAAGAAATACAAGGAAATAATTTATAATGAAATTGTGCATATTTTAATATGTAAATCCTAGGACACAGCTATACTTGAAAACATAATGAAGTAGTAAGAAACTTTGCATCTATAATGAAAACTCATACTGAAAGTGTTGTAGGGGCTATTCTAATATGTAGAACTGCTTTGCTGTTGGTGAGGTGAATTTTTTTCTTGAAATGGTAAATGTTTCTTAATAAAGTTCCAAACAAAATGAAATAAGGTTTTTCCTGCCACAGGCATCCCTTTTCCAAGTAGGGTCCTCCAATCATTGGAATACTTAAAAAACAAAACACAAAAACGTCCGCTCACATTTTCAAAATGGCCTCTAGGGGGCACTGATGTCCCACTGAGAACTATTAATCAGTCCATTGATCTTGGTGACTATGCAAAGCTTGTTCCCATCTCAGGGCCTTTGCACTTGCTGTTCTTGCTGCTCAGAAGGCTCTTCCCCCAGACATTTGAATGACTCCATCTCTCTTTACTCAGGGCTCTGCTCAAATGACACTAGTTTAGAGAGCCTTTCCCTGACCATGCTATCTAAAATAGTACTCCTGCCCCATAGACCTCTATCTTTGCACTCTTCTTAAATTTTCTTCATAGTACTATACCTGTTGTGATCTGACATTACCTTACATATCTATTTGATTACTTATTTATTGCCTGGCTCTCCCACTAGACTCTAGTGAGTAGAAGGAAATCTCCAAGATGTAAGGGACTTCTATCTTTTATATTGCTCTATTTCCAGAGTTTAGTAAATAGTACCTGGCCTATAATAGGTACTCAATAAATATCTGTGAAAAATATGCCTGTCAACATGCGCTACTATGCACTCACATGCAGGTGTGCCCTGTAAAAGTCAGCACTACTATGTGTTAGGTGTTGCCTCAGTGAGGTTGGTGACTGTTGTCTTCTCTGTGGGTTTTCTTATTATGAGTAGGTACCAAAGTATCCAAAGGCAGACAGCTTGCTAACCAGCCAATCACTTGTCTGTGTCATGCTTATATTTACCTCTCTCTTTTGTTCCCTTCCAAGGTAAGTATTTATAAATCAGCATCTGAATTATACAAAAAATGAAACTACTGCACTGCTTAGAAATGGTATATTTTCCTGGACAAGCTATAACATTGTCCCTGTGGTTTAGGTTACTTCTTTGATTTACTTAATAGCTCAACAAACCAAACAAGCTAGTGTACTGGGTATCTGATCCCTGATGTGGGACATGGGGTATCGGCCAAGTGAAAGGATTAGGTCCCAAAGACAGGGGCCTGATGAGGTGAGGGAAAGGACTCCCCAGAGTGGCAATAGATAGAGGAGCCAGATCGCGAATGCAAACTACATACACAAGAATGCTCCAAGAATCAAGAGAAACATACGAAGGTGTGACAATTTAGTTCACGAACTTGTTCCAACGATGTTGCTAACTTTTTTTTTCTATCAGAGAGATTTATTAATTATGAATTTGTACCAACTGGACAAACAGTTAACCAATATTACTATTTGGAAGTGCTGAAAAGGCTGCGTGAAAAAGTGAGACAACCTGAACTTTTCACCAACAATCCATGGCTCTTGCATCACAACAATGCACCAGCTCACACGGCACTGTCTGTGAGGGAGTTTTTAGCCAGTAAACAAATAACTGTATTGGAACACCCTCCCTACTCAGCTAATCTGGCCCCCAATGAGTTCTTTCTTTACCCGAAGATAAAGGAAATATTGAAAGGAAGACATTTTGATGACATTCAGGACATCAAGGGTAATATGACGACAGCTCTGGTGGCCATTCCAGAAAAAAAGTTCCAAAACTGCTGTGAAGGGTGGACTAGGTGCTGGCGTCAGTGCATAGCTTCCCAAGGGGAGTACTTCGAAGGTGAACATAGTGATATTCAGCAATGAGGTATGTAGCACTTTTTCTAGGATAAGTTCGCAAACTTAATTGTCAGATCTCATAACCTGTCTTGGGCAAATGAGGAGAGGAAATTAGAAAGAAAGATAAAAGGTCAGGAGTTGGATCACCACAGGAATAGAATGGTTGTTGAAAAGCAACTTCTGCCTGGAAGATTCTACCTTCATGTAGGCACATAGCTCAATCCTTCATTCCTTCAGGTTTCTGTTTAAATGTCACCTCATTAACCAGATCATCCCTGAGCACCGTGAATAAAATAAGACTCCTTCACCATCAGCCTATGTTCCCCTTAACCTACCTCTTCTTCTTTATAGCACCATTACCACCTGACATCATATATTTATATTGCTATTTGTTTATTTCCTGCCTCCTACCCAACACCTCCTCCATCAACTGTGACGTCAGAACAGGAGTCATCACACAATGCTCACTAATTAAATATTTGTTGAATGAATGAATGAAAGAATGTACCAAGGCATGACTGGCCAAGGTAGTATTTGTTCTGGGTATTCCCAAGAGACTTCTGCTTGGTGTCCTATGTGAAAGTAGGAATATCCTAATTCCTCTACCCCAGTGAGCTGTGAGAGGGTCCAGAGAATAACATGGGAATAAACACACTTGGGAAAGGGTGACCTCTGACTTTAGTAAATAAGGGCCATCAGTAGAAATATTAATTATAATTGATTACTTTTCCTAAACATATTCATTTGTTTTCTTCCTTTCCTCTCTCTTTCATACTATAGTAGATTGAAAAACCACAAAAGAGGTTAATTAATTTCAGTCACCAAAAGTGGCCCTTTGCCCCCATATACTTGTGTGACCTAGACCAGCTGTTGGGTGACCAGAAATTCTGTAGGATTGAAAGATTAGAGTCCAGACCAAAATTTTCTGGATATCTAGTTTCTTCTCCATTAGGAATTAATTCAGATACCAGGAGAGTTTATTAATGAATCCAGGTTTCCTCTCTGATTCCAGGATGGCACTAATAATTAGGCTTCCCAACCATTGTAATCATAACAAGAGCTATCCCATTTATTGAGTAATTGCTGTATACCACCTACTGTGACATGTTCTAACAACACTACACAATAGGTATCATCATTCCCATTTTACAGAGGGGCAAACTGAAGCTCAGACAGGTTTCTTCATTTGTCCAAGATCACAGAGTTGGTGGTAAGTGGCAGAGACCATGATTTTTTCATTACACCTTGCAGTAAGTAGGAAGGCTAGGAGTTAATTAAGAGGCAGTCCTACCCCCAACCCCTCTGCCAAGCCAGGTCAAGAGTGGGGACTGAGATCCAACCTGACACTTCTAAAGAGATACTCTGCATGGTCAAACCCACAGAAATGTCAACAAACTTTGTATCCATCCAACCTTGGTCAGGGGTGCCTATAGACTCAAAAACAAATACTGCTGACTCCTCCTGCCCTCCCACCAAAGTGTCTTTCCAACCTCTCTGCTTTGTTATAATAAGGAAACAAAGTGTCAAGAGAACTGGTTTCTCTGCCTGGGTACTTTCTGAACAACTATGTGCTGTAGTCTGCACCTAAATTCTTCTATGAAATGGGTTTTAGTTGCTATTAAATATAACTTTCTGCTGCACATTACTATTATTTTTACATACATATCCTCTGTCCCCTACTCATTTGAGGCTCCTAAAGAACAGGAACCAAATTTTAGTCACCCATTACTCTCCTCAGTAACCTTTGGCCTTCAAACCAGACTAATCCCCCAATCCTCACGGAACTTTATACATCCCACTCTACAGTCCCCAGAACTCCATGTGGCACCTTGATATGCAGTAGACACTGAATATATACTTGTTGTTTGCTTACTGTATCTTGGTCCTCTTTACAACAAAACACTAGACCCTCTCACTTTGTTTTTGCCTTTACTAATTCATTCATGCATTGTTTCTTTCATTCTTTTATACAACAATCTTTCCGCTTGAGGTTCAGAGAGAATAGGAATCTCTCTCTCTCTCTCTCTCTCTCTCTCTTTCTTCCAGTCTGATCCCTATATTCTGAGCTCTGTGAACATATAGACCCACTCCTTAGCAACATCAGTGTCTGCGGAGGGTGAGAACCTTCCCTCAAGGGCTGGGACCCCCCCACCGCCACAGGTGAGGACAGCGATGATATCTGACACTTAAGTTGGTATTATCACTTTCCTGAGTACTTTCTTATATCTCTTATTTGAACAGCACAACATTCCTTTGAGTTAGTCATATATTATAATCCTAGAGAACATTATGCTAAGTGAAATAAATCAGATTAAGAAAGACAAATACCATATGATCTTACTTATATGTGGAATCTAAAGAACAGAACAAATGAGCAAACTAAACAGAAATAGTCTCAGAGATACATAGAGAAATGATGGTTGCTAGATGGGAGGGGGTGGAGATGAGAGAGAAGGTGAGGGGATTAGAAAGCACTAATTGGTAGTCACAATATTGCCATGGGGATATGAAAGACAGTTTGGGGAATATCATCAATAATGTAAAGGTTTTGTAGGGTATTCAATGGACACTTCTCTTATTAGGGAGACCACCTCAGGGATGATGTAGGTGCCTGATCACTGCACTGTACACCTGAAGCTGAAGCTGAATAATATTGAATGTCAACTATAATTTTATATATAGAGAGTCAAGGGGTGTGGAGTACAGTATGGGAAATAGAGTCAATGGAATTGTAAGAGCTATACACTATGTCAGAGGGGTAGTAGATTGGGGGAGAGGAGTTATCACTTTGTGAGGGGTGTAAATGTCTATTACATTGTTTTGTACACCTGAAACTAATAAAAAACGAATTCTCATTTTACAGAAAACAATCTTGGGGAATTTTCATGATTTTCCCAAGGTCACACAGAAAGTTGAGTGGCAAACTAGGGTTCAAGCCTGGGTCTTTGGATATCTAGTTCAAAAGGTGTTTTTCTGGGACATGTTAGGGGAACAGAAGACCCTGGGGACCATCTTGCCTTCATACCCCAAATTCAATTTGCTGCCCTAATACCTCACAGGGATGGATGAACGCGAAGACGTTTCATTCTTTATTAGGTTTCAGTTGGGCAGTGTCCAATTTGTTTACTAGCTATGATTGGAAACTGTTCCAGATCTCCCAAGCAGAGATGTGTTTATGTTCTCACCATAGGCCTGAGACCAGCCTTACTTGAACAGGCTCCAGTCTAGTAGCCATTGCACTGGGGCAGACACAGGGACAGCAGACATTTGCTGAACACCAAACCTACACTCTCTCAGTCACCCCCTCCTTCCATTCTGGGCTTCTTTTTCCTCACTTGAAAATTGCTGACATCATCAACATTCTGAAGTTCATCCCCATTCACTCCTGTTCGCAGGATGTGCTAGACTCAACCTGTGTTAATCTAAGAAGGTACCAATCCCAACCTAAATGACTCTGCTGCAGCTCACCTCAACACAGTTTCGCTATTGTCCCTGTGGAAAGTTGAGCATCAAAATTCCGCTCCCTAAAGAAATTAAAGAAAACCTAAATAAATGGAATGACATCCTGTGTTCATGGATTGGAAAACTTAATATTGTTAAGATGGCAATACCATCCAAAGTGATCTACAAATTCAATGCAATCCTTATCCAAATCCTAACAACGTTTCCTGAAGCTATGAAAACACTGATCCCAAAATTCATGTGGAATTACCAGGAACCCCAAAGAGCCAAAACAATCTTGAAAAATAAGAAAATTGGAGGACTTAACATTTGCCAATTTCAAAATGTACTACAAAGGTACAGTAATCAAGCCAGTGTGAGACTGGCATAAGCATACACATGTAAATCAGTGGGCTTGAACTGAGAGTCCGGAAGTAAACCCATACATCAATGGTCAAGTTATTTTTCTTACAAGGGTACCAGGACCCTTCAATGGAGGAAAGAATTATTTCTATAACAAATGATACTGGAACAAATGGATATCCATTTACAAAAGAATGAAGTTGTGCCCCTATCTCATACTATGCAAAAGTCAAATCAAAACAAATCAAAGACCTACATGTAAGTGTTGAAACTACAAAACATAGAAGAAAACATAAAAACATAGAAAACAAAAGAAGAAAACATAGGGGGAAATCTTCATGACCTTGCATTTAACAATGGATTCCTAGATACGACACCAAAAGCGCAAGCAACAAAAGAAAAAAAATAGATAAATTGGATTGCATCAAAATGAAAAGATGCTGTGCATCACAGGATACAATCAAGAGAGTGAAAAGACAACCAAGAGAATGGGAAAAAATATTTGCAAACCTTATATCTGATAAGTCTAGTATGTACAATACACAAAGAACAACACATTTTTTTTTTAATGGGCAAAGGAATTGAATAGACATTTCTCCAAAGAAGATATACAAATGGCCAACAAGCACATGAAATGATGCTCAATGTAATTAGTCATTAAGCAAATGCAAATAAAAACCACAATGATACCACTTTACATCCACTAGAGTGGCTATCGATTTTTAAAAAAATGAAAATACCAAGGTTGGCAAGACTCTAAAAAAATCTAAACCCTTGTACATTGATTATGGGAATTTAAAATGGTGCAGTCACTGTGGAAATCAGTGTGGTGGTTCCTCAAAAAGTTTAACACAGAATTACCATATTACCCAGCAATTACAGTCTTACATGTATAGTCAAAAGTATTGAAAACTTGTACTTAAAAAAATACCTGTATACAAATGTGCATAACAGCACTATTCACAATAGGCAAGAGGTGGAAACAACCCAAATGCCCATCAACTGATGAACAGATAAACAATATGTGTTGTATCCATATAATGGAATATTATTCAGCCAATAAAAGGAATGAAGTTGTGATATATGCCACAACATGGATGAATCTAGAAAACATTATGCTGAATGAAAGAAGCCAGATGCAAAAGGTCACATATTACATGATTCTATTTTTAAAAATATTCAGAATAGGGAAATCCATAGAGACAGACAGCAAATTAGCATTTGCCAGGGACTGGGAGACATCAGTGGAAGGGGCATGGAATATGAGTACTTAATGCATACGGGGTATCTTTTTGGTATAATGAAATGTTTGGGGACTAAATAGAGGTGACGGTTGCATTGAGAATGCACTAAACATTCTGAATGTTCTAAATGCCACTGAATTGTGTACTTTAAAGTGGTCAGTCCTGTGTTATGTGAATTTTAACTCAATAAAAAAATTCTGCTCCCATCTTATGCAGTACTGTCACCAAGAAGGCTTTTGCCCAAGCACCAAAGAATCTGGTAGTCCAGCAGGAGTCACATGCAGTAGCTCTGCTTCCCTGGCCTTTCATATTTTCTAAATGGACTCAGCGGATTCTTCATGATCTCAGCTTCTAGCTGGCAGAAATCTTTGATTGAGGGACAGAATTTAATCTCCACTGCTCTGTGTGTGTAAATGATGGTGCTAAATCATGAAAATGGGGGTCTGTCGCACAGTGCACATGTAGCCCCTCCACACTCACACATCACAGGTACCTTCAAGTAATACAGCAAATCTGCCATCCCATTCTTGTCAGAACAACTTTCAAGCTTTGAGTTTGCCTCTATTAGAAGAGTCACTTTGGAGTTCATAGGCTTAGGGGTGTTCCCCTCCCTTGGAGTCAGGGAAGAGCACATTCTGTCCTAAACCACAAGGTCTCAGCTGAGCCTCGTTATATCAGTGGAATCAGAGGTTTGTAAATGATCCTAATGTGTCAAAGATGAGAAATCGGATCTCTGCTTCAGTGAAGTGTAATGTTTATTACAGACTAAACAGCACTGATGGAGATGTCAGCTAATACAGTAGTTATATGAACATGTGTGCCATTAAAAATTGTAATTAAGCGAACTCCCTGAGCACCAATAATGAAACCCAATGAAGTCATTTGCAGGAGGGTTGGGTTACAATTCCACATTGCAAAGGAATCTGTGGCAACATCTGCAATGGCGGGCAAAGCACAGCGTTGACCATGGCTCTTGGAGCAGGAGACTCAGAGACAGTGGGAGTTACTTGTCTCCACTTAGGATTTGGCAACAGTAGACACAGTGGTATAGATAAATCATAGGAAATTCTCAGGATGTTACTGAAAGGAAAAGCAAATATGTTTGGAGATCCCAGAAGTAATTTCCAAGAAACACAAAAACAAATGGGAATGTTTACTGTTACTTTACTGTGAGCAAACTTTTATTGAGTGTTTACCATGTGCAAGCACTCTGCTGAGCTCTTTATAGAAATTATCTTGTTTAATTCTCACAACCCTGCAAGGTAGGTGTTGGTGCTATCCCAGGTTTACAGATGAGGAAACTGAAGCTCCAAAAAAGATTAAGTCATCTGCCTATGGTTACACAGCTCATAAATCACAGACCCAGGAATCAAATCTAGGACTACTGACTCTAGGGCAGATAAGTGACTAGTTGTTCCAAGGTCTTACATGGGCCCTTGCTAGTAATAAGGTGTGGGAGGAGTGGGGAACCAACCTTTTATTGATAACATAATTTGTGTCATTTAATCCTCACAACACCCCTGGTGAGGTGGGTACTACTATTCCCACTTGACAGATGAGGAAACCATTGTGTCTATCAGTGGCTGAGTCTCATGGTCTGAGCTGTTCTTCAGAATGAAGGTTTTTTAATCATTAGAAAGGAACTTTAGGAAACTTTGGGCATCCATAGACTTTGGGCATCCATAGACTTCCATAGGATGGTTTCAGGGTGTCTACTCATCTTTCCTGATTCTGAGTTCCTGGTTTGTGCATTTATGCACATAACGCTCAGGGCATAACACATTAGTGAATTGGGGCCCCATTACTCTAGGCCTGGCTACTCTTCAAGTGTGAACTGGAGGGGTAAATTGGGCTCAAGTGACTCCCCCTTGTGGGAAGGATTCTGTAGCTTTTGCCATTTTGTTGGGATCCCCTTGGATACTCCTAAGATTAGAATAGGCTACTGGAAAATTACTGACTGCTGAGAGGGCAAGGCTGTGATCAGAGAAGGGAAGTTCCTGAGACTGGAGATAGGGAATCATAAGAATTTAGGTGGCTGGTTTATGGAAATCAACAAGTTCATTTCTACCCTCTTAGCCATCCAAATTGCCATCCTAAACACCACCAGCTGCCCTGCTTCCTGTGAACTGGCTGTATGATGAATGGGAAAGAAGACCTGTTTACAGTTTCCTTGCAAAACCTTAAAAACATCAATAGTTCCTGCAGCAGCTGACATCACTGAACAACAGCATCCTCTGTTTCACATGTCACTGAGCAGCACCCTTTATGTTTCATGTCCTTACATGCTTGGACATGATGTAATTCAATCCTCATAACAGCCCTATGGTACTATTATAACCCTGGACCTACTACCTACCCTTCCCTGTTTTTACTAATGAGGCACCTGAGAGCCACAGAAGTCAATTGACCTGCCCAAGTGGTAGAGCCAGAATCAAGCACAGTCTTCTACTTCAGAACCAGTGCTCGGAATCCAATGATCTCCTGCTCCTTGGGGATGCAGAACTCCACTGCTCTTGGGGGATGCAGAACTCCACTGCTTTCCATGCTGCCATTTTGTCATTGCCTTCCACCTCTGTGGATTTCTTGAGACTCAAAGTCCTAAGAGATTGCTCTGAGTGGGTGTCGTGCGGCGTGGCTTGCGGGGTCTCAGCTCCCGCTCCCCACATAAGAATGCAGGATGTGGCTAGGCCAAAAAGAAACACCCACGGAGCCATAGGTAGGGGAGTCATACCACTATAGTCTCACTGGAGGCTGGAATCACATGATGTACGACCTGCTGTCTGCTTTTCTGCCAACCGATCGACTCCCACTCCCCAGCTCAGCCGCTGCAGTTATATCAGTGGCCAATTGGCTAACCAGCTATAGCTGACAGCCAACTAGCCACAGCTGACGGCCATCTATTACCCTAGCCAGCACCTTTCCACGTGAGGCTGAGATTCTGGAAACTGCTCTCTGGGGCTCTGTTCCCACAGTGGGGTCAGTTGATACAACTCAGAGGTGTAGAGACAGATGCTGATGTGGATAGGGGAGACTGGGATAGAGGGGATTTAGAAAATTTAAGCTGAAAATTGCCAGGTTCAGGACTGCATCAGTAAGTAGAGTTGGGGAGAATAGGAAGGGTGAATTAAATAAAATTGTTATTCATTTTCCCTATTATTTTTTCACTTTTGCCCTGAGAGGGCAATTAAGGAAACAAATGGTTTGTGGAGATTAGCTGACTGGTAGCTTTGCATATTAATATAATGACACTTGGCTATACCAGGCTGACTTTCTGTTTAAGATAGCTTTGTCCTTTCAGGCTGAAGAGCTGATTTCAGAGAATTAGGCCCCTGCAGATTAAAAATAAAATTAAATAAAATTAGTTTGCATTCTTTCTCTACCCTGCTTGTGTCCCCACCAAGAAAAATAAGACTGTTGGTAGAAAGCTCAAGGGATGTGAAGAGGCTGAGTACCCTTCTGCCAATAGTCAGAAGTGCAACTAGCCCAGGGGCCAATGGTGAGATGAGGCCAGGCTTGGTTGGGGGTGGGTGCCATCACTTCTCAAGAAGATTTCCACCTGACTTGAGTCAAAGTTTAATTGCATTCAGCAAACATTTGCTGGGCCCCATGTATGCTAGGCACTGTGGGTTCAGAGAAGATTCATGCTGGGTCCCTTTTCCCCGGGACTATCTAGCCTTAGTGGGGGAGAAGGACACATGATACAGGCTATAATTTTGTCTGAGAGGTATCAGGGAGTTGACATCTGGCTCAGTCTAGAAGAATGAATAATAATTGGACAGCCGTGGTGTGGGAAATGGTTTCTTTGTAGAAGCAGAGGATAGTGGCTCCAGTGTGTGGTGGGTACTGTGATGCCCACAGTGACCCCATAAGCAACCTGAGCACTCCGGTGCTGCCTGCCTGTGGGGCGATCCATTGGCAGTCTTAGTACCTGTGGCTCAATCAATAAGGAAAATCTCAAAACAGAAATCAAATCTTATCTCATGCCCAGTCCCGTTCCACTTGGAGTCATTTTTAGGGGAGTTTGGAAAGTAGTTAAGCACATGAACTTTTGAGTCAAACAAAGCTGGTTAAAATCATCACTCTGACTCTGACAAGCTGTGTGACCTTGGACAAGTAATTTGATCTCTCTGAGCCTCAGTTGCCTCTCCAGGTGAAAAGTAGGGATAAATAACAGTACCTACCTCA